>NC_071671.1:63316500-63987000 GCF_028554725.1 Zeugodacus cucurbitae | reverse complement strand
CCAGCTATGGTCCTTTGCGATACCATAATGGAGTGCCTTTACGTGTTCCCTGAGTAGTAGTCATCGTTCAGGATGCCTCAACTTTTTTAAAATTATTTTTCAAATAAACTCCAGCTTCTTTTAAATAATTTCGTTGTTGCTTCTTTAATAGTTTCATTTGTTGCAATTATGAAGTAGGACAACAACTTTCGAGTATGAGATGTACATTCAATCCAACTCTTTCCTAGGCAACAGGTTTGCTTAGTGTACAATAATATTTTAGATCCTCGCAAATGCTTTGCAAATTGTACTCAGTTTTTTGTGGCTCTAAGCAAAGCAGCCAGAAAAAAATAATTTTGTGCATTTCTTTCTTTGTATGTGTCTTTTAATTGACCACACGGTGTCATATACAATTATGTATTTGTTGTTGTAATTATTGTTTTAAAATTACAAACTGCTTTTTAAGCTAATTTTTTAGTACACTCATCAACAACTCTCCATTATGCAATGTTGGTGCAATATTGCTGCATATGCAATTCCCACAAACCAACACTTGCTCACAGAGGCCGAGACTTATCTGCAAGTGCTGCTCGTATCTACCATTACGCATGTCACAGTGTGTCAACTAGTGTTTTTTTATTTCTTTTTTTTTATTTTTATTTTTATTATTTTTATTTTTAATTTTTAACACAGTTACTGTGTAATTTTGCTGCGTGAAAATTGCGTTCACCATAATTACTGTTCTGGTTTATGCCTTTGGCATTTCGTGCTGCAATCTAAAAATAACTGACCAACTGACTTTGATGAGAGGGGAGAGCGGTGCGGCAGTCGCAGTTGAAATTAATTCACGACTTTATATTAAGTAATATGTACATATGAGTATGTACATATGAGTCATATTTTATTTGAACTGTATATGTTTATATGCGAGTTTTCAAATATTCACCTGTGGCTTACCATTCACCTTCTACTATTGACTTGTCAGTATGGCTCAAATGAACAGGTTGGGGCAACACCTGCTTATAATGAAATAAATTCACAGACTAACTAAGGTTTTTCAACTATTTCCCTATTAAGGGGACCCCCCATTCTCGGTTACAAAAAATCATTTGTTTTTAATTTTATTCGAATCTATAACTATTCAAATTAAAATTCTAAAAACTGTTGAAACTCTCTCGGTTCCAAATTTGAATACGTTATTCTTTACATATATAGCTATGGCATGAACTAGGATAAATCAAATCGGTGAAAATCTTCTTTAATTTTCAACTAGATTTGTGGCTGAAAAAAGGCGATTTTCAAAAAAAACTTTTCAAAGGGCCGCCATTTTGTTAATTTTTGTGCGAAATTAATAATCCTAGTTCTTACCAGAGCCAAACATGCACTCTTTCTAATCCTAATTTTTGGTTTCAGATGTTACAGCGAGCGGAAATCACTAGCGCCGCCAAAAAGAAAGGATTTTTTTGATCACAAAAAACAACAACAAAAAATAATGTAAATTTTTTTTCTTCTTCAAATCTTCAAACCCAAAAAATAGTTTTTGTTCATTTACCAGCAAATTGAAAATTGTCAAAATTTGAAATCGAGAATGGGACGGGTCCCCTTAAGAGCTGGAATTATGAGCTTTCTTTATTTACAAATTCTTAAACAACCAGTAGATATCTGGTTTTCCGGGTTCCGTTTTGAAAAACATGAGCTCAACGGTGTGTTTACCCAAATCACAGTGATATACTCCAATGATAAACAATAGGTTCTGACTAGAAGCTACATATTGTTGTTTGAGGTAATGAATTCACCGAACATTAATTCATCTCTTCTCCAAATTTCTTTATAATGCAGTATCACTTCGTAGAACTTCTGAATATGTTACTTCATACATCATCTTTAGATTGATAAGCTCATTTGTTATGACTCTCTCTAGGCACATTGTTGGATTTATGAAATAGGCTTGTTGTTAATATCTCTATCTCTCTCCTATAGTGCCATATGTAATTTATTTGCTTTCAAGATCATTTGAATCCTATAATTATATATGTACCCTCCAGATAAAATAGACTTTGTAGTACCAAACCAGATCATAATGTTGATTAGGACGAAGTCATTTTAGGTGTGATATTCATATATACCGATTACGATCAAGTATTTCTGCAAGTAAAGTATCTATAATAAATTTCATAAGATTTCGTCATCTGCCCTAGTTAAGATGAAGCTACAGTGTGGCTGCTCTTCTGGAATTAAGGATACCTCAAACTTGGGTTCATCACTTCAAGTCTAAGTATTGCTTGAGTCAGAGTTTACCTATTCCCAGCCAATGCCGTCGGTTCAAACGGGCGAGAAAATATTCGGGTTTCACTTTAGATATAATCAAAATGTTAATCGTCTATTGAGCTAAAAAATCTGTATGGCTTTAGGACTACAGTTTAACATTCCGTTGATTTGGATGACATAAAGATACGTACAATTAAAAATACGTCCAATAATTCACGTACTCCCATAAATATATATATAATGAAATAAAACTCTTCAAATTTTCAATCGAACTTTATTTTAATTGTTTTTGTTTTTGCATTTATCGTTCTTAATTAACGTATGTATTGTATGTATAAAGAATTTTATTTCGTGTTACAAATTCAATATTCTCTCAATGATTTACAAAAGTTAATGTTAATTTGTTGTTGTAAAAATATCTTATGTTTACCAGAATTGTGTAAATGTTAATTTAAATGTAAATAGTGTGAATTTACATAAGTCGCCGTGCAATAATTGAATTTCGCGCTAAGTGAAACTTATAAATAAATATTTGAGGAATGTTGGCAATTGTTAGTTATTTTTAGTAAAGTGATTTTTTTTTTGTTTAATTATTATTAATACTTTATTTAAATAAAAAAATATATTTTCAAATACATAATTATAGAAGTTACAGTAAATTTGATGTAACAGTATTAACAGCAGCCTATAGAGTGTATATACAAAGAGATAGTTAAGTGCATACTGCTCGTATTAAGTAAAGAAAATTAGTGTGCATTAATTTGAACATTTTTATTTAATAGCAATTAGGTACTTATGTACTTTGAGTCTAATGCATTTTATTTTAAGTTTTTGGCTAATGTGCATATTTTAACGGGTCTTTGAATTTTTTGAAGTTTTTTATTCATTAAAAGCTAAAATTCGATTTATAGTTTCACTCAGCAAATAAAGTCACTATCATGCAGTTTTATATATTTTTTGCTTTTAATTTTTTATAATATAAATTTCAATATATTTTAGGGAAGGAAGTTTGAAGGCAATACATTTTTGTTGTGTTTTTAATAGTAATATATTAACAGCATTTTAAATATTTTTATAAAAATAATTGTATTTATAAGAACTCTGCTTAAACGGATATAAATTTAAAGTGGCAAAAATTCGAACTTGCTTAAATATTAAAAAAATGTTTCTAGGCTGAGTATTAATTAATTGGCGTTGCTAACTAATTTAATAGATGTTAGACAATTAACCTCAAAATCTGAATAAATATTTCGAAAACATGTTTGAAATTATTTATATATACATAAGAAAAAAGTATATAATTTATATACTGAGATATAAAGTGGAATTTCTGACGTGGTATATAAGTTCTTAAAGGGTTAGCGGATCTGATTAAATAACTCATTTGTTAACTAATAAAGTCAAATATTTTTGTTTACGTTTTCAATTTATTTTCTGTTTGTGGTGCTTTTTAATAAAAATTCGTAACCTCTAAGAAGAACACCCTATAACAGAAGTACTAGCAAATCCCTCCAGTAAAAAAAAAGTAAAAAAAAAATAAAAACATTTTTTCACTATTTTGTAGGTTATATATATCATAAATGTACATATATGGATAGTTCACAACGGGGGTAAAAAATATTGAAAACAAAAAAAAATTAAAAAAAAAAAACACAATTGGCAAACAAAAATAGCTTTTTTTGCTGACGTTTCTTGTTATGAAGGCGTGTGCTTTGCATACATACTTCTATATAAGTTTATACAGTGGTTATGTATTCTAGAAAATAACAAAAATCTGCACGCGCACTAATCAGCCGCAACAACACAAACAATATACAAAGATAAGTTTTCATGTGCATACATATATAAAAACATATTTTTATTTGTTTGTATATAAGCTTGTCTGCTAGGTAAATTGAGTGATAAAAAGTATCAGCAAGTGTGGAGAGCTTTTGTAAGTACATTGATTGATTCTATAGAGAATTTAGCATAATTAAATGAAATTGAATTAATTAAATTTTTTTATAGAAATTAAATTGAGAGATTGGAGAGCTAAAGAGCGCGTTACTCTCAGATATATCATTTGTTGGCTCTACTACATATGTATTTACACGTGGAGAAAGGAACACGCCATAAATTTGAGAACAAGCTCGTCATAAACCTGTCGAAATCATAAGTGTGATTACAGGTTTTTCTATAAATATGTCTGTTTGTAGTTAGAAACAAGATTATCGTTCGATAAATTTTCCTTTCTTCTAATCTTTTATTTAATTGAGTAACTACTTCTCTGTTCTATTGCTTTCAATTAAGAAAACGGCTTGCTGAACTCATTTGTAAATCGAATACTTCCTCAATATATGAGTACTTTTATAAAAATTATTATACAGCAAACTATCAACATAAAAATAAATATATTAAGAGACATCTCTGTAGGAACAGTAATTCTATGAAATTAATATTACATCTAAAACATTTTTTGACAACGTGGTTTTTTTTGTACAATAAAAGTCTTTAATTATAATAATTAATTTGTAAAAAATTATAGAATATTTTTTATTTAGTTTATCTTACTGTTTTTCAATTAAAAATTTGTTTCTAACAATATTTATTTAGAAAAAAATATTTCTGAGTCCAACTTATATGAAATTAAAATTTAAAATATAATAATTTTATATTCCACTTAAATAAATATTAATTCCACAATTTCATTTTGTAATACCCAAACCCTCCAATTAAACGCCACATTCTTATTGAGTTGGCAATCCTATATACATATTACTATACATATGCTCACTGATATCACTAGCGCTCTCTCAATGTTTTAGTTCTCGAAGTGAGAGTTGCCGGCAAAGCTCGTACAACAAGTTCCCAATTCTAAAGTCATACATAAATACATATAAACACGATGAATTAGCAAGTTTGCCGCGTACAAACAGATGCATGAACTAATACATTTATATCGCTGTATATTATGTGTTAGAGTATATAAAATATATAAATATATATTGACAGAGCATTTATCTTGTTTACGATATCGTTACCAATCGTGCCCCCACACAATTGAGTATATACATACATATTTATTTTGTGGGAGAGTCAGTGGAGAGACGGTGAAACAGAGGTGTGCGTATTGGACACGCGCTGGTGACTTTTTTCTTCATGCTTAATTGTATATATGCTAGTTCTAATATGTGTGATGGAAAAATTTGTAGCTTATAAAGAACTAAGCAAAAATATTACTGTGGGGATATTGGGGGGTTAAAAAATTTGCATGTAAATAATTAAAAACATATATATTACCTTTTAAATATGGCTAATATATTAGAATTCTATATCTATTTAATATTATAATTTTTAAAGTATTGATCTTCATAAAATACCGGGTGGTCCATATATTGATTTAATTTCAAAACTTTGATGAAAAAAAATTTTAATCGAAGATCGTGTTCCAAAATCGAATAGTTTACTGTGTCTCTTGTCAATCAATAGAAGATCATTTGTGGGTTTTCCGTGCAAGATCACAAACAGTCCTGAATTCACCCCCACAAGAAGAGTTTCTTCGAACCGCCAATGTCAACACGTAGACATATGTTCTGCTTTTATTTTCCAAGTAAACAAATTCTTCAAGTGTTCTAGGAGGTTAGCCAGCAATACGATAGCTGAAGATAGTTCAGTGTGCTGCTGAGCGTTGAACAGTGCGGAACGTTTTCGTGGAACTTTTGTAGAACTGGTATGTAGAAATATATGTATTTAGGTGTGATTGAATATTCTATGGGAGGTGACACACATAAGCAAACATATTAGCAAATATGTTTTTATTTATGTGGCTGCGTGGAATATTTGAAGTTGCAATTGCGTAACAAAATGTTAATAAATTTTTCATTCTTTTCGATTATAGTTAATTAAATTGCAAGCAAAATGGCGTTACGTATCGTCTTCACAATGCCCGTGAGCAAGGCAATGAGCCAAACTTTGGTGCGTGCCATGTCATCACAGGCTGGTGCCTCCAAGAATGTCGGCTTCATCGGACTCGGCAACATGGGCGGTCATATGGCTAGCAATCTGATCAAACAGGGACACAAATTGCATGTCTTTGATATCTCCAAGGATGCCTGCAACAATTTGAAGGCCAAGGGTGCTACCGTCTATGACAAGACCACCGATTTGGCGAAGAACTCCGATTTCGTGATCACAATGTTGCCCAATAATGATATCGTGTGGAAGGCATATAACGATATGACTGCCGATGGCGTCAACAAGAACACCGTCTTCATCGATTCATCCACCATCGATCCGAATTTGGTGAAACAGCTGCAGAAGTTCATTAGCGAAAAGGGTGCGCGTTTCATTGATGCGCCCGTTTCGGGTGGTGTACCCGGCGCTGAACAGGCGACACTGACCTTCATGGTTGGCGGTACACAAGATGAATACAACACCGTCAAACCCATTCTCGAGGGTATGGGTAAACGTATCACCTACTGCGGCAGCTATGGCATGGGTCAGGCGGCGAAATTGTGCAACAACATGATGTTGGCCATTTCCATGATTGGCACATCGGAGGCCATGAACTTGGCCATACGCCAAGGTTTGGACCCCAACGTATTCGCTGAGATCATTAACTCATCGACTGGTCGCTGTTGGTCGTCGGAATTGTACAACCCCGTGCCCGGCGTCACACCCACCGCACCCAGTAATAGAGACTATGCTGGCGGTTTCTCCACCGATTTAATTACTAAGGATTTGGGTTTGGCCGCCGGTGTGGCCACCGCCACAAACACACCCATTCCATTGGGCGCTCTGTCTCACCAGATTTACCGTACATTGAAGGCACATGGTTTGGGCAACAAGGATTTCTCTGTTGTCTATGAATTCATGAAGAACGATGCCAACAATTAAGGGGCGTATGGAGTGCGTTAGAGGAAGTGAGACGTGTGAAACGCTTTGGAATTCCCATAACAGTACATGTGGCATTTATGATTCTAACCAGAATTGCATTTATTGAAATATGTTTTTTAACTTTAATTTGAAATGATTGTATATCTAGTTGTTTAGAAAGTTAAGTGTTGAGCTTTTATAAGTAAAGAGTAATAATAATAATAAATACATACATATATTTTTAGATACAAAATTAATTCTTTGTGATAAGGCAAAACTTATATAACTGCTAAGCAAATCATGAAAAAAAACTCATAAAACACCCCAAGGGACGCAATAATAAAGCATTTAGAAAGTTTAGCATTTAGCAAATGTTCTACTTATCAGCACGGATTTTCGTATCAGTTATATAGCAGATATTAAAATTTCTATAATTATATATTTACACAACCACACACGAGTAGCCAACTGTATATAGCTCTCGAAAGAGGTGTGTTGTATATTGGAAAATGACACTTAGCTTTTAATACCCACAAGGAAATGCGAACAACTAGAAAGTATTCTTGCAAGAGTAAACACTGCATTTATTAAAAAAGCTTCTTCCAAAAACCTTTGCCTTCATTTATAGTATTTTTAAATTAAAATCTGTAAAAGTGCTCGCATTATTTCAATGTGTTATCAAAAAGCTCAGATATGTATGAGCTTTTACTAAATAGAAAGCTTTCCATAATTTCATACCAGTGAGTGCTGTCTACATTGAAATAGATTTGTTGTGCGATCACGCCATTTAGTGTGCGTACAATTTTATTTATGATTTCTTTAAGCAAAAAAAAGTACCGCAGTGAAAAGCTTTTCTTTCGTTCGCACGATCGTATTGAACTTGCGTACGAACTCAATTGAGTGTGTTGAATGTCGCTTTGTGAATTTGTTGGTATGATTTTAAACATAATTAATAGGGAAGGGCTAGAATCGAATGCAGCCGGAAATCATAAAATATCGCTATATTAAAATTACTTTGAATTAAAGGCGCATATAATAGTATTTAAAGCTTTTATTAAAATGAGTTGCGTTATAGAAAGTATTCATATGAGCTTTTTTCTTATAAAATTCCTAGTTTAAACTGCTAGTTTTACTGCCTAACCTCATTTTATTCTAAAAAACATGCTAAGTAGGTACTACATACTAAGTGGGATTTTAAGAAAGCTACAGAAAGCTTTGAAGACCTTGATGGGAGTGAGTTAACAAGTGCTGATAGAAATTTTTACACATGAAATTTGTATATGCAAATGTGCTACTCACTTTCAAAAAAACTTTCACACATTTTCTATAAAACTCTCAGGGATCATTGTACAACTTCCAATGCTTTCATATAGAGATTTGCTGATACCACTAGCACCATATAGCAAAATTAATTAATAAAACTTTCCGAACGGACTTGAATAAAAATTTTGCCTTGCTAGCTTAAAAAGCTTAAATTATTTCTGTCGATTTTTTTGCTTTATATTAAGGAAAGTTGTAAAAATTTCATTCATAAAAAGCTGTCAATACGAACTTCTAAAATAATTATAATCAAGATAAAATTTTTTCGACAAAATTTAGTGAAATCTGTTTTTTGTGGATTATTATCTATCTAAATGTTGAATAAAATAAAAAAAATATAAAGATTCATTTTAATATATTTTGTTGTTGTTAATAGTTTTAATGGTGCTTAAGCTTTTCATAAATATAATATTTTTTACGCTTTAAACAAAAGTGTACCCAATAAGCTGAACAAAACTGTACACTGTTACATAAATCATAGTTTTCTAAACTGCTTGGAGGAGCACTGGCTTTAATTAAGCTTACAACATTTGTTAACTAAATTTGTGTGCTTATTAAATACAATATAAGTCTAATAAATATATATCTCTTAGAAAATATCACAAATCTTGTAACAAATCGCTTAAATTATATACGAATAACTATGCTAAATATTAATTTCAATATATCTGGGTATGTGCTAGCGATTTTTGGTATTTGAGTAATTAAACTTTAATTTGACAATTTGAATATTATGCTATATATTGGTTAAAAAAATTATTTATTAATTTTGTGAAAAATATTTAGGTGTGTGACTTAAGTGGAATTAATAAATACCTAAGCAACTATATTCATATTTACAGTTACGCTAATTAAGTTGACGAATGAAATTGTTTTTCGTAAAGTGCTAAGAATTCTTTTGTTGTAAATAGTGTAGTTTGCCTTTATTTGATACAATAAATACTGCAAATACTTATATGAATGATTGATTGTATGAGTGTAAATATATTTGTAAGTAAAAATATTAGTTATTAGTTAATTTCTTTCAGTTTCATCAACAGTTAATTGCATTAGATTTGAATATATAATATTTATACTTGTGTGAGCTTTGGAACTTGGAAGTGCGTTGTTGTGTGTTTTCAATAAATTGCTTAAGATTTTCGAAAATTCACATTTAAGTATATTAGAGACATATTTAGTACTATTTTTTCAGTTGAGATTCTATGCTAAGGTATGTATGGATCACTTGTTATTTACATTAATTTTTCGCTAATTCGATTTCTTCACACTTTTACTGTAAGCTTTGTTCAGCTGTTGCTTCAAGCCGTCACGACTCGCTTTGAATATGTTGCGCACGGAGCGTGTTGTGGTGCCGCCACCAACATGTTGCGGCAACATGCCGACGCCAGCGTCATTCACACCAATCTGCTGCGCCATTGTCGCGGTCTGGAAGTGTTGCAACGCACCGCTGGCATCTAAATTGGCAATGGACTATGAGGGTTTGAATTTCTTCTTAGGATTATTGCGCGACTGATCGGTGGGCGCGGTGGGTGGCAGTTCACGGAATTGATTCTGGAAAGGAAAAAATATTTCAAATTAAAAAATGCTTCATATAAAAAATTCGAAATAAAAATCCATTTGAAATCTTCAGATACTCACAATTTGCTCATCGTCTGGCACACGTGATAGGAAGTCCAAGAGCTCATTGTTCGGTATCGTGTTCGGGCGTAGTATGCGTCGGGAGAACTTCATAATGCCCCAGAAGAGCAGCAGAAAGCGTATGGGTATGAAGTGTAGAACTACAATACCACCAACTAACAGCGCCACTGCGAGCCACGTCAGTTCCGGTACGGAAAAATTGAAAGTGCTGGAACACCACAGTCGCGGAAAGAGTTTAGAAAATTCAATTATAGTTAAAGCATTTTTGTGTCAAAAATTTGCTGAATTATTCTAAAAGCAAATTAATTTCAATTGAAAAAACTGTTTATAGAGTTGCCACCTTATTATAATATACTATTACTTAATTGAAAAATCTAATAAATGGGAAAAATTTCAATTGCATATATTTTTTTTAGTGAAAATTGTCGGTTAATATTTATAGAGTTGCCACTTAATTTTTATAAAAATATTTATAGAGTTGCCACCTATTTTTTAATATATATTTTTTTAATAATGCTATAAAGAACTGATGGAATTTCGTAAGTATTATGCTTAATGAGCAGCTCGAAAACGTTTCTATTACCGAACCACACCACTTTTCATAGACACACACATAACTTCCACTTACTTTTTCGTGCTTTCGCCCAACGACGCCAGATAACCAATGGTATTTTGCACTGTTTGCGAGACTTCCTGTATGGTTTGTAGACGCTCTTTAATTGATTTCTTCTCCTCCTTCTCCTTGTCATCATCGTCATCCTCATCGTAATCGTAATCATAGTAGCCAGCGGCAGGATCACTACTCGTACCGGTAATCATGCGCACCAACCAGTTTCTGTAAAAGCATAAATAATGATTTGCGAATACATAAAATATGTGCAACGGGAGTGCAACAAAAACGCACTTGATTATGATTAACAGCAAGACTAATGGCACAGTCGCCAAATTGCCATAGACGCAGGCCAATATCCATAGCACAAACGCAATGGCCGAGCGCAGCGGTGACTCCCATTCAAAGCAACTTCTGCGAAAGTAAAGTGAAAGAAAAAATACGATAAATTCGTGAAAAACACCTGATGTGCTTAACTTCTTAATTTCAGTTTATTACTTACTGTACGTAACGTGCCGCATCCAAGATATACATAATGATCACTTTCAGTCTGTTGACGTTGCGCAGAAAAAGTTGCCGCTTGAATTTCGCTTCCTGTTGTATCAGTTTCTCCTCTTTCGGTTGTAATATGCGACAAATGGCGCGTACGTCATTCCACAGTACGGTCATCTCGAGGCAGATCTGTGGTTTGTTAAGCGAAAAATAATTTAATTAGACTTCAAGTACGGTTCTATGGGAATCAGAGACTCCAAAAGGAAGTCTATAATCAAAGAACTAGAAACATACTTGTGGCGATAAGCCCTTAGCACGTGAGCAAAGATTTTTGTCCTTCAGTGTGTACCAGCGCTTTACGCCATTCTTGATACGCATTAGTGGAATCGCCAGTTTTCCCAAAAATTCCACACGATGATCGCGATCCTCATCATAGACAGTTATCTCGAGGACTTGTGTGATGTCTTTGACATTGCTGGCGATAAAAAAAAATAAAAAAATTAAAAATTTGGAATGTCTTCAGTTTCTATTTCCAACTTAACTTAAAATAAACTTAACCTCAAACTCATTTCTACTCACAATGTAAAAATCTTATTCCACGTCGGCGTCAGCGTCTTATATTCGGTTTGTGTCTGTAGACGTGCATTACCCAACTCTAGCACACAAAACGGATCGGACTTGCCGCCGATATCAGCTGCTGCTAAACCCGTCGCACCGAATACTTTCACTGTCAGATGACCCACATCGCGCAGATTCTGAAAACAACGATGCCAACGATAACGATCGCGCATGATCTTCATCTCACGTGGATCCTCTTTGTACGCCTTGAGATCGGTAATGGTTTCTAGTGCGGTAGTGCCGCTTATGGTCAACATAAGAAACACCTCGCCGGAACAGTCTTCAAAGGCACGCCAAATGCCATGTGTGGTCTCACGTTGATATACGCTCAAATCGATGTTGGCCTTGCCGTAGAGCGCATTGCGGTTCCAGAGGGAGATTTCCAGATTTTGATCTTCATCGAATAGATGCAAATCGAATTGCTCCAGCCAACGTTCGGTCCAGGAAGACTTACTTTTGTACTTCTCATTGGCGAGTCTGGTGAGTAAAGGGCGAGAAATGAAGAGAGCAAATTTTTAATGTTTTTCTTAGCCTTTTATTTCACCCACCTAAATTTAATGTGTATATCGGTGAGTTTGCTGCCGTCGTCCGCCAATGGCAAATCTTTGGCTTTGACCAACAATATCGTGACGACCGAGCTCCAGATCTGTGATTTCAAACGCTTCGATGACTCGGCCAATTTGGTGTTGCGCTGAAAGTGCTGCGAATAAAAAGAGATTTTGCAAAAATTCGTCAGACATCAAAAACCAATTATGTTATGTAATCGAGTGTAGTGAATCCGTGTTTTAACAAGGTCAGACGCAGCAGGAAGCAGCTTGAAAAAAATCAAATCAAATCTGCCGTGGCCAATTTGACCAACTAACCCACTAAAACTCAACCGACAGCTGTCTCGCATTTCTTTTTCCCGCCACCCCTCACGCCCGCTCTCATACCTCCATCAACTCACTAAACTCCATTTGCAACCGTTGCCGCACGACGGAACGTTTGCGGCGCAGTCGTTGCATCAACAATTCCGAGGTGCATTTACCCAGCGGCTTGCTGTTGCCAGGCACTTGTAAACTGTTGCTTCTTTTGACTTTATCCACTGGCCGATTTGTATTGTCCGTGCCGATTTTAATGCTATTTGAATTGGTGTAAAAAACGACGCTATTTTTTGTGTACGTCTTCTCGTCGCCATTATCACCGCTGCCTGTTTCGTAGCTCCCATAGCTCTCCATGGCGTTAGCTGTTGGAAGCAGCAAGTTGAGTTTAAATTTGCAATCGAAAATTATTTCGTTTTTTCGTTGATTTTAGATGGCTTGAGTTTGTTTTAGAAATTTATTTTCTTATTATTTTTTGCTTTAAGTTTTTTTGTTAATTTTTATTTCAGGAATTTGTAATGCGCTACAAATTTATTACCGACACCGGAATGTTTTCGCGCAATACTAACTTCAAGTCGAACCCATTTGTTCGTTTACTCAGTTACTCACAGACGGTGTAGATAAAGCTTTGGCTTGCAACAGCGGCTAATTCATGCTCTGTCGATAATACAACAACTACAGTGAACAATGTATACAAGCCTTTTTGGAAATGCAACGGTACGGAGATAAAGACAACTTTTTTGTCGGAAGATTTCTAAATTATATTTTTATTTTAACTCATAAATATTTTTGAGTTTCAAAACCAGAAAATAAACTTTCTAACTTCAAAAAATGATATTCGAAATTTCGGTAAATATAAAATTTTAATCCAAATGGTATGGGACACTCTCCTAGATGGAAAATGTGAAATTAAATCGATACTTCGGATAATGTGAGCTTTTATTTTCTGATAGGAGAATCATTTTAATTTTTATATCACTCAAAACCATTTTTATTTCGAAACCACTGAGATGTTGTTTTTAATTTAAAATTTTTTGAAAAAATGTACAATTAAATTAATGTATTAATTCCGTCAGACTCGAAAACTCATTTAATGGTCTTAAAATTGTTTTTACCAAAAATCTATTCAACTTGTACAATTTTCGATTCAACGTTAAATTCCATATAAAACACTTCTCTCTTATAAGCATTATAAAGATTTGATTTGATATACAAAAAATAATTTCGACTATTGATTTCCTACAGGGTATTTACCAGTGCGAGTATGTAAATGAGCATATGTATACATATGTAAGTGCGAAGAACAATGACTATAGGAGTCATAACAATTACAAGCTCGCACAATGGAAGCGAAGAGTCATACTTGGGTTTTTTTATAAATTACACACATATGTATATGCTCAAACGACATAAAACAAATATAGAAGTACATAAAGAGTAATATATTGCTCCGACTATAACTGAATAGTCACCTTTGCCCTCGATTTTCAGAGATCCTAAAAAATAAATTAATTCTACGGTACGAGCATTGTTTAAACATCAGAACATGGGCGCATTCAATAGGCAAAGGGAATGCAAAAACCGATTTTGGGGCGCTGGCATTTTAGTCAGTTGATAAAAAATTATATATTCGATGGTTTTGTGGGATATTTAATATATTTGGAAAATACTACTGAAAAGATACTGAATAGCAATCTCAAGCTTTAATTTTTATTTTATTTTTTTTTTTTTACGCGCCCTTTTCAACTTACGGCCTTATCAGCATTTCACTTCAATACGCTCCGCCCTACATTATCTTTAAGAGTCTAATGAGTCTTTAAGAGCATACGTATGTATGTGTTTCCCATAAAGTCAATATTTGTTGCCACTTTAAGTCTCAATTTTACAATATACGATACAATGCTTGTCAATTCCACCTGCGGTATGCTTATTTTGTGGCATTTGTGTGTCTATCTGTGCGTGGGTTGACCATAAACTTGGCGTTTCACATGTAAATATTTATGTTTATGGTTTGTTAATATTTACCAATGTAAATTTGTAATTGTGGATTTGTTTGAGCATTTAATTATACTTACGCTGCCGTGGGTACTTATCGCATAGTGGCATTATGAGCCTTATCGGCATCGCCGTAAAATATGAATGGGAAGAAGCATCGTACACAGAGTCTACATTTGCTTATATTTATTTCGCTTATCAGTATACTAAAATAGATTGCTTTGCGCGATAGTTTTAACGATAGCTTGTGAACTAGTGCAGTACTAATGGGTCTAATATTCATAATATAATTCAGTCTCCACAGATGTTTTAATAATTAGCGAAGAAGAACGCTCCGAATTTCATCCCTTTCTAAACTGTGCTATGTTACCCTAATGAATTCAGCGTAATAGTTCGGAAATCCATCTATGCCTCAGCCATA
Organism: Zeugodacus cucurbitae; assembly: GCF_028554725.1. Classification (NCBI taxonomy): domain Eukaryota; kingdom Metazoa; phylum Arthropoda; class Insecta; order Diptera; family Tephritidae; genus Zeugodacus; species Zeugodacus cucurbitae. The sequence continues at coordinate 63,971,945 of NC_071671.1, read as the reverse complement.
ATTTGAGTGTCTATTTCAATGTAGTTTTCAAAGTGTGCTGTATGTATATATTTACTTCTCTATCATCAGACCTATTCAACCTGCTTCTTTCAATAAGTCATGATTTAATATTTTTATGAAAGTATAGGTATAGTATTGCTCACAATTTAAAACAACTTGTTTTTTTTCGTATGAACGATTTACCACATCCTACATTCACATTCTCTATCATCAGACCTATTCAACCTGCTTCTTTGTTCAATAAGTCATGATTTAATATTTTTATGAAAGTATAGGTATAGTATTGCTCACAATTTAAAACAACTTGTTTTTTTTCGTATGAACGATTTACCACATCCGGTGTAAAAAACCACCACACCCTCTATAACTATCCAAGAGTCTATATAGCAAGCATCTATCCCTTTTATGGTAGATAAATAATGAAACTTATAAAAGCTGAATATTACTCTGTCAGCTAATATCATATATCTATAAATTATTATTGCGGCGAAATTTAGAGTACCACTCCCGGTAATTACAGCTAGAGCTAATACAATTACTGACTGACATGATAAATGTATGCAATAACTTGTTTTATGATTCACATTAACTCATGCAATTGCTACCATTACACTAGTTATTTGTATGCAGCTAAAATTATTAATTAATATTACACAGAAGCTACCTTATGGGGACTCAGTTATTCCGAAGGCATAATATACAATTACAAACTAAACAGCTTTAACTATAAGTGTATTTGTATCAATTCATGGAATCTCACATGTATCTAATTAAACTAAAGTCTCCATCACAGTTCTTTAAATAGTAAAATCCGGGTATAAGTAAGTAAGTGATGAACCTTCTACAAATTAATACGAATAATTTTTGATTCATGATGTCACGAACAAAGCATATATTATATTGTAAAACAAGCAGTTCATGATTTCAAAATTCATATCACGAAACTGATTGTTAAACTTCCAAAAAGTGATTCCAAAATGTAGTCAAAGCATTGGAAAACTATATTGATTATCACCGATAATATTTACAAATTCTTATACTCTCGCAACAAAGTGTCTAGCAACAAAGTTCGTCTGTGCAATCTACAACTTGAGTAAAAATTGAGATATCTTGATGAAACTTGGTACGTGTGGAAGATTGCTTTCGAATATTGCCTTAAATAAAGTTATAAAAGTAAAATTTGGTACAAAGGATCGTACTTTAAAGGGGCATATTTGGAACTATTTTTTCGGAGAAGTGGGCATAGTCCCGCCCTTAATTTTTTTATATATCTCGTAAACTACTAAAGCTACATCAAACAAACTTTCTAGAATTGTTTCTTTTAGGTACTACCTTATACAGTGCAAATGGAGGAAATCGGATTATAATCACGCCTACCTCACATACAAAAGTTATATTGAATATTACTAAAAATGCGTTATTTCAGTAAGGAAAAATACCTGCACTCAAGAAATCGGTATACAAAATTTTAAAAGGTTGTGTCTGCGCTCACTTATGGGTCAAAAACCATATCTCAGAAACTACTCGACCAATTTCAATGAAATTCGATTCATAATATTTCCCTGGCATTCCAATGATATGGTGTAAAAATAGGTCAAATCGGTTCACAACCACGCCTACTTTACAATCTATAAAGTAAACACTTCGTCGCAAAAAGACCTGTTTTCATGAATTTTTTAGAAAAAATTATTGGTGTAGGTTTATTTTACTTATTATTGCATGAAAGTACAACATTTGAAAGATAATTAAAAAAAAGTTTTATCGAAAAATAACGAGGAATAACGGATTTATCGTCGATCTCTGCAGGCACCTCGAAAAAATGTTGTTGTGCGGTGACCAGCCTACACCATCACTGGATCATCCGAAACCAAAAAATCAAAATGCTTTCTTTAGTTTATTAGTTTATCTTTCAATTGATGTCGAGTTTTTTTAATCTTTCAATTTTTGGTTCCATTTTCAAGGCAAAATGACGATTTTAGACGAAAAAATCGACCTATTTGTTATTGTAAAATTGTTAGTAATTTAATTTTTTGGAAAAACTCGACGTCATTCGAGAGTTATATATATGTATGTAGAATATTTGTTCAAAATTTCAAAACGATCGATGCAGTAGTTTTTTCTGTAGGCTGGTCACCGACTTTAAAAATGACATTTGGGAAAATCGATTCAAAGTTTTATACACTCAGCGCAGGTAGCTGGAGGTACCGTTAATCAACCTGCTTGTACTTCGTTAGTTTTTCTCCGAATGACCTAAAACTTTCACACAATATTCTTGAGATGTTGATGGTTCAGAAAAAAATAAATGAAAATGAAAAAAAATTGTCAAACCTTACCCCCCCTTAATATCACCAGTACGCTTCAGATGACAAACACCAGTTGTAGGAACCGAACTGGGCACCTTAGACTTACATACAAAATCATATATAGCTCATGTAAATAACCACCGAAATATATTAACAAGATTAATAAACCGTGTAAATGTGGGTTAGATAGTCTACATAAGGGAGCTTTTGATTTGAGCTTTTATAATAACACGGAAATTAGGTACACTTGTAATACAGGGTATGACAGTAGATAGAGTCGGAATAATTTTGAGATTTTTTATTTTAATTTCCCAGCATTACAGTGAAAACAAATGATGTAATGGTAATACCAATACTCATAAGGAAAAAAGGGCTATGTCGAAGAAACATTTTCTAATCAGATCATAAATTTAGATTTTTTTATTTAATTAATTTAAATTTTTAAATAATATTTTTTTATTATTTTTTTTTTTTAATTAATTGATGCATAATCAAACGATTTCAAAGCTCTCGCTAAAAACGTATGTCAAACTCTTTAACAACAACAATTTTAATGGGAAATACTAAGTTTTACTCCCCACCCTGTATTTGCTAGAGTGAAAGCTTTCAACTATTAATTGTTTTCTATTTGGTTTTGCTTTGCCAAAATTATATTTGCCGCTTAGTTTAGCTTTTCGCTTTGCCGGCAGCAAACACATTCTGTAAATAAATAAGTTTTAGCAGTCACAAATAGATTCACCTATATATTATTGTGCATAATTCTGTGATATAGAAAACAATTTTAATTTGTTTGTTTTTGTGTTCATATTTTTTTAAGTTTCGTTTTACATTTGCTACGAGTATTATTACAAATAATTAATAATAATGATATCAAAGTTTACACTTGGCCAGAAGGCGACAAAATGCGCATTGGATCAGCTGCTAGTGCGTCAGCTGTCAAATAGTTTGCCACGCGCCCAGCATGTAAGTGATAGTTTATGTGTTTAAAAAACTTTTAAGTTATTTATATTAATCAATTTTTGTTACCTTAGTTATAGTTTTATTTTTTTTTACATATTACCACTTTATATAAATTTTCTTTTTCAAGAGAGGAACATACAGTTGTCTCTGCTCTTTATTACCCATTTTCATCTCTGTCACACATAAACAAAATATATAGTTTGGCCTTCTAACATAATCATTTGTTTATGCTATTTTCCTTCATTTTCTATATTCGTTGTTATCTTAATCTCTTCTTTTGTCATATATAGATTATTTAAACAAAAACAACAATCACGCATCTTTCCAGGATTTATTAGCAGTAGTTATGAAAACATTCTTACTCATTCTAATTTAAAATTAAGGAAAAAAAATAAATTATAACAAAAAAATATGAAAACCTCTTCACTTTATTGTAAAAAATAGCTGTAAATATATTTTGTCACCTCACGATGACTTTCAAAAAATTCATAGCAATGTAGATTTGTAAACGGCTGATAAAGCTCAAATGATAATAACTACTACTCGGCAACGCAATTAAAAAAGTTTACAACCGCACAAAACTATAAAATCGTTTTCACAAAAACTCTAATTATAATGAAGTGAGATTAATTGATTTGTTTTCTTTGATCTTTCAGTTTTATCAAGCTTTTGATAGCGCGCAAAATTATTGCATGTGTACTTAGCTCTCATATCCGTAAATTGGAGGCTAACAAGTTCTGCTCTCCGCTCCACTCATTTTCTCTAACTAGAATTTTTTTTTATTACGAGTACTCAGCACCGTTTGTTTACAAACAACTTAAAGGTGTTTGAATACCCAGTAGGAAAACTGAAGTATATAGGCAGCTATGAAGTATTCTTTAAAATAAGCTATAGATAAATTGTGAAAGTGTTTTGAGAATAACATTTCTTGGTGCTTATCATGCCTGGAACTAAACTAGCAACTCTAAAGTCGATGCCTGCTCTTATATTACATCTCTTCTATTCTTACCTATAACTGATAGATCGAATGATCAATATAGATCGAAAATTCACAGATATTTTTGTCAACATATTTTGTTTCTTATATGTTTAAATTCTTGAAATTTGTTCAAAGTATACAAGGTATCTCAAGAAGAGAACATGGCGGTTGTATATGTATCTCTATTTTCTATGAAAGTTCGTAGGATCATAGCCGATTCTAAAAGAGCACCTGGTTTACGACTTTCATTATGTTCTTATTCTCACTACAATGCGTAATTTTTAACTTTCGCTTCGAGAAATTTGATAAGATATTCTGTGTATAGCTATATAACGGGAAACGAGATTTTGTGGAATCAATATATTTCATAATTTTCTTATATATATAATATATTATATACAAGTTTCGTCGATGAATTAAAAATCGATATATATTTTCAAAATCATTTATTACTATCCATTAACAATGTCTCCTAATAATTTAAGGTGGCCCTTGAGCACTTCGAACAAAAAGTAGAAACACGTGACGATCCCGAATGGGTGAATGCAAAAGATTACAAAGAAATTCCCGGACCTAGCACATTTCGCATGTTGAGAGATCAATTACCAGGAGGTAAAGAGTATAAATATTACAAATCAATTATATATATTAAATATATTGTACCTAGGACGCCTACATAAGACGAACATGCAAGTATTGGAAACATATTATCGTGAACGCTATGGTGATATTTTCCGTGTAAATGGAATTTTGGGTAAGCCCGACACTGTGTTCACCTTCAATCCAGCAGATTTTGAAACAGTTTATCGCAATGAAACCGTTTGGCCAGTACGATTGGGTTTAGAGAGTTTCGCACATTACCGGCTCAAGAAACGATCGGATGTTTTTCAAGGCGTTTCGGGTTTGGTTACGTCGTAAGTTGGACAAATAAAAATCTAGTGAATAAGAAATCCAAATTATTTATTTTTGTTACTCCAGACAAGGTAAAGCTTGGGGTGATATACGCAATAAAGTTAATCCCGTTATGATGAAGGTACAGAATATTAGACAGAACTTGCCAGCTGTTGATATTATTGCACAAGAGTTTTTGGAAAGGTGAGTTAGGGAGAATAAATTTTGCTTAACTACAGGGTTTAATTTGAGTACAAAGAGACTTCAACACATTGGTAGTCTCTCTGTAATATATGATCATACTGAGTCGCTCAAAAATTTTCGATTTCGAAACTTTTTCATTATCTTACAGACTGGACTCAAAATTGGACCACAGCAGTGGCAGATTGTCCACCGATTTCACCGAAGAAATTAAAATGTGGGCTTTCGAATCTGTTGCGGTTATAGCGCTTAACACACGCTTGGGGCTCTTGACGCGCGACAAACCAGATGCTAATGTAATGAAAATTGTCGACGGCATGAATGTGTTTTTCGAAAAGGCCTATACATACGATGTGTCACCATCATTTTGGAAGTACTTCGAAACAGCAGGCTTTAAAGAACTCATAAAAGCTTATGATAACGTAACGGAGGGTACTAAATTTTACATTGAACAGGCAATGGAGAAGTTCAAGAATGAACAAAATGCGGAAGCGCAAAGTGTGTTGGAGAAACTCTATCGCATAAATAAGAATGTGGCTGTGGTGATGGCCATAGACATGTTGATGGCTGGACTAGATACGGTATGTAATAAAAACAGAGATTACCACAAAATGTTAATGTATTTCTCTTTCACCGACATTTCATAGACCTCTGCCACAGTTATTTCGGTACTACACTTCCTTGGCCAGAACCCCGAAAAACAAGAAGAACTACGGAAAGAGCTCTTTAAGCTGCTGCCTGATCCAAATATGCCACTAACTGAGGAGAATACCAAAAATATGCCTTATTTGCGCGCTTGCATTAAGGAATCACTGCGTCTTAAACCAATTGCCAACGGTAATTTCCGTCTCTCCGGTCGCGATATTGTGCTCTCCGGTTATAAGGTGCCCCAAGGTGTCGGCGTTTATATGGCAACTATGGCACTTTGCAACAATGATACGTACTTCGAAAGAAGTAACGAATTCTTGCCCGAACGTTGGGTTAAAGCAGCAAAGGCCACCTGTCCAGTCTCACAAAAGCACAATCCATTCGTTTATCTGCCATTTGGCTTCGGTCCACGCACCTGTATTGGCAAGCGTCTTGCTGAGTTGGAGATGGAAACGCTCTTAGTGAGGTTGATACGCAATTATCATGTGACTTGGGAGGGTGAGAAGCCACTGGAATATGTTAATGACTTAATTTTGCGTCCCACTGGTGCTATGAAGTTCAAGTTTGAAAAGTTGTGAGCTTAATGTTAGAGAGAATATATGTCTATGTATATGTGTATATATGTTGTAGTAGTTGAAAGTTACAACTTGAAATTATATGGTATTGTTGGTGTTTAATATGTTATTAGCTTCACAAATATAATAAAACTGTAAATAATATTAATATTTAAAAAAAAGTAAGCTATTAATATTCTAAGTAAGGGTTTGAGTGTCTAGAAGTGACAAATGTAAAAGGTTATATTTTGATCAACAATATCCAAATTTTTTCATGGATTTTTCTCAGTTAGGTAAGTATAGAGACCGTACTACAATATGAGGAATAATCGATTTTTTCTCTTGTATGAACATATTATAACCTCGCATAAGTCGGATCGATCTCTCTTCGCATAGTTTTCCTTATTATCCAATACCCCGCTGAGTACTGCTGTGGAAGATAGGTCTGATATCCTATCGTCATATTATGCAAGTCAAGGGGTGTTCAAAAATATCGGGAATTTTCGTTCTTTTAAATAATACATATTCATCCGTTCGTTCATTATATTGTTATTGCCTTGAAAATATTCCCTATTCCTCATGGTTTCTTCATCCATAGGTTAGGAAAATGAATAACTTAATCCATAATATGATAGATAAGGGACTTCGTGGGATAGCTACACTACTCTAATGACGGATAATACGATCTGTTCCATTAGTATGGCTCAAAGTACGTAAAAACTGGAAATTCAATTCAATAAAATAATATATAAAACTATTTTTGTAATGAGACAACTCAGTACATCTAATGACCTCTCATTCAAATAATATTTATTGATGAGAAATATAAAAAAATATAGTAATAATGATGTACAGATTTCACTTCCATGACTAATTTTTTACAATATCAATTCGACGAAGTAGAATAAATTACTATTAACAACAAGCCCCAAAGGGTCTATAAATTTTATTGTGTCGGAAACCATATTCCCAAATCACTTCAAATTTTAGTGTATTTGTATTTGATTTCAAGTGAAATAAAAACTGCTAATAAATTAGTGTTAGGGGACAAAACAAAAATATAAATATTCTCAGCTAAGGTGAATTAAATTTATTTACGAGCAACCAATAAAAAATATGCAGAATTCATTTTAGCTTAAAGCAGTAATATGAAATATACCAGCATTCGTAAAAAATGTATGAATAACAAAGCACAAGTCAAACAACAGCAGCACTTCACGACACTTCCGCAGCAAACACATGATATTTTCCAAACTAACTGCTTATGCGTTCTGACAGCTCTGTTACTTCCTCATACCAATTTTACGCACTTTTCCGCTCAGCATATGCTATTCCCACACGTGAGTTAAAGAATACAACAATGAACAAAAACAGCGCAAAAGTGATAAATGACTAGCAGAGGTGTCACTCAGGTTGTCTGCGCTGAACTTGACTGGGGTGACTGGGGTGTACTTGTATCACCATTGAGTTTCCACAACACTGACTACACCGGCGCGGTGGCATAATGAAATCGTTCTCAAATATCACGCGTTTTGCGCTTTTATTGTTGTTATGTCCTCGCGCTCAAAGGCGACAAATTAAAATGCGAATTTAATTGCTGTTAACTCACCATTTCCTTGTCCTCTTGACTGCGCGGCCAAAGTGTTAGATTTACAAGTATTTCACCCATTTGCCGCTCCGGATGGTTGATATCATGCAATGGCAGGCAGAGATCCTCCGCTTTACCCAGCTCCAGTGCCGTCAAATCGATTTGTGCGGAACCCATGAAATCATCCTGCAGTCCCCAGTCATAATCGAATACCTGTGGGGAATTTTGTACGGTTTAATTAAATTCATAATCACTCGTTTTGCATTAATTAACAATAATAATGCTGTAGACGATTGGAAATCTGAGACTTTGTTGGATTTTCTTGATATTAATAAATAAATGAAAGACAAAAGTGAAGTGTAAAGTATCTATGGTAATTAATTAAAATGCCGTTTATAATATATTATATATTTTACTAAGAAATGTTGAAAATGTGTAAAATAAGGTCTGACAGAAGAAAGAAGAACATGAAGTTGTTGCAAGTATTTTATATTCTAAAGATATCAAAGGAATCATCAGTAGTCCCAGAGGACAGCAAGCGATAAATAAAAACATTGAAAGACGCAAGACACTATCGTTTATATTTTTAGAGGCTCATTGAGTAATATTATCGATTATAAATATAAAAGAATCTTGACAAAATAAAAATCTACTGTTGTATTGGAATGTTTGAAGAATGAAATCCCATATAAGTAGATGATGAACTGATTCAACATCGTTATATCCACTGTATTCTGCGGATCTCCGGTGACTTTTTTCGGGTCTCAGACTTGAAGAGAATACTGAGAGAAAGGAAATAATTTAACTACAATGAAGAGCAAACGACAAATAGTGTCGAAAAATGAACGGGAAGACTCTTTGAGAGCTTCATAATGGAATTTCTTTAGAGACTTAGTAGTCTAAGTAAGAGGTCCTCTCAACTGCTTTCTCTGGACAAGATCCATCTTAGCGCGATCTGGACATTGTCCAATGGGTCCCCATGCGTTGAGACTTGGAATCGTGACAGATGCAAGTTGCCAAAGCTGTATGGAGGAAGGCGAGGTGGCCCTTTTTCGGCGTTCTTTCCAAGCGTTTTCCTGAATCTTAGGATCTTTGACCCATAGGGAGTTTTACTGGTATCACAATTGACAGCGCTCTAAGCTGTCTAAGTGAGATCTTCTGTGTTTTTGCAGAGATCTGCCTACAAACCTAACCTAACCTAGTAGTCTAAGTAGGTAAGTCATCCACTATTGTCAGACGACGAATCAAGGCTTTTAGTAGGCCTATTGTGAAACCACTGGGACTAGAACTTCCTCATACTATCAATTCCTTTCTCTGAATCACTCTGTGGAAAATATATTGAAGTCTTCCACAGTGGACTCATCTATTTTTAGTATCTGCCCCGAAATTTTTTGTTTTCTTATTTTGCGTAATTTACTCATCAATTTAACGAGACGAATATACAAAATCACTTCGCGGAAAATATTTGCCAAACAGTTTTTTTATTGAATTTCGGCTGAAGCATTAGCGCCATTTCGGCACATCCGTTACTCATTCCATTTATATTTCAAATCCCATGAAAATGCTTGATTCGCCTGTTAACTAACGGCATATTTATTGTTTATTTACCGGCGGCAAATATATAGATAGATATTTATAGGTTCATTTTTGGCTTCTCAGCACGCTGTACTCTTATTTGCACTCTTGCTGTAGACGCATACATATACCTATACAATGCTGCTTTTTGAATGAGTGGAATTTGGCAATTGTTGAAGACAAGTGTTTGCACAAGCAAAGTTTTAAATGTCGGCATCAATAAATTGCAGACTAAATATCAAATATTGACACCGAACAGTGGATATTAAGTTGTTATTGGAGACATAATAATTTTTTTCAAGCAAAGTCGGTATTTGATAATGTATATCTACTTACTTAGTATTAAGCCAAATGGGTGGTGCCATTGAAATATTTATTATTTTAAATTAAATATTACAAGTACTGCAGAGTTATTAATTATTTGCACTTGTATTAAAATTTGATAAATACTAATTGAACAGTTTCACGGCATCGCAAACGAAAAGCGCAGAGGGAATATGCTTTAATCCCCAATTGATTTTCAATAAAAATATACATTTAAGTGGTTTACTTAAATATTTTATATGTGTGCATAAATATACTCGAGTGTAATCTGTGTGTGTATCTACATATGAATATGTTTTATTTACGGGTGTTAAAATTACGAAAACGCACATTTGCATACACGCTGGCAATAAAAGTCATGTGTGAACATGATAAACATGACTTTTAGTCACAAAGTTTTTGCACATCAAACATTTATGTATTATAAAACTCATCCATACATACTTAAATGTACATATATCAGCGTGTTCATGGCATGTCATCGAATAAGCATAAAGAAGTTTTTACCTGTGGCCTTACGTTCCACGAAGTTACATGCATGAGTAATTGATGGAAAATAAACTGTAGCCTCAGGTGAGGTTAAGCTCTGACTATAGTGACACCTACTTACATATGTGCGTACAATGAATAGTGGGTGAAATTTATTGGTGGATTGCATTATTTATTTATTTTTGAAAGTATTTACATAAAATCCAATGAGAATTTATAAAGAGATTGAATTTGTTTGTGGAAAATAAAATATTTAGTTCACTTGTCCATAAGTCTATTTATCCCAAATATATACTAAGGATTGGGGGAATTACTATATATTCGGTATATATGGTCTAGAGGATGATATGGTTCGATTATATTCCTTTTGTAAAAGTCTGTATTCTTATGAGATATTTTCACCCCAAACCTATCCCACAGTTTAGGAAGAGTAATAGAGATTTAGTAGGTTCAGTTTTATCGAGTTAGGAATAAAAATCAGTTCGATAATGCTCAAACTCTTAATCTGTATATTTTCGCTTCAAAACCTCAATTTACAGCTTTAAAGGATTCAATCCGAATATCTTTTAATGCACATATTGAAGCTGATTTAGAAGACCTAGCTATGGTAACTTCGGAACCTCGATATTTTTTAAACACTTGAAGGACTGCAGGTCTTTCATTCATGGCAGGTTTCAGTTCCAGACTTTGGTTAAGTTTTTTTGGCAATTTTGGAGACAAGGTTTTTAATTTTTTTCTTTCTTCCGATCAAAATGTAACAAAAATTCATGACGACGTTTAGTAAGTGGACAATTTATTTAGACTGAAAGTTTTGATTGGAATTCTGAAAAGATCTTTATGGTTTCTTAGTGAACAGAATTGAATCTCAGAACTTTTAGTAAAGAAGGTTTTGTTTTCATAAAAAAATGGGTAAATTTTTCAGTATTCTAGTATTCTATTAGTATAAAATATTCTTGGCGTTCTTCTCGCATTCCTTGGTAGAACAAAAGGGATTAAATTCAGAAAATAAAACATGACGCATGGAAATCCTAAAGGTTTTGTTAAATATATATTAAAATGTATTTTAACTAATTTTAAAGTTAAATGAAAAATATTATAATACAATTTTTTTTTCTCTGAAAATTTAAAAATTTTCACTGAGAATATGTTGCAGCTCATCCTCCTTTATGAGTATGAAGTTGAAGGTTATTTCATGAAAGCAAATCCCTTTAGTGAAGCTGATTAAAAATTCATTACATTACTTCCACTTTCATCATATCCATACCGGCACCGCGAAAACTCAAAATATGCGTTTACTCACCTTAACATTAATGGGCAGAAAGGGATCTTCGATGGGCACAATGAACACTTCGTCCCACACCGGATTCAGGTCTCGATGAATTGTGCGTGATTTGTGCAGCAGACGACCGCCAACTTTGAATTTTACATAAGGATCACTTAGACCTGCATAACGGCACAAAGAACAAAGGTAAAGAGAAAGAGGAAGAGGAAGAAAGCATAAAAATGAGTGAAATTAGATTTGGGTTGCAGCGGAGCGTGGCAATAAAGCGCTTACACGAATAATACCGCAAATAAATTGGATAACTTAAAAAATATTGTCGACAACCCTACAACAATAACAACACAAATAAATTAAGAGTGCTACTCACCATTTTTATCCATGGCCATCAAATCGCTGCCGCTCTTCAGATGTACGCGTAGCTGAAAGAAGACGTACTGTCGTAATTGTGCTTCCTTTTTGCGGCGCAACTCTTCCGCCTGACAAATGAGAATGTTAGTATTTTACATACGAAATTAGTAAAGGAGCACAAAATGCTAGCGAAAGTTACAAATGAAATTAGTTTAGCTTAAGTAGTGAAAATCAGTCGAGAAGAAAACAGATAAAACTGTGAGTGTCGCATGAATGCAGAGCAGATTAAACGTGAGTTAGTGCCAGCTGCATAGCGGAGGCAAAGCTTTAAATGAAAGGATGAATGTTGCGAGGAAATCGTGGGAGTGGATGCTAATGGCTTAATGTGAGTGAGAGAGAGAGGAGTTGAATAAGTTGTTTTAATTAAATGCGAAAAGGAAAAGTTATTTAGATCAGCGTTGCATGAAAGTAAATTAAAGTTTCTGGAATTCGATGATAAAAATAAAAGCATTTTTGCGTGCACTTCTTAGCGCTCTCTCGATAGTGAATCAATAATAACTCGGAATAGAAAAGTTCGTCGGGTAACGGTTTCATTTCAAACTTTCTTCTCCTACTTTTTCCCCAACCAACTCACCTGCAGCACTTCGATTTGCTTCGACGACACATAACCCTCCATCGGCGCACCACTGTTACCGACCGCACTGCCATTACCGCTACCATTTTCCGGATGCTCTTCGATTCGTCCCTCCATAGAGCCACCGAAACGGTGTATCATTTGCGCCATTCTCGCGGAAGCACTAAACTCTTTCGCCAACGGTGAACCACCTATCGTTGTAGCACGATGTCGTGGACTTTGTGTAACCGAACTACTCTCGGAACTATAATCGGCTGCATAGTCAGTGCTCTCTTCGAGAAAGTCACTCGGCGACTTGCGACCCGAACGATCCTTACTTTTCGCACGATTCCAACGATGTTTCAGCGTATTGAAGAAACCATGCGTCTTTTGGAAGACACTACCCGAACCACTGTGTGCCGATCCTGCGCCACCAACACCACTATGCGTTGTAGCGGCACTTTTGGCACGTTTCGGCGATGTACGTGGCGAATCACGTTCACTATGGCAGTCGTGTCCATTCAATTCCGATGCGGATTTACTTAAATGACGGCCCAGGCGTTGCGTGAGCTGCGGTGAGCCATGTGGTGTGGCACCTTGTGATGCTTGACCGCCGTTATTGCTGTAGTGTTGTGTATATTGGCCGCTGACGCTCGGTAAGTCTTCGCTGTAGTGGATACGCGCTGTAAGTAAAAGTGGGGAGAAGAAACATCGTAAGTAGGTTATCGCAAAGTGTACATAAGTTGAAAGGATTTAGTTTTATTGTATGCAAGGTATACTTCCGCGTTGTTGCTGCCTCTTGAACAGGCGTCTGTTTTGTCAGCAATGGTAATAAATTCGTAAGGGATTTTGTGGTATTCCTGCAATCAATGCGGGAAATCTCAGCGCAAAAGAAATATAGCGTATAAAGAGAGACAGGTAAGCTGATAAACTGTTGGCATATGGTTTAGTATTAAATAAATAATCCAAAATGAGGTTGTATTTAAATGCCTTTTACTATTAAAACTTTTAGAAGAATTTAGATCAATTTAGACTTCAATTTATTTGTAAGAAAGTTAGAAAGGAGTTTTTTTTTCCAAAATTGGTTTTATGAACATATATGGTCTGGTTGATAATAAAAATTTTAGGTTCCTAATGTAGAACTCCTCACTAGTAGACTTTGAATGAAACTTTTCGTCACGCCTTTCCGCGTTCTCTAAATGAAATCGACGCGGATCTGAAGTATATCCAGCTTTAAAACTCAATTGATTACTTCACTGTATCTTCTCAGTGTTTCAAGAACTCTTTGTTCTATTTATAAAAGTAATTAATGGAAGGAATCATGGGAATATATATAGAGGAATCTTAACACTAAGTGAGAAGGACGTATCATTGGGACGTCTTGTTCTACAGCAGTAACTGGATGCCAGTGTAATACAGACCACCTTTTCACTTCATAATAACTTAATTAAAGTTATACACTTCAGATGACAAACTCAACTTAAACTACTACAGTTCTGCTAAAATAAAAGTCAAAGGTCTTCCTTAAAGATAAAAATATACACAAAGGTATCTTGCATGCTTTACATCCCAACAACACTACCTCTCCTGCTTTACGAGCCTATCAAACAAAAGCAAGAGCAAAGCAACAATCTTCCACTTGCGCGTACTTGTATGCCTTTTCAATTGAGTGTTTTTGATATTCGAGTGCACTTAGCCAGCCTACGTGTACAACTGCAGTGGTGCTAAATTTTTATTATTATTGTAAGAATGTGCTTTTATATACAGTATATACATGTTCTTCTCATACATAGGGGCATACAAATTCCATTCATTGCGCCGAAAAAGCACAAAGCAGTCATTGCTTATACATTCTTAGGCCCCTTGATGCTTTTAAAAATTCATATGCAGGAATTTCATTCATATCCACTAGGCCTTGCTTTGACTGTCTACTCTGAATAGCAGAAGAGCAGATTAGCTTTAGGTGTTTGTGAGTTTTTTTTTTCATTTTTTTCTACGTGACTGCTAAGGTGTGTACTCTTGAGGAAATAGTGACATGTACTCTATACAATTATGGCCTTATGTAGCATACTGATATGTTTCCATGTACATACATACTACATCATGGGTGCTCTTGGATACTTAAGAGAGTGATGCAAAATTTATTAGTATTTTTAATTATTCCATAATTTTGTTCCCACATTGTACAAAATAATTAAATCCAAAATAATTTTTTTTACTTAATAGTTTTTTTACTTAAAGCCAATATATAATACAAATTTTTTCATGGCAACAAACTAGTTGAAAATCGTTGTAGTAGTTCTCCAGTTAACCTTACTTTATTTACAGACTGCACTGTTAGAGAATCGCAGCGTTGGCACTCATTCTTTGAGTTGGCTCTTCGCCAAATTATATTTTCGTGACACCTGAGCTCTTTTGCTTAACGAATCGCTTAGGTGTAATGAGCACAGACTGCATTTTAAAGAGTTATTATGTAAATGAATTAATTTAGGTTCTACTACTGCAGTTCATATTTTTTTTCATATATTTCTTTATTTATTGAATCTGCTCTTTAGAGCCTAACAATAAGTTATAAAATCTTTATTCTAATTAAAACTAGACAAGCTCAACCAATTGATTGAGTTGTTTTGGTGAAACGTTGCTCCTCAGTGTGCTGGCATATCTCTTCTTTTTAGACGTGATTGATTACAAGAATGTAATAAAGCATTTGCCAATGGGTTTGGGTGATCTCGGAGTTTGGATAAATATTTATTTCTGCTGTTCTCTACTTCTTTCTTTACCATGAGAATACCAAGATCTTTATGGATATTCTCATTACGCATATACCATGGTGAGCACGTGATTGTTCTAAGCATTTTTGATTGGAATCTCTGAATTAAATCGATATTGGTTGCACAGGTCGTACCCCACAGTTGGATGCCGTTTTCTCCACGTCAGCCTTCTATCCAAGTGAATACCAAGATATGTTACTTCAGTCGCTTGGGGTAATAAAATATTGTTCATTTTAACTGCCGGGCACGTTTTTGGTCTTAGAGAAAATGTAACATGCTTGCACTTTTGTTCTTTTACATTTATACGCCAGTTTGCTAGCCATTCTTCGACAAAAATCAAATGCCCTCCTAATACTTTTGAAGCTATAATTTGGCATTTGTTTCGGCTCACTAAAGCTGTGTCATCCGCAAAAGTTGATGTCAAAATATTATTAGCTCTTGGAAGGTCTGCTGTATATATTATGTATAGAGTTGGCCCTAAAACACTGCCCTGAGGTACACCAGCTCTTATTGGTCGTTCTTCAGATATGAAGTCTCCTACTTTGACAGTAAACTTTCTATTTTTTAAATAAGACTGCAAGGTTTTATGCATTTCGAGAGGTAAGCTTTTTTTAATCTTATATAAAAGCCCGTCATGCCACACTTTATCGAACGCCTGAGCCACATCTAGAAATATAGCAGAACAGTACTCTCTATACCCGAACGCCCTTCTGATTTCGTTAGTAATTCTATTTACTTGTTCTACAGTGCCATGTTTTGCACGAAACTCGCGTTGGTGCGTTGGTATTACATTATTTTCATGGAGGAAAGGAGACATCTTTGATAGTAACACTTTTTCAAATATTTTAGAAAGACAGGGTAGAAGACTGATTGGTCTGTATGAAGACGGCTGTGTCAAGTCTTTACCTGGTTTCTCTATCATGATGATCTGCGACATATTAACAATCAAATTTATTCTTTCAGCAAAGCAACTATGTCTAGACTTATAAAGCCTCATAACAATAAGCAAACCGTATATTTCCTACATAAAAACTAATAAATTATCCACACACTATCTCCAGACATACTACCTAACCTCAACTTGAGCTACTGAAGCACAAAATTAGCTTTAGAAGAAATGAAAATAAACAAATATTATGACAGAAAATTACGCCAATAATAATGCAGACAAATTAAATTGACATATTTATTAGCCAGAATAATATCAAGAGAGCAAAGTTGACAAGGTCAAGGCGGAGAGTGTAGTAATGGTTGACACAAACAAAATTTGTTTACGCAAAACGTTCTCAATATATTCACGGTCGCCGGTGAAGGAAAGGTTAAAGTTTCGTTTGAGACGCCTGATATAGAGGCCTCTTATATTTCTTATTATACTTTAAAATAGCAAATTATGTTAATTGCTCTTGTTGAGCTTGGTTGCGCTCATTAATTACCTGGATGAATTTTGTTCGGTCTGCAGCAAGCACAAAGCGCCGCTGGGCATTTGAAGCTTTTCTTGTACCTTTTGTTTGGTATGCCGTCTGCCATAAAAAATGTATTGTATAGCAATATTATATGTAATAGCACACAGTGTTGTTGTTATAATTGTTTGGCGCAGTTATTGTTGTCAATAAAAGTTTTTGACTTTATTATTTCGCTTCATTGTTGTTCGATTTGGTTATTCAATTAACGGAAAAGTTTATTTGTTTGCGCCAGCAATACTCTATTGTGTTGCATACGAAATGTCAAAGTTTGCCTATAAATTTTCAAATTCCATTTTATACGAGTACAGAAGAGTGCGTCATGGGTCATGTGATATATATCTGTATGTTTGTATACGAATAAGCAAGCGCGTGTGCGTTGTTCCTTGCATAACACAATTTATTATTTGTTGGTTTATGCACTAGTAAATTGCACTTATCCGCATAATTTACAATCCTCGAAAATATATACACTTTGTAGTTGTTTTTGTTACATTTATTTATGTTATATAGTATGTGTGCTCCCTTTGGAGTTATGCGTTGCTCTGCTGTGCATTTACTATGCACTTATTTCCAGTTGCATTGTTGTGTTGGGTATATAAATTTAATTTAGATAATTTTATTTCACAGCACACTTGTTTTTATTAATGTTTATTTGAAATTTTCTACAGTGCGCAGGAGCTATTCACTGAAGTACAGAAATTATCACGCATACGCCATGGTGTCACAGAAAATAATACTAGAAATCTCATGCAGTTTCAATTATTTATTTTTCTGCCATTTGTTGAAGTTAAATAATAAATATATAAATTCATTAGAGGAAACAGATCTGTTATTTCTTTACGAAAAACTGGTGAAGAATATTTTTGTACGAATTTTATGGATTTTCTGGGAAAAACCTTTAAGAAAAACTTCATATTTTTCATAAACGTTTTTGGAATAGTTTGAGAGGGTGATCTATTACAAAATATATAGAAAATTCTCATATAAATTCACGTAGTATTCTATAGAATTTTTTTTAGAAAAATCCGTATGTCTGCTTCTTTATACTGAGGGAGAGGAGCTATCTCGATATCAGTATCTCTCACGATTTTATAAAATGAAAAAATATTTTTGATGAAAACAGATATAAGCCTACCAAGCATCAGTAATTCACTAATGAGAAATTGTTCTCTCGTAATAATAAAAAATAGCAACAAATGATTTTTCTACATAAAAAATAACGAGAAAACCAACGTCAGAATCCAAAATATAATTCGAATATGGTATAGGAAATTATTACTAAAAAATGCTTCAAACGTAGAAGAATATAATTTGGGCTAATGTTGATGATACGTAACAATTTTTCAGAATTACTGTTTCATATCACGCATTTAACTCACATATTAAAAAAAATTGGATATTTTTTTTTTGTTTATAATTTTATTTTATTTAATTTTATTTTATTTTATTTTATTTTATTTTATTTTATTTTATTTTATTTTATTTTATTTTATTTTATTTTATTTTATTTTATTTTATTTTATTTTATTTTATTTTATTTTATTTTATTTTATTTTATTTTATTATATACAATATTTATATTTACTTATACTTCTTATTTGTTCACTCGGCTTTAAAAGATTTTTTTATTTTATCCACTTTACAACGGCATCGACAAAAAATATTACTCATACGCACTGCCCGTCACATAACTAGAGCCCAATACGTAAACATTTCAAGAACAATTTTAAAAGTAAACACTTTGTAAAAGCTGAATTTGTCACTTTTGAATCTTCGCACCAAGTTGTCACACACAAAATAGTTTTCCAGCGAATAAAGTCACAAATTGTCAGAGGTGAAACCCATTGCAAGTTAATGTGTACGCATTAGCGCGCTAAGATTTGGATGCGTGCAACGCAACGCACGCAGTGTTGCAAACTATTTTGAACCGGTTGTGTGCAGAGCGCCTAAAAGACTGCTAACCGTGTGAACACAAAAGTGACGTGATGAGACGACAGCTGCGATGCCGACGATGCTTACGACGCGACAGTAAAGTCAACGACAACGATGGCGAGCAAAGTGACAGTGACAGCCACAGCCATAGCATCAGGGGGCGCCCGCGCATGCTGTCATCGGTATGTGACATTGGACACCCGCTGCGCTTCAAAATAAACGCCTCTCCTGACTGTCTGACAGCGTTTGCATGTTATCTGATGTGTACTATGCTGCGCTGAACAGCACTCGCGTGCCCACAATAATTTGTAAATATTTTTATTGCAGATGTGCTCATACGAACTCATGCACCAACAACAACAAATAAGCGTGTAGCATATCCCCAGGCGCTGTATATAAACGTGTACGTACATTTGTATGTAGGTGGGGTGTGTGGGTAGTTGCCAGTGAGTGTTGGTGTTGTGGAAATTAGTTCGAGTGGCACATACCACAAATGCAACACCCACACCAGGAGATACATACAAATATAAATATACACACATATATGTATATATCCGTATGTTTGAAATACGCCACAGTCCTTAACACAAAGGAAGCTGCTGCTGCTGCTCATAATGCTGTTCGCGGCTACAGCTACTGACTGTTGTTGTTACTGTGGGTTGCTTTGATTACATGTTCTGACTTGTATTCGTTATGCTTGTAGTTGTTTGGTGAGTGCATTCACCGTTGACTAGGTGAACCAATTTTGAAAACTGTTTATGCGCTGCCTTCTCACGTACGTCTTGTTACACATATACAAGCAGGTGCCTATATGCGCAAAAGTGTGCTAAGTGCATACAAATCATGTACTTACAGCCGCGCTTGCTTGAGTGGAAAAATGTTACCGGATGTGAGAAATTTTTACGCCAACTGTTATACAATTTTCACTGTTCAAATTTGAAAGGAACTGGTTTGATGTGAGCGTGGGTGTGGAAAGACATAAATTCATATTTATGACATATATATCTATGGTATGGAAGAAACCCTGTAGGAAAATTATTTAGTTATTCTAATATACTCCTTCTCTCTTTTCGTCCTTCAATATCTTACTCTATATTCAGTATATGGCTTCCAAACTGCTTACCAAACTATTTTAGAATGAACCTTGACCTTAAAAATTTTTCTGTAAAATACTTGAATTTTATTCCCATTTCATTACATGGTGCCAACTACCGCAATTTTACTGTGGTGGTCTTCCACCATTCCTCCAAGCCAAATGTCAAAAGCCTAAAATCTAACCGCAAAAGCCACATGGAATTCTTATATATACAGATGGGTACGTATATATTTTCCACTGATTCTCTCAATTATTATTATGCAGATATTTAACATTTATGTAAGCTTACATAAGCGTTCACGCACACTTATAGTACCAAAGTGTGAAAGTATATAAATAGTTCATGTCAAAATGAAAATGGGACAGTTTGAATTGCAGCAGGTGTTGTTTGTTTATTGTTTGTTTTCACTCTGCTCAGAGCAAAAGTGCTAGACACTTTCTCACCACCTGTTTAGTTCAGAATTCTATGTATAAAATACGAATAGGTGAGCATGTTCGTGGTCAGAGCACGGCAAGTTTATTATCTAAACATAAACTTTTCGCTTTTTTCGAAGTGTTTTTAATATATACAGACTCATTTACATGTGCAATATATACATATTTGAATATTTTGGAGGCTAAACAAAACTGGAACATATTGTAGAGACAGCTGTTTTTCGATTTTCTGCGAAAAATTTTTAATATAAACATTTAATACATATAGTCGAAACTAGCGTTGAATTTTTTTGGCTTTATTATTCAAAAATTCTATTAAAAAAGTACTTTTTGGCTCAATGATGAATTTAAGTTAAACCGTTAAATATTTACACAAATTGAAAATTAATCAATTCGATATTATTATATTATTTATATTATTAGACAATAGTATCTAAATTTTGACGTACAGAAATTTCGATTTTTTATTTAATTATATTCTCATGATTCATTAACAGTATATCATTTATGAACTTTCGGTAGTAACAAATATCCTTTGATGAACTTTTATAAAAAAAAGTAAGGAAGGGCTAAGTTCGGGTGTAACCGAACATTTTATACTCTCTGCAATTTATTTATTTAACTTTATTTATGTTTTATAATACACAATTTGACCCACATATTCGTCATATATATTGTATAAAGTCCATTGAAAGTTGGAAACCATAATATTAGGTTAGAAGCACCGAGGTCCTCGTGTTCGATATATGGGCTGCCACACTATAAACATAGTATTTGTGCAAAGTTCAGCACCGATATCTTCACTTACTGTGAAGCTTACTTTATATATTGTAAAGTAAACGATTCAGATCGTCTTCAAAGTTCTGGTATATAGGAAGTAGGCGTGGTTGTGAAGCGATTTGGCCTATTTTCACAATATATCATTGGGATGTAAGGAAACTATTACAAACCAAGTTTCATTGAAATCGGTCGAGTAGTTCCTGAGATATGGTTTTTGACCCATAAGTGGGCGACGCCACGCCCATTTTCCATTTTGTAAAAAAATCTGAGTGCAGCTTCCATCTGCTATTTCTTATGTGAAATTTAGTGTTTCTAACGTTTTTCGTTAGTGAGTTAACCCACTTTTAGTAATTTTCAACCTAACCTTTGTATGGGAGGTGGACGTGGTTATTATCCGATTTCTTTCATTTTTGGACTGTATTAAGAAGTGGCTAAAAAAACGACTACAAAAAGTTTGGTTTATATAGCTCTATTGGTTTACGAGATATATAAAAAAAATCTATTTGGGGGCGGGCCACACCCACCTCCCCGAAAAAATTACTTCCAGATATGCCCCTTCATAGTGCGATCCTTCATACCAAATTTTATTTCCATAGCTTTATTTATGGCTTAGTTATGGCACTTTATGTGTTTTCGGTTTTCGCCATTTTGTGGGCGTGGCAGTGGACCGATTTTACACTTTTCTCTTAATTTACGGAGAACAGAATTGACAGTTTTTGATAATTATTTCTAATATATTGAAACCACTTGTGTGTCTAAATTATATTATTGTCAGTTTTTCGTCGTTAAATTTGACACTATGAAAACTAGGCTTTATATAAATTATCAAATATACACAACGCCAAATATACACACACTGAGGCGTTAATTTGCATCCTTACTGTACATACAGCACAAAATATCAAGTGGCTAAATATGAAAAGTAGTTTCATTATTGCACTTGCTTATCATAATAAAATATTTATGTGTTGCTTAATGTCATTTAGGCTTGGCTCGGCATGCCATAGACAGGTAATAATTGTCTGTCATACTGAATATGAAAGTAGTGGCATATCAGCCAGCAAATTACGCGCTTAAGTCACAATGAGGTTGTCATTTATGGCTATCCAGTGCGCTTGCATTTACTAACAACACGTCATATACAGTAATGGCCTGGACAACAGTACGCACACCTGGATGAGAACACGAAAGCACTTTGCCAAATTAACTGCGACAAATTTTAATTAACTGTAGAAGTACCGTCACATCACTTTTATAAGCGACAACACTCAATTGCGTGAGGCGCGTCGACGAGGAAAGAGAAACAAAATTATGCGTGTACTTGTATGGGTCTCAAACTTAATTTAATTTTCTTGAAAATTCTATCATCTTTTTAGCAAAATACCAAAAAAACAAGAAACGAAGACCTAAAAAAAACTAAAACAAAATGCTTTGAAGGGAACACCAATACTTTTTGTTGTTATTTTTATATACCATCCACTTCATTTGCCTGTACGTTACATACGCACGTAAGCATTAATGTAGTACTTACGCTGATAACATGCGATTACCCTTCTGTTTCCGCTTTTTCAATGCTCTGTTATCTTTCCGGCAAATTACCGACAATTCTATACAACTCCTCCACCCACACATACACTCACATTAATAGTTAATGCCAGCACATTGGGACTTTTGTATACTCAGCTGCTGCTTGGCTTGTGTTATTTGTTATCCAATGCCAATGCATGTCAAAGGCGAAACGAGAGCAGCAAGTTCCGCACACATAACCACATGTGCATTCATTTGGGTTATTACCATTTATAGTGTATGCATATTTGAATGCTCGTAATTTGGTATGTGTTTATGCATTTTTAGCGTGGCAACGCACTGCTTTGGGAGAAATTTGACGCAAATTGTTATTTTTTGTGTTTTTGTTATCCTTTTTGTCGTACGCATTACGGCTCTCCTGTTGTGTGCTGTGAATATGAAAGTGCTTTCACCGCGTATAAAGGGTGTTGTTGTGGCAAATTATAGTAGCCAGGAAGACTCGCTTCGAACAGCTGCCTCAAGCAAAAGAGTTTAAAAATATCTAACCTCATTTTCGTGTATTTCCTTATGAAAACATTTGTTGGTACATTTGTTTTGGTGGTAATATTTTAATGCAAGGAAAGCAAAGGACTTCGAACAGCCTTACGGTGTCTGATAATTCTCTCATCTGTATGAATATGTTACTATATACGTTTTGGAATACCGAATATATTATTGGTTGATTAAAATCTTAGCTAATCCTCAGCCAAATTTAATCGATTTTCTTATTTGAGGCCTCTCAATCCAGCCTACTAGCTATCATCACATTCATATATCCATCAGATTTAAAGCATTATCATTTATCATACATATAAAAAATTGTAGTCTTTATGACAACTAAATTTACTATAATCGCCAAAGTGACATACCTTTGTTGTACCAGACTTTTTTGATCTTAGACGCTTCTATTTGGTATGTATATCGAGTTTCAAGGTTATACAAAATTTCCCCTTTTATTACTAGATATAGAGTGGGCAAACCTTGAATAAGGCGCGGTCATCAACTGGGTGCTGTTTTGTGAACGTTAAATGGTTAAAGGATCCACCTATAGAGGGAGTGGTGTTCGTTCCATCGTGTGATGTGGTCGGTTAAAGTGTAAATACTACTACAATGAAATCGGAAAAGACTAAAACTAGACATCAGCAGCAGCCAAAAGATATAATGTGGGTTACATGGTTAAAATCAGTGGCAATATGAAGGGACTAAGAGTCTGATTTTTTGATAGGAAGAGACTCAGTATATCAATGTTCTGTTATTCACACTTATGAATGGGAACAGAAGACAAAGCGAGCTTTGTTCAATACGGGTCAGAGGCCACTTGTTGCCCATCCAAAATCTTTTATTCAATAGCTCGGATAACGTAAATCTAACATTAAGAGAAATTTGACGAATATTTAGTAGACCTTGTGAGGGGACCCATGTTCCATCTAGGAAAATATAAATATTTAAGGTACCATAGATCTTCGATGTAAGACAAGAAACATTTTTGGACCCGTCGGAACTGTATGCTATAGAAATATTTCTTCCAACTAGTCACATTTTGAATAGCTTCATAAAATTGCCATAAAAGCGATTTCAGAGCGAACTTTTAGTATACACCGCCTGAACTTTCGAAGAGCAAGCAATTGAGTTTTCTTAACATTCTATTTCTACATATATACAAGCAGTTTGCATATTCTATTCTAAGCACTTCCATACAAAGTGAAATTTCCACATTCCGCAGAATGCAAATAAACGGAAATAAAGGCAGCAACAAAGCGGAAGTTGACAGTTAATACAAGAAGAAGCGAAAAATGAAGTGACAACCAATTTGGCCACAAAAACTCACCTGTTGAGGAAGTCGGCGTTGCAAATTGCTCCGACGATGACATTTTGACGTTGGCGATAACACGGACGACACTTACTATTTAGGAGGACGTAAGCAAGTGCAATAATGTGATGGCTGCCAAACGGAGTTGTTGTTGTGAAGACTACTGTTAACTGTAATTTTGAATGCACTTTGCTTACGTTGATACTGTGTTGTCTGACGTTTTGTGACTTGTTGCTGTTTCGTTTGTGCACACACTTTTTGTTATTGCTGCTTAAACGCTAACTTAGTATTTACCGTTATTTTTTATGTTTTACAGTTGTCTTTTTATTCTATTTTAACCACCGAAACTAAGTTCTATTAATGCCGTGGTGTTTTTTATTTTTTTCTTAATTTTTTTTTACTCTTTTCTACATTTCTATTTAGTCGCAATTATCTATTTTGAGTTTCACCAAAACTTGTATTAAAAATAGCTACTATTCAATAAACTATTATGCACTTGAACCTAGTTTATCATTAATTGAACATGTTGCATGCCACTTTAGCTATAATAGCCGTTGCCACATCATGTTGCGACCACCCATTCATCACTTCTGCCGCAGCCGCACCTTCGTAGCGCACTCCACCTCAATCGTCTCACTAACCAACTGTAGCGCTTTGCTAGCACTCGTCTAACTATTATCACAATTTCGCCGTTGTTTTGATTTAGTCTTTCAGTTTGATGTGTTGTCAACACGCGATAATTAACCACTCATAGCGCCATTTGCATTTGCGTTTCAGCCGCAACGAAGTTATTTTCTCTTTGTTGTGTTCTTTTTATCATTTTTTATTGGTTTGCGTGTTCTCGAGAGTCAAACCGGTCGCGCATAGCCACCCTCGTCTGTGTAAATATTTGCTTCAGTTGCCATTTAAATATGCCAGTTTCGTCATTTTCACCTTTGACTCTGCGTCGTTAAACTTTATTGTGACTGTAAATGCTTCCGCCCATTCTGAGCCAGCTTGTCTACGTTCCAAGGAAAGTTGTGTGTTTTTGTTGTTCTTTCATTTATGATTGGCGTCGTTTGAAGAAATCGTCAAATAGCTCACTGCATGTTGCAATGTCTTCACTTAAGTTTAAGTATTTTTTAATAGGCGGCATGTTGCCTTGATTTGCAATTCATAACTGTAAAGAGAGGAAAGAAAGGGTTATTATTGTGGAACGAAACTTTTTTATGGATCTACATATAAAGTTTTTTGTTATTAATAATAATTGTGTAAATAAAAGACTCCACCAGAACAGTCTTTTTAACTGACTGTAGAGAGACTAACTGCATTTTTTTACCCAAAGTCATATAATACTATAATACTTTCTTAATCAATTTTTAAATCGCTCACTCCCTTTAGTGAATATTAATTGAGATTTATCGAAAAGTCGTCGAAATCGGACTATAACTTTTCAGGACCCCAGATACCGTACATGGTGACTTCAGTGCAAATGACAGTCGTTTTGCCGAAAGTGTCGTTAAAACTATGCAATGTTTTAATGAAATTAAGAAAGGGTCTGTTCCTGGTAATAGTTGTACCTGATACCGAATAAAATCGAGTATATACTTTCGCTATCTATTTATAAATGATTTTCCGAACGTATTTCCGGTCGAATTTAAACGGCAGGTTAGGTTAGGTTAGAGGTAAATTTTTACGACTACAGAGATTCTCACTTAGGCGGCTTCGACTGTCTTTTGTGGTTTTTTGATCGTCACAAAGAATTTTGACTCTATTACAATGTTCTTAAGTCGCCTAATTAATTAAAGGCCCTTCGCTGGGCTCGCCAAAGATGTGCCCACCAAGGTGTTTTAACCTTAGTCTGGCGAAGGCTGGACAAGTAGGAAGTGCTTAGATTTCTCTTCGCACCCTCTCCTTCGCCTATTTATTGGACCCTGACCAGTAATCACAAAGATGATTGCGGAGGAATTAACCTTCCTAAGAGCCAGCAGCTGCGAAGACCGTTTCGGTCCACCTTGGGCCAGAAAAACCTCGTAAATGAACTGGTGCTGGTTATTGTGTAGATTTTGGTGAGCTCATGAGAAGTCGGTGTGTCCAGCGCTCCTGCGCAAGTGGACCGCGGTCTGCCCACCCGCTTACACTGCAACATCAATGTTGCTAGTGTACCCTCTCTTCCAAGCTGAGCCGTTCTGCAGTTACTAGAGATTCTGCATTAACCGAGTACACATATAAGTCGAATAGCAAAGTAGTTCAAAACTAGTAATCTTCGTAGCATTATGTTTACCTCTACCTTGATGGCCCCCATCACTGTTTGAAAAACGCAGCAATGGTCTGCCAGCCTAAGACTGGAGTTGATTGAGAACTTTCGACAGACTTCCCCTTGAGCTTCGATCCGTTCGTGACCTATTGTACCTCTTCTCCCTCGGCTTCTCCCCATCTACATAGCTTCGAAGGTATATTTGGGATAAAATATAAGACCATATAATGATCTTTGTTATTCTAGAACACTTAATGGTGACTAGATTTGCCAAATTCTAAGTTTTCTTTATATAAGTTCGTGAAACAGAGTATAGACCTTCTCTAAGACCTTATAGCCATATGGTGATCTAGACACTGGTCTAGTCCCCATACCGGTATGATATTGATTATTGATATTTTCTTCAATCTGTTTGTATTGTCTCTTTGATTGAGTTTATTTTACTGATATCTCTGTATTGAAGATTTCATAATATAATTAATCGATTTAATAAAAGTCTCTAATCATTCCAAAATTGTATTAGTTCGAGCATCCACCAAATTTCACCGCTACTTGCTACAATTAATTAATCGATTCAATAACATTCAAGAGCAGTTAAGAGCGACTTAATTAGCCCTTGCTTTAATAGCCGTTGTCGAGTTGACAAACATAAAACTCAAGCACAAGCAGCAGCAGCAATGCATCCTACATACATACATATGTGTTGTGCAGACATACATATATATTGTTATGCGCTAACTATTGTTTAAGTGTTTGTAATTTATTAGTGTAATCGCCGCTTGGCAAGCTAATTTACACTCACGGATTTGCACTTCTTCGATGTTTATTATGTAATTTTCAGCTTGCTGCTGCAATTGCGAGCAGTCAGATAGTTGAAGTTACTTACCGATGCGAACAATAGCCGTCAAAGGATGCTTTGTGGCACATATACATACTCGTATATGTACATAGCTAGATAAAATGAAAATGCGACGGAGAAATTTCCAATTAAATTTTAATGCCTAACGGCTTTCAAATGTGGGCACGCGCTCGTAGGAACTGCCACGAAGATGGAGAGTGGGAGAGCGCAGAAGGCGGAGAAGACTAGCGGAAGAATGAGAAGTTGTTATTGAATTTTTGTGCATCTTTGTACTACTCATAGTGTTTACGTGCCGCCACCGCTACGTCTTGGATTACTGCTTACTATGTATGTACTCTACATGGCGTATGAGTTATGCGGCGCTGCGAGTGAACGATCATAATGCCAACAAATACAAAATAAACTGAAAAGAATTGAATTTTAAGGCAACGTGATGCTTGCGAAAAACTATTAAGAACACTTTGCTTATATAAAAATAATAAAATACTCTACTACTATGGCTCAGTGAAGCCTTTAAGCGAGTCCTTTGAGTGCTCGCGCCAAAAAGGATGTTGCGTGCTCTGCCAGTTTTCGAACGCGCTCCATATTTGATGTGTATTTCACACAAATTCACTCACAGCAAAGTACAAAAACATGTTAGTGCATAAAAAATCGATTGCTTGCAACAAACCGCACTGGCGTATAGAACAAACACCACAACAAACTTGCTGTGCAATCTCTGCACTGCTTTAATATTTAATATGTGCCTTTTTTCTCCACAACATTTCGCTTAAATGTGTTGGTATTTTTCGCAAATATTCTTCATTTATGCGCTTAAGTGGCAGTTGTGCATTTTTCAAATGCTTGATTATATTGCATTACTTCTGCTTCAACACTTTTGCCACTGACTTTGCTTCACGCTTTGCGATTTTGCGCGAATAAATTTCTTTATATGTATTAAAATGTCCATTTCGCATTGAGCACAAGTGCGATGTGGCAAAAGTTCTTAAAAAATATGCAAATTACTGCGAAGAATTTTGAATTACTTGCCTGCGGCTGGACTCAGGCGGCCATGTTTGAGTGACCACATTTGCATATAATTTGTATGCGGAGAAGTGTGAAATAAATGCATAAACTAAAAGTATAGCTTTAGCTTTATTAAGTGACATAAGCGCAATGGATGATGTTGTGTAAAGAAATAAATTTGGCAAGTATATTTTAGCAAGCAGCAGTGCAAATAATTTTCATAATTATCTGCAAGTTATATTTTAACTTTTGGAATTTTTTGAAAAACTTTGCTTATTTTACTTTTATTTATTCCATAACGCGATAATTGCAATTGAGCTCTTAAGAAAGTTTGTGTATTTTGGCATCAACACTTTTTAACAGCAAATATATTTTTATGGGGGTTATTTTTGAAATACGAGATCATAAATGGTTTGTTCATTTCACTACGACATCCAATAAATATCAACAAACAATTGAACGAGGAAAGACGAAGTGTAACAAATCAAACCACATTTTGTGTGAGATAAAACTTTTACTTATTGCCTGCAAATTATATTTATCAAATGATGTATTTGACAATAGAATATATGATAAGAGTTCGAGTAGGTTGTTATTTGTGGGCGGGACTAAAATCCGCCCCGATTTCAAATTAATGAATTTAAAGCACAATAGTCGGTACATTGCGACAAAGGTCGCCATTAGTCTCAGAGAGGCTGAGTACATGAAGAGTCCGAAACACGGGCATTCTCCGTCACTTAGTGTGCATCATCTAGACCGCTGCACCGCGGAACTGGCTCCTAGGTTTCTTCACTGCACACATACCCTCAAAAAAAGTGGGAGAGGAGAACCCGATGAAGAAGAGGCGCAGTGAGCCTACTTGTGTCCTACTTGTGTGGGTACGCGGTCACCGCGGAATCGCTGGAAACTCCAGAGCGCTGAACACACTATTTTGAGCTCGCCAAGCGCTGAAGAACAACCAGCACCTGCGCCGTAGCGAGGTCCTTTTCGGCCCACAGTGGATCGAAAACGGTCCTTGCAGCCAGTGTCGCTCAGTCAGGCTCATCTCTATGCGATCACTGGAGTTCATACTGGTCATTGCCCAATATTAAAGCACCTCGGTAGGCATATTGAAAAAGAGAATGTATTGAACCGATTTTAATAATTCTCAGCATCAGCGCATATTATTTTCAGAAACATATGCTTTCTTAATTTCATTAAAGTATCACATAGGTCTATCGATATTATCGGTAAGAACTCAGTCATATGCATGGAGGTTCTGATTTTCGGTAACTAGGGTCTCGAAATGTTATAGTTCGATTTCGAAAATTTTCTCCCACGTTTCTTTAGATAGTTATAACACTTTTAGTTTTTTTCTTTAATTCTTTTTAATGACCTTAAAATCCGGTCGGTTTTCCGAAATACCCAAGTACCCTAATATACCCAAATTTTGCAAATGCTGAGCAATCTTCAGCATTACTCAACTTTTCAACTTTATTTAATGAATGCAAAATTATCAGCTTTGTTGAAATTATCTTTTGCTTTTTTTCGCGAAATTATCCTCACATAGTTGGTAACTTAAAGTGAGTTTAACGACGGATAAAAGAAATGAATAATATTATGCATGTAAATATATAAGGACATATGTATGTATATAAGCCGAAAAACATATAAATTTACTCAAATAATTTATAAGGCGCAGAGACTCTTTGCAAAGTTTGTTAGCGAACAAGTTAAAAAGTTAATTACTTATTAAAGAGGAGAATACTTCGGGTATAATTTAGTTAGCTGAAGTCAGCATATCAGCAAAGGATACTTATGTAATTTCTAGTTGTTATTGTTATAGCATCAAATATATATATATGAATAATATAATTTTTGAAGGAAAATATTCTATTTAATACATAAGCCTATTAAGTGCTTTAATATAGTTTCTTAAACAATTTCCATAATCAATTGTACTAAATCACTTTAATAATTAAATTGACATAATTACTACGAAAATTATTGCTTCGCAATTGTTTAAAAACTATTTGAAGTACTCTGAATTGCCTAAAGTGGCATCAACTCATGCGTGTCTTTAAATTTATATCACATTCTGCAACATTTCTTAATTTAATGGCATTATTTAGCTTTAAAGCGTAAATTGCATAAAAATGAGTTTATCTAGATTTACATGCAAGCGAAAAACACGCGCATGCGAGCATAATTACTCAAGCAATATGTTGCTGCAGGTGTGGATATGAGCGGTGAAAACAATGAATTTACGCTCGTACAAAGTGAGTGGTGTGGGTGTGTGTAAACATTAATTTGCATGAAATTAAAAGGTTTTGGTTGCCACAGCTTGGTGGCGACATCGAGGTCGCCACTTGTTAACAAAAACAACAAGCGCGGCTGTTGGATGCCGCTTTGGCACAAAATATTCAAGCTGAATGTGTCACTACTTACATACTCGTACATGGTATATTTTTAATATGATGTGATGTCAAAGCATAAGTACTTAGCATGACGTAAGGGTACTAATTTGCATAAATTTATATTTTGTAAGGCGTTCACTTTTTGTTTGCGCTGAATTCAGCGCATATTTTATCATATTACGAAATAAATTTCGGTAATATAGACATTAAAGGGTGTAGCGAAGGCTCTTTTTAGAAGAACAAAAAAACGTTTGAATAACAAAAATATACAAATTTAAATATTATCAATTCTATTTTAATAAATTCAAGTTTCGCATTTTTTTTTTTGGTGTTGAAATCCTTCCTTTTTATTGAAACTTTCCCTTTTATTTAAACTGAAATTTGTGGCTTTGATATTAAATCCAACTCCATCATGGAGGCGGCATGATGTATGTATTCCACCCACAGATATTCCAAAATACCAAAAATTGTTTCCAAATGCATGAAAGTACGAATTTGCATGATTTTGAAAGCAACACCTTTCCTTCTCATCTATACCACTGGCATACCAAATTGAAATCCTTCTCCCAACGCTATCTACATGCATAACATATGTATACGTTTAGCAAACACAAAGGATTTACAGGAATGCATAACATCAAAGCTCGTGTCGAAGTGTCAAATTTTGACAAAGTCAACTAACGGTGACATGTTATTGACTAATTGCTTTGCGTCAAAGTTACGAAGTTTGTCATTGTGAGACTTGTTTACACAAAAGCAGGTCTCCAACCATCAAAAGAGTCCCCTGTGATGTTGTGTTTTATGTAAATGAAAATATATTGCTTTGTGTACTCGTATAAAATTTTAAATTCATTCGTAATTGTGTGCAGAGTTGCTCAGATCGAGAATCAACAGTTTTTTTACTAATTCTTTTTTAGAAATTAAAAAAAAAAAAAAATCATAAAACAAATATTTTTTTATATTTAAATAAAAGCAGCGAATCGAACATAGAACTGGTATAAATGAACTGGTATAATTAAAAAGAGATAGAGATATGTAACGAGTGTTTATTCGGCTTTGATGAGAAAATCATATAATCTCTTGGAGTGAGATCAAGCTCAAAACTTTATTATTGTGTAATTTACTTTAAAGGAGAGAACGTAAAGTTGGCGATCAGTTGGCCTTGCATTTCAGTTAAATGATATTAGAGGAGGAGATTTTGGGAATTTAGACTATTGGATTATATTGGAACCATTACAGCAATTGCATTACCCATATCCGACTAAACTTAATTAGTATATTTTTTTAGTTTGTCTGCTCAAGATTAAACTCTAAAATAACGTCTCACTCTCATATAACAGTGTAGACGTATACTCTACAAGAAAAATTATATTTTAGTTCCTCAAAACCCGAATTTCGACCTAAGTCTATGAAAAATTTTGGTTTAAGCTTCGAAGCTTATCTTCGTTGCGTAGAACTTAAGAGCACGTGGAGCTTAGAAATAAATAAGCCTCTTCTATAATAGAAAATCTTATTCAACCTACCAACATCTTTTCTATGCCCAACAGTGCCGCAGTGCATTGACTAACTGTCTGTTCTCGTGTTATGGTCACATAGCATTATAACAACAAAGCAACAAATACTCGTATATTTAATATCTCAATTGCCATCGTTATTATATTATATGTGTAGAACACATGACATACTCAGAATAATAGCTTTTTTTATAGCTAAACGCTTAACAAAGGTCAGTAAATTGCTGATGCATATCGAACGCTCGAGTGCAATAAAGTAATGCATGGAAATTTATTATGCGTGCAGAAAGCGAGTATAATCGAGTATAATCGGATTAATGAAAATGCAGGAAAACATAGATATTACAATCAAAATTTAATTATGTTCGTATTAAATTTTACGATTTGGAATTATTGACTTGTTAAGCGGAGGGTTGAAGATATTGAAGGGTTGTGTAATTATTATTAAGTGGATGAAGGGTTAAATGAAAACTTTTCTAATAATCGTTTTTATTGTAATTTGAAAATAGGTATTTGAACCCACAACGCTATTCTTCGGTGAAATAGAAGAAGGAATGTTGCTATCTATATACTTAAACCAGTGGTCTACTTTTTTACCTTTCCTTCTTCTATTTATCCATAAAAGGTTATCACTTTCCTACAATAATTTATCTTTACCATCGCGCCATCAATTTCTTGCACCGTTAGTTTAGCTACAAATATACACACGAACATATGAATACAAATGATCAACTCATTTATTTTATTCATATGACAACAACAACATTACGCTTTTATGGCTGTCCAAATGCATATGTTTTCAGTTGATTTTATGCTGATATCAACATATTTATACATGCCAACAGCAAATATGGAGTAAGTCAAATCCTCGACACTCATGTGTTTAGTACAATATGTATGTTCATTCATTCACATTCGCATACACTTACATCTGCTGTTTGTTTTAATGTGAACATGTGGGTAATTGTTTACTCATTTGCTTTGGTGTT
Source organism: Zeugodacus cucurbitae (assembly GCF_028554725.1). Classification (NCBI taxonomy): domain Eukaryota; kingdom Metazoa; phylum Arthropoda; class Insecta; order Diptera; family Tephritidae; genus Zeugodacus; species Zeugodacus cucurbitae. The sequence goes on along the minus strand of NC_071671.1, from coordinate 63,938,338 downwards.
TCAATTGCACATAAATATTATTTTTTTATTACAAACTGGTATATGTGTTTATGGGTGTCTGCGTACTACACCTTCTAATAAATATTACCACGACATATTAATTAGCTTGAACATTTGTATCAATAACGGCACTACACAGTCAATTCATGTAATTTGGTGGACAAAGTGGTAATGAAATTATATTTTATTGGCTTGCGTATTTCATACTATTAACCTAAATTGTGTAGTTAAGTACATACAGATATGAGAGTTATAAAGCAAAGTGTCTTAGCTTAACTATCAGATATCTCTCAAATAATGCACAAATTTGGTTAAAAAAGACAATCATCTAAAAGTACTACCTCAGTAAAGGTTATGTAAGTCATTTACCACAATAAATAGTGTAGTAAAGTATCAGGTAGTCTCACAAATATTTAGGCAACTGGGATCAGCATCAGCGTGATTACAGATACTATATTGTACTGGGTGATAAGAACTCATCACACATAGCCCTTGTGACTCTGAAATAAGAAATCATAAGATTTGCATAACAGATAAATACAAAAGCATAATTACAGCATGGAGGTAAGTAATTAATAAGCGATAATAAGGAGCATTCAATATACATACATATTAATCAATATATCATCAATTGTAAAACGGAGTCATATATGGAACGTAGATGGCTGTTCGACTGTTATTTTGTTTATAATATCGCTTTAATATGCAAGTTCCCTATGTTTTGGATAGTGAGGAAAGGTTAGATTTGGTCTCTCTTATAAGATTATATTAACTTGAAGTCTGAACTACCCAAATACCAAATTCAAATTCATCAAATGAATGGTTAATATATACTATTGTAGAAATACTACAAAATTGATTTATGTTAGTAGGATTGAATGGGGCAGACAAAAGCGTCCACTGTCAGGAAAAAGAAAGTTCAACACTATGGTAGGGGTCATTAGTGTATAATTGTGTCGCGATTTCAGCAAACTGAGTTGAGATACTTTCCACAGCAATCAAGAAAGTCTAGTTTCTAGGTTGAAATGAACTAATCATATTGAAACCAGCGAGTTCTTGAATGTTGTCTAGTTGAAAACAGTTGGAGAGCACAATAGGTTTATCATAAATTTCTTGCATAACATGTCTAAAATGCGGTAGTAAAGTGATTTCGAGAAATTCGAAGTCGTTTTAAAGATAAAGCAGTTAGCTGACGGAGATGTCCGAAGCGCTCTAGTGGCAACTGAAAAGTTTGAACGCGTTTTTCTCAAAACCAGGTTTTTCAAACTTTTCTCCATCGTATATCTAAAACGGTTTGACCGAATGACTTGAAGTTTGTAGGGTATATTCAGCACATGTAAATGCATGAAACGCTCTATTATTATTTGAAATTTAAAAAATAAAAATAAAACCGCAAATTTGGCTTTTTTTTTTTCAAATGTCTACCAAAATTCGAATTTTTGGTATATCCACATCGTAGTGCGTTCCATGCATTTAAGCTTACAGATTAAAACGCCGCTAACTTTTTTTGTTTCCGATAAGCCAATCAGCCGGAATCGTGGAGGCAGTGGGAGTCCATTTCGAAGCAGGGGTGTGCACAATGCTATAACTCATGGTCTACACAATCATTTTAGCTAAAAATTTATATTTATACTGTCGAAATTTATGTTAATAAATGATAATAAACTTAAGGTTCTATCTATGTACTGGTCGTAGAAAAAAGTCTAAAAAATCACTAAAAAACAGGTAGTCACTTGGGATGACCCACTTATTGACATCTGACATAATGCAGCTGGAGCTAGGAAACAAGCGTTAGAGATCAGCTAACTATTACGTCGAAAATTTTCAAGAAAGATTCATAAAGAGGTGACTCTGAAATATTCGCTAGAAAAAAATAACACTGAGTCTTTTTATAATCCCAAATACATAACTATCGAAAAACCACAATTTTGGGTTAGATTGGGTATCTCAAACAAATTTCACGCACTCATTTAGAAAGATAACTTTTTTTTTAAGAAATGGACAAAGTTTCAGTCCAAAGACTAAATAAATTGTTATAAATAAATATTTATACATATATCTTCTTATACTTCTCCGACCTGCTGAATGGCAGTGATAGTAAATACAACACCAGGAGATGGCGAACCCAATTCCCCAATCGATGACGATGAATAGATAGTCCATTACCCTACCATGAAGAAATTCGAATATCAATTACCCGCTTGAAGAACTACCGGCCGAGCTATTCAAATACGGCGGCGAAGAACTGATAAGGTGCATGCATCAGAGTGGCGCGCTCTGGTGGATTCGGTACAATCTTCTACAAGAGTGTACAGCTGCTGGCGTATGCCGATGACATTGATATCATCGGTAGTAACAACCGCGCCGTTTGTTCTGCTTTTTCCAGACTAGATAAAGAAGCGAAGCGTATGGGTCTGGTGGTGAATGAGGACAAGACGAAATATCTCCTGTCATCAAGCAAACAGTCAGCGCACTCGCGTCTTGGCTCCCACGTCACTGTTGACAGTCATACCTTTGAAGTAGTAGATAGCTTCGTCTACTTGGGAACCAGCGTTAACAACACCAACAATGTCAGCCTAGAAATCCAACGCAGAATCACTCTTGCCAATAGGTGTTACTTTGGACTGAGTAGGCAATTGCAAAGTAAAGTCCTCTCTCGACGAAAAAAAATCAAACTCTACAAGTCGCTCATTATTCCTGTCCTGATGTATGGCGCTGAAGCGTGGACGATGACAACATCCGATGAGATGACTCTTGGGGTTTTCGAGAGGAAAATTTTGCGCAAGATTTATGGTCCTCAGAACATTGGCAACGGCGAATACCGCAGACGATGGAATGATGAGCTGTACGATTTATACGACGACATTGACATAGTTCAGCGAATAAAAAGACAGCGGCTACACTGGCTAGGTCATGTTGTACGAATGGATGAAAACACTCCAGCTCTGAAAGTGTTCGATGCAGTACCCGCTGGAGGAAGCCGCGGAAGAGGACGACCTCCACTCCGGTGGAAAGACCAAGTGCAAAGTGACCTGGCTTCACTTGGTGTTTCCAGTTGGCGCCAAAAAGCAAAAAGGAGGAACGAGTGGCGCGCTCTGGTGGATTCGGCTATAATCGCTTAAGCGGTTTCTACGCCAAATATATATATGTATATATATATATTATACATATATCATATATATATTTTTTCTATGTACTTCTGTCATCCTCACCAAATATTCAAATATTTACACTAACGACGCTAATTTTGCATTTTAAACTTTGCTATTACTTTCATGGATCTTTTTGTGTCTTAATTACTTTATTTCTATTAACAAAGAAAGTTCAGAAAATCAGCAGATATTAAATATTTTATGAGACAAAATTCAGCAAGAAAGTCACAAGCGATGAGCATCATGTTTATGTATAAAGCACATTTATGCGAAAATAAATATGTAAACAACATGTAAGCACATATTTATATTTATAAAATGTTCGCATGAGTAAAACTTTGATGTGCTGCCGTAAAATACTCAACATAAACAAAATTAATGGTGAATTTAATGAAATTAATAGGGCACAACATCCTTTTGTGAAAGGCGACAAGATGCTGCTATTGCTGTTGTTGTTGTTGTGACTTCAAGCAGCCAGAAAATTGCGCAAAATTAAAGCGAAGAGAATATGTATACAATGGATATATATATTATAACCGCACTGAAGGCGAAGCCAACGCTCATAATGACCCAGAAAAGAAGAAGAAATCAACTAAATGACAACAGTGAAAACAAAAACAACTGGGCACTCACACAAAGCCAAAATTTAAATGCAAACAACAGAGCGCTCGTTGTGTGATGGCCAAGGATACTACGAATGCCAAGTATATGGTAGACGACATGCCTACGAATCCATAAAGTGCTTCAATGAGAAACGGAATATTTATTTATGCGCAACGAAAATGCTTGAGCTGGTTAAAGGCGACAGACGACAGGCGACAGGAGAGGCGGCGACAACAAGGTTATTGGCTTTGATGGCGAGCCGGATGAGTGTTTAACTGATTTTTCGCTCACTTGCCTCTTGCGTCGATGTGCAGCCAACGAGGCTTAGTGTTTATATACTGTATTTTGTATTTTGTGAGAGAACAGAGTCACATTTTGTTGTAAACACGACTAAAATAATATATTTGTACAGAAATCTGCGTGTGTTTGCTTTGGTAGTGCTCATGCTCATCGATAGTTTCACTCACGTTATGACTTATAAATGAAATAACTGTCATATGTATATGAGCATATATATGTATATGTATGGCATTTATGTGGAAGAAAACGTGCAAGCAATTCTATTTCTTTTGTAAACTATTGGACGTGCATACGAATATCCAAAGTAGGATGCACATATTTGTTTTGTGAATAATGAAGAAGTATTAGAAAAAGTTCAGAATAAAATTTATATTTAAATTTTGCTCTTCCATAACATCAAATCAAGGGGCTACATGAGTTTCGTTCGCGAAAAAACGGCCTACTTAAAATTATATTTTTAAATAAAAAATGTAAATATTTTGTTTAAGAGTTTCTAAAAGATACACATTTAATGAAGAATAACTAAATCATTACGGGAGAGACCTTGGAGAAAAAGGTACATTGGTATTGACAGCTTAACTCGTAGTGGGATCATCTGAGGTGAAAAATATGTTAGTTAAGACTTTAAACTAAATTGACTAAAATCGTGGCGTTTATTAACCTTCCCCTTCATAAAGCTCCTTGTAAATTGTATCTCGAAGACCTGTCTCCAATACCATCAAGATGGATTGAGTAGTTCTCGAGATATCATTGACAACCGACTTTGAAAACATAGGTTTGAGAGAAAGCATTTAAAGTTTTCAATGACAATAAAGCTACACTAGAGCACGCAACCTCACGCAAAACTCTTACTCGGATCAATTTAAAATTTTACGACAATAATCAGAAAGGTTGTAGAATTTACGCGATACCTTAACCTCTTAAATTCCGTTTTGTTCTAGCCCAAAGTATTTTGTAGATCTTTTTCTAAACAGAAAAGTATCATATAATTGACTCAATTATAGTTATCAGCTTAATAAATATATAAATATCATAAACCGATGCCTGCGCAACATTTGCCTCATCTTCCGACACGTCACATCTCCGTTGTAGGCCGAAATTCTCTAAAGAAAATGGGGCTAATACAATCACCCGGAACGCTATCGACTGGAAACCACAAAGCAGTTTAAGAGAAAGGCAGATCAGCTCAAACTTCGAGAAGAAATTTGAACATATCCGAAATATTCATGGTCCATGTGGGCTGTACTTCCCTAACAACATTTCTAATGGTAATTCGACAATCATCAACATATTATATCTTCAATATTCAATATTTTCAAAATTTTTTTTATCAACCTTTGATCATGCATCTGAGGAAACAAAACTAAGAACCCCAAAACAAAAATAGGACCACGTGATTACACATGCATATAGATAAGTAGACCCTGCAATGAAGGAGAATATTATATAATATTTATCTCCCCATGAACATAGCTACATGCCAAACTAAAACCACATTAAACTAATTTTCATGTGTACAAATATTTCTCATTAAATAAAAAACATGAGTTTACAACATGCGGTCACTTCAAAAGTCAATGTACATAATGTCAATCTAGCCAAAAGTACACAAGTCTACATGACTATGCATTTGTTCTATGCCATGCCTGCTATGTACCATATGTGCCATGTGCCCCACATGCATTGTGTTAAATTGAGACACAACTTGACTGAGGCTTGTAATTGCCAGAAGTCATGCACAATTTCGTTACTTTGCATGTCTTCTTACATAAATATATTCATATAGTATATGTATACACGCTGTTAGAATAATATTTGCCATGCCCACATGGTGCACATGACTAACCGCATTCTATCAACTAACATGCCATTCGCGCTCATGCAATTGACTTTGAGCCAACATGTTCGTAATGGGTAAATGAAATGCAACATGAATGACTGGATATGATTATTAAATAAACACCCACGAGAGGATTTGCAGGCGCCACACATATTGGCTTTGCAAACCCACGTACGCATGGATTTTAATGCTGCCAAAGGGTCAATGCACTGGATACAATTAAAATGTGAATAAATTGCAAATAATATACACTATCGAATTAAATAAATTTAATTGCTGTGACTATTTTAAGTTATTTTAAAATGTATATGCATGAAGCGGAAAAGCCAGCCATGACAAATCAAAAAACGCGCTCTCGAATTAGAACGGCTTTGAAAACCAATAAATTTCATTTATTTATGCGCTGAGAACAGATGTCATATACGCGACTGCTCGACAGGCGTCAATATTTATTATTAGTATTGTATTTACACAGTTACAGGGTGCGATGACTAATGAGTAGGTATGTAAATATTGAATAATTTTGGATTAAAAAAACAAAATAACCCTTTTTTGGTATCTGAGCTAATTGTATTTAATTTGGAACTTATTACAATTTTTTGATCTTATATTCATCAATTAAGTTGTTCTTTTTATTGGTTACAGTACACTGGAAGCGTTTTTCATTACTTTTTCGCTCATATCATATGATATATCGCTCATTTGCTTGAATAGTGTCACAACTCAAAAGAGTCGATTTTCAGGAGAGCAATTTAAAGTTTTAAATTGTCTCCTATTTAGCAAATATAAAAAAAAAGCCATCAGTTTATTGACAAATCTAGTGGCTTGTAATATATTAAATACAATGTTGAGCATAAATGGATCAAATAGAGTGTATTAATGCTTTTTCTTGGGCATAAATGTGACCCACTTTGAATTATGTCGTTATTTGTGAAAAATATAAATCAATTTCGCCGTCATAAGTCAAATGCGTCGTTTTTGCTGAAAAAAGCAATATGAAAAATTTAATTAATTTGTCACCAATATCGTTGTAATACAACATGTGTCGTTCTTTCTGAGAAGTGAATCAAATTCACCTTTTCCCAATATGTGTTGGAACACAAAATATGTCGTTATTTCGTAAAAAAATTCTGGCACAACTGAGAAGTGTCGTTATTGTGGTTAAAAACTAATTCGGTTTATTTTCCTACGCATCGGAATGAAATTTTTATACAATATGGACGATGAAATTGTGCATATTTCTGCATACTCAACTCAAAAATCGTGTTTTTTGAGTTATGACAATATTCAAGTAAATGAGCGATATGTATATGATTTCGACTTGAATGCTTGAACTTGATTCGACTTGAAGGATTGAACACGTTAATCAACAAACATTCCATAATAAATGAGGGAGAGTTAAATCCTGAGATCTTTTTGCAACAATTAATCGTTAAGAACGGGAAAAAGCATTTTTGATTAGCTTTAGAGAGTCAAATGTCATCAAAATTGATGTTCATCAAAGGTATAATTAGATTCTAAATGTGTGACAAACGATGGCTTCGCAAATGAGTCCCTAAGCAATATCTTGTTGCTCACACCATGGCTTTTCATAGATTTCGAATGTCCAACTAACTCAACTGAATGACTATTTTCAATATAAAGCAACCTCTTTTGTCGCTTTGGACGCAAAGCGTTTCACGTCTAGAATTATGGTAATATGAAGATTTCAAAATATTTTTATCCAACTGAATCGGTTAATTATTCCCTGTTTACTTTCAGACAAAGAAGATGGCCCACCCTGTATATCTGAAACACATACCTTGTACATGACAAGCAAAATCCGCCGCTAAATCAACAAGCTGCTGGTGCTTTTCCCCGCACCGCTCATAACTTCGTTGGAGGGAGTACAGTATTTATGGGCATGTGCCTACCGCAAAAAATTAAAGCTCGATGTCGTGAAACGGAAATATCCTGAACATCAACAGGAATTGACATTGAATTGTGTGGATGTGTAGACATTTGTACGTGCTTCATGTGCCTACATTTTTGTTATATATGTACATACAAGACACAATATTAAATTTCCCAAAATTATATGTATATAATCCGTTAAAATAATTTAAGTCCCTGTACTCCCATGTGTGACTAACTCTGAGTGGGACGTCACATAAAATTTGTTATTTAAAATTTTTAATAATCCTTGCCTACTGTCTTTCCTCGGAGAATATTTCTATCTCTAGCCCTTGGGTAGCATAGTAATCGTAGTATTTCTACCGTTCTTTGGGGACAAATGTTAAACAAGTTAATCTTCACCAACTATCTTCTTGCATCTCCTGGTTATGCAAACAATTACATTTATACCAGTTGTTTGTTCAATTTGCCACTCTAAAAAGTGTCCGAATACTACTAATATTATCAAGAACAGCTCAAGATCGATAATTGAGTATTTATCAACCGGTTTGGTATCTTTCGTTGCCCAACCTCCCTCATGCTCATGGTAGTATGCTGAGCTAGCACGATGGTCGGTTATGTTATCTGGTCGAATTACAATAATATGAGAGTCCGTGGGCCAGAGGCCATGTACCGCCTAATCAATCGATTTTTGGACAGCTAATCAGACGATTATTGATAAAACTGTATATTCTATGAGAATTGGGATAATGTCGGTTGCATGTGGCTGTGAAGAGTAGTTCATCCTTTTCTGGTGAAGGTCATGAATTCCAAAGCTGATTTCTGCATATTTCTTTCTGATCTAATGATAAGGACCTTAACTTCCTACTACTACTTCTATATAAAGAAAATAAGTAAAAGGATTAGACGGCGGTACATTTACGTGAAAGCTGTAAAAATGAAATTAAAATTTTCTTTTAGAAATCATTTTCGTATTCAAACTCACTAAACAAATCCCTTATAACCACGACTAAGGAAGCGCACACTTGTAATTTCCATTATGGGCCAAAATCAGCTGAGCATTGAAAAGCCAGCAGAAAACGCAGCAACAACAACAAAACCATGACTTGAGCATAAATTCGATTTTCGCATCCAATTTTAGCGCAGATTTTTATTTCCACTTCACTTCAATATATTTAGCGGCTATCCCGAGTTGTTGTTGTTGACATACAAAAGACAGCAAAAAAAAGCTAAAAAGCTGAGCTGAGTATGTGAGAGATTTATAGAATGGGGATTTTGTGGCTTTTATACTGAAAAAAAAAAAATAAAACCGCTTACTTGTTAAACCGAAACATACATACATACACACACATTCTATTTTCTAGTTCTATTTTCTATTCCATTCAAGCAAACAACAATAAACACATACATAAATTTAAACGCTGGAACTTACACGCATGTTTGTTGTTGTGTGTATACTGGCGCCATTGCGCCCCCCTTCCAAGCTGCTATTTTTATTGCCTTTTAGGCTCGTGCTGCTTGACACTGATTTTATTTTACTCTTTTGTTGCTATTGTTGTTGTTGTTGGCGCTGCTGTTTACTTACGTCGATTTTGCAAACCCAAATATTGTGAACGCTTTATGCCACACTTTATTACTTGATTGCCATACGCTCAGCAGCAGTAAAATATATTTATGTTTATATACATATATACAGAAACTAAACATTAAAGCCTCGCATTCATATTCGCACTTCTCACCTCCTTTGATTATTGGCGTGTGTGTTTGTTGGTGTTATTGTATGTGCACTTTTATACCCCACTCGCGCACGTAATCCCGGCAATGAGGTAATTGGACCGAGAAGCAAACTTTTTTTTACACTTTTACAACAATTTTCATGTGAGCCTTTTCTTACTAAATGCCAAACACTCTCCTTTACTTGAATATTTTTTTTAATATTATCACTATTATTTCAACATATTTTTAATTCACAGATTATCCTCAACTCATTTGCACAACACTTTAATTTATTTAAATTTATTTATTCATATTCTTTTTCTTACAACATTTTCATTTTTCTCACTGCTGTGTAACACCACACTCTGCGTCCTGTGTTCTTTATTTGCGCGTCGCACGCATCGCGTCCATCGAATTGGAGTGTTCCTACGCAACTGACAGCTCGCTCCGCTACTTGGCTGGCTCGCCAGATTTGGTGGCAACAATATGCACGCGGTCAAAGCTTTCAACTTAGTTCGCAACGCTCCCCTTAGATAGCGTAAATACAACAACTCACTGCACTGCTTTGCGCTCCACTCGGAATTTCTACTCAATTGAACCTATTTCTATTTGTATACTTCAGTTGTCAGCTGTGTTGGTGTGTATCGCTGGAGGCATACTTGCTCGCTTGTGTTGTTGGGGAAAGGACACTTTTATGAATGACAACCATTGCCAGTGGGTACACTTCGGTGAGAAGAATTGAGAAGAGTTCACACGTAGTGGATATGTGGTTGTTTATATGGAAAAGTGCTTATGTTGAAAATGTGTGATTTTGATTCATTAATTATTTATTCAATACTTAAACTGATTTCTAAGTCATATAAAGTTGGCTATAATTGTTTTAGCATTTATTGGAGTCTATTTTAAATGTACATAGTAGTCTAGAGAATCGAAAATTATACATTAAACTAGAAAAAAGTACCCCCAAAATTTCCGCTTTTGATGAAATTATGCACCCTGCTTAATGCTTCTGGGAAAATAAAACGATCGGTGAATGCTGATATAGACTATATCAAGATTTTGAAGCTCTCCCAAGCATATATTTGATCTAAAAAGATGGTTTCAATTACACTTCAGCTGCTTTCAGATTTTTTCTCACAACTGTTTCTAATGGATTGTCCCGATTTCAATATATTTTATTTGTTTTTAGGCCACCGTATCGAACAAAAAAATGTTCTTCTTTTTTGATGCGATTTACTCTACTTTCTTTGGTACAATTAGTATCTACGCAGAACCTTGAAAATTGTTCCGAAACAAATTTAAACTTGAATGTAATACACATGAGTTTTAAAATCACCAATTTCGAATGGAAACTCTTCTTTTTTAATAGTAAAAACCGAACTTAATGCTAATCAGAGTTTAAAAAATTAAAAGAAATCTCAGTCTGGCAACTTCTCTGACATAATTACATGTACTACCATAATAAAAATATCCTTTAAAAGCTTTCTACTTCTGAGAAAGCACACACACCTGCACATATAATTACATGCATGCGGTAAAAACAGCTGATTGACGGAGCTTTCCGCTCAAACATTCAGGCTTGAGGACATGCGCTCGCTCACTTGCACGTGCCCACATAATTGCCTACACTCTCTCTCTCGATGCTGTTTACTTGCTCTCCCGAGCGGCAACAAAAGAAAAACATGTGATTTTGCAAATAAATCCAATGAAAAGTATTGACAGTTATTGCTTTGAACGAAATTAATTTCAACGCACAATAATGGCTGAGTGCTCGGCAAAAATAAAAGTTGCTCTTCAAATACATACATATGTACGTAAATATATAAACACTCGATTTGTGTGCTCATTTAACTTTTTGCCGGTAAAAGCCATATTGCGGTGTTTTCGAATAAATTCGCGCAATAATAAATTAGTGTACATAAATATATGTATGTATATGAAGATGTATGTGTTTGCACGCGTTTTTCTGAGCATAAATCGTTTAGAGCGCTTGACTTGATAATGTAAACAATTATTTACATATAAAAACAACAACTTTTACTTTCACAGCATATTTATAGAAAAATAAGCAGACGAATAATTGAATATATGCTCATTAACCCTCTAAGCGGTGTGTATATTTATTAAATAGTACAATAGAAATTAAAAATTTTATTTCAAAAAGCACTTTTAAAAGCAATTATTTTAGAAAGCAAATTCGAAAAGGTTTAAATATGCTTTAGTGGCGGAAAATAATATTTTTTTTTTAATTTTGACTGCTTTAAATAACGGTAATGTATCTTTAAGCTGTCCAGGGAGCTTTTGAGCTTTATTGTGAAATTTGTGTATTATTGTATTTCAAAACCAATTTCGTTTACTAACCTTTTGTGTGATAATCACGCTCTTCAATAAACCCAACAGCCGATTCCAGACATCAGAATTTTGTTCGTTGGACATTATTTCTTCAGAGACCATATCCATTTTAATGAATTCTAATTGCATAATAGCAATAGTTATAAATTTGGAGTGAGTTTAAAATAAAATTTTATAGTTCACGACATCATAAACGCAAGCAGGTGACTTTGCTTACATTTACTATGAAGCTGGGGTCTACTGAAAGCTTGTCTTTATCATTCTTGTATGATAATACTCCTACTATGGTATGAGTTGTGAGCACTCGGTCGTCTAAATTATTAATATATGTCATTGATTTCAAATGAGGAATCGAACACGTCATCATAGTCTTTACTATGTTGTTTTTTTGTTTACAAGACTTCAAATATATCGGGAAAATATTTAACGAATCGAAAAGGCTATCCTTCCATAATCAATAAGCTCAATATTACAGACATTTAAAAGGCCAACAATTATCGAAATATTCTACAGAAAAAGAAAAAAAAAAAAACATAACCGGAGTAAGGCTTTCCGACACGATAGACATACATGTTTTCAAACTGATGGGTACCTGAGAATTCGACCAACTTACAATTGCTAGTAAAATAAGCTACACAATTTTAGTTGGTTGGTTGGTTTAAAAGTGACTGTTAACGATACTTATTGCTTGTAACAGTCATTCTATTCTCTCAACCGACTTATCATAGTCTTAATAACTTTTAGTGAAATAATAAAATATTATTTAAAGAAAAATATCAATATATTCCTTCTCCAATCTCCTCTATAATCTCCAAAACCAATCCATATACCATGATAAAGAGCATATAAAATTCCGGTGATGGCATAAATAATCTTTACTCAACTTTAAATTATGTTAAATAATACAAAATACACTACACTTTAACACACAAACACAAGCACTGACTAAAGTCGTGATTTTAATAACACCAAATGAAGCTCTCAGCGCAGTTTGTCACAATGACAGATAATACAGCAGCTGATAGCTGATAATGCATTGAAAGAGAGACTCGGCGAGTCGATGGCAACAGAGCCGATGCTGATCGATTGCGTTGCCGTTGCCGAAAGTGAATGCCGAATGCGCACAAAAGACGGATCGAAATCTACTTTCAAGCTGCCCACAACAGACCAACGAATGGCTTTCGTTGTCCATCAGCAATCAGTCGGAAATTGTACGGATGCACAAGTTGCTGAAACGCGTTACCGTTCAGGTGGTGAAAGAAATGTGCTAAAGTAGGAGGACTTAATTGTTAATTTAAGCACAATCAAGTAATAAACGCAAGTGATAAGCAAATACAACGGCGATAATAGAAATAAAAACATTAAAATACAAATTAAAAAATTAAAAACTTTTTAAAAAGTAAAAAAAGTGCAGGTGCAACTGGCGTGCCGAAATATATATTTTGTGTGTGTATTTGTGAAGAACGGAATTTAAGAAATTAAATTCGTTTTGTTTGAATTCTACGTTTATAATTGGTAAGTTTCTTCAATTTTATATATAATTATTTGAATAATTTATATAATTCCAACAACGAAGCTTGCAAAACCCGGCTTATATACCTCTGTCTCTTGTGTTCGAATTTTCGAAGTTATAAATACTACAGTTATCAGTGTTATATAATGCCTTATGTATTTACTTACATTTACACCGCCTTACCGGTGTGGTCAAGCTGCTTGAAATTATTTTCGCGGTCAATTTTTGTGTAATTGCTCTGCGCCTGCACGCGGTCACGATGTCCGTTCTCTAGACTGACTTTACTTCGTACACAACTTCTGCTTTCCTACTTTTCACATCTATTTTTATCACTTGCATTTCATTTGTTTAATTTTATTGCTTCTTCTTCATATTTTAATATCACCGCTTCGTTTCGCGCTCGCTCGCTCGCCTGCCTCGTCTTCTTCTCTATCTGTCCGCTTCTGATGGCGATTTTATTACAATATTTGCTAAATAATGTCGACGACGGACGGACACAAAAGCCGACAGCGTGCATTGGCGACTGTAGCAGCTGCTGGGTTCCAGCACTCGAAGCCGGTGTTGTCTCCTGAGGGACGTAGAAAGGGGGCCATGCCATGGTCTATTGACGTTCGAGTGCGTATTTTTGTTTTCTGCAAACGCCATGTATACCGAGCACATGCATATAAATGAGTCTCTTTATGTTTGTATGTACAGTTGTGACTGCAGAGCACCTTTTTGTATTATTTTAGATTTTTTTTCTGAAATCGTATTGAATGAAATTTTTTTCACACTGCTTCGATACACTTTGATCTCTTTGCTGGTTGATAATTTTCAGTTTCATTTTTGTTTTAGTTTATTTTATTTTTTCTTTTTTTCTTCATGGCTGCAATGCTTGTGTGCTCTGCAGCCGTACTTCCTTTGCAGTTTTTTCATCAAAACATCGCAATTTTGCGAGTCTATCTCTTGATGTTATAATGTTATTCAAGCGATGAAATAACCGCTAAATATAAAATATTTTGAATTATTGCTTTTGGCAAACATTCGCGACATTTGATTAAAATGATTTGTATTATTAAAATATATTATTTGTATATAAAAATTATTTGTATTGTATTAATTATTTATATTTATTCAATTATTTGTTTGAATGTATGTTTGTATATTTTATTTAAAAATGGAAGCGGCTGAATATTAATTTACTCTATGTATGTATGTAATTGGCGTGGAAACCGTTTAGCCGGTTATAGACGAATTGATGATAGTGCGCCACTCCTCTCATTCCCTCGCAGTTCGGCGCCAGTTGGAGATCTCATGTGTAAGTGTTCGTCCATTCGGACAACATGACCTAGCCAGCGTAGCCGCTGTCTTTTTATTCGCTGAACTACATATCTGCGTTATTCGCCGTTGCCAATGTTCTGAGGACCATAAATCTTGCGCAAAATTTTCCTCTCGAAAACTCCTAGTGTCGTCTCATCTGATGCTGACATCGTCCACGCTTCTGCACCATAAAGCAGGACGGGAATGATAAGCGACTTGTAGAGTTTGATTTTGGTTCGTCGAGAGAGGACTTTACTTTTCAATTGCCTACTCAGTCCAAAGTAGCATCTGTAGGCAGGAGTGATTTCTAGGCTGTTGTTGATGCTGGCTCCCAGGTACAAGAAACTATCTACTACTTCAAAGTTATGATTGTCAACAGTGACGTGGAAGCCAAGACGCGAATGCGGCCGCCGAATTTCTTCATGATCGGGTAATGGAACATCTGTTCCATCGTCGTCGATTGGGGAATCGGGTTCGCCATCTCCTGGTATTGTACTTTCACAGCCATTCAGCAGTTCGGAGAAGTGTTCCCTCCACAAACTCAGTGTACTCAGCGCTACAACCACTAAATCACCTCTGAGGGTCTTACAGGAGTGTGCTCCGGTCTTGAAACCTTCTGTTAGTCGCCGGATACTTTCGTAGAATTTTCGACCATTACCCCTGTCGGCCAGCTTGTCAAGCTTCATACTCACGCATTTCGGGCTCTTTCTTTTTTGTCTGCAAATGCGTCTCGCGTCCCTCTTCAGTTTTTTTTTAACTAACCTTCATATCTGTGATAAAAAAAAAATTTAAAATTACGAGTCTCAAATTTTTATTACTCCTATTATTAATAGGATTCGAAGACCTCACCGATACAGTTTCCTATGGAATAAAATTTCATTTTTACCCACGTGTTGTAACAATTGACATATTTGATCAACATTATTATTTATTATGCTGATATGATTTTTTCTGCATTTTAAATTTAAAAAATACGAATTTGTCGAAAAACAATAATAGAGCCATTATTGATTAAATAAAAGATTTTATATTGTATAATATAAATATTATCTTCACTTTACACCAGCCATATGCCATATGGGAATATAAATCACACGCTCTAGTGGAAACTAGCTGCATTGTGCATACAAATGGCCTAAAATAAAACAATAATATAAAATATAATAAATATAAATTTATAATAATTTATATACATTTAAATAAAATTAAAAATTATAAATTTTTGCTTGCTAAGCTATTTTATTTACATATTTCACTCACAGGCATACTTACATCTGTAATTGTTTAAAAATAAATTTAATTAGCGTTTATATTTTATAAATAAATTTTGTAAAGCATTACCTTGAAATGTAGATTTGATTTAATATATGTACATATTTACAAAACTATTCCGCTGTCATTATTTATATGTACGCAGCTGTTATGGCAGTGTAACTGTGTATTCAAAGTATACTTAACGCCTACGATCCCTTAAAATATTCGCAATATTTACATTTCAAGCGCCAATATTGTGCTTGAAGCGCAAATACGTTTTTGAACTTTTCTATCAATGACACCAGTGAACCTGCCATCACATACATAGAATGATAATATATATGTCAGTATTTATCACGTGAACAAAATGAAATTAACAATACAAAATAGTATAGAATTTAAAATAGACTAAAAAAGTATTTTATTAAAAAAAAAATTATTTAAATTTTTTTTTAATATTTTGAAGCATTTGTTGTAGAAAGCGATTGCTGATAGTGAAAACTGCACCCACAAAAACAAACTAATTTTAATTATTAGTTCTAATACCAGTTGTTGATAAGCTGATAAGCTGCAGTAGTTCTAAAAAACACAATAAAAAACACAACAATAACAAAACAATCACAAACTATGTTTTGTACTGTTCAAAGTACGGCTTGTTCTATATGCTATGTATATACTCATGTGCTTCTTCTTATATATATTTATGTTCTTCTCGCACATAATTTACATGCGTGTTTACTGTTATGTTTTTATGCAAGCAATGATTACCTCATTCACTTTTTTTCGAGCAATCGAAGGCTTTCCGTCTGGACAGCGCTTTCAATGAGTCAAGTTCAACATAAGTTTGGTCTCATGGCGCAGAGATGCCACCGGCATATAGACATATATACATATATAGCTAATCATTTGCATTTATTTGTATGTATTTATGTAGCTAACGGTATATTTAAATATATGTAAATAAAAACAGAACTAGCTTAAAACAAATGAAATGAAATTCGCTGATAAGCAAATAGAGCCGGGTATAATAATATGAATATATGTATGTGCATAAGTGTATATATGTATAAGTCGAACGTGTGTTGAAGCGCAATCTTGTCATTGTCATTAATTCTATTATTATTTTTGTTTTTGTAGTTTAAGTTTCCTACTTAAAATGGTGCTAGAAACCAGCGTCGATCCAAAACCGGAACAGCAGCAGCAGCAGCAACAACGTCAAACAGACGGTGTGGATGAAGAACCGGAACCGGTGATCGGAGTTACCACAAGTGGCAGCATAATCTTCGATAAAGCTTACCAAATGATGGAGCGATTCTCATCGATGCGCATCGGACAATTTGTGTTGGAGCGTGGTGATCGAGTACTGCGTGTTTTTGAGGACACGGCCAAATGGAGTTTGCCACAAGGTAAGTTAAAAAAGGAGAGAGAGTAGAGTGAAGATATTATTCCTTTCCTTCCTCTTATTAAAATTACTTCACTCTCGCACCTTCAGACAAGGCCGATGAAACCTTGGTACGTCCTTTGCCATGGCTCCCGTTCCTCTTCTTGATCGTGTTCTTACGTCAGCTACGCATTTGGCTCTCGCTGGTAGCACTACTGATCGGTGATGGTCCAGTGACCGCTAGCAGTCTGGTCTATTTTATACAGACGCGTCGTCGCAAATTGCGCTCCATACGCATGCATGGGCTGAAGGCCATACAGCAGCGCGAGGAAGAGCGCAAAGCTGCGGAAAGTGATCATAACAGTTTAGTGGTGCGATTGAGTAAATTATTCACCACGGCTATGTGCCGACCGCGCATACATTGTGAACCAGCAGGTGTGGTGTTTTCGGCGAACAACCCTGCTATGCAGGAATTGCTAAGGGTGTGTATTATTACTTTAATTTTTTGTTGTTGTACTTACTATATATTTACTTAACGTCTATGCAGCCCATCGAATCACCACGTTTCAGATTTAATAAACGTCAACGTGAGGATGACAGTCCCGAGGTGGAATTGAGCTGTTCACAGCTATTAACCAAATATGCCAATGAGAACTCCGATGATGACTCTGATTATATACCGATACTGGAAGATGAAGATACCAATAATGAATCGACTATATCCGCTAATACCTCTAACGATACGCAAGGTGAATATAGCATGGTAAGTGTGTTGAGTTTATAGTACTGAAATTGAAGAAAATATTTTTGAAACGCCATACCAATACATTTCTCAGAGATAAAGGGTAGACTAGTTTGAAAAAATGGTCTTCGATGATATACACTCTGAGTACCCAGTTTACTCTTTCAGTCTCGTTTTTTTGTCCTTAGGTTTCTAAATTCAAAAATTGTTTCCAAGAACTCAATTCTTTATTGATTTGGTGGAAACGATGCTGTTCTTAAAGTGCACTGAGCTTTCTTCTAAGGGCCTTTTATTCTGAATATATTAGAGTAGCTATACAGTAATACCCACTCTATTATTATTATTATGACCCTATTTATAAAAGAGGCCATTATTTCATTGCCCAATATATTATATTCTCTTTAAAGTTTTATTTTATATTTTATTAGTTTTATATTCCCCTAATTCAGGATACAAGCGATGAGAATGCCAAAGATCTAAGCTTTACCGAGAAAAAAGATATAAAAGACGGTAAATCACCGAGGGAAAAGAAAGTACCAATAATTGAGATTAATGCCAAAGAAGCGGGAAGTACTTCGACACCCAATAATGAGCATAACGATAAGAAAGGGCAGGCAGCTCAATCGGTGAATGATAAAACAATAACCAAATCACCGCAAACACCACACACACCGCTGGATAATGGACAGAGTAAAAGTGGCAAAAGCGTTGGGCCGGGAGAAGAGGCGGCAGTCGGTAATGGATATTGAATAAATTACTAATAAGTTATGCTTTCACGCTTTTAATTATGTTATGATACATTAGCATTAAATCTTTTTTTTTTACAAGTCTACCTTGAAACGTACATACAATAATTGAGTTAGTACTAAAGCTGAGTGGAAACGAGTCAAAAATCAATTTAAAACCATTTTTATCGAAAAGAAATTTTATCGTAAAGTTCTGAAATCAATAACTATACAGATACATATAAATATTTGATTAAGTGTCTTTTATAAAATAATGCGAACAAATCTCGAAATATATACATAAATACGATACTAATTTCATTGAATTTATTCGATGCCATTATCTTGCCGTAATTCGCTAAACTTACCTGGTCTAAATCAACTCTTTTTCAATTCAAAATTTATTTGTATGCTTTTGGCAAAATTTTCGTTGCAAACCTTAAAAAATTCAGCATAATTCTCTCTTTTGTGCCGCTCTCCCACACAGTACAAACACAGGCCGCGCATGAGATCACAAAATCTCAAAGTGAGAAATTTTTTACACTTTTAAATGGTCACAATGATGAGCAAAAGAAAGCAACGCCGGGTCATGAAAGCGCCGCTCACACCAAACCGCACCTACCGCCATCGTTGCTGGGCAATGTTGTTGCCAATGCAAGTAATTATCAATCGTACATTATTTGATTCAAATAAAATTTATTTAATTATTTATAATTATATATTTTAGCTGTATTTAATCGATAGTATTTTGCTTTTGTTTTTGTTATTCCCTTTACATATTCAATCAAACCTGATTCCAAAGATCCCAGTGATGGAACATACAAAGATGCTAATGATGCTTGTTCTGCTAATCCAATTGATATCCCAACCAATAATCCAGTTCAACCACAACAACTACCACTACCAACAACACAACAACCATTGTCATATTCCTCAACACTCTCGTCTCCATCCTGCTCCACCACATCCTCCACCTCCTCGTTAGCTTCGTTTGTGACAAGTGATGATTTCGTTGTTGACGACGGTCGTAGTGATCCGCCGACACCAACGCCTTCACTCAATACGGCATCGTCGACAGAGGACATCTATCTGAGTCCGTTCGGTGTGTGTCGGATTTTTTTTTTTTGTAACTCAAAAATAATTGTTTGAAATTGTAGTTGGAGTAAGAGTTTGACGAAAAGTTTGAAAATATAACAAGAGCTTTTTAAATAATAAATTATTTATTAAGAAATTTCTCTATGTTTACTTAAAAACAAATTTTTTAAATTACGGACTAATTGTACGTCTCTTGTAAGCTCTTCCTCCAAAACAATACCTAGAACAACTGTTTTCGACTCCATATTTTTTACTAATCCTCTCAATCACCCATCCTTTTTTAATGTGTACTCTGAAATCATTGATCTTCAGTAATCCTTCACTTGTACTCCATTACAAATCAGCATGTAATGTTTCCCATGTAATGTATAAGAAAATTATTACTTATAATATTTTATTTTCTTCCTTTTTCAAGGCTCTCCACCAAACTTCAACACAATTCATAAGCCATTATCCAGCCAACAGAATTCCAATTCGAAATTTGGTGAATTAGAAGGTAATGATTACACCCTAAACAT
Source organism: Zeugodacus cucurbitae (assembly GCF_028554725.1). Classification (NCBI taxonomy): domain Eukaryota; kingdom Metazoa; phylum Arthropoda; class Insecta; order Diptera; family Tephritidae; genus Zeugodacus; species Zeugodacus cucurbitae. Next base: position 63,917,955 of record NC_071671.1, on the reverse strand, counting down.
AATGCATTACAATTAAATTTTTTCGAAATTACAATTTCAGTATTTAATAATTACGATTACTTGGCAATTCTAAAAATTTTCGAAATTACAAATTACGTATTTAATAATTACGATTACTTGGCAATTCTAAAAATTTTTGAAATTACAATTTACGTATTTAATAATTACGATTACTTGACAATACTAAATATATCCGGAATTACAATTGCAGCAATTATGTATTTAATAATTACGATTACTTGGCAATTCTTAAAATTTTTGAAATTCAAAATTCAAGTATTTAATAATTACAATTATAGTAATCAAATATAGTAATGCGAAAAGTTGTCGCGATTACAATTACAGTAATGATAATTTCAAATTATAAAACTTCCAGGTGTGGGAAATGTAGTATTTAAAGATGAAGGTTACAGTAATGCCAGAAAACATGGGAATTACAAGTAATCGTAATTGTAAATACTAGTCTATAGCTAGTAATATTCTATCTAAAACATTTATTATTTGAAATACCTTAATATTATAAAAAACCACTTTTCCTTCATCAAAAGCAGATCCATCCGTTGAAGATGGTGATGAACATTCGCAGCATGCTCAGCAATCGAAACCACATCCCGAGCATAAGCCACAACACCAACAGCAACAACATAAACAGTCACACCACCAACGATACCGCAGAAACCGACGTTGAAAATCCTGTTATTTTATACATATCTACGCATAAACATAATACTTTTAACTTAGTTTAAAATATAGAACGTCTTTGTAAGCAAAATGGTTTTAAAATTGTCTGTTAAATAATATGGATTTCAATGTAATTTTTTACTATTAAATGTTAAATAAATAAAACTTACGAAAATTTTGGGGTTTTCTTTGAAAGTAATAAAATATTTCTGTTGGGATTTCAAGAATTCTAGAAGTTTCTTTCAAAATACATTTCTTATAGAACTTCCAAAATTCTATAGAAACTTAGAAGTATTTCTCATTATTGAAGGTTATTAAATGACAAAGTCACGCCTTAGTTTTAAGCCGACTTCATAATCAAGTTAATCCAGACAATACTAGTGGTCTTCTATGATAAAATATGTAAATCCTCTTTACGGTTTTTATGATATTTTATTAAAATACTATATCTCTATATATACCTATAAATCTATATATAATATATCAACTATATCCGACAGTAAATGTTATCAGCGTCTGAACATCCCTAGTCCACCGCTTCGAATTTGAATTTCATCTCACCACAAGGCGTTAGAATTAAATTACTTTTATATTGTAATTCCTTTTGCTTATCGGTCCAGTAGACTTTATATTTGCGCAACAAGCGTACGAGCAGCACTTCCATTTCCAAATCGGCTAAACGTTTACCAATGCAAGTGCGCGGTCCGAAACCGAACGGCAAATAAACGAAGGGATTCTGCGATTTGACCTCTTCGACTGGATTTGGCACATTTTTGGGCGTTTTCAGCCAACGTTCTGGCAAGAACTCGTTGCAGCGTGGAAAGAACGTCTCCGAATTGCAGAGTTCCATATTCCGCATATGCACGGCGGTACCTTTGGGTATCTTATAGCCAGAGAGTACCAAATCGCGACCGGTTTGACGCATAGTGCCCGAGACGATTGGCATTATGCGCATCGATTCTTTGATGCAGGCGCGTAGATAGGGTATATTTTTGAAGTTTTGCGCATTCAATGGGGATTTGAGTTGCGGTAGTAGTGTTTTCAACTCCTGACGCAAAATATCTTGTTTATCCTGATTTTTTGCAAGAAAATATAATGCAGTTATGACTGAAGAGGAGGTCTAAAATAGAAATATAGAAATATAGTTATTATACTAATTTCGATAAGTGGTTTTCAATTAATTTTACCGTGTCCAAGCCGCCGAACAGCATATCGATCGTCATCACTACCGCTATATTTCTATCGATGCGCAAGAGTTTCTCAAATACAGATTTCGCCTCTGTATTGCCCTCCACTTCAATGCGCTGCAGCGCTGTATCCACAAATTTTTTTGATAACTCCGTGAGTTCATCGTGTATGCCCATAAGACGCTTAAAACTGCGTGTATGATAGTAACGCCATATGGAAGGCGCTATATCGTGATCGTAAGTGTACTGCATAAAATCCGACATTGCGCTGGACATATGCAATGCGTCCGCATCAGCTTTGCCGGTGATGAGATTTAGACGGGAATCCAGCGCCACATAACAAATGGACTCAAAAGACCACATGCGCAGCTCATTGAGGAGGTCCGTAGTGAGAGTGCCAGTATCGGGATCACGTATGGTATCGATTCTATAGTGAAAGAAAATTATTTTTAAGATTAGAAAGATAATAACTATAACTCACTTATCCACCAATTCCATAGAAATGTTATCGAGTTCCGGTAATGCCTCACGTATATTTTGCACCTTCATCATAATGGGATTGATCTTCTGACGTATATTGAACCAGCGCTCGCCTTGCCTTGATTCAAATGAAAAGTTAACTCTTAGTTCTATTCACAAACATTCTTGCCACTCACTCTGCTACTAAACCCCATATACCACCGTAGGCCTCCGGATTTTGTACCTGCCTATAGTATTTGACACTCCCAATACCCTCACGTATTGGCCACACACCTTCAGTTCGAAATACTTTTTCAAAATCGATTGGATTATAAGTGCAAATCAAATCGGTACGTCCAAATGAACCACCTAATACAAAGATATCTCCATAACGTCTGCGTAGTGTTGCGTACATTTTCAAAAAGTTAGCGCCATACAATTCACCTATAGAAGGAATTATAATATAAAATTTAATTGATCTATTTACTTTAAACTAAATTTTACCGCCAGGCATGAAGTCTATCATTAGTCCAATACTAGTTGGTCCTGGTATATCTTTGTATTCCTTTGCATTCGCCCATTCGTCTTCTGGCGATTTTTCTGTCAGTTGATGCTGAAATATATCAAGAAAGATCTCAAGATTTTTTCTCGAAAGCGGATATCAAATAAATTATTATAAATATAGTCGAAATAGGATAGGATTGTAAGAGTGAGACGGAAGCAAATTTGAACTAAAGCCCGTTTTCATCAAAATAAAATAATCAATGTTAGGCCATCGATGGTTATTAAATAAAACTCTTTGACTGAAGACAATGATTATGTTCGTTATACTCCTATTGAATTCTGTCCAATTTGTATTGAGCATAGTTTTTCTTCATTTGAAGAATGTAGAAGCGTACATATCTGGTTGTAGGGAGTTATATAATAGAAATATATATTATACAAGCAACCTCATGCTGCACGATTATGTTGAGTAGACAACTCAAAAGTCAAGTCCCTCCTCGATAAACACTTTCTACACCACCTTTCGTTAGAAATAATGGGGTTTTTTTTCAGTAGCCCAAGCCTTTGAAGGAAGGAAGGGAGAGTGTGACGTGGAAATACAGTACTGAACATTAAGAATCTGTTAATGGGTCTATGGGCTTCAGGCATTCACTGATAAACGGCATATAGTTTTATGAAAGTACTACATAAAGAATTTTGGAATATGTTCCATTAAAGACAGATCAGTTGTCAACAGTGAAGCCACAATTTCACCCACTCGCTAGAATAATGTACCCATTATACATTTGCTGGTCCTCAGTATGCTCTATTAGCTAAACTACAGTCCTAATCTCATGTTTAAGAAATTCTATTTATTTAAAAAAATAAAAAAATAATAATGGAAAGAAGGTACACTATGAAAAATTGAAAGACGCTAATTCAGAACTTTTCATTATTCCTCTGGTCTGATTTTTTTGTGTGAAATGTTCATATACTATCGACTATCGATCTGACAAAATTATCGAACTTCTTTGAGTTCATTGCAAGGAGGCAAGACTTTACTCTTTTTTTCTTGTAAACAAGCAGTCTGACTTTCTTAAACTAAATAAAAGCCACAAATTCTTATTTTAGACCTTGAAAAGATATAACATTTGCATACGAAAACAAGGCTTTATTTACAATTCGTACGCAATAAATGAGACGCCTTAATTATTTACAACAAAAAATACAAAATAATAAAAATGAGCAGGAGAAATTGAGCAAAAACAAGTTCAATGCACCCGCTGCAAGACCAAAAAAGACCATATAAATATTTGTGCGCAAAATACGCATATATGTAAATGCAACAGCGTATGCACATACAGATACATACACATACATACAAATACATATAGAGTAATTGAATTCACTTTTCTCATCAGCTGATAAGGCGTACGACAACAGCTCTTGCTCGTGCTCCACAAATTTCTACAAAGTTAAGATATGAGTGCAGCTGCACTCAAATACAATAATTGCGGTACTTACCTGCTGATCCAATGCTGGACAGCGTGTAGTCAATGGCCTTAAATGCGTGGCGGGCGCCAGACGCGGCTGTTGCATGTAGCGACAGAGCGGTTGGAATCGATTGCGAAACATTTTATTTATTATTATTTTTTACACTTATTTATGAATATACGCGTATTTAGATTTCGCTTTATATATTTCTATTTCTGAGATCAGTAGTTGTTGGAACACACACTTTGATATATTTCTTTGAGTTGAGGAATTAATTTTAATGCAGGTAAGTCGCTACCGATATTGATATGAACTCAACGGTGGTTGCAGTGGCACTGAACTCTTCCGCTGTTCCACGTAAAGTTTAAGTAAAAGCATTGCACTACTTGCATTTAAGGAGAAAGTTAAGAATAAACCGAATTTGTGTAGTATACAATGAGAATGGTACAGCGGGGGAATCAGTATTGGAGTACAGTTCTCATATGAAATGTTAAAAAAAGAAAACTAAATTCAGGACAGTACACAACAGAGATATTTGGCGACTTGCAAGCGATTTGTGGAGACGTTTAGTAATAAGTTCGAAAACATGTCTTCAAAAGTGTTTCTCTAGTTGGTTTACTGAAAGTATCTAACAACACATAGAACAAATTTGTTTTAATAAGTATTGCGGTTTTGAATAAAATTTTTAGGATGTGGTCTACTTAAAGGATTTTTATAATATTAGTACCTTGTTCGCAGGAAATTAGATTTAATTGTTAGACCTATAAAATTTAAAAGAATCAAACCACATCGCATTACGCAAGACTTCCAGTAATTTATACTATTTTTTGGTGTGATTAAACAACAACTTTGTATGAAATAATCGACACGAAATCGGCCGAGAGAATAAGAAAATATATCAATTATCGATAAGTCAATAAAAATATAATGTTTATGTCTAATAGGATTCTACTTGCGCTTATGTTTAACACAACCAAAAAAAATTTACACAATTTCAATGACCGGATCCAATCAAATCATAAGCAAGCCTTACTAAATGTTCCTATATCCTATTACTTAGGGAAGTGTTTCAATGATCTAATTTTTCTCATTTTTCAAGAAACTTACCGCGCCAATATATGCTCTCACAATTTATTTATACAAATTATGGTATTATATACAATGGAAGCTACTAAGTTACATTATATCCAAGATTTTATATTCACTTAATTTTGCTAAGTTATCACACATATACAGTGGAACTTCCATAACTCGAAGATCACCATAACTCGAACTTTTGAACTGGCAATAGAAGTCAAATTCCATACAAATTGCCTTCCATAAATCGAACTTTCTGACAAGGGCATAATACAAAATTTAAAGTTTTACTATCGAGGCAGAATGTTGAAACAGTCCCTCTATATAGTATGAAGGATCTCATAAATTATATAACAAAAGGATGGGATGTTTTAAGGGGGTATACCAGTGTGACATTTTCAAAAAATCGTTTTTTTATTTTTTGCTTATTCGATAGTTGATACTTTCAAAAATATCCTGTCAAAGCGGTAAGGTCGCATCTTGAGTAGTTTTTGAATGACAGCGTCCTAATGAGCAATCGCTCACAGGTGTAAGCCGCTATAGTCGAAACTGTAAACGCGTTTCTCTCAAAACGACTTTTCATAAAATTGCTGTCATCATAACTCAACGACATATTGACTGATCAATTTCAAATTTAAACTGAATGTTCTTGAATATATTTACTATACAACGATCGTTTTGATTTGTTGAAAATTGTCAATTTGACATTTAAAAAACGACCATTTTTTACAGAACTACGCCATTTTGTTAATGTTTGATATTTTTTAATAATCGTAGGTCATTGCATAGGGGATATATTCAACTTTAATAACCTTTTTGAATTTTTGTTTTTTAGTAACTCATTCGGCCGGAATCATGTCAGCAGTTGGGGAACTTTTTTTTTTGGTTCCCAAGACAGCCCATAACTCCGTTATTTTTCAAAATTTAATATATAAAAATATAGTTAAAAGTACAGTTTATTATGTCCAAAAAACTTCGAAACATTCTTAAAAAAAATTCACGAAAATCGCCTAATTTTTAATGGGTTAAACTGGTATAGCCCTTTAACGTATGTACACAAAACTTTATGCGAAGTAAATAAATAAGCCATGGTATAAATCTATATTTTACCGCTTTTGGAAAATTGGTATGTTTTAATGTAAATTCTATAACTCGACGTTTTTTGTGGATTATGGTGATTCGAGTTAGAGTAGTTCCACTGTATATATATATCTATATTATAAGTTTTCGGTTGTCACCATTTTGGTTCGATTTCTCCCATCTATAATATCAACCAAACTTATGGCGCTGCTTCAATTTCACTTTTTTAATCAAGATATTTCAATTTTTACTCAATTTATCGCTTGCACAGACGGACGGACAGACAGGAAGTCAACCGGACTTCAAATATACTCTTCACCCTGATCACTGGTATATGTTAGGTATTACAAATACCGTTAGGTGAACAAAACTGTTATACTTTGTGCAACATGTTGCAAGAGTATTAGTATTTCATTTTATATTATATTTTTTATTTATTAAACAATTTATGGCAAATATCACAAGCCAACACTAAAATACATACAAATGTTTCGCATACAATTTTAATTTAGATTTTAACATTTAAGAAACAATTGTTATATTGGAGGTAAAAATATGTATTTAATAAGTAAGACAGTGCTCGAGTATTTTTATTTGATTTTGGAAAAATATATTTTTAGCATAATATTTATTATAATACAATTGTTAAGGAAGTACAATTTCTTAGACAGTTGTTTTAAAAACAACAACACGAAATATAATAGAACAAAATATTTTAATATTTTCAAATAAATTTCAAAACAATCATTTTTTTGCAATTAAATAATTGTTTTCAAAATAATTTTTGATCTTAAAATATTAAAAAGTCAAATTTTAAAAATGTTTTTAGAAGTGTATTCTTGAAGATCATACATATATAATTTTTGGCAAATAAAAATGAATTTAAGAAATTTGCATGACATGTGACTGATAAAATAGGCTCTTAATGACCTAAAAGACTTTATTAGGGAGAAAATTTTGATATTTGTATCGAGTGCAAACTATTAGGCTTAAGATTATAAGGGAATCCATTTTTTTAGTTCGAGTACTGGAATAAACCATGTTTTCGGCTTATGAAAGCATATACTCGTATTTTTATATGTAGATATATTATAATAGATTCCGTCGAGGAAAATCGTCAGAATATACTGAAGAGACAGAGTATCGTTCAAAATTTAAATTTAGTCGACTTAGTGTGTTCCACTTGTCAACATAAATTTTGCATGTCAAGTTAGTTACCAATTACCTCCAATAATAACATCACAACAATTTACGAAGTCTTAAAATTACAAAACTACAAAAAAACCGATTACTTATACAGAGAAACTGCCAATGGCGCAGTCCTCCTCTTCGAGCGGCATAAATCTGAACTTCATGGGCGCCTTTGGTGTCAAAATGAGATTGCTGATATACTGCATCTCCTCCGGTGCGGCCCAGCTCACTTGATACAAACGTAGCAGACGCGCCAATAGGGTTTCCAACTCCATTTCGGCTATGCGCTTACCGACACAAGTGCGTGGACCAAATCCGAAGGGCGCATAAATAAACGGATTGCTGCTGCGCAATTCTGGGCAAGCATTTTCGCCAGATTTCAACCAACGCTCCGGTATGAACTCTTTATAGCGCGGATAATATTTCTCGCTGTTGCAGAGCGCCATATTGCCCATGTGCACCGAGGTGCCGCGCGGTATGCGATATCCGGAGAGCACAACATCTTTCGGCATTGTGCGCAGATTACCGGGCGCTATGGGTGTTATGCGCTGCGCCTCTTTGATGCAAGCGCGTAAGTATGGCATGTGTTTGGTGTTCTGTGCATTTAAAGGGGTGTGTGGATCGGGCATAATTTGCATTAACTCACGACGCAAGGCACGCTGCTTCTCGGGATTACGCGCAATTTGATAGAGCGTTGTAATGAAAGTGGAAGCGGTCTGTAATTAAGTAGGTTAATATTTCATATAAATAATTTCGCTATGTAGACGAACCGTGTCCATGCCGGAGGTTAACGAATCGATGCTCATTAACATCGCGTAATGTGTATCGATGCGCAATAGTTTCTCCAACACGCTCTTCGCTTCCGCATTGCGCTCACTTTCGATGCGTTTCGTCGCTTCGAGTACATACTTGTAAGTGATCTCGGTGATGCTGTTGTAGGCGCGCATTAGTTTCTTGAACCCCGGTGTTTCGAAGTATTTACACATGGTGGGTGTCATATCGTAGATAAAGCTTAGATTTAGGAAATCTGCTAAATTTTGTGCTAACGCCGATGCTTCCTTATTACCTTCTTCACTAGACATATTTAGGCGTTTATTCAACGCGATATAGGTGACCGACTCAAAGGCCCACTTTTTAAGCTCAATATGAAAATCGTTCTTCAAGAGTCCAGTGATCGGATCGCGCAACGTTTCAAGCCTAAAAGTGGACATTATAGAAAGCAATTTATAGCTAATATTGTATCAAACTCACCTGTCGACAAACTTCATGGTTATTTTATCGATTTCCGGCAGATCCTCACGTATGCTGGTCGATTTCATCATAACTGGATTCACTTTATTGCGCATATCACCCCAACTGCGTCCATGTCTGCAAAGAACGTTTAATTTTTCATTAAAAAAATAACAATGTTGCCATCTAAACAAAATATTCACTCAGTCACAAGTCCACTGCAACCCTTGAAGAAATCCACACGTTTGACTTTTCGAAAATAATCAAAACTCATGAGAGCCACACGTATCGGCCAGATGCCCTCATTGCGATAGACCACTTCAAAATCTGCCGCATTGTAAGTGAATATAGTGTCGGGACGACTAAATACACCCTTCAGGAGAAATATATCACCGTAACGCTTGCGCAGTATTTTATTCATATCCACATAGTTCATTTCATAGAATTCACCTAAGCGTACAAATTAGAATTTTTTAATTTCACTCGAAGTTTGTTTTAAGGATTTCAAGAGAATTACCGCCAGGCAGAAAGTTCAGCAAAAATCCATATTTAGAAGGTCCGGGAATTGCGCTGTACTCTTTGGCATTCAACCATTCGGCATCCGTGCGATGTGGTGCATTTTCGTCGATGAGTTCTCTTAATTGTTGTTCGGTCTAAAAGAAGGTTTATTTAAAAAAAAAAAAATCTGATGTTGAAAGCTAATACAATCTATTGGACCGATTAAGACAAATTTTGTTCCTAGAACATTTAATTGAGCAAATCGTTGTAATTCACAATAGTTTAGTTGAGCAGTTAATAAGCCTAGTGTACAAATATATGTATATGTCTAACCTCAGATTTCAAACTTATTTTTTATTACCGACCTCTTTAAAGACCTTTTGAACTAGAATGACATAATTTTAATATTTTTGAGAAATGGTATTTGGAGTTCAGCGTATTTAATGGTGATTTTTGGACTCCCCAGCTAAACCAAACATCGAGCATAAGTGTTTCGGCATTCATTGTATACTACGTTTATGCTACATTTCTACACGGTTATATTCTACATGGGTAAAGCCTATAAGCATAAACGGCAAAAACTCTACTCGAGGTAAATTCTAAATTGAATTAAATTGAGGGCTGCCACGTATTATAAATATGTCCGTATTTTCCAGATATAAGGGGTGTGCGGCATAAATCGGTTGAGAAGTGCTCGGGCAGAAATGCACGAGCAAAACCGACCCAAAAAACCGGTTTTTCTACGAAAACAGACTACCCACTCGTCGAAGTTTTTGCAAAAAACCGGTTTTCGCTGCACCATCCGACTACCCACAGTGCCACGGGTGGGCCACAAAAAAACCGGTGCCAAAAAGTAACTAATAACCGGTTACTGTAATACTACACCGTACCAGGCCGATAGTAACTCAACTTAACTCTAAATCCGTTTATGCATCCGAGTAAACTCTTCTATATACGTAAAGAAAATTTGTATATTCTATCCGAATAGAACATTTAACTCGTGGTGAAAAAGTGTTTATGCATGTGGGTTGAACTTACCCGTGTATAATATAACCGAGTAGAAATGAAGCATAAACCTAGTAGTAGACAAGGAACAATTTATAAGATAATACGATTTTTCTATGATAAATTTTATATAGAAGTTAAGGAAAAATATGAAGCTATGTCTTCAATTTTGAGGTATCAATCCATACTGTGTCTATAAATTGCTAATGAAAAGATCGATTACATCTATTCACAGGAAAAAGTCATCAAATTTCTATATCTCCATCTCATAATTATTAAGTTTCTATGATGATTCTTTAGATAGTTATAGTATCAGAACAGTGTAGAGCAGTGCCGATATAAGAGAGGCGGTCGAGGATATTACTTGATATATACTTATACATTGTCAACTAGGAAATACGATATTTGAAGTACTTCGGGTGTTAAATAGTGCATATAGACAAGACTCATCGGGAAGTTTTGCAACATTTTGCCATAGTAGAAGCACTGTAAAGCTATAGCTTTCATGAAGTAGTTAGAGGACGATCTTTTACCTATCATACGGAAGAGATGATATACATACAAAAGTCTTTCCGGCATTCGACATTCGTTAACTTTTTTAACTTACTGGTCCCAACTTGAGCAATATGGCTTCTGTAAGTGTTTACGAACTCATAGGAGTATTATTGTTCCTTAAGAGCTCTTCACAGCCCAAACTTCCGCTCTCCCCCTGCTATTACAAAATTAATATATTTCTTTTATAATTTTATCCGTTCATAAGTGTACATCACGTACATATCTGCTTATATAATAAATATGTAAAAAAATTGCAGTAGAATTTGCTTCCTTTTTTAACAATTCTGTAATATTTATGCACGCGTGATAATTTTTATGGACAAAATAAAGAATACAAAAAAGTAAATACGGCAGAGATAAATAATTATAACAACAACAATTTTGTCACTGTAGTTCACTGCACCCTAAATAATGTTTGTAAATGCATAAATACATATTTATTTAAAATCTCCACACATGGATGTGCATATATACAGATATATCTATTTATAAAATATGCATTTTTGATATTTTTTTTATTTAATTAAAAGCTTTTTTTCTGTATATTAAGTCACAGATATTGAGCAGTATATACAATATAAGATGAGATGGCATCTCATTTTGTGCTTAAAAGTGCAAATATATTTTTAGTCAATTTTTAAAAATATATTTTTGTTGTAATTTCTTTAAACAATTTTTTTTTTTTTTTGTAAATACTCCAAATGCATTATTTCTTTACAAATTTCAGTAGCACTCACCGCACTCGAAAAGCCGGTACGCCGCTGTTGCGCCTGTTGAGCGGCACAGCTGAGCTGTGGAAGTCGAGCGAGCCCATGACCGGTTTGTTTAACTGCATATCGCATCTTCCACATTTTGTTTCGCTACTTTTTTACTGTACGCGCTTATTTTTATTTACTTATTGTTGTTGTTTTTATTTTGTATTCCTTATTTTTTTGCCGGTTAATATGGTATTGCCGAAAATGCGAGTGTGCATGCAATTAATGCAAAACCGCTGCAGAACTGAAGTCGCCGAAACCCGCAGCGCTACTGAATATTCAAGCGGCTGTAATGCTGGTATTTAATTGATATCAAGTTTTGAAATTGTAAAGGAGACACAAAGATTATTGTCGAAAATTTTAGGGGAGATATAGGTAGCAAAATAAATGCATATGCCAATTACACTGAGGGAAATTTATTTAATTTAATAATAATAATAATAGGAGAAAATCGTAAGTTATTTAAATAAACATGTTATAAATTATTAAATTTAATAAATAATAAATAATAAAAATAAAATTAAACTACAAAAAATTATATTTACACTAATATGAAACAAAATTAAAAAAAAAAAAATATTTTCGCTTTAATTTGTACAAAGTAAAATTTATCACCAAGTTATTGTTGTTGTTGTTGCTGTCATTTTCGCTTTGCTAGTGAATTTAAATATACGTAAAAAATTCAGTTTTACGGCAAAATGAAGTTAAAAATTTTCGGGATCCCGATTTTATGATCCCGAAAAAACGGGATTAAGTTCATTGCCCTCTGCTTCATAGTAGTTTGAGTATTCTCTCTATATTCTAACAATGACAATATTATTTTTCTACCAGCTTTTTTTTAAACGTATATTTTATTTATTACAACAATCTGAAAATTTATAAATATATTTCAAGTACAGTACGCAACTAAAGCTTGGCACAAATTTGCTTTGTTACAGTAGAAATCTTTCACAAAGAAAGCTTTATGTTGTAACATAGTCAGGTACTGTACCACAAAGTAAGCTTCAAAGAAAGTTTCAAACCATTATCAACAATTCACAGAGTGACTCATATTCAACAAAAAGCTTGTGGTACAGTACGAAAAAGTTCTTTGATTAGAAAACAATTTGCATCCGTACTAGATAGGTTTTAAAGTGTGTTTACGAAGAAATTTCTTTTAAAAAATTCGAAACCTTTACAATTGAAAAATAAGTGAGAAGAGTTGCCACTTGTTTACAGTTTTATATTTAAATTATTATTTATATTAATTAAGTGGAATATAGGACTATCGAAATCACACTAGGGCAGCTTTAAAAAAATATTTCTAATGGAAACATTATAACAAGGTTACCATCTTTTTCAAAAAATTTATTAAATTAAAAATGTATTTACATTTATTGATTTTAATACACAGGGATAGTCAGGATTTTCAAAAAATTAAATTTTGCATTTCTTAAAAATATTCTCTAAAAAAATTTGATCCAATAATTACTTTTCGAGTTATTCGACTAATAACAAAGAGTGCTCGGGCAATCCAACACGCTAAAGTGGGACTTTAAATGCGTTTTTATCGAAACTTGTTTTAACTGATGACAACTGTAACTCGAAAAACCGCTCTGAAGCTTTTAGAAATCATAATTAGCCTAGGCCGGATCGAGGCTTCAAAAAATTTTTTTTTCAAAAATTTCGATATTTTAAGACCAATTAAATGTCGATTTTTTCCCGAAAATCTAGAAAAAAATTTCCTCACGTCCCAAATTTGTAAATTTTTGAAAAAAAAAAGAAAAATACTTCGATCCGGCCCAGAATTATCTATTTATAAAACTAATTTTTTTATCCAATTCATTTTAGATGAATCTACAAGGACTTATGACTGTCACCGCTAGGACCATTTTTTGGGACTGGATCAACACAAGAAGCTATAACTTGGGAAATTACATTTTTTTTCAATTTTTTGTGACTTCAAGTGATATTTTACTTTTGTAAAATAAAATGTTTTAAAAGCAAAAAAAAAAAATTACTGAAAATTGTAATTGTTTCTTGTCTCTGACTACCCCTTAATAAAAATATATTATTTGTAATTATTTAGTTTATAAACTTACCCATACACATATTTTACAGCAACAAAATAAATTAACACTTAATTTTCATACAATTTAAATTACATTTATTCGCCATTCGTAATTACTTGCTTACAGTTTTCAATATATATATGTATGTTTTAATGTATTTTTTATTTTTTAATATTATTTTCTGATATGCGCTAAACTAATGTTAGACGTTGAAATTTCTTGTTAAAGTTAAGAGAATCAATGCAAGGAATTTTTAATTGTTTATTTTTATATTTTTTTTTTTACATTTTTTGTTTTTTTAACTTATATTATTAAAATTGTATTCTTTTTTTTTTTTTGGTTGTTTTTTTTTTTTGTATCTTTTTAGGTACATAACAGTTTAGATTTTACGCATGCTTACTGCATCTTTGCTTTGAATATGAAAAAGAAATCTTATTTGAAGTAACATTCAGCTTTATACGATTATATGAGAGAAAAACACACATACAGACATATTTGGTTTTTAGATTTACTAGTTTCGCTTTAAAGTCGTCTTTCTTTAAAAAGTATTTAGTTGAATGTTGGTTGAGATTTTTTTGTTTGTTATGTGTTGCTATGTACATGTGTATGTATGCAAGTATGTATGAGTATGTTTATTTAGCGAAAGAAAAAGTATTTTTTTATATATTTTTTGTGATTGAGTTTTAGTTACTAGTTCTTAGCTCATTCCTTAGTAAAGTGAAGTTCAAGTTAAGTTTAAGTTTATTAAGTTTTTGAGTTGTATTTAATACTTTTAATACTTAAAAATGTTGAAGATTTTGCACACCAATTATTTATATTAAATTTTTTGTATTTTTTTTGGAGAATGCTCATAAATATTATTTAGTTGAGAACGGCCAAAAATTTTTATTTGGTTTCACATATATAATATTATTTTTTTTCCATACTTTAGTTGAAAATAAGGATACAGTTTAAAGCATTTAGTTTAGAACAAAACTTAAAGAAGTTATATTTTTATTTTTAGAAAATAATGATTAGTAGCTATACACTTATATCTTATAGTTAATTCTTTATTATATATTTCAATTAAATATATTTTTTTAGTTTTTCTCACTACAAAATATTTTTTATTTACCTAATTTTATTATTTATGTATAAAAATTATAAAAAATTAAATTTCGTTGTTTCTATATATTGTGTGTCTATATAATTAGTTGGGTTATTTTGTATTGCCTACCAAAGTATTTACTTTATCTATATATTAGTAATTAATTAAAGTATGCAAGAATGTATTGCAGGCTTATTTGGAGCATTTATATACATACAGTGTGTATAGGTCAGTATATATAGTTCATAAACTACTTTGAAATCATATAAAATAAAATAAAATAAATTAAATTAAATTAAATTAATTCAAATTAAATTAAATTAAATTAAATTAAATTAAATTAAATTAAATTAAATTAAATTAAATTAAATAAAATAAAATAAAATAAAATAAAATAAATAAAATAAAATAAAATAAAATAAAATAAAATAAAATAAAATAAAATAAAATAAAATAAAATAAAATAAAATAAAATAAAATAAAATAAAATAAAATAAAATAAAATAAAATAAAATAAAATAAAATAAAATAAAATAAAATAAAATAAAATAAAATAAAATAAAATAAAATAAAATAAAATAAAATAAAATAAAATAAAATAAAATAAAATAAAATAAAATAAAATAAAATAAAATAAAATAAAATAAAATAAAATAAAATAAAATAAAATAAAATAAAATAAAATAAAATAAAATAAAATAAAATAAAATAAAATAAAATAAAATAAAATAAAATAAAATAAAATAAAATAAAATAAAATAAAATAAAATAAAATAAAATAAAATAAAATAAAATAAAATAAAATAAAATAAAATAAAATAAAATAAAATAAAATAAAATAAAATAAAATAAAATAAAATAAAATAAAATAAAATAAAATAAAATAAAATAAAATAAAATAAAATAAAATAAAATAAAATAAAATAAAATAAAATAAAATAAAATAAAAATAAAAATAAAAATAAAAATTAAAACTAAAATATAATAAATTTAAAAATTTTATTTGTAAAATGTAATTGAAATTAAATAAAATATTCTTAAATAAAAAAAAAATATTTTATTTTGAAATTAAATAAAATATTCTTAAATAAAAAAAAAAATATTTTATTTTTTGAATTTTATTTTCAACAGTTTTAAAATATATTTTTTTTTTCGACTTAAAATAAAAACAAATTCGCTAATTTAATAACAGCTATAAAATCTCAAATTTTAAAATAATTTCATTATTGCTTTAAGAGCAACTAAAAATATATCATCTTATCAATTACAACTTTAGTTTTCAAAAAAAAAAACCTAAACAAATAGTTTTTATAACAATTAGATTGGACTAGACATTTGAAACAATTTGCTTTTTTTTAATTTTTAAAAAGTTTAATACTTAATTATAGTGATATGTTGCATTTTATAGTAATTTTATGTCAAAAATTATGCTAAGCCATTTAATTATTTCTAAATTATAACTAGAGTTACTAATTATAATTAGAGATACGTATGTATATTATTAATAATTTAGGTCTTATTTAAATAGTTGGTATTTGTTGCCATTGGCAATTGATATGTATCGATTTCATGGTTGATATGTTTCGCTTGTCACAAATTGTACACACTCAAAAAAAGCTGAGTTTAATTCTTTTGCTAAAAGCTAAATTGCTCTAAATTCTATATGTTGATATGTATGCATATGCAGGCGGTGACAATAAATAAAAAATATTAAAGAAACATTTTTCTGATTAATAAAAAAATTTAATTTAAAATAATGTGTTTTGTATGGAAAAAGATTAAACATTTTTTGAAGTTTTCTGCATTACATAAAGCTAATTAGTTATCCAATTCATCAATTAATGCATTTTGATATCTCATTTCACTTTTAGTTATCACATTTGCAAACTAATTTATTAGTTGAGATTTTTCAAATTAATTATTTTTTAATTCTTTATTCATAAAAAAAAAATAATAATGCCATTTTTAAATTCACCTTGCCACCGCATGCTTTATCATTTTAATTATAATAGTTACTTTAGTTTTCTAGATATACCTAGAACTATGCAGAACCTCAAATAATGCTAAAATATTTACGCCTAAAAAGTATGCCAAAACTTAAACTTAATCATATATTGTGCTATGCTAAGTTTGAACATTACTTTTAAATAGTTACCTATATTTTCGCTACGATTTTTTTTAGATTTTAATCCTAAATGTATGCACACCTTTTATTCAGCCTAAATTTTGATATGTTTTTTGTTTGGTTCAATTAACTGCATTTTTAACAGTAGTCGCTTCAAAGCTTGTAAATTTGACTGCTTTGCTTTTAATTAAGTTGCGCTTGAAGATATTCAGCCGCGTTGCAACTAACGCTAACCCAACTAACGCTTTTCGATACGTTGCGTCTACTTTTAGGCGGCTTTAACGCTAAAATATACTTAATTGCTTGATTTCAAGTTATTTGTAAATTTCTTAAGTTAAATTAGTGTTTACTAAACTATTTTTGTAAATTTTTATATTAATTATCGCTCGTTATCTTCCACACACGTATTCTCTCTTTAATTATCTCTATATTTCACACATATTTTTTAAGTACTTCACCCACTTTAACTTATTTTTATCGTTTACAACTTTCATTTGCTTAGAATATGCACACTATAAATAATTAAATACATTTACATATAATTTTATGTTTTTTTTTTTTAATTTTCTTTTAACTTACTTACTTGCTAAAAAATCACATTTAGTTGCTTAAAAAGTTCTTCACTCCTTATAATATCTGTTTCTATGTATATAGGTTCGCATTTTCATACAAAGTAAGATCGAGAAATCACAAAGAATATATGTAAATCGAAAATATTTAATCTGCTGTATTTCGCTAATTTCTTATTTATTAATTTCTACTCTATGTTATAAAAATTAATAAAAAGTTCACGGGGCTTATACAAATGAATATTCTATATATATTTTTGTTCCTAAATAAATAGGTCGATTTTGTAGTTTTCGGTTAACTTAAAATATTACATAATTTATATTGCTTTTGGGGGTTCTTTTATTTTTACAAATATTACTCATTATTTATTTTAGCACGACTTTGTAAAAATTAATATTTTAATGCAAATATAAAAGGATTTTTTATAAAAAATTTGGTGTTTTTAATTTGGTTATGTATATTTGAATGCTTATCTTCTCTTACACAACAACAAACTCATTTTACACTCAAAGGCTTTACAGAAGCTTTTGTATGATCACCTCATGAGAATGTCCTCTTCCTCTTTGAATACCACACTAATTAAAAATAGCCATATTAGAAGTGATGTTCTAGTATATAGAGTGGGGATGTCTCATGAATTTAGGAATTCCGAGTTCGAACTCGAACTTGAACTTAAATAATGATCGAGTGTTTGACATCCAAAGATGATCTAAATATATGTATAAAGTATTGATCCGAGAAACACATTAAATGAAAATATTGCCTGTTTTTTTTAATATTTAAGTCAAGTGGTTAGAAGAGCTCTAGAGCAACGCACCGCTTAACAATTGCTTGAAATTCTAAAAAAATATTAGGTTGGCAAATATCTCCCTTCCGTTTTTTTGCTCTTTATTCAATGGTTTATAAAAAGTGTTACAGTGAGCGGATTTAGTTCAAATATGCACTGTTTTCGTTCGATAATCTGTTGTCATCTAGACGGCAACTGCATTATACCCCCCTCGTAGAAGCCCTTTCCTTATTTGCGAAGAACTCGGACAGCTACTTTTCACGAGCCTCTTTTGCGTTCAACTTTACACCACCAAGGGCGTTCGCCATGGACAGGAACATGTGGTATTCACTTGGCGCTATGTCCGGGCTATATGGTAGATGCGATAAAACCTCCCATCCGAGCTCCCGTAGCTTATGACGAACCATCAACGAAGTGTGTGGTGTGGCGTTGTCCTGGGGGAACACTACACCCTTCCTGTTGGCCAATTCTGGACGCTTTTGGTCGATCGCCTGCTTCAAGCGGTCCAGTTGTTCGCAGTAGATGGTAGAATTAAGCGTCTGGCTATATGGGATCAACTCATAGTGAACGATTCCCTTCCAATCCCACCAAACACACAGCAAAACCTTCCTGGCTGTCAATCCCAGCTTGGGCACTATTTGGGACGATTCAACCGGCCTTCGACAACGATTGTTTTCGCTTGATATTGTCGTATGTGATCCATTTTTCGTCGCCAGTTACCATCCGCTTCAATACTGGGTCGAGCACCCAAACATCAAGCTTTTTTGTGTATCCAGCCTTCCGCAGATGGTTTAAAATGATTTGGTGACTAACTCCCATCTCCTGGGCGATGTCACCAGATGCCACATGCCGTTCTAACTCGATGTTTTCCATGATTTGATCGGTATTCGTCGTCACAGGTCTTCCCACGGCTGGCTTATCCATGGTGTACATAGCGTCGTTTTGTAGGTTTTATCAAGACCTTTCAAAGATGTATAGTATTGGCAGATACGAGCTTTGTAGCGCTTTATACACAGCCGCGAAATTCAAAAGACAAAAAGGCGGAAGGGAGATATTTGTATATTGATAATCAAAAACTTACATGATCTCTTTTTATTGATTCTCATGAAGAGGGTAATTCGATTTTATGATAGATGCTTGACGTTGATGCCCTATAAAATGTTCACTTTCAAGCTTTCTTAAACGAAAGTGACACATGAAAATCTAAGATCGAAAGCGGGAAATGTATCCCTGAAGCCAAGCAAATGTAATTCGTGATCTCAGGCACCGCAGTAGTTAGGTCTTCTGTCTTTAACCAATTAATATTTGACAAAGCTTACAGTTTTTATCATTCAATGACAGAATATTACGACGAAATCTTGAGAATTTTCTTTACCAATGAGTATCTGAGATCGCTTAACTGACATATTTATATATATTTCACGAGCCGACAAATACATTTTTATGAAATTTTCGAAAAGTTATGCTGTTAGTAGATTTTTTTAACCATTTATCGTGAATGTGATATCATTCACGGATCAGAATCAAATCTTAATAGATATTAGATAACTAAAATTTAATTTTTTTAAATTTGTAAAATATCCATAACATTAAAATTGATGGTTTATTTTGTATTTGCTGAAAATATTTTCGGATTTGAAGTTATATCACATATAAATTTCATATGGAAACGCAATGAATAATTAAGAAATTATATACATAAAATATTTCAACATTTTCGGGGTCACACATTTTTCAAATTATTTCACCACACTAATGCTGCTTTCATTAACACATGTGTGGCTGCCAGTTCGTATTTCACGCCAATAATTACAATTATTTAACCAAACCGTGACCATAAAGTTCAAATGAAAATTTTGTTTATGCACTTTCATCAATTATTCACTGTTACGCTTGTCAAATAAACCAAATATGTGCCGTTATTATGACTGGTGGGTGGTTTGATAATTTTAAACCAAATATTTTTTTAATAAAAGCAAAATATTATTTAAATGAAAATACAATGAGTAAAATTATTCAAAAATATTTTCTCATAATTTTGATAAAAATGTTTCACTCTTTTTCATTTCTTTCATTTTTTCTTTCATTTGTAAATATTTTAGTCTGCTTTTTTCGAGTAATAACATTTGCGAAATTGTTGTTGAATATTTTTTGGTACTTTTAAATATTTTCGTTTTATAAATTTTGTGTTTAATTTTTATGTCTACGCTCGATTTGTAGTATGCTTATGCTTAAAGTTTTGCTCAAACACACATATATATGTATGCATGTATATGTGTATACGTTTATGATATATATTGGACTTTCACATAACTTTTGTTTTAGACTTTTTTTCATTCATTTGAATTTGATATGTTTGCTTTTGCTTTTGCGATATGTTTGCATTAGTGAAGTCTCAAAGGAGTATACGAGTATTTTGTAGATATGTATATGTCTCGATTTTGATAAATCTGGTTACATAAATTATGTTTTTCGCACACGATTTCTCACCTCGTACACTTTATATTGCTAACACACAACAAGTATTTTGTATATATGTATGTATATGGTTATATAACCTCGCATGTCTGACGACTGTATAAATTATATTTCGCAACATGTGCTATATATGCTTTAGGTTTCCACATTTTTTTGCTGCGTTTTCTCTATTGCATTTATGCGATTTCGTTTTGACGTGTAAAAATCAGTTTCGCGCAACATAAAATGAATATAACGGTTTCTTATTGCATTCGCAACATTCATCTACTTACCTATGTATATATTAAGAGATATGCATATTCATTCTCACTCACTCGCACACTCATCACTGATATTCTTGAATATCTTCTACATACAGTCATTTGTATACGCCAATCCTTCGAGAGCGTTAGCAACACCTTTGAAGTGTTGCAGCAACTTGCCTTTTTATCGCGATTATCTGCAGTTTTTCCTTTGCATTTATATATGTGTGGGTATGTGCATGTATATAATATTTCTTTATTACATATATGAGAATCACTCAAACCGACGAGAATCGGATTTTAAAGTAAAGAATACAAAACCAATTTTTTATATCAAAATAATTTTTTTTTAAATGTGACTTTGATCATGTGGTCTCTGGTACTAAGGTTAAAGTCCTTAATTTTTATTAATTTGAAAGAAAAAAGTCAACTATTCACTGTTGTTTGATTGTAGTTGCTTGATAAGCTTGGATGATTTACATGACCTACTTCCACAAAATTGGTTGTTTTTATTGTTGTAGCAGTAGAAAATGTTTTGAATAATTCTAAAGAATACCACTGATTTGTCAGTTCTTGGCTGGGTAAAAGTATGGACTCTTTCCAGTGAGATTCGTGGGATGGTAGAACCATTTATTGATATAAATTGGTTAGTAAAAGGTCCCAATAAGGGTAACGTTAACCATCCATCTAAAATTTTAAAATTTTGAAAAAACAATAGTGCCTTGGGGTGTTAAAAAACAAACAGACAGTAACATTTTTCAGATGGTAGAGGGCCAAGAGAACAGGTTCAGGTGTGCTACCACTTTAAATATGACAATTTAGATTATTTGAGTTCTCGTCAAATCCGCATATGATTGGATATCATTTCAGAAACAATTTAAATAATATTGTTTAATAATAGTTAATTATGTCCGTCAGATAATATTGATTTTTGATTTCAATTAAAGGTTTTAGACATTAGTTATTATATTATTCCTTAGTCATCCTTATTGCCATGAAAACTAATGTTCCAAAGATAGGTTATTCTTGGCCAAGATTGTCTAGATGTGGTATTAAAATATGCAGTATTATTAAAAAAATTTCCAAATACATTTTTTTTGAAGAAACGAATATGAGATCATCTTATATAGTATACAAAATTATAATATCCAATTATCTAAAACTTTGACAATACTTTGATTCGTAATCCTTATAGATTTTTATTAGAGTCGGTTATGAGATAACTTTTTCAGGACTTAAAAGGTAAAATACATAACATTAGCTAAGCAAGAATTATAATGAAGGTGAATTATCAAGAATGAGATGAAGATTTTCCTCAAAAAAATCAAAAACAGTCTTAAGAAATTTTACCTACAAAAAAATTAACCGGAAAATACGCATTGAAAAATTTGTATTAATAATTTTGTTGCCCAATAGAATGTAAATGGTGAATTTTACGTTAAGGGGTTAGGGGTACTCATGATTTTCAAAAAAAAAAAATTTTTCTTTTTCGTTAAGTGTAAAATCTTGAAAACATTCTCTGAAAATGTGAAGTTGGTTCGATAATTACTTTTCGAGTTATTCGACAAATAACAAAAACGCTCGGGCACTCCAAAGTGCTCAGAAACATATAGTTAGCGAAAGCTGCAAGCAACCGGTGTCTCGGTGCTATTTTTTTTTAACTGGTGACAACTGTAACTCGAAAACTGCTCAGCAGATTTTTATGAAATTTATACAGCTTTTGTATGTGTGTGATTGGCGTTCAACCGTTTAGTCGGTTATAGCCGAATCGATGAGAGCGCGCCATTCCTCTCTTTCCTTCGCAGTTCGGCGCCCGTTGGAGATTCCAAGTGTAACCAGGTCGCTCTCCACCTGGTCCCTCCAACGGAGTGGAGGCCTTCCCCTTCCTCGGCTTCCTCCGGCGAGTACTGCATCGAACACTTTCAGAGCTGGAGTGTTTTCGTCCATTCGGACATCATGACCTAGCCAGCGTAGCCGTTGTCTTTTTATTCGCTGAACTACATATGTCAATGTCGTCGTATAACCCGTACCCGTCGTCATTCCATCGTCTGCGGTATTCGCCGTTGCCAATGTTCTGAGGACCATAAATCTTGCGCAAAACCCCTAGTGTCATCTCATCTGATGTTGACATCATCTGCGCTTCTGCATCATAAAGTAGGATGGGAATGATAAGCGACTTGTAGAGTTTGATTTTGGTTCGTCGAGAGAGGACCTTACTGTTCAATTGCCTACTTAGTCCATAGTAGCACCTGTTGGCAAGAGTGATTCTGCGCTGGATTTCGAGGCTGACATTGTTATTGCTGTTAATGCTGGTTCCCAGGTAGACGAAATTATCTACAACTTCAAAGTTATGACTGTCAACAGTGACGTGGGAGCCAAGACGCGAGTGCGCCGACTGTTTGCTTGATGACAGCTTTTAGGATACATAATAAACTCAAGCCTGATCGAATGATTTTTTTTAATTTCATTTTTTTAAGACCAATAGATTTTTTCCCAAAAATTTAGAAAAGACTTCCTGAGGCCACCATTTTGTTAATTTTGACGCAGAATTATCTATTTATAACATTTTTTTTTCTTATCGATTTTAGATTAATCCCCAAGGACTTTTGATAGTCACTGCACGGACCTTTTTTTTGGAACTGGGTCAACACAAACTGCTATAGCTTTAGAAATTATAATTTTTTTTTTCAAATTTTCGTGACTTCAAGTAAAAATATATGCCATATTATTACTTTTGTAAAATAACATGATTTAATAGCAAAAACAAAAATTACTGAAAATTCTAATTTTGTCTCTGACTACCTCCTACCTACTCAGAAGAGTAAACATATTTCTAAAATACTACTGTCAAATTGTTAAAGTATTAAACAAAAGTATTATATTTCTTCGCATTTTAGTTTTTATACTGGAAATCATATTTCATTTCTGTTTTTCGCTTATGCCGAAAAAAAATCCGAAAAAACATATACACACATGCATAGGCATATGAGAGTTATTTTTTTCTCTATCTATGCGAAATAATACAATTTCCTCCACCGAACAAAACTTCATTGCACAGAGTTAACACGCTCGTCGACAGGATATCGTTAACACATAAGCACCCGCATACACACACATACTGACACTCTAGTACAGTCATAACATAACAACATCAGCCTAAATGTATACTACATGCATATACACAGCTGTATATATATATATACAACCACATGCAGACTTTCGCTTAAAAGAAATACTTAAAGTTTAAACTTAATGCTGCAACTAGTTGGTTTGTGTTTGACGAACGCTTAGTATCAATCACTATGAGAACGCGACTTAAGCTTAGAATTATACATCATTAAAAGTATGTAGTTTATGTCTATGTATATATGAGTGTGTGTTTGTGTAATTTACATACCTGCGAAAAATCGAAAAATATACATGAGTGTGTGTGTATTAAAATTAATTATGTAACTGAAATTTGTTTTTCCCATCAGTCCTTAATTCTCAATTACAGCTACTGTTGGTCACCCATTGTTACACTGGTCGCTTTGTGGTCGTTTACAGATGGCGCTCCTTCACTTTCACACACCTCACAGCACCGCATATTGGAGACACTATAAGTGTGTATGCGTGTGTGTATGTGTTACTAGTCTTCAAGCGATTGTCCTGCAATTGCTTTATAGACCCATAACCATGTACACACATACAACTACACTGTGTCTCTTTTAGTTGTTTTTGTTGTTCTTCTTGTGTGTGTGTGTTTGCATGCAACCAGCGTCGCCGCCCGCCTACTCTTCCGGCCAGCCAAGATCCTCACCAACCAATTCATAGAATCGTTGATTATGTTCGGCAAAGAATTTTCGCAATTTGGACACGACCACAGGATCAACATGTGGATGCTTGCGTCCCTTCGTTTCGCGCAGGCATCGGTCACCGCTGTCATACCTTAAACAGTAGAAGCCTTTTGTCTCGTTGAAGTAGAAATGACTGTTGGTCACACGATGCTCAATGCCTTTATGTGGCATTCATGGTGTTCACAGTGTGTTGTTTTTGTTGGTTTTTGATGCGCCATGTGAAGTCGCGTTGCAGTTGTGCGACCATCCGATGTAAGGTAAGTAATTGCAGCAGCCGCAATATGAAAATTTAATGCGTTGCAGTTGGCAGTAGTAGCAGCAGGTAACGGTGCAAGCCACAGCGGCGCATGTAAAAGTGTCAGCATTGCAGTAGTCCGTAATAATTGTATGCAAGGAAGGAAGAATGAAAAAAATGCATGAAGTTAGTTGCGGTTTCCTTTTCTTTTTCGCAATGTGAAACAGTAGAAAAGTTAATTGCGAGCTTTTTGTGGTATTTGTGGAGTAAAAATGTGTGCATTCATGCTGCAGGTATGAGAAACATATGTAAAGTATGTGGAGTAAGGTTTCGGTTAGTGAGCATTGAAATGTTAAAAAAATGCCCTAACAAAATATTAAACCATTTTTTGTATCATTTTCTACGAATAGTTTCCAGAATGATACATTTACATATATCTATCTACGTAGAGGCCTAAATAGAGGCATATACGGTGTGTTCAAAAAATAACGGGAATTTTGGTTTTTTGAAAAGTAACTAATTTATTCGTCTACATTAACGTTGTCGACTTCAAAATAGTCCCCATTCGATATTATTCACTTATGCCAGTGATTCTTCCAATTGTCGAAACACTACTCATACTACATTTTTGGAATAGCTTTTGACACTTTCAGCGTTAACTCGTGTGCTGCTGAAACGTCTGTCCTTTAAGATTTTCTTTATTTTTAGAAATAGGAAAATACACAGACAGCAAATACCTTGCGAATATGGAGGCTGTGGCATCGTTAGAGTATTTTTTTTTTTTTGGCAAGAATTCACGAACACGCAACGAAGTGTGAGCTTCTAACAAACGAAAATCACGAAATATGCGCAGAAAAACACACCTAACCTCACCTTAAATTGTAAAAAATAAAAAAACAAGTAAGGAAAGGCTAAGTTCAGGTGCAACCGAACATTTTATACTCTCGCAATTTATTTAGAGATTTACCTATATTTTCGGTGAAAAATTATCCTTACGCACTGAGTTCTTCATGTTTGATATCAGGGGCCTTGAAAAGTCATGGTCCCATTTTGACAATTTTTCCACAAGTGATGTCACAGTTCAAATACAGATTTGTGTAAAGTTTTATTTCGCTATTTTCATCGGTTCCTTATGTATACATTATACAGTGAAAGAATCAGATGAAATTCAAAATTGAGTTATATGGGAAGTAGGCGTAGTTGTGAACCGATTTCGCCCATATTGCACCAGTGTTATCAGGGTGTCAAGAACGTGTTATATACCGAATTTCATTGAAATCGGTAGAGTAGTTCTTGAGATATGGTTTTTGACCCATAAGTGGGCGATGCCACGGTCATTTCCCATTTTGTGAAAAAATCTGAGTGCAGCTTCCATCTGCCATTTCTTATGTGAAGTTTAGTGTTTCTGACGTTTTTCGTTAGTGAGTTAACCCACTTTTAGTAATTTTCAACCTAACCTTTGTATGGGAGGTGGGCGTGGTTATTAACCGATTTCTTTCATTTTTAGACTGTATAAGGAAACGGCCGGAAGAAACGACTGCAGAAAGTTTGGTTTATATAGCTTTATTGGTTTGCAAGATATATACAAAAAACCTATTTGAGAGCGGGGTCACGCCCACTTTTCCAAAAAAAATACATTCAAATGTGCCTCTCCCTAATGCGATCGTATGTTCCAAAATTTTATTTTCATAACTGTATTTATGGCTTAGTTATAGCTCTTTATGTGTTTTTGGTTATCGCCATTTTGTGGGCGTGGCAGTGGTCCGATTCCGCCCAACGAACTTAACCTTCTTATGGAGCCAAGGAACACATGTTTCAAGTTTCATTAAGATATCTCAATTTTTATTTAAGTTACAGCTTGCACGGACGGACAGACGGACAGACATCCGGATTTGAACTTTACTCGTCACCCTGATCACTTTGGTATATATAACCTTATATCTAACTCGTTTAGTTTTAGGACTTACAAACAACCGTTAATACTATAATACAACTATAATACTCTCTTAGCAACTTTTGTTGCGAGAGTATAAAAATGTTGACAGTTGGAAATTCCCATTATTTTTTGAACACATCTCGTAATATCTGCCTTCGATATACCAGTAGCGAAGCGAGTAGTGAATCGAATAAACAACTCTTTACTTTTTCTAATTAAACACAAGTAAATAACTCCCCACATATTTCCAGAGCAAATTGTTTACATACTACATTCTACATATATCTATGTATATGCATATAAAAGCAATCTCGTGATGGATTAGCACTTTGCTACCTTTGTCCACGTTACAAAGCCATAACCAATTATGATATCTTGACTTCTCAGACAATAACAACAACAACTGGCATGCAAAATTAATGTCTATTATGCAACAACACAAATGCATAATTGTCCATATGTACAATATAATGAAAATTTACTATTAAAATATGCTCAATTAGATCTCTGACTTGCATTGTTGAGAGTTAATTTGGGATGACACACATGAATACTTACATTCATGCACCTGAGTACTGCTGCATTTGACTGATTGATTGTTACACCACACTGCCTAAATGGACTGTGAACTGTGTATGCTTATGTGTGTAATGTTTGTGGAATTTGTATTATATTATCATATAACGGAGATGAGATTTATTAATGATTATGAGTCTGTCGTCTACATTCATTGCCGCGAGCAAGTTATTTGTTACCAGGAAACACGTTAATCAGAATTAGAAAAGCAAAAAGGTACACTTCTAATTTACATTTAATGGTTAGTTGTAATGAAGGTGCTATAAGAATTCTAGCGCATTAATCAGACATCAAATCGTGTGAAATAAGTATAATATTTATTTAATTATTTCGCTCATTTACTTGAATAGTGTCATAACTCAAAACTCATTTTTCACAAATAACGACATAATTCAAAGTGGGTCACATTTATGCCCAAGAAAAAGCATTTATTATTTAGAAAAACACCCTATTTGGACCATTTATACTCACCATCGTATATAATATATTACAGGCCACTAGATTTGTCAATAAACTGATGGCATTTTTCTATATTTGCTAAATAAGAGACAATTGAAAACTTTAAATCGCTCTCCTGAAAAATCGACTTTTTTGAGTTGTGACACTATTCAAATAAATGAGCGATTTATCCCCAACCATTATAAACGAATCTTTATAATCTATTCTTAAAAGTGTAGTATAGTTTAAGTAGTAGACTTCTTTCTCAACTTCTACAAAATCAAATTGAGTCTCTTTTCGATAATGTCTATAATTTATCGATTCATTATATCTTCAAATGTCAAATTGAGTCACTTTTCGATAATGTCTATAATTTATCGATTAATTATATCTTCCAATGTCATTTCATAAGTTTAAAAAGTCTAATTTGATGTATAAATCGACGAATTTTTTACTTAAAACTTCTTCCTAATATTATATTTCGACTATGGTTGAAATCGGTTGACAAACTTCAAAAATAAGCTGGATGCCAACTAATTTGCTCACTTTGCTATATATATACTGCATTCATCTAAGAATTGTCGAATTCGGACTATAACTTTTCAAGACCTCAGATACTGAAGGAGGTCCTGTGCCTATAGATTATTATTTTTTATCGAAAATATAGGAATATTTATCAGATATTTTATAGAATTTAAATTTTTCTTCTAATAATTTTTTTCGTTGCCAAAAATGGTCAATCATTACATGTACTATATCTTTACTTTTAATTTTCTCATATATCAAATATTAGAACTCGCAAAATGGTGTTCAGTTACATTCGAACTTAGTCTATCTTTTCGGGTTTATTTTATAATGATTCAAGAATGTATGATAAAAAATATATAATATTGATATGTGAAAACTCTGAATTCTGAATACTTCAGTCAAATAAGTTCCCGTAAATTCTCATTTTAAATTTTTCCACTGAGAATATTTCCAATTTTTTTTCCCAGGTTGGCACAACTGTCAGCCACTATTCCGTCAATTTCTATTGCTATGTGTCATCTAGTTTCTTTACGGCGTCATTAGGAACAAGTCAATCTTTTGTGTGCGTTGCGATTTTTATATGTCTCTCTTTGAAGAATTTATACCAATTGTAAACTATAGTTTTCGACATGGTTGAATCAACAAATGTTTTCTCCAACATTTCAACGTTTTGACACAAGAAATTTCGTTTGAAACACAAAATTCCACACAAACCAATTTTAATTTTTTTAATTACTAACTAATATGAGAATTTCCGGGTAATTATTTGACAGAATTTATAGTATAATTTTACTAAATATACCACTAACATTCATATACCTTTCTAAAGTATTGTTCTGCTTTAATAACTATTCATTAAGTGAAATTTAAACTTCAAAGACCTTGAAGTGCTATTGATACTCGTTACTTTTTTCTGCTGTACATATCTGACACAGACTGACTGACTGAATATACTGCATTACTGTCCCAACAATATAATTCTGTAGCGAGTATATGCAGATGTGCAGAGACGAAAATAAATCCATGTGACATTCCAAATCATTGAATCGTATTAGCTAAGTAACTGAATTGGTGTGAGTTGCTGGATGTTACTGCTGCCCCACAACCAGCATCGCCTATTATTTACTACGAATGCCATTGCGAAGTAATCACGTGCTGTCAGCCATAAGGGCGCTTAGAACGTGCCAATATACCAACACTACAAGTATTTAATGAAAACACGTACTCATGTATAATAACGATATATATATGTGTATGAGAGTCTGCACATGCTTTCAATACATTTTAATCAAATTAGGGCAACACAATTAGCGAAATGTATCAACAGCAGACATACACACACATAGACACACGGTGGCAGACAGGAAGTAATTATGTAGGCAGGGAGTAGACTATTATATATACATATATATATTTATAGATTTGTGTATAGTAGTGAGTGGTGTGTGCGCCGTTGCTAACTAACGACTTACCTAAGAACGTTTCGATGCGCTTCAATTGCGAAACGGGGTCCTCAATTAATCGATCACCATTGACAACGAGTAATTGCTCACGCGGGAAGACTTCCAACCAACGATGCAAATGCAAATGATATAGAGATATGGTTAGCGGACGATAGGACTCATTAACCGTGCCATTGGGGAATATGGCGAGCTCCTCGAATGATCTATGAAATACAAACAAAGAGAGTTTGAGTGTGAAAGAGAGAGAGAGTGAAAGGAATAAGTGTTTAATTAAGTATTTATATAATTAAGTTTCATATAAATATACAAATAATACTATATTTATGTTCCGTACTGCTACTATGAGTGTGATTACGTATACGCCATGGTGTGCCCTTTCAATTTGCATACGCAGTTATCTAGTCAGAAAGCATTTCTGTTTTCGCTCAATTTAAATTGAACGCCAACAGGACGCGCACTTATTTTATTGAATTAACAAATTAAAATGAAAGTCGCGTCTGCTCAATTCATTTAGTTGATTCAGAACGTAAACGTAAGTAACTTGTTACAGCACATACCACTGTGGCGCGGTCTAACCAATGCTTGCCGTGCGGAGTTTTTACAATTTTCTAACGTTTTACATTTCATTTGTATGCAAAATAGACGGTATGAGCACACACTTCCTTTTCTTTGCAACATTTTATTACTGTTTTCATAGCATACACTTTGGCGCCGCAACCGGAACACACACACTTATACATATACAGATACATGCAAATTTGCACTTCCACATTTATTTGTCGGCACTTACTTGCTTGCAATTTGCGCTGCTGCTGCTGCGGCGGCGGCCGCTGAGCCAGTCGTTGGCGCGGTCGTATAGGAGGATTCACCGTGATGATTCCGTGACGCGCCGCCACCCTCAGCATCCACACCACCGCCGCCTCCAATTGCATGATCATACACTTGTGCCGCTGCATAGGATTTGCTCGCTTTGCTGCCATACAGCGCCATATGCTGTGAAGCGCGCAGCTGCTGCTGTTGCTGTGTATAGCCCGGTCCATAGCCAGAGCCAGCCGCGTCGATGGCGCGTCCACGTCGCCTTTGATAGCTGTTGGCGCTGTTGTATTTGGCTGGCGCTGGCGTTGGTGGCGCTGCATCGGCTAGCGGCAACGTGGCCGTGGCCGCGTGACTTCGTAATTGTGTGTAATCAGAAATGGCCCTTGTCACCGGTTCGCGTACAATGAGCAAAAGTTTGATGCTGGCATTCATGGCGCGCACACGTTCCGGCACCTAAAGCGGGCGAAACGAAGAACAAGTGTACGAAGTTAGTAAGTACAAAAAGTATAAATTAGAATTGCAAAATATTTTAAATGTGTAGTGAAGGAGGGAGTGAAAATTCAGTTATTTGCGATTGTGTGTGCTTGTAATGAGTGCAGTATTGAATTTGTCTTCGTTGGAGTTTTTATTTTTTTTTTTGCATTTTATTGACTTTCCTCAATTTTTCCATTGATACTTTACACTTTGCTGCACATGTTTTTTGCTGGCCGCCAGCTGCTGCCAAATTAATTTACTGTTGCGAGTTACTTCTTCGCATATATTCGTATTCTTTATATGCTTTACTTTCCAATAGATGGTGTCCAGTTGGTTCAGCAGTAGAGTATATGCACTCCATTACATACATACATATATACAAGCCACTGTACTGCTAATTAACTTAATAAGTTTAAGGCAGGCGCAAGTTGTGTATCAAAACAACAACACCAATATTCACAGCACATATTAAAAATTGTTGTTGTGAGTAATTACAGTGCTGCAAGGTAGTTGCTGCTTGGGGCAGTAGCTCAGCAGAAAAAGATGTTAAATGTAAATGTAAATGTAAATGTACTCAATTTACAAGAACAAAAAGGAAATAATTACAAAAGCAGAATCAGTATCAATGGAGAATTTAATGTTTAATAGGACCTACGATCAGAAAAATTGCTCAATTTGGAGAAAACGAGAATGAAATGCACCGTGTCACAAATCAAAAGAAAATATTTAAAAAAGAGGATTCCCAAAATTCAACCATAATAATAAGGTATTCACCAATACTTCGGCTAATTGAAGTTATAGACTAATCACACTATAATAATCGAAACAAAAATTTGAAATATCCCATCGGATTAATCGGTATATAGCACTCGATATCAGTTTTGTCGAATTATGCCAAAATATAGTTTATAACATTGATTTAATGTGCCATGTACAGGAACATATACAGATTTTTTTAAAACATGTCACCTAGTCCACGATTTGGAACCAACTCCGCCGATTGCTGGTCACGTACTAACAATACTCAGCTAAGGGGAAAATGTCCTCCTTCTGGTTACTTCTCTCTTATACATGTGCCACTTTTTCGATGCCAAGCATATTTGATAGCTAATTAAAACGAGTCTTAACAGCTATGAATCGATGAGCACTGATATACGAACTCTATGAAGATTATTTCTTGAAAGAAATATATTAGGTTGGCAAATCCCTTCCGCCTTTTTGTCTTCGGAATTTCGCGGTTATATATAAAGCGCTACAGAGCTCGTATCTGGCATTACTACACATCTTTGAAAGGTCTTGACATAACCTACAAAACTGCACTATGACAAAACAACACTATGCAGTTTGGATATTGCGTTCAACAGTTATAGATGTGTAAACATGGAGTTCACTGACGCCGAAATTCGCACTATTTTAAAGTTTTCCTTCGTTAAACGCAAATCCGCTAGAGAAACGTTCCGAGAGATTAATCTGCAGAAGGCTGGATACACAAAAAAACTTGATGTTTGGGTGCGCATTATTTGATGCAAAAAAACCTTCTGCACCGAATCAACGCCTACGATATGCTGCTGAAATGGAACTAACTCGACCCATTTTTGAAGCGAATTGTGACTGGCGACGAAAAATGGATTACATACGACAATATCAAGCGAAAACGGTCGTGGTCGAAGGCCGGTGAATCGTCCCAAACAGTGGCCAAGCGTCCAGAATTGGCCAACAAGAAGGGTGTAGTGTTCCACCAGGACAACGCCAGACCACACACTTCGTTGATGACTCGTCAGATGGGAGGTTTTATCGCATCCACCCGTAGGTTTATCGCATAGCCCGTACATAGCGCCAAGTGATTACAACCTGTTCCTGTCCATGGCGAACGCTCTTCGTGGTGTAAAGTTGAACTCAAAAGAGGTTTATGAAAAGTGGCTGTCCGAGTTCTTCTCAAATAAATAAGGGGACTTCAACGAGGAAGGTATTATGAAGTTGCCGTCTAGATGGAAACTGATTATCGAACGGAACGGCGCATATTTGAACTAAATCCGATCATTGTAACACTTTTTATAAAACATTGAATAAAGAGCAAAAAAGTGGAAGGGAGATATATGCCAACCTAATATATATGATACCCAAGAGTGATTGGTTACGTAAAAACCTTTGCATAATTTCAGTTTTTATCTTAGGGTCTGAACTCATGAACCACCAAGTAGTCTAGAATACCAAAAAATCTGTTCATTTTTTACTCTACTTAAATGAACAGTACTTAAGAAATCTTGACTCACAAGAGATAGATATCAACCAGCTTTATAGAACAACTTTATTAAAATAATGCTAAATGATACAACGTAACCTTTATCTCTTCGATAAATAATTTTAGTTTTTAATTTATAAAGACGATGAATAATTGTATCATAATCCAACTCTTGTGCTCTGCCCCAATCACTCAACATTACAAATCCACTCAGCTCGAATGCCAGCAATTTACTTTTTTAATAACATTATTTCCACCGTTGCACATTAAAATGCGATATTCACTGATTATAAACACTGACCACCGCGCCACACCCCCGCGCTCATGCATGACCTGTTAACTAATACTAATTAAAAACACTTAAAGGGCGCCATGAATTCAATTTTCAAAAGCCAATCCTTTTTACAAAAACAAGCAATGAATATACATACAACAACAGCAAGAAAAGTGAAGCAAAAATATTTATTTATTTTTTTCATTTTTTATGCGACGCCCACACTGACATCTCGCTGAGCAGATGAATATTCAATCGCCGCTAATGCATTAATGTTTCAAGGCCACGCGCTCAACATACAATTATACAATTACACAAGCCGCTGCTAATTACTGACCCTAATAACCGTTGAATAGTCGCGACCGCGTTGCGATGTCATAAATGTTAGCTTGAATGCACAAAATTGGCTTTCGAGCGCTCAAACCCCCGCTTTAATGACTCTGTGGTGCATGAACATGAATGGCACACAAAAAAAGACGTTTTGTCTAGCATATAATTAGGCGCTGACAACTAGTTTTGCTCTTTAACTGGCTGGGCAATAGACTGGTTGCCTGTGGCTGCCGCTGACGAGCACAATAGCGATAAATAATTACAAAACCAAGCGAAAAAAGGAAGAAAAGACGAACAAGTAAAGCAAGGGTTGCAATGAGTGCATGTGAAGGGGTCAATCCATAGCAGACAAAAGGATTATGCGGCCAACTTAATTAAATGAAATATTTAATAAGAGCGCGCACACAGACAAGCGGCAGCAGGCAGCTACCAGACTAATGAATATCAAAGCAAATCAAAGCATGGCTGAGTTGGCCCAGCAAAAAAACACATTTAATGATGGCATGCGAAGCGAAAGAAATCTTTAAAGCCACACTACCACTTTACCACGATTTGCTTACTATTCAGCCCCAAAATGTATGCTACAAACGGCTCATTTGCACTGTGCTGTATGTTGAAGAGTCGCAAATTTAATGTCTGCCAACAAGTGCACCATTTAAGCCATTCAATTGCCGCAAGCCGGCAGCCAGCCAAACAACCAGTCAGACAGGCAGTCAGTCATTCGGCGATTTGGTCATTGAGTCCGTTTGTGCAGACACAAGCAGTCGTTTGTGCAGCCATAAAAAGCGTATATATTGCCCGCCAAATTGAACTCAATTGAACTCGGCAGACATGTAAATTAATTGACAGCTAACGGTGTTGCCAAAAAGCATACAAGGCTGGGTGAGCACTTTGCAAAGGGCCAGTCAGTGGTGACAGCCAATAATTTGGCAAACTTGAGGATACGAGAATGAAGTGTTGAAAGTTTGCCAACATTTGGTGAAATAATTTTTATTCGCTTTTGTGCTTTTCGATTGATACTCAGATATATAAGTATACCACATGTAACAGGACTTCTTCGGTTCATTAAGATATCTCGTTTAGTATCCGAAGTCTCAGTTTATTCATCACAAGAGGCTTGGAAGCACATTTTAGACGGTATTATCCATTTTCAATACCAATTTACCCAAAGTCTACTAAGTGATATTTCTTTTGTACTCTTTTACTTAAATCATACAAAAAGAGAGCGTGACTTTCGAGCGATTACTCTCATCCTTAAACTATGCTAAGGGGTCTAACTGAGGAAGGCGAAAAGGAATCATCCAAACACTTCCACTTTCAATGTCCAGCATTCGCCACACTTAGATTAAAGCACCTTTGTCGTATCATAAGGGTCTCAGAGATCCGTCAGGAGTATCCGGGTGTCACAAAGGACAGTCGAATCTGTCTAAGTGAGATTCTCTGCAGTTGCGGAGATCTATCTCTTAACCTAAACAAACCTAACCTAAGTGGTCTGCAAAATAATATTATCTACACAATTTGATAACTCGAATAGTTAACGATAATATTATTATTTCACTAAAAATGGGCGGGATCACTTGAATTGAGACAATGTTTTTTTCATTATTCATATCATAAAAATTTACCTTCAGTAATTTTAAAAAATATTTACATATAAGAAGGAGTAGTTATTGATGGATATTATCGATGTTCATTTAAAAATAATTACTATTTGACCCTTATGCCATATTGAAAGTCTGTGTTAACGTTTATCAGATATTATTTCTGAATGGTAAATATTTCATAAAACGAAAAGTCTCTTGTTGAACCATGCCATAAATCGAAAAATGCGCTAGTGCTACCATTTTATACTCATTTTGGACAACACGAGAAAAATTTGATTGAAATACAGTATTTTAGGTTTCGTAGACCCACTCATTGTTTGTGAATTATTACATTTTGTTTGAATTCGAAATCTGAATTCGGTTCTAGAAACCATTGAAATTTTGTGGTGTTGTGAAATGTACTACAATGGATTGCATTGAACACATCGAAAGCTTTAAGCTCTTCTGCCACAATCATATGTTTTCTGACATTTTGACATACAGAAAATAAATTAAATGCAAAATTAATTGAAATCAAAATTTGAAAAAAAAAATGATGTGAAAAGTATGTAATATGTAATAATTATATTGGACAATAATATTTTAAGATTGTTTGAAATTATAACTAAGTCAGGATCAATTTTCCTGCCTGTTATTCATAATTATATTTTGCTTGAATTTATTTGTATCAGCTGATGGATGTAAACATAGTACAATACTACGTGTGTGTCACTATGCTGGTATATGATTTCTTGAGCTTTTATCGTTTATAAACAAAGCTACGGTAGATGTCACTGCTAAAAAATATTAATCAGCTGATACAACTTATCAACTTCTTATGAAAAGCAAAAATAAAAATGTATAGAAGCTGATCGGCAGTACATTTTAAGTAATACATGGAAATTTGATATTAATATCCATTGTTTTGTCCGAGATTAAAAAAAAAAATATGCTCTTAGCTGGAAACGTTCCTATTCTAACCTAATGTTATTGTTAGCTCTTCGACTTTTACGAAAACATGTGCATAAATAAGGCGGACATGTAACAAGAATTCATATTAAATATTAAAAAATTATTTTGCGCAAATAACTAACAATATTAAATTATTTCATGGTAATCTTTTGTCATTTAATGTATACACATATCTCTCAAATACATATTCAAATACATACTTCTATAAACATAGCACAACTTCCTTGTTAAATTACAATTTGTTTGCAATATGGCATGTGTCGGAAATATCTGAGATACTGTTCCTTTCATATTTTATTTATTTAATTTGCAAAATGCTATTGTTTTACCGTTTCTATTTACAAATTTCAACATATTTGCACATAATATACCATACATCATGCAAAATATTTTCATATTTGCCAAATGCTTTTTTGGTGCTATTGTGTGCATGCAAGCATAAAAACACTAAGAAACTGTGGAGTTTCTTGGCAATTTGCCAGTCTTTCAATTGTTATTTTCTATTAATTGGAATTTTTGTATTAAATTAAATTTTAGCACTTCTTTTGTGAGCTTGTTTTTCAGTTTTATTTGAATATTGAATGCTTTAAAGCGCAATGCATGCAATTGAAAATGCATTAGCTTTTATCTGATATAATAGCGTTAAACAAAAGAGTTTCAATGAAGCTTTGAAGACAATACATTGATTTTAAAGTAAACTAATCGATTTTGAATTTTTGATGCAATACTCAAGCTGTCAAAAACTATTCAAGTCATAACAATGCAAGAATTTATAATAGTTTTCTGAGAACTGAGTTAAATTTCTGCTTTTTTATCAAACTAGCGAAAGAAGAATAAATTCTGACAGCTCTTGTGCTTCAAGTTGGTTGTGGAAGAGAGCAGTGAGTGATAGGGAGTATAAAAATGAAAGAAAACTGTAAATATATTTATTGAAATTCATATAGTTAAGTTTACTGAACCAGTACTTTTGTTAGAATTGTCAGAGAATCAACTACTATAAGCTCCTTACAGCAAAACTCTTAACTGGGACTTATACTGCTAATAATATGGAACATATGAAGAAAACAGTCGCACAAAAGAGACAGGCTTTGGCCAATAGGAGTGGAATTGTCTTCCAGCAGGACAACGCCAGACCACACGCATCGGTAGTGACGCGCCAGAAGCTCCGAGTTTCTTTGAGCGGTTCTTATCCATTCACCTTATACTCCGCAACGGACCAACAAGTGCTTACTAGCTGATTCTATCTATTGCGAATGTTTTTGCTGACGAAAAATTCACCTCTAGAGAAGCTTCTGAAAATCTACTCTACCAGTTGTTTGCCAAACGGGATGGGGCTTTCCGTGAGTGTGGCTTTATAGCCTTTTTGCACAGGAATTAATTGAACAATTAATCGTACTTTGCTCGAATAAAGCGCTGATTTAGATCGATTTACAATACAAATAAAAAATCATATTATATTTTACTACGTTCATTTGTAAACGAATACAAATCGAGATCAGATAAAATGATGATGGTTAATCGAGTGACCGGCTGTGCGAAAGGCAAAAATAGATTTCTCAATTATAAACTAAAGGTATTAACTTAATTTAGTGCATGTATGTGATTTCGAGCGACAAGTCAGTATGGTTTATGAGATTTTTTGAGATAAATATGATGAAAAATCTCATAAATTATGATTTTTTCCATTTCGTTCCATTAAAACCTTTAATAATCATAACTGATAAGAGGAGGGTTACATTCAAATGTAAATTTTCAGTAAAATGTTGTAACTATTAAATTGCTTTCACAATACAAATTGTCATGCAAAAATTATTACAAATTACAAGAGCGTCAATTGCAATCATTTATGTATTTACAGCGGAAAATTTCACTGATTCCATTGCGTTGTGGCAACCAATAAAAAGTACAGATTGTTGCATGTGAACATTTTCATTTTCAGCTTAATTAAACCAACGCGGATTGGCGGCAATTACAACGCTTTCACATTTACCAATCAATAAGTTTGTGTTGATTACAAAAACTGACATATAATACACATATGTACTATATGGACCTAAAGACAACTGCAGCAGAGCAAATACTTATGTATAGGCTTGTATGTGTTCGTGTAAAAATTATGCGATATGCATCGCTGCACTAAATAACGCAGTTGATTATGCTGCAATGCATGGCAAATAAATCAAGAATATGTCACGCCTGGGAATCGGCATTAATTTAAAGCGTTTACGCGAGAGAATTCATATTTACGCAATAATATCGCCTTCTTTGTAGATGTGATGTGGAGATAATAAAAATATTTTAAACAAAATACCAATAAAGTTGCGGTTTTCCAGCAAAATTTATTTGCTATAAAAATAATAAAACAAATTTAAAATTTCTACTATAAATTGTACTGAAATTTAATTAGAAAAAATTGTCCAAATTTATTTAAAAAACCTATAAAAAAATGTTCAAGCAAAAATTATAATTATCTTCACACTTAAGAAATTCACTGTTAACCCAAAAGCACAACAACAACTTCCCCCAATATCTACAATATTGAACAACAGCCAAGCTCATCAATCACGCGAGGTAAACAGACTTTGCGCCACTTAAAATGCATAAATTCAAAGTTTTTTAACGACAAAATAACAACTTTAAAGAGCAACAATCAACCGGGTGCGCAGAGTGGCATTATTTTCGGCACTCAAGCAGCAGCAACAACAGCGACAACAATAAATATTAATAATCGCATTAATGAAGATTTATGACATTCACAAAACTAAGTCAAGCCACCGAGAATGCAACAGCTTTGGGACGCTCGACGACTCGACCGAGTAAAGTTTTAGAATCGAGTAAATTTTTTATACTTCTGAGCTTTGCAATTTCATGGCTGTCACGACATGGCAGTTGTGTTGCATAAATGCACCGTTAGTCAGGAGTGTATATCTATATACACGTATATGTGAGTTGGTTTGAGCGATGGCAGCGTGCAACAAAGTTTAGTCAGTCGCTAAGCAGTTGCGTTAAGCAAGTCATCGCTTCCGAAATGCTGCAACAACTTGATGGGTGAGTAACTGGTGGCTGAAGGGATAGTGAGCGGAGAGTGAGTGCAGTTAATGCATCTAATGAACGCTTCAACCAGCTAGCGCTAGCGCTTGTTCCAGCACAACTTTATGCTTTTGGCCCTCCTGCTGCTGCTTTTGCTGACAACGTTTTCCACTTTCCGTTTTGAGTAGTTCATTAAACTGACATTCTACATATCTACATTTGCTTCTAGATATCAACTGACACTGAGTGACTATTCGGTTAGCTAAGCGCTGTCTGACTCACGTAGCAACAACTACTATCTGACATTCACTGCTTTCGGGTGCATCGTGATAAGCTTATGCTGTATGGATATAGGGTATCTATATATATATATTTTTTTTTAAATATCACAAGAGAAATATTTCAAGAGAAGAACACTTAAAGAGTTCTACAAAAATTCATGCGGCTAAAAATATTTTTTTTTTTTTTAGTTTACCATTTTTCATAACCTCAAAAATCATAGAAGACTAAATCAAACTCAATTCAAATTTGCTTCGATCACCCTGTATTGTTTGCCACCTAATGTATTATACACCATATAAGCTCCAGCATTAACATGTGCGTTTCTAAGCATTTGATGAAGCTCTCACTAGATTCTTTTGTAAGATTTTCAATCACTTTCATGACTTCATTTGATGTGAAATTTATCTGCTTCACTTTCAATTTACCACTTTGAGGAGCGAACGTTTTACATGCTGTCAGTTAGTAAAGAAATTGATATGCAACAGCAACAACGTTGCACCACACGATATGCATCAGTATAAAAGCGATATTATATCAGCTAAAAATGTTTGCTTTTGGTATTAGTTGTAGAAAGCGTGCGAAATGGCGCCTTTATGTGAAGTGCGTGAGATCTATATGAAATATATGCATTGAAGCTAAACATATATTGTGAAGCTATGCAGGAGCTCAACATATCTACTAGTTTGGAATGAAATGGAATGAATGAAATGGATATATTGGCAGTTCCTCTGCTATACTTTGAAACATATTAAATATATATATGGTATATATGGTCTGAAAAATCTTTGGGCTTCAAATATTGGAGAGTAGAGTACGTATTTTCAGTTTTCAACCAATTAATATAAAATCTCTTTCGCAACGATCGATTTTTGGAGCGTGGGCTACTTTATCTCTTTAAATGCAACTACTTCTACATTAAATTGCTTTATATCTATATATGTAAGTGTTTATTTGCATCAGCTAAAGTAATTTCGTATATGCGCATTTAAAATTTCTACAACACCAGCGCCATATGTGGCATATGTGTGTTTGTGTATGTGTGTTGAAAAAGTGCGCAATGCACTCAACCATATTTCGCCCTCAGTGTATAAGTGCTTTATTTGTGTTAATTCAATTTTTGCGCCGCAAATGGACAGCGGCAGCAAAAACACACTTTTGCCATGCTCCTATTGCTAACAGCTGCTATTTTTTAAGAGCTCATATAAAAAGACACACATGTACATACATACATACGGACATATGTGTGCACATATGTAAGTAGAATTTATGCGGCATTTTTGAATTTTTTTCAATTTTTCATTTATTTTTGCTTATTGTCTCCTTGCTCTGTCTGAAGTTGTACATCTGTCGGCACTTTTTCGTAGAGCTACGCTGCCATTTTAGTTGCTGTTGCATTTCAGCGTAGTTAATATTTATGTATATAAATATATTTTTGAGTCTGTGTGTGTGGGTGCGCATTTGAAATTCTCTTTTCACTGAATTTTTGTGTTCTATGTAATTTTCTGTAAACGCCCATGCCGAGCAGTCAGTCGCCAGAGCATCCTCTCGAGCGGAGTAACTCAACAGCGGCTGTTGCACTTTTTATATATAAATGTATACATATATATATGTGTGTGTGCCCACCCATATGCATGTGCGTGTGTGTGAGTGTCTGCCTTTTTTCTATCTCTCTCCATTTGGCGCTGTTGTCCAGTTAAGTCAGCAATTTTCGTTTCATTTTTAATGATGCATGCAACAGACACTTTGAGCATACAGCGGCACATACACACATGCTAGCACATATATATACACTCACACATACATAAAAGTCCACATACACATGGCATTATATATACATATGTATATGCAGGTCTTTCGCAAAGTGCAATTTATAGCATACATTGCGGCGTCAATCCTTTTCCACTCACACTCTCCTCTCTCACTCTCACTCATACAATGGCTCTCCATATATGTATGCTTGTACCAACGATTGTGGCCGCTTTAAATGCTGTTGGTCAGTGCATTTCAAACGTTATCGCCTCTCTCTCCCCTCCCTCGGCACAGTTTGACGCATCTATTTGTATTTGTATTTGTGTTTACGCTTGTACTCGTTATATTCATTTAAGCTCTTTGCTTGACTTGCTGCAGCTTTTACAATCAAGTTGGCAGAAAATATTTTTAATTATAAACTGACTGAAATATTAAAGCGTGAAATTTCGACAGCTCAGATTGTGTTTGCAGCGCCAGTTGTTGCACGAAAATAATTACGTTGGATTTTGTACAGTGCAGACAAGAACCGACCATTATCTGCAATGCTAAAGTGGTGGCGAAACTTAAATTAAATGCAGTGTACCAATGATTGTGCATGTATTGGTGTCAGCACGAAAATTGTATGCAACGGGATATGTGGTTTTATGATTACAAATCCATAGAATATGAATAAGTTGGCGAAGAGTTTAAATTGTTAATGTGAAAGGAGGAAGTTGAAGAATGCTCGCACTAATCTACGCGTCTAGATATTTGTTGCTTATAGTTTTGTGAGATGGTTAGTTCATCCTCAAGTATTCTAAAACAACTTACAGCTCAAGTAATTTTTTTTTATATACATAACTTAACTAACTCCGAAGCCGAAACCCGAGTCTTAAACTTAGTAACAGTCTCCAATCTAGTTATAATCGATAATTCCTTTGTTTTCAGTATTCTATTTACCAATTTTTATATTTTAAGACTGAGTTAGGTTGTTAAGAATGCAATAGAATCCAATTACTACTTTTGCTAAAACCAAATCCAAGGATAAAGGCAAAATCGCATGTGTAAATACTTTTGACGCAAAAAAATGTATGTAAATACTTTTGACTACCCCGAGTCTTCAGTTCATTTGCTTATTTCTCCGCCATATTTCTAGCTATTCTTGCCAAACCGACTTCATTCGCTCAGGAATAAATCAAGGTTTACAACAACATAGTTATTTGTTACCCTGCGACAACAACAACAACAAGCGAAAGCTTTTTCTGTGAAACATGAAAAAAAAAACGTCACCTCCTGAGTTTTTTGTACATATCTCGTAAACTACTAAAACTATATCAAGGAAACTTTCTATAGTCCTTTTTAGTAGTTGTAAACTACTAAAAATTTGCAGAAATACTGGCAGAAAGAGTGGCATCGCCCTTCTAAAAATCGTCGTAATCGGTCCTTAAGTTTTCAAGACTCTTTAAATCGAATAAGAGAACCTCAGCGCTTCTCACATATTTTTTAACAAAAATATAGGTAAGTCTCTCAGATATTTTGAAGAAATTCAAAGGGAATATGTTTCTTCTAATAATATATCTCCGTGGCAAAAATTGAGTGAAATCTGGTAATAACTTCCCTTATCTCCCATATACTTAATATTAGGGTTTTCAAACTTTCAATGGACTTTATACCATATATATGACGAAATGAAATAAATTTTCGGTGACACCCGAACTTAACCCTTCCTTACTTGTTAATTTAATAAGATTGTTTATCAAAATGAATTATTAAATTTAATATAAAAATCTAAAGGCTTAAATAATGTTTTATTTTGAAATATATTTGAGTTGCCATCTGTATGAAAAAATTCATTTCAAGTATTATATGAAAAAATTCAATATGACATTATCGGTATCAAATGGAAAATATTTCATAAATTTTTGAAAAATTCAATATTCAAGCAAAAGTAAATTTTCGAAAATTTCGAACTTTTTCGAAATTCGAAGTTCTGAATATTTTGCATCTCTCGCATCGTCTTTCGAAAAACACCAAAATAAACTATTTTCTTCCAACTTAATACCTCGCTACTTATTTTTAAATCTTTCTTTTATTACAAGTCCTGACCTACATATATTTAACCACAGTAACGAAATTTCCAACCCATTTAATACTTATTTTTTCCACAAACTTCACCTCATTTAATCTAAAAGTAAAGTGACGAAGGCCAACTGCTATTTACAACAAATCAATACCTGTCCATATAAATACAAATTCGAACATAACTATTCGAAAACTATGTAAAAGTTTTTGTACAATTTTCCGCAGAGCAACTCTGTCTATAAATGACAGAGAAATCATAAACAATTAGAAAGTTATTTCGTAATTAACAGAAACTTCTACAGCAACTCGAAATACCCAAACGAAATCAATAAGGGAGAAAAAGTACAGTTTTAATCTGCGAATATGAAAAGTTTGTGTGAGAAATAACGAACTGCGCAAATAGATTCAGGCAGGGGAGTGTAAGAAAGTGTAGCGACAAAGTTAAAGGTATAATACTGTTATAATTGAATGAATGAGTTCGAAATTTAACAGTTATAGAATGTCAA
The DNA here is from genome assembly GCF_028554725.1 of Zeugodacus cucurbitae. Lineage (NCBI taxonomy): Eukaryota > Metazoa > Arthropoda > Insecta > Diptera > Tephritidae > Zeugodacus > Zeugodacus cucurbitae. The sequence continues at coordinate 63,873,589 of NC_071671.1, read as the reverse complement.
GTTATTTAACGTCAGTTTGGTAGAGTGTTTAAGTTTGGTTAAAGTAGTAAAAATGTATGATTGGTATATTCTACTTACCTCTGGGGACACAAAGTAACTGGGACTCTTTTCGATCGTAATTTGTCCGCGAAACGAGTGTGGCATTTTCTTACGATACCACTCTAGACCCTTCATATAGTTCTCATCACGATCGAAGAAGTGTACTTCGCCACCAGCTTTTTGTATGCGAGGATGAAGATACAGCATTTCTAGGAGAGCGCGGGTGCCACACTTTCGAACGCCGATGATGAGAGCCTGAAAATTATTATTTGAAATATTTTAGGGAAATTAGAATGATAGTCTAAAAAGACTCCAAAAATAAAGGGAACGAATTTTATAAGGAATAAGAATTGGTAGGCATCTAAGATTTAGAAGAATATATACATACCTGCGGCAATCGACGACTCGTCTTCGGAAAGTGCACACGATTCGATGGAAACACCATTGGATGACTGATCTGATTCGACGAGGGTACCGCGGCCAGTGCTGCTGCTGCAGCCACAGCAGCCGCGGCGGGTTTAATGAATTCTGGTAAATGATTACTGTTGATATTATTAGCGCCCGCACTACCGCCGCCACTGCCTGCCGCGCTGCTCAGCAAACGCAACCGATGGCGTTCGGTAAGCACCTGTGCTGCTTGTATATTATAGACGGCGCTGTCGTAGAGCACATGGAAGGTGAGGAATAGTGATATTAACATAACTGTTAGAAAAACTACAGCTAATTTCGGACGGGAGACACCAACAACCAATATGCAGTCGGTGTGCGAGGCATCAGGCCCCACTGGCCGCATCGCAGATTTTGGTAACCATCTGGAAGGAGAGAGAAAGAGAGGGGAAATTAGTTTCGGTGCGACAAAAAATTTGTATACGAATAATATGAGCATTTAAGAGACAAAATTTTTGTCATATAATATTGGAGATACTAAAGGTCCATATAGAAAAGCTCTTACTGTAATTAAAAATATATATTTTAGAATATATTAATAGGACTTAAGTCGACTTAAATCAACGAAATATACTCGATAGACTCGACCTTTTATTTTATCTTAATAAGCAGCTTAGTATCTAAAGTATCTTAAGCTACTTTAGTACACTTCAAAGTTAATTTACGCCTATAATTATACCAAATTCTACATGTTTTGCATTTAGTCATCAATATGCTAATTAATAAATTGACATCCACATGTGTACAATCTGCGTACATAGATTGCTTATCAACCGATGTGCTTCCATTATATTAATGACTTATTAATATATGCTCTTCAAAGCTCTTATATCGGGCTGTCATTAATTCTATTAAGCAGCGAACGTCACTATTATCATGCCAAATGACAGCAGTTAAAGCAATTTGGGGTGCTCTCATTTAAAAATACGCTTTTGTAGGAATTAGAGCGGATTTGATATGCATTAGGGTGGGGAATTTTATTTTGATTGTGGAATCTTAAATTTAAGTTAATCTTTTTTTTTACAAAAGGTGACAGATTATAATTTTAAAACACATTTTGAACTTTAGGAACATTGCAAAAATGTATCTTAATAATTTTAACAATTTTATAAAATTCTAATTAGTGCCTAAAATTTATTATAAAAGTTGTATTTTATGTTAACAAATAAACATATTATGTAATTTTTTAAACTCTAAAATAAACTTTAAACTAAAAATTGTATTTCTTCTTCTTATAAAAAATTTCGAATTTATTAGTCTACCCTACTACTCATCAAGTGTCCCTATACGCTGCCATTCAATATCTCTCTTTGCATGCAAGTGTGCACCCTTGCCCGCATTGACTTTCAAATAGCTAAAAGTTTCGCTGATAAACTCAAATCCATTTGGTTAATTAATTGGCTTTATATGTGCGCTTGTTGTTTGACATAATTGAAGACATTCGGGATTTAAATGAAATACGCGATTCGAAAGCGAATGCGCAGGTGAAAGCATATATAAGTATATACCTTTACGCTAATGACACTGCCGCAAGATATTTCCATTTACGAATTGAAAGCGATTCATCATCATATTACTGTCAAGTTGCGTTATCGATAAACAATTAATCGAAGCATATACATATGTATATGTAATGTATAGATAGATAATCATGTCACAATCAAAGTAGTTGAAATGAAATTTTTGAAGCGGATGGTGACTGGCGACGAAAAATGGATCACATATGACAATATCAAGCGAAAACGGTCGTGGTCGAAGGCCAGTGAATCGTCCCAAACAGTGGCCAAGCCGGGATTGATGGCCAGGAAGGTTTTGCTGTGAGTTTGTTGGGATTGGAAGGGAATTATCCACTATGAGTTGTTCCCATATGGTCAGACGCTTAATTCTACCATTTACTGCGAACAACTGAACCGCTTGAAGCAGGCTATTGACCCGAAGCGTCCAGAATTGGCCAACAGGAAGGGTGTAGTGTTCCACCAGAACAACGCCATACCACACACTTCGTTGATGACTCGTCAGAAGTTACGGGAGCTCAGATGGGAGGCTTGTGAAAAGTGGTTGTGCGAGTTCTTCGCAAATAAGGAGGGGGGCTTATACGAGGAAGGTATTATGAAGTTGCCGTCTAAATTAGAAACCGATTATCGAACGGAACCGCGCATATTTGAACTAAATCAGATCACAGTAACACTTTTTATAAAGCATTTAATAAAGGAAAAAAGTGGAAGGGAGATATTTGGCATATTCGGCATAAGATATAAATTCTACACTTGACACTCTGTTTGAATTCACTGAATTTATAAAAAATATTAGAAATTAATTGACAATGAATATTTCCATTTTACATTGATGAAGTGGAATTTTCAAATTTCGTATTATCATAGCTGAAGTAAAATTAATCGGAGTAGCTTAACATTCTACTCCAATCTTCAACATTTACTTTCCATCAAATTTCAATAGCTCAGATTGTACTATTTTCATTGCTAATCGATTAGTATGGATTAATATCATAACAAACAGGTTATTTCATTCAATTATTGCATGCTAAGCTAATAAACTCCGCCAGTGCTATTTACTGATTTTGTTTGGTTATTGTTCGTCAGTGCGTATACGTAACATTTGTAATTCAATATTACGCTTTGCTTAAATTTTAGGTAGTATGATTAATTAAGGAAAGCTTTTCTGGAAATTAAAGCAACCCTGGTGTGTAATTCAAATTTTAGATAAAAAAATTGGTAGACAATTTTATGAACACAAAGTCAAGGCAGAAAAGAAAATTTTGATTAATTTCTATAATAAAAAATAAAAAATCAAAAATAAATTTCTATATTAAATTTTTAATATATTTTCATGCATTTAATACAAATATACAGTATATATTATATAGTTTAAAGCACAATTCCACATTGCAACCCCCTCATCAACTCAACCACTTCCTAATGGTTTTAAATTACTCTATAAAGAAATGTTATACTGCCCAAGATGGAGAATCCACTTAAACACACATGTGAAATGTAGCTTAATCATAATTACATAATTCTCGAGGCGAACACTTTGAACATACAAACACACACACACACACACAGTCGCCACCTGTAATTATGCTTGGGTATATTGCTTAAGTATGGCAACGATAATGACTAAAATGTGTTTAATGTCTAGTACGAGTATGTATGAGTAACTGTATGTGTAGCGGTATAACTATCTAACACACAGACACACATTTGTCTGAACGTCGAAGAGTAAAAGTCACTTACAACGACGACGACGACACGGCAACTAGCAATTAGACAAGCGGCGCGCAGTTGAGGCTTTCAACAAACAACTTCAAAATACTCACCACAAAGGTGATAAGGAGTGTGCATGAGAGAGGGGTTGCCTGGTGTATGGAGTAGTGCAAGTGCTAGAAGAACTACTTGAGGGCGACATAAAATTACGGTACATATACACAGTACTATGTTACAGTTATGTCTCGGTATATAGGGGAATGCGTGGAAGAATTGCTTGTGAGGCTTGATGGAGAGTGAGGAGATGCCAGCAAGCAGGCGAGTACCGACAACTGAAGTGTGTACGAATGTGTGGCTGGAAATAAAGTTGTTCGCGCCTGCAGAACCTGACCGAGAATGTAAAGCCGCTGGCTTGTGGCGGCGTCGGTGGCGGCAAAGACATGTGCCACATACTTATATGACACTTATATAATGCAGGCAAGGAGCACTTACTAACACAGGCGCATATTTGTTGGCGTATAAGCATATACATGCAGCTTTCCAGCATTACAATTTCGCTTTTCTTCGTTTCATCCCTATTTTTGTAGTGGTCATAAGGAGTTTAAAGGACCGTACAACAACAACAAAAAAACCAACAATGCATACAATGCCAGAATGGAGCTATGAAAATGAGAATGAGAATGGCAATAACAACAAATGAAAATTACAACAACAGCAATAATAAATGAACATAACAACAACAATAATAAATGAACATAACAACAACAAAAACATTATACAAAAAGCTTACAAATGTATTGTTGTTTTTATTATTGTAGTCCCGGGCCTTCTGAAGTGTTGTTTGTTGTAAAAAATACAAAAAATGCAAAATATAAAGTAGGGAAGTAGTAAAGGGAGCGATAGAAAATAAAAGCGTAAAAGCATAAAAGAAAGTGCTGGCGCCATTATTTGCCAGCACGTGCTTATATGCGTCCATTTGTCTCTTTAGTTGCAAGCATAATTATGCAAGTGTGTATGTATATGAATGAGTGCCGTGCTACGTGTGTCGTGCTATATAAAGGGGTTAATATGCATTTTCCCTTGCAGCGCTGCATAGCAATAACAATGCACTGACTTTTAGCAAACAGCAGCAACAGCAATGAGCACACTGCCGCCGGCGAATCTCGACAACACCTTAGTCAGAGGCATCAGAAGCTGCTCGATATGCGACAACAACGCGCTGGAGACTCAAAGTATACTATATACTCGTAGAGACAGTCGGCGACGTCATTGCACTGTAATGGAGTCACCCAATTTGCTGAAGACGAACGGCACACACATACACAAACACATACAGTTATAAGGATATATAAGCAGGTGTGTGTGTATGCATAAATAAGTTAGTAGATATATATGTACATACGTCTAAAAATTCAACACCTGATGACATAGAGAAATTGTGTCTGTTTAACACCAAGCAAGCGTCAACTAAGCGCCAGCGTTAACTCAACCACCAGCACCAACACCACCTCGATGCGCGTGTAAATTTCCCGGTGTTAATGGCTTTACTTTGTGTGCGCTTAGCTCCCTATTGAGGCTAAGGATGCAACATTTATTATGGAATTAATTAAACATTTAAAGTATGTTGCAGGAAGCCAACGGTAGCGGCTACCCAAAAGAGGCGCGTCTCTTGCTGCTGAAAATGCCGCATAGTCACCGCACCAACACTAAGGGCAAACGACGTACATATGTGTGTGCTATGTGTGGCATGTATAATATGTGTGCCACACGTAGTCAACTTAAATTCTTTCAGAAAAGAAAACGGCAATAACAACAACAAGTGCGAATGCCAATCACTTTCACTTGCACTTATTGCAGGCAATTTCTTTTTATTCGCATTTTTATCATTACTCACTTTCTGCTTTCGATTTTTCCTTTTTCGTGTCCAACCCCTTTTTTGTCGTTTTCGCACTTACATGAATGTGCGTTGCACGTCAGTTGTGACACATTGACCCAAAAAACGATTGGCGTTGCAGCGCAATTTAATATTGAAAGTGTGTGGCATATTAAAGAGGAAGCAGTTAATTTTAATTTTATGTGCTTTTGAGGCTTTAATAAGGCATTATTTCAAGAAGTACAACTAGTAACCAGAAATGCGTAATTTTTGCATTAAATTGAAGGATAGTTAGAGTGATCAGGATTTATGGTCAAAAATATACCATTTTGTTGTAATTTCATAATGCCACTTTCAGAGAAAGATTCATCCCTATTGCCAAAACATTGGGAGGCTCTCTAGAGGATAATTTTCCAACAACACAATCATTCGTCATAGACAGGATCAGACCCGAATTACTTGGTAGCAGTTTGGCACTATTAGCTGGATGAATAAGATCCTCCCAACCTAGATCTCGGAGCTTTTAGCATGAGACTATTGATGTGTATGGCCTGGTGGTGTCCTGATGGAACACAGCTCTCCTCCCATGTTGGCCAAAGCAGGCCTCTTTTAGATAATTGCTTCCTTTAGACGGTCAAATTGTGAACAGTACAAATCGTTAATAAGAGTATGACCGTAGGGGAGTAGCCATAGTAAATGCCATTCCAATCCCAATCAACCTAACCTAAGTAAATCCTGCCTTGTCCAGCGTTTGTGCCAGCTGCGATTCTTCGACGATGTTTTTCACTTAAGGTTATTCTAAGTGTCCCACTTTTTAACACCAGTAACCTTCCGTTACAGAAATGGTTCGATTTTCTTGCGATTCAGCAGCAATTGTCAGATAGAAATTCTATACATGTCCGGGCTTCGTTTGTATCCAGCCTTATTTAAATGGTTCCTAAAGGTTTTGTCTGGATTGTATGTACATACATATATATCACAACGGTGCTAATGTGACGGCGGACTCGACGATAAGGTATGTTCGACAATTGGCTTTCGAGACCTTTCTGCATTTTTGACATTTACATAACCGGAACGGATAGTTCCGTTTGATTGGACTGTTGGACAGTATCAGCATCATAAATATTATGCAAATTTCCCTTAACTGGACACCGGACACGTTCTTAAGTAATACTGTGTTCAGCAATCCAACCATTTTTGGAACGAAATTTTATCTTTCTAACGCTAACTATTGGTAAAGTAATATCTAATGGACGTTATATTAAGCTTAGAATGTTAATGAAGCGAAATTCAAAATCCATATAACTCTGACAATAACCAAAAATGTATTATTCCTTAAAAGCATTTCAAATCACGTGATATGCGCATATTAATAAGCGCATTTTCGGTATTGTGTCAAAATATTTTGTAGCAATGTGCTGCGATAAGCAAAGAAAGACGCTGCTTACATATACATACTGGAACTGAACTGGAAAAACGTGACCGCCAATACGCGTACAAAAAAATATATACATACAAATAACCGCTTTTACTTTACGTGTGCTGCGCACACACTTTAAGATGGTGTGAGCCAATGTTTTTTGTTGTTTTCTCCATGGCAAAAGCCATTTCGTTAAGGTACGCAAAACGCTAATCCAAATTAAGTATATACAGAGCTTAAGGCACGCTGCTAAGAGGAAGCCCGCCGACGACGACTATGCAAAGCAGGCAATAAATAGAGCTTTTAAACTACTATTGTGAGTCAACTAAGGGATATACATATAAGTATATAGGACGACAAAAAGGGGATAATTGTATTGCACACATATAATAGGACTTACTATGCAGGTATGAGTGTAAGTAGAGTTAAGTGTATACTGCAGGGAGAACAAACTGTATATGCTATTTCGACAACTAATCCCACGTTTAAGTTTCCGAAATATTGCGTGTTATATAAATTAATATGAGTTGAATGTGTGAAAAGCTCGCAAAAACTATAACGCAACTACATTTACTGCTTTACACTCGGTTTTTTCAAATTTCTCGTGTTCGCTTTATACTCAATGACACTTGTAGTTGCATGATGATAAGCATACGATTACGTAATGGTGTGTTACGGTGAATTAATAATAAATAATTTTCAATATGCCCTTAGACGAAGCGCTAGCAGTTAGTATACCATTGGAAGGCTTTTGTATGACCTACGCGGCAAATAAAGTGGTCGGTGCTCTGGGAGGGACTTAGTTTATGTCTTATTTTTATTAATAATTACTGTTTTCATTTGTTTTTAAACAATAGAGTAATAAATCAATAAAGACCATTGGAACATTAAATTTAACATGAAATGGTTTCAAGTAAGCTCCTTTGGATATAACAGCAGATATTAAAGGAAGATATATAAGTGAAAATTAATGAACTCTGCAGGTCTACCCTCGCTAACATATTCAATGAGTACTTCGAGTGTAAATTAGCCAAAAAGTTGAGATAGTTGAAACTATAAACATAAATACCATTTCTCTCAGAATTGTTAAAGTACATTTTTCTTTTCGTTACGGTCACATTAACTTCATTATAAGGTCACGCCAGGCTTTATTATTCCCTGCCACTGTAAGTTTGTGGAAAGGGTGGCAAGATTATAAGGTATGAAAAGTAGTATGGGCTATCAATGGTCGTCTATCTATATATATGGGCTATCTATAATGCACCTCATCAAATGTGGCTGGACATATCAGTAGCGCAGATGGCATGCATGAATAGTTTGGATATTGGGTTCAATAGCTATAGACGTGTAAACATGGAGTTCACTAACGTCGAAAATCGCGCTATTTTAAAGTTTTCCTTCGTTAAAGGCAAATCCATTAGAGAAACGTTCGGTGAGATTAAGGGTACTTAGGGGTATGGTACTCTATCGAACTGCGGAGGAATGGTTTCAACGATTCAGAGTGGGTAAAAACGACACCATGGATAAGCCAGCCGGCTGAAGATCTGTGACGACGAATACCGATCAAATCATGGAAAACATCGAGTTAGGCCTTCATGTGGCATCTCGTGACATCGCCCAGGAGTTGAGAGTTATGCCAACATTTATTTCTGGAACGCCCCGGCTTCGAGAGATATATGCAAACATGCCTTGAACTAAAAAACCTCTGCGGATATGTAGTAGGTTCTAGGCGCTTAACGATTCTTAAATCTTATTAAGGGGTTTAATATATTTTATGTCACTAAGAACTGTCCTTTATAGTTCTCCTCTTGTGGGAAACAGCCATAGAACCTAAAACCTGTCTCACTCTATAGATATTAAGATAGATAGCTTAAGGAAACTTAATGTTTATAAGGAAAGTTCAAAGCACATACTCCATAGTTAAATATATAATTCAAAAACAAACATTTTAATTTTTTGTGAAATTTATTGCATTAATTTGTTAAACCATACCTACTTTAGTACTACCTTATTAAAGCAATATAGAGTTTTCTTCATTTTCACACGTTTTTTCATACAGCCATTATTCGCGTGCGTTATTTGCTTTTTCTAAAGTGCAAAAAATGTTGAATGCTAATTTTCCCTTTTTCAGCAGCCACTTTCTTTATTTATGATTATTTTTCTTTATACAACTTGTGCTCTACTTAACTGCCGTCTGGCATGAAAAATGCACATGAATCGTGCATTTAAAAGAGATGTTAATAACACAGGCGACTACATGAGAGTAAACACATTAAAAAACATAAGCACACACACGCGAATGTATTTGTATGTGTGTGAGACGTATGTATGTGCGTGTGTGTGTGTGGGTAAGTAAATCCCATTTTAAATGTGTCTAAATTGCGGGTTGCCTCGTTATGCCATCAAATGGAAATAACTTCATTTGCAATTGAGGTCTTTTTCAAATAACAAACTCAGACGTCGGCAACGACAAATCCCATTAAAAAGCATTTTTTTTTTTTCGAATAAATAACATTTAAATATTTGTTGTTTTTATTTTGCGTCTCTTTTCTTTTTTGGCGCGCAAATAAAGTTGCTTCGAGCTGTGTTTGATATTTGGCGGGAGAGTGGCTGAGTGTGTGTGTGTGTGCACACATGGCTGCATACTCATTTAAATCAAATTACAATACATAAAAACACACACACAGACACTTACATATGTATGTGCTCTTAAGAGCTGCTGTAAGCAATCAATGGGTTGGCGGTTGCCTGTTGGTCGCGCAGACAGGCGACGCATCTTATCAGCGTATCAAAGCGCGTAAATTACTTAATTCTGTTGCGGATTACGCATGCTTCATGTGCCGCTGGAATATCATTTTGTTAATAATAAACACAGCGCTCGTGCCGCCATTGCGTATACGTAACATTTTCACAATATTTCGCGTATTGCGCGTATTTATTAACGTTGTCGCTGTCGTTATAGCATTTTGCTTTGACGCCTTTAATGGCGTTGTTATTATTATTGGCAGTAGCCTGCGTACGGCGTGCGCTTGTGGTTGCCACCTTTTTTTCGGATATGTGTATTCAGCTGTACTTGGCATGTGCGTATATTTTGTTTTCACAATAAACAGCAACGATTTATTTGACAGCTAAACGCATACGATCTGCTTCACGCAACACGTCGTTAACACAATTTTACGGTAAAATATGTACGTATTTCTTTATCTAATTTTTAGTCGCTCCGGGTATGTGTACTCTACTACATGTAATAGCTTGGTGAATTTATAGATTTTACGAGTGATCTGTTGTTGAGAAAAAATGTATACCATGAGTATACATTCACTTAAACTTGCTAAGATATCTCACATATCAATATATATACATATACAGTATAAAGCCCACCGTGTTTTGAAAAACCTTTAATTAGGTATATGGGAGCTAGGGGAAGTTATTACCCGATCTTATTCATTTTTGGCACAAGGGCTTACTTTTAGAAGTAAAAGATTCCTAATAAATCTCTATATAATATCTGGGAGATTTACCGTGAATTTTTCACCGCAAGTTTGCGCTTAGGCACTCACTGTCTTCTTCATGTTCGATATCCGGAGCATTGAAAAGTTTAAGTCCGATTTCGACAATTTTTCCACAAGTGACAGCTCAAATACTTATATTCATTGGTTTTCGAATCAGATGGAATTCAGAATGCGTGGTTGTTAATCGATTTGTAACATCAAAATCTCGAGAGAATAGTAGTTACCAAATTCCATTGAAATTGGTCGAGTAGTTCCTGAGATATACTTTTTGGCCCATAGGTGGATGACGCTACACGCATTTTTCATTTTTCATTTCTAAACCAGCTTTTCATTACCTCTATCATCTCTTCAATACAATTTAGTGCTTCTGACTTTCTTCATTCATTAGTGGTTAACGCATTTTTAGTGGCTTTTGACATAACCTTCGTATGAGCGGTGAGTGTGGTTGTTTTCCGATATCTCCCATTTTCCGGATGTATGATGGGGTACTAAAGTATAGTTTGACAGTGAGATTTGTTTTTTTATATAATTGCCAATTTATATGGCAAAATCTATTGGGGGCGAGGCCACGTCCACTTTCTCAAACAAATTTCATCCAAATACGCGCTTCTTAGTGGAATCCTCTGTATTCAATTTTTATTGGTTAGAGGTCTGAGAATGAGTAAAATTGGGGTCATGAACCAATTAAGGAGCTCTTTTATGGTAGGTACGTTATGAACTTTACGGCCTGTATAATATACAGAGGTAGTCAAAATTATTTACACATCGGACGTTTTTTTACAAGTTTTACACAAAGAGCTTTCGATTGTTGTTGTTGTTGTCGCAGGGTAACAAAATGATATGTTGTTGTAAACCTTGATCTATTCCCGAGCGAACGAAGTCGGTTTGCCAAGAATAGCTAGAAATATGGCGGAGAAATAATCAAATGAACTGAAGACTCGGAGTAGACAAAAGTATTTACACACAACATCAACTCTATTATCCTGTTCTTATTTAATGATAACTATAACATTATAATGTTCAGTATAAATTCCTATTCTAAGGCGATAAATTCATAATGGGTTTCATTACCATTGGCATCAGTAACAGCCTGCTTTATGGTCCGAAATTATTCAACACAATTCTGCGCTAAGTTAACTGTTAATTTAGACCAAATGTTGGTAATTTCGGCGTTTTCGGTTATTATATCAATTATATTCTGATATTTAACGAAAGACCAAACATTTTGACTAAAGTTTTGGTCAGAGCTGTGCGGAGATCAACTTGGTTTGCTTCATTTAAAACTTTCGTAGGTGAAGATCCTTCATGAAATGGAGCATTATCCTGTCGTAAAATGTAGTCAATAGTTGGAAAAGGCGTACGGACCACTACAATGACATGGTCATGTGAATTCTGATATATCCGGATGATTTAGGGTCCCTAAATTAGTACCAAATCTCCAAAACAGAAGTAAGGTAAATTTCCCTAAAAAATCATATGTCACTCCCGACTCTATTTAGCGTCTAAACTGCATTATTATTCTTCTCACGTGGTAAATGCATAAAGCGTTTACTAAAGAAGCCCTGGAACTGAAATTCAGTCTTATCTGCCCACGACAGGCTTTAGGATGCATTTTAAGGCAAATGAGAGGCATATCGCTTTTGTGGTTTCGGAAATAAAGCTTTTTTGGTTCCAGAAGTGGTCAGCTTTATGCACAACGTCGGTGTTTATGTTACTATTTTTAAATATCCTTAACAGTGTAGCATCATAGACTGTTCATGCAATATGCTGATTCGATATTACTGCAATATTAACAGGACTAATTGTGGGATTTTGTATGACAGTTCCTACTAATCTTCTGCATTATCTTTGAGTTATAACAGGTTTCTGTCCAGTTCTCTTTAAATTATCCTTGTAATTGTTCGTGTCCTTCTTTCTAATAACATTATAAACAGTATTCCATCAAATTCTATAAGTTTTAACTAACTCCGAAGCCGAAAGCCGAGTTTTAAACTTAGTAACAGCCTCCAATCTAGTTATATTCGTTAATTCCTTTGTGTTCGACATTTTATTTACCAAATTTTATATTTTAAGGCTGAGTTAGGTTGTTATGAATGCAATAGAATCCAATTACCACTCTAGCTTAAACCAAGTCCAAGGATAAAGGTTAAATCGCCGTGTGTAAATACTTTTGACTACTGCGAGTCTTCATCACAAGCGAAAGCTTTTTGTGTGAAACTTGTAAAAAAACGTCCGCTATGTAAATAATTTTGACTACCTCTGTATATACGAATATCTAGTTATTTCATGAAATTCGAGGGAATGTACTTAATAATATTATTTATTAAATTGCCTGCATATTCATATCATAATTAAATGTACTTTACTTTACTCTTGTCAAATGTTTTGCTAAGTAAATCTCTTATGGTATATATGATGGCAGATTCGATACGTATCGACTGCTATTAAACCCTAATAATTGTGTCTACATGACACGCATATGGACATACAAAATCTCGAACGCATAAATTAAGCTTCGATTTATCTACACGCAGGGGCTTAACCTTTCGCTTGTGTTTAGGTGTATATATGAGCGGCTATTGTATATATGTACGAGAGTTTATGCATGTATTCGTTGTCATACATATTCAACAGTCATTGTAGTCGCCTCTAAAACGTTATCTCTGTATATTTCATAGCCTTTTCCCGCAGCTCAACCTCACAAAATTTGTGGCAAGCACTTTGCATTGTCTCTTGTCTCCCTTTTATATTCCTGAATATGCTATTGTGTAATAAAAGTCAACCTTTTTGTCTGTAAGTGACATTATCGAATTGACATTAACATGTCTATGCTGTTTAGACTCTCATGAATTATTTGCTTTTAATACATTCAAGCGCAATTTAAGTACGCTTTCGCTGTGGGAATATCGCATGCAAGCATTTAATTTATATAATGCACACATGTGCCGTTACATACATATTAAATACAGCGTATTAACGTATCCTAACGGTAATATTTAAAGCAGCTAAGTAATATGTAGATTGTGTACGCGTAAGCGTGAAATAAAATGCTATAAATTCTCAACAAGTGACAGCTGACGCGGAAATGAAATTAGCTCAATGTCAAGTTAAATGCGGAGAGATAAGCTAATGCGTTCATATGCAAGCATTATTTACTTGATATAAGGAAATGACAATATTGCCGAAAAGATTACGGAGCTAAAGGCCAAAATGAGATGTGCGAAATTTAAGATAAGAATGAAATGAAGACATTCTTAAATCTCACAATTTTATTTTTAAATAAAAGCTTTATTTTTTTATTGAAAATAATTTACATGAGAGGTCTTCAGCTAAATACCTCTTGATGTCGATTGTATTCAGGAAGCTTTTGGTAGAGCTTTTCAACTTACTTGAGCTTTCACTAAAGTAATTTTTTGAACGGTCCCTGAGGAAAATTGTGTCCAGAAAGCTATTGGTAGAGCTTTTGAACTAATTTGAGCTTTAAGTAAAGTGATTTTTATACCCTGAACTGAGTATATTAAGTTTGTCACGAAGTTTGTAACACCCAGAAGGAAGCGTCGGAGGCACTATAAAATATATATATAAATGATCAGTATATTGAACTGAGTCGATTTAGCCATGTCCGTCTGTTTGTCTGTCCGTCCGTCCGTCTGTCTGTATATATACGAACTAGTCCTTCAGTTTTTAAGATCGGAAGGAAGCGTCGGAGGCACTATAAAATATATATATAAATGATCAGTATGTTGAACTAAGTCGATTTAGCCATGTCCGTCTGTCTGTCTGTATATATACGAACTAGTCCTTCAGTTTTTAAGATATCGTTTTGAAATTTTGCAGATGTTATTTTCTCTTCAAGAAGCTGCTCATTTGTCGGAACTGCCGATATCGGACCACTATATCATATAGCTGCCATACAAACTGAACGATCGGAATCAAGGGTTTGTACGGAAAACTTCCGCACTTTACGAAATATCTTCACGAAATTTGATGTGAGTTATTGTTCATAGAAATAATTTAATCTCCGAAAAAATTGTTCAGATCGGTTTACTATAGCATATAGCTGCCATACAAACTGAACGATCGGAATAAAGGGTTTGTATGGAAAACTTCCGCATTTTACGAAATTTCTTCACGAAATTTGGTGTGAGTTATTGTCCATTGAAATAATTTAATCTCCGAAAAAATTGTTCAGATCGTTTCACTATAGCATATAGCTGCCATACAAACCGAACGATCGGAATCAATGGCTTGTATGCAAAATTTTCGCATTTGACGTGGTATCTTCACAAAATTTGACATGGGTGACTGCTTAAAGTAATAATATAATCTCCGAAGAAATTATTCAAATCGGTTAACTATATAACCTTTCTAGCAAACAACCCGGCTAAGAAGAATTAGTAATATGTTTACTTTAGATTTGCTTAAACACATAGTAACTAAAAGAAATGCACCTGTGAAGGGTAACTTCGGCTGTACCGAACCGAACCGAATTTTCGACATTCGTCTTTAATGAAGCTTTCATGATTTGTTTAAGAGTAAAAGAAACTTGAAATTATGAATTATTTTAATACATTGTTGTATGTTTAATGCTTTAAAGACAGATTTTTGTATCAACTGAGTCCAAAAAGCTTTCACTTGAGCTTTTAAACGTATTAAAGCTTTCACTAAACTAATTTTGGCAACACTGATTCCTTTTTCTAGAGTCACGCTCTATAACAAGAAATCTTATATCTCCAAGTATATGCATGAAATGTCATGTACTAAACCTTTCGGTACGAAATCTTCTTTCATATTAAGAAATAGCTTGAAATGAATTCCGTGAGGTAGAAAGCCACTAAACAACTACTAAAATCTATATAAATTCATTTATTATATACTCACAGAATATCCAGAGGCAATTTCACCGAACAATCACGCAACAGCGATGGTTGTTGTCGCTGTTGTTGCTGTTGATGCTGCTGATGTTGTTGTTGTTGTGGATTTGACTGTTGATTTTGTTGATAAAATGTTGTATGCGATGCAGAATGATGTGAATACTGTTGTTGTTGGTGCTGATAATGTTGTTGTTGTTGCGGTTGTTGTTGTTGCAGTTGTTGCTGCACTTGTTGATAATGAAAATGATAACGTTGTTGTGTACTATGATATTGTTGTTGTGGATGTTGTAACAGATGTTGTTGCTGTTCGCGATATTCATCCGTATCATTATTGTTATTGTTGTTGTTGTTATTTGTCGCGCCACTGCTTGCGCGTCGTTTAGCGGCGGTCATCAGTGGAAGTGTGCGAGTAGCTGTGAACTTTTGGTGGGAGAGAGAGAGGTGGAGAGCAAATTAACGGTATAAGATGAAAGTAAGCAGCGTTGCTTTGCTTCAGGTTGATATTAAACGCTGAGCGGATTTGCAGCAAATCAGCCGTGACAGGTGTGAGAAACTTTTCGTCGCAGTATTAATTTAATAATAAAGTTGGGTGAGTCCAGGGATGAAGAAGCAAATAAAATATTTAATTAACTGCGCACGTAATTGTCGTATGGGTTTGGCTCTGTTAATAGTTGGTAAGTTGGTGTTTTTTTTTCTTCTTGAATGTGCTACTCTCCTTGGTATGCGTGGTTTTCTCGAATTAAATACAATTTAATTTCAATTTATGAGTTTTTGTTGTAGCATTAGGCTTATATTTTTGTTGTTGGGTTTGTTTTTCGTTTTATTATTGCTTATAGCTTTCAAGCCTGTTTCATCCGTAAGAAGAGTTCTCCAAGTTTTCATAATTTCACTTTGTCCAAATACTTTCTACTAAATTAATTGATATCTAAGCACAGTTTGACAGAATTTTGGTGTTATACTTTATTAATTTCGATTTTCGTGCTTTCATTGATCTCATGAAGCTTTCATCAATTACATTAACGCTCTATATTTGAATTTTTAATGCCTTGAAAGCTTTCTAGAGTCGATTGTAACCAGATAGCTTTCGGTAGAGCCTTTTAACTTTGCGGAGCTTTCACTAAAGAGAATTTAGTTTTAACTTTGAGCTTTTATGTTACTCTGAAGCTTTTATATTACTCTGTGAAGCTTTTATATGAAGCCATTACTATTTTTATTTCGATTTTCATATTTTTTTCTTTCCAAAAATATTTTTAACCTCATTTTGGCAGCTATTTCGCAGCAATTCGATTACAATAGCAAGAATTCGCTACTATATTTAGAAAAAAAAAACACACCGCTTGCCAAAAATATTTTAGCAAATATTTCAATTGCATGAAAGCTGTCAATTATTACTTTTTTGCTAGTCTACTATTATGACAGCCACGTACTCGTTTTTATAGAATATTATGGTAAACATTCAAACAGTTATTATTGCCGCTAACAATTTTCAATTGGCGTTGCTGTTGCAGTTGTTGTTGTTATTGCGGTTATTGTTGTTAAGGCGGCCGCTGCACCAATTGAATGGCATCACTTTACACCGGAACTTAAGTGGCCGTTTAATTTCCGTCAACTATTTCCGCTTTGTAGCAAATTGCATTAATGACAGCACATCGCCAGCCACATGCCGACAACAATAGATGGTTGCAGAATAGAACAGATACCCACACGAGCACGATTACTCTAGCAACGTGAGCATAAGCTCTACAACACACACACTCACACGCTACTCGTGCAGTATTGCTATCACATTGACTGACTTCACTTGTCTAATGAACGGTTAAATAGACACATATGCAGTCTATCTGTATGTGTCTTCTATATATACATGTGTGAGTTCTCTCCACGCTGGATGCGCTGCAGTGCAATGAAGCGCAAGATTTTTGCGCTTTGTCTTTGGCGAAATGTTGCTGCCGTGCGTTGTGTTGTCTGTGATATAAAGTTGTTGTAGTAATTGTTTTTGTTGTTGTTTATACGCTATAAAAGCGACTACTTAGTTGCTGCGCCACTTGACGGCAATCGAGTGAGCAATTCTGCTTGCTTACTGCCTTTGTTGTACACTTACCTCACTCTTGTTTTGTTGGTATTATTAGTAGAAGTCTGTGTTGTTGTTGTTATTATAACAATTCTGCTTGGCATGTAAAGTCATGGTAGCGAATAATTAGATTTAGCGCGCTTTTGCTGTTCAATTTCTTCAATGCGCCGACATAACTTCAAGCATACACACACCACAGGGTTGCATGAAGTTGCTGCCTGTAACACACACACATACACTAATGCACCAAAGTAACGGTTGTTGTTCGCGCTCTGGCGAAGCGTCTATGTGGAAAATCGCTGTATATTATTCGATCGTTCAACTAAAGCATCGCTGTAATGGTTGCGAGGCGTCATTCTATAGACACATAATATATCCACAACAACCACTGTAATGCAGTTGGCTTAGCTATTAGTTGTTGTATTCACAATGTATCCACAACAACTAACTTCAAGCTGCCTGTCATTGACACTCGCTTGTTGCTTGTTGTTGCTGTTGTTTGCTATGAAATTCACTACTGCTGCTCTTTAGCTGTTGTCTTTGTTGTCTCCTCTTTGCCACCTTGTCTGTGTTAATTATGATACGGTTTGACGCTTTATTTGCTATATATTTCTTAGCCGATTTATTGCTTATCGCCTGCCGGCCACTGCTGTTCTGCACCGTCTCAAATGCGCTTGTTGTCACTTTGTTGCTTTTATATTGTTGCCGTAGTTGTTGTTGTTTTATTTTGTTGTTTTTGCACTCTCACTCATTTTATTATTATTGCAACATTTCCGTTGTCGCGCTCAACATTTACTGTATTTGTAATTATAATGGTGTTGCATGCAGTCCTGTTTTCCAGTTCTTATTAATTTGTTGTTGCACCGTCTCTCTCCCCTCTGGCGTCGCTACTTGCACGTTTCATTTGCATTCAATTAGAATTCTGTTCGGTTTTTTTCGGTCTGCTGTTGAAGTGCCTTTGTTTGCTTTGATATCGTTGCTGTAATAGCTCTGGTTGTTGTTGTTGTTGCTATTATTTTATTGCTGCTTTTGTTGTGCATTATTATGCGCTGCAGCAAAGGCATAACTTTTTATTTGTTGCAACAAAAGCAAACATTATGTTTTCTATTTGCTTTAGCTTGTTTGTATGGTGTTGTTGTCGTTGTTGCCTTTGCAATTGCTTGCAATTGTTGGTGTTGTACTTTGTACTTTGTCGAACAGAACAAAGGAAAAATTAATATTATTTCCAGTTGTAGTTTCGCATCAAAGTGATGGGTGCATTTAATTCAATTATTTTTTTCGCTAATAAAATTTCCTTTGTTGTTGTGTTTGCCGGCTCCTTTGAAGTTAAATGTTTTTTTTTTTTTTGAGAAATAAAATTCTACAACATCTGATTATGTATTCTCTGTTTTGTAGAGTTTTCCTTTTAAATTTATTTATTTTAATTCTATTCTTCTGCCTATTAACCTATTTTCCGCTTATTGTGGCACTGTTGATATGTTTGGTTGCTTTTGTTTTTGTTTTTTTTTACTACTACATTACTTTGTTTTGTATTTGTTTTTAATGACTTTCGCTTACGTTGTCACGAAGTCAATAACATTCGCGCTGAATTTAACTGCAATAAAAAAGACAAAATAATTAATTACAAATTATGCTACTTTAAAAACTATATTTTTTTAATCTGGTTCCAAATCTTTATGTATCACGCTTTTGAAATTATATAATATATACAGTAGTAATCGTTTGGGTTAATAATAATAAAAAAAAGGAAATGCTACAATACTCGTACTTAGGACTAAACCTTCTCAAAACTAGAAGTTACTCTAAAAATTCCATTTTTTAGACATCCTTAGAAATAGTTCAATAGTTCATACACTCTTCAGCGTCTCTTTTTCCTAGGAAAAATACAAGTCCTGACTGATAACCCGAATCTTCAAACTTGTGCTACAAAATTACAAAAAAAAATTTCGAACTCATTAAGCCGAACCTGTTTCTGCCGTTGATTTCTAATACGCCAAAATCGACTTTTTTTCTATGTATTGGACCAAACTATATCCCTATTTCGGATTTTTATAGTTACTAAAAATTCTGTAATTAATAACAATAATCATTTTTTTTTTTTAATATTCGCAATCGCTTGAATCTCGTTTCTCCGGGGTTCTCCGGGTCGCTGATTACGAATTTGACGTTACTTTTTAAAAATTCATAATGGCGAACCAATATGGGGGACACATTTTAAAAATTCGCCATATTGCATCGGCCATTTTGAAATGCTGAGACCGGATACGTAATTAGCGACTCCGAAAACTCCCGAGTTACGAGATTCAAGCGATTCCGATGAATTTTTACAAAACCGCCCGCCATATTGAATCCGCTTTTTTGAAATACAGTCACCGGACTCGCATTTAGCGACATTGATTTTCTGGAGTTATCTTAAAACCCTGATCTGATGGGGTTAAATGGGCCTCGGTTTCGGATTCAGCGACCTCAAAAACATGAGCTACACATAGGAAGATCCCCAGGTCATGACAATATGTTTTTGTGTGACTGTGTAATTATTATTTAAAAAAAGGCGTTTTTCGAATTTCAAATCCAAATATTTCGATTTTAGGGCTAACTTCGACAATCGGAGAATGCAATGTTTTTTTCTTATGTCTCAATCTCCCGAAAAAAAAAATAGTTTTGTCCAATACCCAGCAAACTGTTGTTCAAAAAAAAATTAAACAAGTAAGGAAAGGCTAAGTTCGGGTGCAACCGAACATTTTATACTTTCGCATTTTATTGATGTAATTTTATTTAAGATAACACACAATTTGACTCATATATTTGGCATAATCTTCATATATAGTGTAAGAGGGTTAAAGGCAATTCCTGAACCGATTTCACTCATTTTCACCACCAAGGTTCACTATTAATTTGCTAAAATATCTCACATATTAACCGATATATGCGGAATAAAGCCTACCGTATTTTTGAAAAACCTATAATTAGGTATATGGGTTCTAGGAGATGTTATTATCCGATTTTAATAATTTTTGGAACAGAGACACACTAATAGAAGAAAAAAACTTCCTCTGAATTACATTAAATTATCTGAGAGGTTTACCCATATTTTTGGTTAAAAATTACCCTGAGTTCATCATGTTCGATATCCGGTGCCTTGAATAGTTTTAGTCCCATTTCGACAATTTTTCCATTAGTGAAGACACAGATTATATGCAGTATTTGTGTAAAGTTTTATTCCGCTTGCTTCATTGGTTCCGTGTGTATACATTATAAAGTGAAGGAATCAGACGGAATTCAAAATTGTGTTATATGTGCTATTATTGTGCTTTTCCCATTATAGAGACACGTAAGAGAAATTACTGCAGAAAGCTTGGTTTGCGAGATATTCACATAAAACTTACTTAGGGACGGGGCCACTTCCACTTTACAAAAATATACATTCAGATATGCCCCTTCCTATTGCGATTTTTATACCAAATTTTACTTTTATAACTTTATTTATGGCTTAGTTGTGAGACTGTATAGGTTTTCGGTTTTCGCGTGGCAGTGGTCCGATTTCGTCCATTTTCAATACCAAGCTTCCCACAGTTCCAAGGACCTTTTTACTCGTCTTGTCATCCTGATCGTTTTGATATATATAACCCTATATCTAACTCGTTTAGTTTTATGACTTACAAACAACCGTTATGTGAAAAAATACTATAATACTCTCTTAACAACTAAATCGCTTAGTTTGAACTTATACTTATCATAAACGTTTAATCTCGCAAAAATTTCTAGAGAATCTTAAAAACCCACACTTTAAAGCGTATTAAATGTTCACATACTAACCCTTCCTTTAACCACCGCCTATCAGTTGTAGAGAAACGGAGGCAAGAATGTGTAATAGAATACAGGGTTGCTGGTAATTGTATAAAGGGACGACGTGCAAAAATATCGAATAAACTTCTTACTCCTAATACCATTTTGAACCGGTAATTCTCACAAACACAAGTGCCATTACAAATACAACTACAGCAACAACTACTGCGACAAGTATGGCTACAAATGCAACAGCAAATTTCCTGCAATACAACATATTGACTGCGACCAAATTGCATTTACACCAAACTGGCATTGCAGCTTGTTTGTCTCACTTTCCTTATTGCTTGTTTCGCAATGGTACTCTCCCTCCTCCGCACAAATAGCCACACAAATGCAAGTGCGAGCACTCATCTTGTGCTGAATTCAATCGCATTGCTGCAACGCACCAAACGGAAGGTGAAGGAACAAAAAAATAAAAAAAATAAAAATAGAATAATAAAAACAACAAAGCAGTGAAACGAAGGCGTCGCAGACAATGCATTTCCGGCATGCCTGTGGCATAACTGTAGGCAACTGTGACAGCGGGCACACACTTGCAGCACTCGTATCTATGTGTGGGCGTCTTTTAAATGTGTGAGTGTGTGGTTGATACACATGCTTATTATGTAGTGGTATTTCAGAGCTCAATAAAATCGCCTTTTTGTCTCGTGCTGTTGCAAGTAGGCACTGTACCCGTATTGCCGCATGACCACTTGTGGCATCAATTCTTTGGCTGTTGCCATCTTTTTCAATTCGATTGTCGATTGTAGTAGCTTTGTATCACATTGAAAATTTATTTTTGATCTTTGCCGTTATCCTTTGTTATCCCAGTTGGCATAATGCTTTGTAGGCATATCAATTGGAATGTTGATACACACACTTTAAAGAATTGCTATGAGTATGCGGTTGGTTTATACAAGTGTTGCAATTCCGAAATATCGATTCGTATTCGTAAGAGGGTTTCTACTGTGCAATTTGGTCATCAAATCGCATGAGATTTTGTGTATAAAATTTAAAATTTTATATAGTTTTCTTCACATATTAGGAGGGTAGTATATCAGCTGGATTATCTCATTTATATTATTATTTGGCTCTCTTTTAAGAGATGATGGTAAAATTTTCTTATTATTGACGAAAAATATAAGGTTGTCAAATATCTCTCTTCCGCCTTTTTGTCTTTTGAATTTCGCGTCTATATATAAAGCGCTACAGAGCTCGTATCTGGCAATACTATACATCTTTGAAAGGTCTTGCCATATCCTACAGAACGACGCTATGCATGATTAGTTTGGATATTGTGTTCAACAGTTATAGAGGGGTAAACATGGAGTTCACTAACGCAGAAATTCGCGCTATTTTTTAAATTTTCCTTCGTTAAAGGCAAATCCACTAGAGAAACGTTCGGTGAGATTAAGGGTGCTTTGGGGTATGGTACTCTATCACTATGAACTGCGGAGGAATGGTTTCGACGATTCAGAGCGGGTGAAAACGACACAATGGATAAGCCAGCCGGCGGAAGACATGTGACCACATATACCGATCAAATCATGGAAAACATCGAGTTATACCGGCATGTGACATCTCGTGACATCATCCCGGAGATGGGAATTAGTCACCAAACTATTTTAAACCAGCAGACTGGATACACAAAAAAGCTTGATGTTTGGTTGCCACATGATTTTACGCAAAAAACCTTCTGGACCGAATCAACGAGGAAGGTTTTGCTGTGTGTTTTGTGGGATTGCAAGGGAATAAACCCGTATGAGCTATCCGCTCGAAGCAGGCGATCGACAAGAAGTGTCCAGAATTGGCCAACAGGAAAGGTGTAGTGTTCCACCAGGACAACGCCAAACCACAAACTTCGTTGATGACTCGCCAGAAGCTACGGAAGCTCGGATGGGAGGTATTATCGCTTCCACCATATAGCCCGGACTTAGCGCCAAGTGATTACCACCTGTTCCTGTCCATGGCGTACGCCCTTGGTGATGTAAAGTTGAATTCAAAAGAGGCTTTTGAAAAGTGGCTGTCCGAGTTCTTCGTAAACATTGAGGGGACTTCTACGAGAGGGTATTATGAAATTGCCGTCTAAATGGAAACAGATTATCGAACGAAACGACGCAACTAAATATGATCATTGTAACCTTTTTTATAAATCATTGAATAATGAGCAAAAAAACGGTAGGGAGACAAAACTGTAATATCATACTAAGAAAGAACACAGTTAGAGCTTCGGCCAAATCTCTGACTCTTATTGCTTTTGATACGATGAATTTTTCTACGATTTCATTATTTACCTTGAAAGATACAAATTAATCAAAGTTTAAAAGAATTTAATATAATTTCTATGGTACCTTATTACACTAGCGGCAGCGCTTTTTCGTTACGAATAGAGATAGTACTAAAGCCTTAATTTCTTCATGCCATGCTTAGTAAATCGATATAAATAGTTAGAACTTTAGTTTCATAATTGTTGTTGTATAGTTTATTTACTGAAAGCATGATTTGGACGAAATCGGGCAATCGCCACGTCACTGTATAAAGTTGTTCTATAAAACAACACCCATGGCACCTGTTATCTGTAATATAAAGCCCTGATATTCATATCAGTTTACAGACTATTTCTTCAATGCATTAGAAATGGTTAGAAAAACTAATTCAATAATTCTCTACAAGCTCATCCTTTATTAGCTCTACATATGTATTTATAAAGAAATAACACATAAATTTAGCACAAAAATCGATTATATTGCACTCAAAAAGTTCAGTCCAAATGCCTGTCAAACGCTACGAAAAACACGAAAAAATAACTATTAAGCCGCCACCGACTCAGACAAATTATGAAACTTTCCAAGTTAATATATGCACACATACTTACACACATCACCAAATGAATATACGAAAGTAATAATTTACATTACTCAAACCCACACTAACGGTTTTTATTAGTAAACTTTTCAAATTACAAACTAAACGCATTTACGTCGACTGAAGGTTAAGAAAGAGCACAATTTGTCGTTACCCACAAGCATTGCCACCTTTTTGTTCCACTTGTGGGTGTACGACTATACTGGTAACGGTACTTTAAACAAAACTAGTTGCCAAGCAGACAGTGGCGCAGACACAATAAATGCGTTTTGATGGCATGACACGTAACATAATCACTTAAGTGCACGCAACTACGTTAACACAACGGCACGCTATGAGCGCACTCACACATATGCACACATACACACATTGTCGCTCTCATTTCAAGGCTCAATTGTGCTCATACTCGCATGCAGTTAGGCTGTGCAGCGCTTGAGTTGATTATGATGATGATGACGACGACCAAACATAAATTTGCGCGTTGCGTATACGACGCGTACGACCTTTCGACAGACGCGACACAGCAATAACACTAAACACTAACCGTGCATATAGATAGTTTGATAAACAAATCGGCGCGGCAGACACAAAAATTTGCCGCACCAAACGCACAAAAACAAAACATGAATGAACATGTATAAGCATGTCTGTTTGCGCGCATGTTTCGAACTCATCAATAGCAAGCGCAACTAGAAACCCGGCGTTCAGCTCTGTTTGTCACGCTGCTTTGTAGACGCAACGCGCCATTTGTCTGTCTCGCTGCCAATCTGTGCGCCAGAATATGCCTGTGTGTGTGTGCGCGCTTAATTATTTACGTCTGTTCGGTGCCCTTCGCTGCCGTCAAACATTATTGATGTGCTGTGCGCGCCTTAGTGTATGCTAGCGCTTTTTGTAAACAATGCCTGCACAGTTGCCAATTAACAAAAGCTTCTTACCTCAGTGGTGGTGTTGGGTAAGCGCTACAAGACTTTGTTTGAAACATTCCCTAGCTAGACATAGGCAAAGAAACAGAAACAATACGGCTGTCAAAAGTGTAGATAAATAAATAAAATCGCTTGAGGTTTGTATGAGAGGCCAATGATTGCGACACAGAGACCTTGAATTCCAATCAATGCAAATAATAGCTTGCATGCACATGTATTTATGTATGTTTATATAATTTTATCGCATATTTATGAGTGTGTCTGCGCTTTTATTAGCAGCTTGCCATAAATTATACGCTCTTTAATAATTTTATTGGCCTAAAAACAATGCGAATTTATGAAATTACGTTCGTTGCGATGCGCATAATAAACTTTACAGGCGAATTGTGTTGGTGATGCCATCGGGTTTGTTGTTGCCAGTCATTGGCTAGAGGTGCAATAAACTTTAGAATTATTTTGAAATAATTTTATTGTGCTATAATATTGTTTAAATTTGTTCAGCTTTTATACATTTAGTGATGACAAAAATGGATTTAACTCGCTTTAAACAGATCGTGATATTATAGACACCATTACTGACAGCCCAAAAACTTAAATACAGTAGCTCAATAGCTACCAATTGTAAGAGAGGTTTTATAAAGCCTTTCGAAGTGAATTATTTGGGGTTAATGGTATTCTACAGTTATTTTAATATTTTCTTGTAGAGCTTAAGGAAGATTATAGTTTGATATCTGCTAGGACTCTTTGAAATAGTTTGCAATTAGTTGCATAGAGGCTTTGCTAAATAAGGAAGATGATTCACTAAACACTTGAGGTTTTCTCTTCTCTTTGTTTGACAACCGAGTCTTTCAGCTACAGATGGTTCTTTGACAGGCCAAATTAGCGATTCATGCAGCTTTTAAAGAGACTTTAGCCAATTGGCAACAGTGACATGATTCTGGAGGTTGGTCCAAATTAAAATATAGTGTTTTCATCTAGACGGCAACTTCATTATACCTCCCTTGTAGAAGCCCCCTCCTTATTTGCGAAGAACTTGGACAGACCATCAAAGGCGTCATGGACAGGAACAGGTGGTAATCACTTGGCGGTATGTCCGGGGTATATGGTGGATGCGATAAAACTTTCCATTCGAGCTCCCGTAGCAGTCCAGTTGTTCGCAGTAGATCGTAGAATTAAGCGTTTGGCCATATGGAAGCAGCTGATAGTGGATGATTCCCTTCCAATCCAACGAAACACACAGCAAAACCTTTCTGGCCGTCAATCCCGGCTTGGTCCCACGACCGTTTTCGTCTGATATTGTCGTATTTGATCCATTTTTCGTCGACAGTCACCATCCGCTTCAGAAATGGGTTGAGTTCGTTCCGTTTCAGCAGCATTTCGCAGGCGTTGATTCGGTCCTGAAGGTTTTTTTGCGTCAAATAATGCGGCACCCAAACATCAAGCTTTTTGGTGTATCCAGTATTCTGCAGAAGGTTTAAAATGGTTTGGTAACTAACTCCCATCTCCTGGGCGATGTCACAAGATGCCACATGCCGGTCTAACTCGATGTTTTCCATGATTTGATCGGTATTCCTCGTCAGAGGTCTTCCGCCGTCTGGCTTATCCATGGTGTCGTTTACACCCGCTCTGAATCGTCGAAACCATTCTTCCGTAGTTCGAAGTGATAGAGTACCCAAAAACACCATTAATCTCACGGAAGGTTTCTCTAGCGGATTTGACTTTAACGAAGGAAACCCATAAAATAGTGCGAATTTCGGCGTCAGTGAACTCCACGTCTAATACTGTTGAACGCAATATCCAAACTAATCATGCTTAGCGTCGTTTTGTGGGTTATGTCAAGACCTATCAAAGGTGTGTAGTATTACCAGATACGAGCTCTGTAGCGCTTTATACATAGCCGCGAAATTCAAAAGACAATTAAATGTACTATCGGATATTAATCCTGGAGTGTACAATTTCTGATGTCTCAAAGAATTTTCATAATTTATTTGTCAGAACTAGTATTTAAATATACAATTAATTTAGGCTAAATCTTTTGACTAATCTCTAAGACATTAAACTTGGTTATTCAGAGGCAAGTATCTAGTGACACCAAAAATTGCTGAGAATAGATCTAACAATACCCTTGAGCTTATCACAAGCCAACTTAGGTCATGGAACTTGATAACAGATAGCTCGTTTGAAAGTCTAAGAATCTCTTACGATTGAAAAATTAAAATTATAACATTCCAAACCCAGTATATACATTTTAAATAAAATAAAAAAACCAACATAATTGAATATTAATTTAAATTGCGAAACATAATTTAATTTAAAAATAACAATTTCATATATTTTGAATCACTTTCAACCTAATTGTAAATGAATAAATTGAATATTTTCTTATTAGTTTTAATGTGCCGTCTCACTCTTTTGTATGCCAACGATCCATTATCAACTCTATAAACATTGAAAATCAGCCATTTTAACAATCAATCAACAAAAATATTTTTATCGAAATTAATTATTATCTACAATAGAAAACAAAAAATACGCATAAGTACCCTAATTAAATATGAGAGTGTGTTTGCGCATGCTTTCATGCGCATCATTAAAAGCTTTACCGCACCAAAATGTTAATTACTCACAACACAGCGAGACAAACAAAAACAAAAAAGAGGTGTTTTTAGAATTGCATAAATATTGAATTATTGCTGAAAAACACTAATTTATTGAAAATACTGATGCAATATGAAATTTAATAAAGTGAGCAAATTTAATTATAATTATTAAACAAATATTTGAAGTAAACAGAGTTGAAAATGCAGTGATATTTAATAGATGTTGGCACAAAGAAATTTATATACCTTTTGATGCATATATAATATATACATATGTGTATATCAGTCTGTAGTAATTTCATCACCAGCTATCTTACCACTTTGAGTACGAAGATGTAAAACTAAAACAAGCAAATTGAAATTCAACTCGAGCTGGGCCACAAACAACCGAAGCAGCATCTTGCAGAACCCTACCAACACTAAAATAACAAGAAACGCCCAACAACAGCTTTGGCAAAACAAAGTTTTCGCGAACATCATGTCATGAAAGTGTGCAGACAAGTGTGTGGTTGCGTGCAAGTTATTGTGGTGGCAGCCACATGCGCATGCATGGTGGGACTTCAAATATCAAATGTTATTGTTGTTGCTAGCAAAGTGGAATGCATAAACACAGGAATACCCAAAATAAATGTTTATGTGTGTTGGCAATGCCTTGGCGTTGTTGTTGTCTTTATTATGTGTGTGTGGCTGCGTTGAAGCAACTATCAAAGATGCCTTCGAGTTTGCCAACAATTTCAATGATTTCTTAATTAAATTATCAAGTTTCTAATTTGCTGCAATGCCACTGGTGTATTAGTGCCTAGATTGCATACAAATGTATATTTGTGTAAGGAAGTCTTCTTCAACAAGAAAATTTATTTAATAAAGCGAGTTATTTAAGAAAGGTTTGTATATGTTGTTTCTCAGGAGTCGTTTTCTTCAGCCATTTCCTTATATAGTCCAAAAATGGAGGAAATCGGATTATAACCACGCCCACACCCCATACAAAAGATACGTGGAAAACTACTGAAAATGCTCTAATTCAGTAAGGAAAACCAACAGAAACCTTAAATTTCATTATAAAGAAGGTAGCCACTTATGGGTCAAAAACCATATCTCCGAAACTACTCGACCAATTTCAATTAAATTATGTTTGTAATATTTTCCTTGCAACCCAATGATATGTTGTGAAAATGGGCCAAATCGGTTCGCAACCACGCCTACTTCCCATATCAGGGCTTTGAAGTCGATCTAAATCGTTTACTTACAATATATAAAGTAATCACTAGTGAATAGATCGAAACAGAACTTTTGCACAAATACTATATTTCTGAAAATCGTCGAAATCGAACCATATATTTTCAAGGCCCCATATATCGTACATGAGGACCTTAGTGCTTCTAACACATTTTTTACTGAAATTATAGGTAAGTCTCTCAAATATTTTGAAGAATTTCGGAGGGAATATCTTTCTTTTACTAACATGACTCCGTGCCTAAAATACGTGAAAACGGGTCATAACTTCACCTAGTTCCCATATACCTAATATTAGAGTTTCCAACTTTCAATGGACTCTATACCATATATATGACAAATATGTGAGTCAAATTGTGTGTTTTATATGTACTAATAAAATTAAATAAATAAATTGCGAGAGCTTAAAATTTTCGGTTACACCCGAACTTAGCTCTTCCTTATTTGTTTAATAAATATTTTTTTACTTATTAACCCTAATTTTTCCTTCAATTCTCTTTTCATGAGCAAACTTTCTATTTTCAAAGATAATGCCTTTGTTAAAATTAAAAGCTATTAGTATTGTTGTTACAGCTTTGAGCTTTTCAAGAACATAACATAAGCACCTAAGCGGTTTCTTCAAAAACTTACACACTTCTGTTATGTGGTTTATTGGTTTAAATTTCGTCTTTACTAGAATTAAGAGAATTAAGCTATACGCTCTTAACTTCATTTCAAAAAGTTTACGACAGCAACACTGCAACTCAGCAACTACCAGCTAAAACTTAGACAAAACTTCTAATTTATAGAATAAATACATATGTACGAGTACATATACAAGTACATATACAAGTACATATTCAAGTGAGTTTATTCCACTAAAATATCATCAAAGCAAATATTTCTCTCACCTTCACACTATAGACTGTCACAAAGTTTTCTAATTAAGTTTGGTTGAATTTTTAAGACTTCTGCCAGCGCAGTGACAGTGAAAAATGCAATGAAAACTTTTGTAGTTGCCGGTGTTGTGAACTTTAGAATTTTCCTAAGAAGGTGAATATATGGAAAATTAACATGCACTTGCTTTCAATTAGTCCAAGCTGCAGGTCAATGAACTGTAATACTGATAATACTAAGTTAAAGTAACTTGAAGTGAGGTGTGGTAAGTAGAAGTTAAAAAATAATACAGAAAAAATCACTGAAAGCTAAGTTGCATATTGCAATAGATTTAGTATTTATTCGTACCTACATCTCTTACTTTTATTTCTACATTTCCACCAGCTGATAAGAAAATTTAATTTTTTTCTTATATTGCTAGAAGTTCTTGTGAAATGCTCCACGGAAATAACAACAACAGTAATGAGGCACTAAGTCTTCTTTTCAAACCTCTGTTCACAGAAGCAGTGCAACTACTTTAATGCACAATTTGTAAACTTCAAATGGCAGTAACATTTTGTTCGAGCTATCGCTGCTATTTGTCGGTTTTATCAGCTGCCGCAGAGACGCAAAGCAGGCGCGCCGCAAAATGGGTTTATGTAGCTTTTGCTTAGACACAGCGCGATATATGTAAGCATAGGCATTAGTGTAGTAAGAAAGTTTTAAATATCCAGGAAATAACAAAATATATATTTATATTTCTATGTTCTTTATTAACAATGAAAATATATAAAATATAAAAAATTTAATAAAAAAAAAACAATTTAATAAAAAAACACACTGTGGTGCTCTACTCTTCCGGATGTGGGGCACGCGGATATGGGTAATGATGTTACAGAAACCGGATTTGATGTTACCGGAAACTGGGCAACAGGATATGATGTTACGGGAACTGATGTTACCGGAACCGGAAATGAGGCAACCGGAATCTAATATGAGGTGGCCTGATGTTACCGGAATCGGAAACTGGGTAACCGGATATGAAGTCATGTTAAACTATGTTATCGGAACCGGAACATTATATGAGGTGGCCGAATATGGGGTAACCGGAACAGGATATGATACTATCCTCTTATTCCCTCCGTGTCATCAGGGTGTCTAGAAAGTATTATGTACCGAATTTCATTGAAATTTAACTTGAATAGCTTTATTTATGGCTTAGTTATGCCAGTTTATCCGTTGCACGGACATTCATTTTGATATAATGGTTCAAAAAAATTTTTTTAGAAAATTACTTTGAATTTAAAACGTTATACTTATGAAATCGGAGTTATGACTCTTCAAAGTGTTGTGGTGATCTACACTGAAGTGATGTTACCAAAATCGGATATGATGTTTCCTGATATGATGATATGAGGCCGGAACCGGCAATAGGGCAACTGTAAATTGGGTCACCGGAAACGGAAATTGTGTTACCGGAACCGGATATGGGCAATGGTTTTACCGGAACCGGAAATGATTCCACCAGAACCGGATGTGGTCACACGGGAACGGATATGGGAATGGTGTTACGGGAACCGGATACTGGGTATCCGGATATGATGGGAACCGATGTTATCGGAACCGGAAATTATGTTACCGGAACCGGACCGTGTCATCAGGGTATCTAGAAAGTATTATTACCGAATTTCCTTGAAATCGGTCGAATAGTTTTTGAAGTTCCAAATATGCCCCTTCATAGTGCGACGAACATACAGGCATCCGTATTTGACCTGTTATATAACCTTATAACGGGTGATTTTTTTGAGGTTAGGATTTTCATGCATTAGTATTTGACAGATCACGTGGGATTTCAGACATGGTGTCAAAGAGAAAGATGCTCAGTATGCTTTGACATTTCATCATGAATAGACTTACTAACGAGCAACGCTTGCAAATCATTGAATTTTATTACCAAAATCAGTGTTCGGTTCGAAATGTGTTTCGCGCTTTACGTCCGATTTATGGTCTACATAATCGACCAAGTGAGCAAACAATTAATGCGATTGTGACCAAGTTTCGCACTCAGTTTACTTTATTGGACATTAAACCAACCACACGAATGCGTACAGTGCGTACAGAAGAGAATATTGCGTCTGTTTCTGAGAGTGTGGCTGAAGACCGTGAAATGTCGATTCGTCGCCGTTCGCAGCAATTGGGTTTGTGTTATTCGACCACATGGAAGATTTTACGCAAAGATCTTGGTGTAAAACCGTATAAAATACAGCTCGTGCAAGAACTGAAGCCGAACGATCTGCCACAACGTCGAATTTTCAGTGAATGGGCCCTAGAAAAGTTGGCAGAAAATCCGCTCGACAAATCGACAAATTTTGTTCAGCGATGAGGCTCATTTCTGGTTGAATGGCTACGTAAATAAGCAAAATTGCCGCATTTGGGGTGAAGAGCAACCAGAAGCCGTTCAAGAACTGCCCATGCATCCCGAAAAATGCACTGTTTGGTGTGGTTTGTACGCTGGTGGAATCATTGGACCGTATTTTTTCAAAGATGCTGTTGGACGCAACGTTACGGTGAATGGCGATCGCTATCGTTCGATGCTAACAAACTTTTTGTTGCCAAAAATGGAAGAACTGAACTTGGTTGACATGTGGTTTCAACAAGATGGCGCTACATGCCACACAGCTCGCGATTCTATGGCCATTTTGAGGGAAAACTTCGGAGAACAATTCATCTCAAGAAATGGACCCGTAAGTTGGCCACCAAGATCATGCGATTTAACGCCTTTAGACTATTTTTTGTGGGGCTACGTCAAGTCTAAAGTCTACAGAAATAAGCCAGCAACTATTCCAGCTTTGGAAGACAACATTTCCGAAGAAATTCGGGCTATTCCGGCCGAAATGCTCGAAAAAGTTGCCCAAAATTGGACTTTCCGAATGGACCACCTAAGACGCAGCCGCGGTCAACATTTAAATGAAATTATCTTCAAAAAGTAAATGTCATGAACCAATCTAACGTTTCAAATAAAGAACCGATGAGATTTTGCAAATTTTATGCGTTTTTTTTTTTTTAAAGTTATCAAGCTCTTAAAAAATCACCCTTTACATATCTAAATCGTTTATTTTTATCACTTACAAACAACCGATATGTGAACAAAACTATAATCTGTGATAGTAACTTTTTTTGCGATTGTGAAAACTTTTTTGATTTTAATTTCTGGTAAAAAATTTAGTTTATTATTTCATATTAATTTCGAAATTCATTTAAAATAATTTGTTTTGATTTAAAAAACTCCTTTCAAATATTCATAAGACCCCAAAATTTGTAAACCACGGCATTTACTAACAGCCATGACATTGCCACTGCAATCGCATTTGCCAATTGCATTGCCTTGCCTTGCCTAGTCCTGCCTGGCGCTGCCTTTGTGTGTGCGTTTGGCAGAGCGCGAAGTTGTTGTTGCCGTCGCTTATCAGAATTCAACAGCTCAACTGGGAAATTATATTTTTCAATTTGTCTATTGTAAAAGCAGAAAACTAAATGAAAAAGAAATAACAAAAAACCAAAAACAAAAAAGTGCACGAATCGGTTTGTAAGTTGCAATTGTTGTTAGTGTTTGCGAAGACAACTACTACTATTTGTAGGCAAACAAGAATTGCGTCTGCTAGTGTGTTCTTGTTGTTCTTCAATGCTTTATTTTCGAATTCCTCACTCTGTTTCTACGCTTCCTTCTTCGCACTCTATTTGTTGCTATAATTCATTGCTGTCAGTTTGCAAGTTGCATGTTCAAATGTAATTTGTGGTCACAGACTGCTTGCTTGCTACAAACGCTCTGCCTGTGTCTGCGTTGTTGTTGTTCTTTTACCATTTAATAACTCTTTCGACGGCATTTCTTTCTACGAATATTATTTCCTTGCATTTTTTCAACACCTTTCTGGTGGCGGGCGCCTAATTGCCCTTCGGTTGTACAACACCCGTCGTGGATGCCACAAGTTTATTCAAATTCAAAACCGACTCAGCTGACTCATCAATATTCGTTGAGTGTGCATTAAAATGTATTTTGCAGGCACTTAGTTATGGCTAACGCATACGTCACGCTTGTGATGGTACAGAAAAAAAGAATTATTGAAGAAATTTGTACCAGGGTACCAGGTACCCTATAGATGAATAGTATTTCAAAAGAACTGCTCGAGCTGATAACTATTCCTCATCTCATATAACTTTTTTCTTATCCTTAATAAACAAAGATTGAACTTTATAAATAAAGCTATAGATTATAGTAAGGAGAGATGTTGTTCTGTACACCCTCATAGCCTCTTCGATTTGTTGCTATCATTTATAGAAACTACGTGTTCTAGTAGAGTTTTATAAGTCTCATAAGGTGTATGGTTATCGCTGATTGTGTGGGGCCATCTAAAAGCTTCCTTAGCTTAATGTAAGCGTTTAATCATCCATCACCTCCTTTATTCCAGAATATATCATTGAAGACCGTGTGGATTGATCATGAGTTCAACAATAATCTTTTTGAAAATGTTCTTATAAACAGGGAAACATGGTGGACATAATGGTCGAGGAACCAGCTAACTTTTTTTTTCAAAAGATCGATAATGAGATCGTGAAAGCCATAGGAACGATAGTTCAAATCACAATAACGCATATTATCTTGTATATAAAATAGCATTATTGTGAAGAATCTAGAGTTCATTCATAAAGAACTATGGAATCTGATAGCTTATCGAATATGTGACCCATATATAATAGAATTCTGAAAATACTTTTCGGATGTCAACGATAAGAGATCCTCTGGAAAAAGAAATGTATCCAATGTTCGTTGGTCTCCGTAATCGAATTGAAGAACTGCTCGAACTAAAAGAGACCAGATAAAGAAAACGTTCCACAACATCAAGCTCAGTCTCTGAAACAAAGACAAATCAGTTTTCTTTCCCAACAGTGCTACGTTGGGTTCAAAACACGCAAAAGTAGTCTGCACCCAAAACAACTGAATACCATGAAACAACCAATACCCGGTAGCCCGTTATCAGCTGAATCAGCATAATAACTCAACACATCCGCTAAGCCGGCAGTTCAACTGTAGAATTTATATAAAACGCCGGTTTCCATTGTTCCACACACACGACCACACATACTCATTTTTAGTTAACGGCAGTGGTTGTTATTGCCGCCAACCTACATCTAATAGAACACGTTCGCGTCTGCGGTTTAATCGACGCCAAATATAGCTCGCGTAAGCGCCATTTCTCCAATATTCATGCATAGTTGCGCTGTTTTGTTTGTTTATTTTTATTCGGCAAATATTCAAGTCGAGTTTTTCCCAGGAAACCGCAGTCGTGCAAAGTTCACGGTATCACGTGATGTGCCCGGTGCGCATTTATAATATTTTTCCCCATTTTTTACGCTTTTACGCTGTCTCCCTCAGCCCACAATCACGGTGGCGCACTCCAGCGCGATCATTTGTTGCGTGACTAACCGTTCATGCAAATAGAAAAC
Source organism: Zeugodacus cucurbitae (assembly GCF_028554725.1). Taxonomy (NCBI): domain Eukaryota; kingdom Metazoa; phylum Arthropoda; class Insecta; order Diptera; family Tephritidae; genus Zeugodacus; species Zeugodacus cucurbitae. The sequence goes on along the minus strand of NC_071671.1, from coordinate 63,838,326 downwards.
ATTTAAAAGGCATAAATAAACGAAAGCGAATAACAACAACAAGTACAACAATCAATTGCGAACGAAAAGTCATGGAAATTTCATCACGGTCGCTCCCTTTAGTTGACTTAATATATTCTTTCTTTTGTGTTTTTTGTTGCTGTTATCGCTAAGGTGCAAATGACCGCCAAATGTTTGAGAATTAAATATTTTATTGTGCAAACAATTTTCTTGCAGGTAATTGCTTTAAAATTGTTTAATATGTTTTAATTATTAAAAGCAGTTGAGAGAAAGTGCGTCATAGTGTTGCCACTGTTGTTTGAAATTTGTAGTTGCGACAATTACCGGTATGTTCAAGAGTTGTAACTCAAAAAATTGGAATTTATTTTTTCATTGAACAAGATATGAATGTCTAAGGCATGTTAAAGAGGCCACGATTTCACCAAAGTTGACTTCGACCCATATAAGGTAACCATAACCCAACCTAATCTTCCTCTAAGAGCAAAGTTGTTCTTATGCTTACAGCTACATATATCTCTAGTTAGAAAATATTTAAATAACACTATATTTACCAATGCTAATTTTTATACTCTCTCTCACAAAACGGTTTTTTGTAACACCCAAAACTAAACGAGTCCAGATATCTGTCAGTCCGTCCGTCCGTGCAAAATGGTACACCTGTTTCTTGGCACCATAGGAAGGTTGCTTTCGAAGATGGGCAAAATCGGAACACTACCACGCCCACAAAATGACAAAAACCGAAAACATATAAATAAATAAAGCTATGAAAGTAATCCGAGGAAATCGGATTATAACCACGTCGTCCTCCCATACAAAGGTTATATTGAAACTACTAAAAATCCTTTAATTCAGTAAGGAAAAACACTAGATACCTTAAATTTCATTATAAAGAAGGTATGGAAGAGCGACTACTACTCGACCAATATCAATGAAATTTTGTTTGTGATATTTTCCTTGCATTCCAATGATATGTTGTAAAAATAGGTCATATCAGTTGACTACCACGCCTACTTTCTATATACCAGAACGATCTGAATCGTTTACTTTACATGATATAAAGTAGGCACTAATGAACATATCGGAACAGAACTTTCCATAAATACTGCATTTATAGTGTGGCATCGCTCTTCTAAAAATCGTCGAAATCGGACCATAAGTTTTCAAGGTCCCATATATCGTACAAGAGGACCTCAGAGATTCTAATTTTTTTTTTTTACCGAGAATATAGGTAAGCCTCTCAGATATTTTGAAGAAATTCAGAGGGAGTATCCTTCTTTTAATAATATGTCTCCGTGCCTAAAATGCTTTAAATCGTGTCATAACTTCACCTAACTCCCATATACCGAGTATTAGGGTTTCCGACTTAAAATGGACTTTATACCATATATGTGACGAATATATGGGTCAAATTGTATGTTATATTAATAAAATGAAATTAATAAATTGCGAGAGTATTTAATTTTCGGTTACATCCGAACTTAGCCCTTCCTTACTTGTCTAATTTTCATTTGTCTAAAATTATCTCTCACATTCCATAAAAGATTTGGTCAGCATATTAACAACTTATTGCCACAATGCTAACGCAGTCAAGTGTTCAAAACCAAACGCCTATTTATATGGCACTGGCATTATGTAAATTATCAGTAATTTGCAATTATATACAATTGCTTGCCAATTTGGTTGTCAATTAGAGAGACTTCGTTGTAGCGTAGATTCGAATATTGTAGCATGGACTGAGGCTACAAAATTGTCCGAGATTTTCTAAGTATTTTGCATAATGAAAGACAAATTAAATGCATACAACTATTTAAGACAAAAGTTGCAATTAGCTTAAGCTCAACAATTTTAGCTAGAAATTAGAGCAAGAAATTCCGAGAATGTGGTTTTGTTTAGAGCGGAGAGCACACATATGCATACATATATATTTCTATTATTGTTTACTCATAATGCTAGTTGTTCTATGAATAACAAATTCGGACTAATTAATGTGCGACTTCGGATCTGTGAATGCAGATTTTCAAACAAGTTTTAACGAGCACTAATAATTTTAGTTATATATGAATGCGTAAGTCTACATTTCAAAAAAAAACTGCATAATTCAAATATTTATAAAATAATTCCATTATAAACATATTCTATCACTTGTTATAACATATACCTAAGTGGTGTGTTCAAAAAATAACGGGAATAGTAAAATTTCAAATTTTATATGGAAAATCGATGAAATAGCCAACGGCTATCCCAAAAATCGCGTTTGAGAAGTGTTTCGACGATAGCTAGAAGTGCTTACAGAAGTACATAATATCGTCTGGGAACTATTTTAAAGGCGACAGTACATATATACAATATAATATAGACGAATGCTTAAATAAAAAAAAACGAAAATTATCGTTAATTCTTTAACAAACCTCGAATGTAAATATATAGAGAAGTATTTTTTATAAAGTTGAAATGCATATTACCAGCTTTATCTGCATATTTTACATTATAACATAAAATATTTGTAGTTAAAAAAAATGCCAAGTTTTTTCAGCTTTCACTATTAAATATTTAACCCGCATTGTTGAGCTCCATTGAGCTGTAATGAAGTAAAAACAACAGGCAATAATAATAGTAAAATAATTTATTTTTTTTTTGCAAAACATTTTATTGAATTTATTTCGATAAAAAAAACATTTAATTTAATTTAATGCTGAAGAGCATACAAAGCAATACATTCCTTCGCAGTTGAAAAAAGAAATTGAAATGAAAAATACTTTATTTTATTAAAAACCCACCTCATCAGCAACCAGGCCTCACTTGAATCCATGGCCATTACTCTTTTAAATTCTACTTTAAATATATAATTTTTTCAGTGAAACAATAATCATAGGAAAAGGATAGATACTATAAGGAAGGAATATTATTTAACGAAATCTTTAAAATTTCAATAAATCCCAGCGTTACTCAACATATAAATATATATAAGGTTGGCAAATATCACTTCCCTTCCGCCTTTTTGTCTTTTGAATTTCGCGGCTATGTATAAAGCGCTACAGAGCTCGCATCTGGTAATACTATACATCTTTGAGAGGTCTTGACATAATCTACAAAATTACGCTATGCTTGATTAGTTTGGATATTGCGTTCAACAGTTATAAACGTGTAAACATGGAGTTCACTAATGCCGAATTCTCGCTATTTTAAAGTTTTCATTCTGTAAAGGCATATCCGCTAGAGAAATGAGATTAATGGTGTTTTGGGGGATGGTACTCTATCAGTTCGAACTGCGGAGGAATGGTTTCGACGATTCAGAGCGGGTGAAAACGATACTATGGATAAGCCAACCGGCGGAAGACCTGTGGAATACCGATCAAATCATGGAAAACATCGAGTTAGACCGACATGTGTAGACACCAAACCATTTTTAAGCATCTGCAGAGGCTGGATACACAAAAAAGCTTGATGTTTGGGTGCCGCATAATTTGACGAAAGGAACGAACTCAACCCATTTTTGAAGCGGATGGTGACTGGCGACGAAAAATGCATCATATATGAAAATATCAAGCGAAAACGGATTGACGGCCAGGAAGTTTTGCTGTGTGTTTCGTAGGATTGGAAGGGAATCATCCACTATGAGCTGCTCGCATATGGCCAGACGCTTAATTCTACCATCTACTGTGAGCAACTGGACCGCTTGAAGCAGGCGATCGACCAGAAGCGTCCAGAATTGTCCAAATAGGAAGGATTTAGTGTTACACCAGGACAACGCCAGACCACACACTTCGTTGAGGACTCGGCAGAAGCTACGGAAGCTTGGATGGGAGGTTTTATCGCATCTACCATATAGCCCGGACATAGCGCCAAATGATTACCATCTGTTCCTGTCCATGGCGAATGCCCTTGTTGGAGTAAAGTTGAACTCAAAAACTTGTGAAACTGGCTGTCCGATTTCTTCGCAAATAAGGAAGAGAGCTTCTACGAGGTGGCTATTATGAAGTTTTCGTCTAGATGGAAACATATTATCGAACAAAATGGCGCATATTTGAACTAAATCCGATCACTATAACACTTTTTAAAAAAGCAATTAATAAAGAAAAAAAGCGGCTGGGAGTTTATATTATATTAACTGTAATCATGCTCCTCAGATTGGTTACCATAGAGTCAATTGAATCGGACTATTACTTATATACTATATCAAACAAGCGAATTTTAGCTCTTTCTAGCAACTCTTTCATATCACCACTAACCAGTCAAATACATTTATGAGTATTTATTTATTTATAATTTTACATATGCAGATTATACATTTTACATAATAATGACAAAAAGTGAAACTTCACAAAATGAAAGCCACTCACCGCATCAAAACTTGCAGCTTTTTTATATGGAGAGTTCTGAAAAAATGTAATTCCGCTGTTATTTACATTCAATATTTAACTGCAGCGCCGCGAGTAATTCAATCGATCAATTTAAATTGTTTGCAGCTTTGAACTCGCTCCTCAAACACCACTAACCACCGGCGCCCGCACACACATGTTTGCAAACACATTTAATGGTAACGGTATTTTTGCAGCGCAAACACTATTAAATCACAACATAAATTTGCAAAAAAAGCAAGCATTTTTAAGAGCTTACACAAATAATTTACTTTATACAACAAAGAAATCCAAAAAAAAAGCACTCGACTCTACAATGAAAACAAATAAAAGCAAACACACACACACACAGCTACAAGTAAGCATATACACCACTCAATTCAACCGCAAAATTTGCTGTTGCTTGTAAACTTTAAATGTAAATACAAACACATACACACATTTACAACATCAACAACAACAGCATGCAAACATAAATCGATTCCCTGCGGATGAACGCACACACCGCTACATAATCAGCCAATCACTAAAATCAACCCTACCTCCGGGCCCACTTTTGTTTCGACCCCCCACTTGAGTTGGCAATCAAGCGACGCACTTACTTTTACGGTTACCATTGTGCGCTCCTCTTCACCGTTTCTCTGCTGCCCCACAAACGCACGGATTAGCTTTGCAGATAACTTCAGCATTCACACCAATCAATACGCACACTTCATTGTGTTCCGTTTGGCATTGACCGGCATGCTTTTGGCCGACCAGTAGTAGTGATGCTCAAAATGGCGCACACACAAGCACACACACACACACACACTTATATGGAAGCGGATACTCTTAGTTGCCACATTATTTATTTGAATCTGTATATGAATCTATATTGTATATACCGCCCATTCTGTGCACCTTCGGCCAAGTCCATCCCCCATTCAGCTATCACCACGCCGCCGGCAAATTATCGCTTATCGATAGCGCCGCCGGCATTTGTGTAGGAGTATAAATAAATTTCGAAGAGAGTTTGAGTTAACAGTGTATGCTGAAAAAGGTCCCGCCAAAAGTATTTGATGTTCCCAATATATAGTCGTACTCGTGCAACATTGCCATAACAAATCATGCCAGCAGCATTTTGCAACACTGTTGAAGTTGAATTCTATCGCGCCAAACTTTAATGTTATGCCTTAACACTTTGCCTGCAAGCGCTTTATTTATGTGCACATAAATTTGTTTGAATGTGTACGTGGTTTTAAGATTTTCGTTGGCGGTGCCACAGTATTCTTCAAGGGTTCAATCGTATTTTCGACTTAGAAGATAAGTCTTATCTTAAGGATTTAGTGTTGCTATGTGAGAGGTTTCGTTTTAACTTGGATTTTGTGTGAGCTTTAATAAATGGCGGGGAAATTGACCGCAAATAAAGCCAGAGGATTTGTAAGAAATAAAAAAATAAGAATTATGAGTTTTTATACTCTCGCAACAAAGTTGCTAAGAGAGTAGTATAGTTTTGTTCATATAACGGTTGTTTGTAAGTCATAAAACTAAACGAGTTAGATATAGGGTTATATATGTATTTCAAAATGATCAGGATGACGAGTATAGTGAAATCCGTATTTCTGTCTGTCCATCCATCCTTGCAAGCTATAATTTGAGTAAAAATTGAAATATCTTGAGAAACTTGGTACACGTCTTACTTGGCACCATAAGAAGGGTAAGTTCGAAGATGGGCGAAATCGGGCCACTATTACGGCCACAAAATGGCGATAACCAACAACAAAAAAAGAGCTATAACTAAGCCATAAATTAACCTATGAAAGTTGTATGAAGGATCGCACTATGAAGGGGCATATTTGGATGTAATATTTTTGAAAAGGTGGGCGTGGCCCCGTCGCCTACTAAGTTTTTTGCACATATCTCGTAAACTACTAAAGCTATAGCAACGAAACTCTCTAGAGTCGTTTCTTTTAGGTATTACCTTATACAGACCAGAAAATCGGTTACAACCACGTTCACCTCTAACACAAAGTTTTTTTTTTGAAAACTACTGAAAATGCTTTAATTCAATAAGTAAAACTACCAGAAACCTTAATTTGGTATACAAAATATTAAATGGGCCCACTAATGGGTCAAAAACCATATCTCTGAAACTACTCGACCAATTTCAATGAAATTCCGTTCGTAATACTTTCGTAGCATCTTAATGATACGTTGTGAAAATATGCCAAATCGGTTCACAACCACGCCTACTTCCCATAAACAATAACGTTGAAGTCGATCTGAATCGTTTACTTTACGATAGATAAAGTAAGCACTTGTGAAGATATCGGAACATAACTTTGCATAAATACTACATTTATTGTGCGGCATCGCACTTCTAAAAATCGCCGAAATCGGACCATAAGTTTTCATGGCCCCATATATCGAAAATGAGGACCTCAGTACTTCTAACAAATTCTACCGAAAATATAGGTAAGTCTCTCAGATATTTTGAAGACATTCAGAGGGAATATGTTTTTCTAATCATGTCACCATGCCAAAAATTAGTGAAATCGGGACATCACTTCCCCAATACAACTAATATATATAATAAATATTAGGGTTTCCAACTTTCAAAGGACTTTATACTATATATATCGAATATGTGAGTTAAATTTTTTGTTATATTCATAAATGGAATACATAAATTGCGAGAGTATAAAATGTTCAGTGACACCCGAACGTAGCCATTTATTACTTGTTCTTAAAATAATTTAGTAAAAATTAGGCAAATGAAATGTTGATGATTTTGATTTCAATATGTGTTTGGCCGATATTTTATGCTTCTAGTTCCCCTCAAATCCCTTCATCAGCGACTCTAGAACCGAAAAAGGTAAAGCAATTTTAAAGTTAATTATTAAGTTACAAATAATTGATGAAACAACTGCTTTCAACAAATGGTATTTAAACGATACTTTTTACATAATAATCTACTTATATTTAAGGTATAAAGGACCACACATATTGATATAACAAATATTGCAAATTAATTTTTGTACAACAGTGTAAATATCACAAGCTTCTCTCCGACATATAATTGTCTGAAATAATTGTACTCTGACATAATCTACTAAGCTAGCTAGGCATACCTAGGCAACACAATGAGCATGTGGAAAACCACTCAACTGGAAATGAACTGTAACCAAGTCCCATGTCAAGTTCGTTTTAGCGCTTAACATACACTGACCACACACACAAAAGCACACATGCACAGAGCATTTAAACTTTCACCCAAACAAAGCCGCATGCATTATATTTGTCAAATTCCAATTGGCAAGGCAACAACAAATTATTTAACGAATGCGAATGTAACAAAATTATGCAATGTAATATAAATCCATACATAGCGTAGAATACGAGAATATATAAATACATTTGTACTAAATTTATATATGTATAAGCGCCTAATGTTATGCTATGCGTTGGTATGCTATGTTTTGTAGTATATATATTTAAGTGTTTGTATGTGTGTACGTCTGTACGTGCATGAAAATGTCGAAAAGCGTGTCACGTCACTTTGCCAAAAATATTTGTTTAGGTTAATTTCAGCCAAATACCAGTCAAATACCAAATGTCACTCATACCACATGGCGCACCCCCATATACTAAATACTACTATATGTATGGTTGTATGTATCGCACATAATATTTAAATACGCCATACATAATAATAATAATACTGAATGCTATACGCATATTTCTCATGTCTGCATATTAATCTACGTACAACTACATATAACAACATGTAGATATGTAAAGCATGTGAAATATGTACCACACAGTGTAATGTTGGCTATATGTTCGCTTGTATGTGTGCGAAAATGTAGGTATTTGCCAGCCTATAGGCATTTTTGATATTTGTGTTTAATTTTTGATTGCTCAAATACTTGTTAATATACGAAAGACACGTTTCTATTTGAATTTAAATTTGCCGCTGGTGTATTGATATTGTTTTTGAAATGATTTATTTTTGGTTTTATGTTGATTTTTGGCGCACACAAACACACTTGTATATTTATTTATGTAACTAAAAGTATATACAAATGTGCTGTTATAAATATTTGTTTAAATTTGCATGGACAGAGTAGCTAAGTAAAGTCTTTAAGTTATAAATGAAGCAGCAAATTATTGAAGAATCGAAGAAATTTAATACAAATTAAAGCTCTAACTCACATATATCACTTCGACTTTAAAATAAGAGCAGAAATATTTAATTTTGTATAATAAAATTACGAAATTATTTCCTTTGCATTGCTGCAACTAAAACTAGAAGCAACAAACATCTTAGCAATCACCTCAAGCAACGCAAATAAATTATTAAATTCCAATCTTCCTGCAATCTTCCAGCACTACAAGCTGAGCGGAGCAAAAATAGTAATAATAATAAACAAAGTTAATGGCAAATCCGCCAATTTCGCTTTAATACAAAGTTATTTACTTAATAAGCGCCGCAAGTTCGAGACCCCAACACAAGATGCTGAAGTCGCGGCATGCTGTCACTTTTTACGACAACTGCAGTGTTGCTACGTTTTTATTACATTTCACTTTCGCCATTGCAAGGCTCCTCCCCTCCTTCACACATACCAATGCACATATATTATGTATTTATACTATTTTATTGGCGAAATGCAGTAAATTTTATGCTTAATGCGGTGTGCCGGGGCAGCTGAAATAAGCTGCCGATGCTCACCACTCACCACTCACAGTTACTTGTGGCATTGAGCGCGCTTGCCGCTCGCGTTGTCCACTGTATATTGCATATAAATTTATTTATTATAAAATATATATGTATATATAAATATGTGCAGTAAAACGTGAGTGGCGATCAGCGAACGAGAGCTAGGGTAGCAGTCGCGCTTTACAGCATCCCTGCTGCGGCATGAACTTTGTAAACTTTTGACCTCAAAATCCGGTCACACGTTTCAACTGAATAATGCACTCACATATGCGCTTGCCTGGCAGGTGCCTGTGTGTGTATGTTTGTTGGTATGTCAGCAGTTGATTTAGATGTTTTCATATGAGTGCGACCCAATGCATAGTGGTTTGAATTGAGAATTAGGAATAGGAAGCCGGCGCGCTTCGATTAAACACTTGATGAAACTAATTCTTGGTTATAGCGTTTTTAGACAGCCAAATAAAATGATCGATGAACATTTTTATGGAGAAACCCTTATTTGCTTTTTATACTGCCGGCTAGTCGATAAGAGCTTACCCGATCAGCTGTTTTGGTTTTTGCTTTTCATAAGAAGTTGTTAAGTTTGTTCAGCTGATTAATATTTTTCAGTAGCGACATCTACCGTAGCTTTTTTATCAAAAAATTCAGCTAATCGCAGAGAAAGAACGTATCGTACGTTTTTGTCGCAGAGTTGCATTTGATTTTCAAGTTTAAATTTAATTTAAAATTAATGGAGAATTTATTTTGTATGGTAAATCGTTCTTAAGAAGCGTTTAAATCGAGCAGAGGCCGGTAAATTGATTCATTAGCTCCTGTCTACAAACGCTATTATTGCTGGCTTTCACGAACTATCAAACCTTCTTCATATAGTTAATTTGTCCTCCTTTTTGTCAAGCCTTTCTTCTTTATTTGTGAATTTATTCGATCTTGATCTGTTTGAGTATTATATAAATAGGTAAAAATCACTGAAGACATGCCTTTCGTCTTCAAAAAATTCAATGTCAAAGCTATGCTTACATTTGGGCACTATATATTATCTAATGCTGAATTACCATTTTAAATCAAAATTAATTTTATTATGTTACAAGCGGACGATCTTGTTTCAACCGTCATGTTCTATATAGCACTTCATCCTGAACTCGAGTACTGTAAAGCGAAAAAAACTCTAATTCAGATAACCGTTTCGACTAATAAATAATATTTTTAACTAGTTGACGTAAAAGTCCAAGGTGATTAGAGACTCCTTAGTCTAACCATGTTTCAAGATAAAAAATGTTTCTCGATAACACTTTTGCAAAAACACCTTAGTAAAGTTATAGCTTAAAGGAGTATTGGAATGTGCGGAAATCTACAGCAATCACGAATAATTCGGGTTAAACAAAGTCCTTGGACTAACCAATTAAAAACTCTCATCTCTAGAATGAAGGTTTCGAACATACTTCTTCATATATGTGACCTGGTCTATGGAAAGGGGGCTTAGGTGTCAAAAAATCAATTTTCCCTTTTTAGTTGATTCGGATGGAAGATTTTTAAAAGCTGTTTCCCTGAAAACTAGTTTTCGCACGTTAGCTCCCTTTTCGTAGACCAGGTCACATATATCTTTTTGAGTCAAGGTTCATGCCTAGTTACCTGTATCTATCATTCCTATAAGCGTCGTTTAGGGAAATTCTATATTGCTTTAGATTAAAATCGCGTTTTCTCTTCTACCGTATTCGGAAATGCTATATATAGCGCAGTTAGCTCCTACATCACCTATCAAAGTAGTCAAAGGCGTCACGCTTTGAAGGTTCTTCTCGAGAGTACTCCATCTTAACCCTTGTTAATAATGCTAGTTCAACACCAATTTTTTTTTTTTTTAATTTAAAAATATAAGATCAAAACAACTTTAGAGAGTTCTTTGACAGAGCACTTCATGTTTCCCGAGCTCTGCTCAGCTTTGAAGTGATAGTTCTCAATTTACTTAGAACCTTCTATTATTGACTTTTTTATTAAATTAACAAAATAATAGTATCCTATTATTGGCAATCAAGCATCTACAATTCATCCGCTTAGTTTTGTAGCTCATAAATATTATTTAACACATTTCATTTAATGCTTATTGGGTTATGATTTTCACTCACAACGCTGCTGACTACATATCTACAACTACCCAGTTTTAATATGTTAACAACATTTCTAAGCGACCTCCATATATACATACATACAAGTATGGCATATACGAGATGCGCTTGCAATTTAGGGCAGATCTGTGGTTTATAAATATACTACACACATACATAAACCTATAGAAGGTAAGTAAAGAAATATTCGTGTACATGTCGCTAGCATGTGACATTGTAGCGTGTCATGTGAAACGTTTTGACGCAGCCACATGGTCAGAGCAATTTTTGAGCATGTATAGAGGAAAACCTTTATAGTTGTATGAGTGTGTGCCGCTGTTTGCGGCATAGAGTGAAATAATTTATTTATACTTTTATAGCTTTGCGTTGCTTATCGAATACCCATTGGTTGCCATGCTGCCATTTAATACCACAGTTTATAAACACATAAAGGGTGTGGTGTTAGGGGAGTGTACAGAAAATTTTAAATTGCTTTGAATTTGGAACAAACGCATTATAAGAGACAAACGAATAATATTTTTTGTGCGTAAGTGGTTAGATTAGCTCATGTTTCGGGGATTAAATTTCTTTAAAATATTTTTTGTAGTTGAGATTGACATTTAAAACATTTTTTTTTTAAGATTCTTTAAAAAGCAACACCCTGTAAATGTATATGTAAACTCAACTATAAGCTTTTCTATTATGAAAGCTTACATTTTAGTTGCTTACTGCCATTTTTCGTTTGGCTATTTATATACAAAAAAGTTCGCTAAACTTTAAAATTTATGCACAACATTGTTATTTATTGATTTGCACTTCCGTTATAAAATATAAGCATAATGCTAAATATATATCATCTATTGTATGTTTGCCCACCGCTAGGCACTCTAAAGTGCCGGAATTTCAGCAAACCACATCCACTGGGATAGGTAATCAATAACGGTAAAATGGCGCCATTCAAGTTAACGGCTTTGTATTTGGTGTGCGATTGGGTTCAAATGAGCATACAAAATGAGCATTAGCCTCATTCTTTCAGCAAATGCTGCAGCAACTCGATGCTTCAGTGCGGCAGTTGACACAAAGCGAATGCCGAAAGCATTGCAGCGCTTCTATCGCTCTTTTTTTGTTGTTGATAAAATTTTTAAAATTATCCAAAAATCAATTCAATATTTCGGCTGTGTGCTATTAGCGCTTCATTGTAATTGGTGCAACATAATCATTTAACTTATGTCGCTCATAAATGTTTATTGACTCTCGGCTATCTGTTGGATTTTGAGCCATGTAGATATAGCTTGTAGGTACAATGCAAATGGCGTCTGATTTATTAATTTATTGCACGGTTATTGAGGATCCTGTGCATAACCACACATATTAGTTTAGTCTATATATATATATATCAATCGATTATGCTGTCATATACAGCTTGTTACTAAAATAACATCACATTGATTTAGCGCGCTTGTTGTTGGTGGCAGGTCTTTGCTAGAAGGCAATATATTCGGTGTTCATAAATTGCTGTCAATTTTAATTTTGAATTTACAAGGTATTTTTGTTCAAACATGTGTAGTTAAACAGGATAGATACAGCAAAGTAGTATGGGGTCAAAGGTCGGTAACAGTTCGAACATATAAGAATGAGTGAATTTTATTAAGATAGAGAGAGAGAGAGAAATAAGTACGAAATATCTAACCAATTTTGGATATAAAAGCCAACAGGAACCCATTTCAACTAATTCTGATAGTAAAATAGACGATGTGTGTTCAAAAAATAGCGGGAATTTCCAAATGTCCGAAAAGTGCTATTGTCAAAATTTAGGAAGAAGTGCTGACATAAGTACATAGTATCAAATGGTGACTATTTGAATCCGAAAATATTAATTTATATAAACGAATTCACATTTTTTTTTCAAAAAAAAGAAAATTCCCGTTATTTTTTGAACACACCTCGTAGAACTGTCTCATTCAATATTATTGAGAATTGATGGATAATCGCACATAGAATCAAACAGGAGTGCGAAACTAACAATTTGGTGTGTATGGGAGCTCGAGAAACCTGTGAACCGATTTCATCAAACTCAAGAAATACTGTTTTATCCGAATATTCAAAGCTTTCAAACAATATTATAAAATAAAGCCAGTTCCTTACATCACTACACATGACACCTTTATTTACCACATCAATCAAAACAGCGTGCAACTGACAGGCGTAAGAATATTTTAAAAAAAGCAGCACTCTTTACCGCGGTTGCAACGTCTTAATTACTTTGCTTTAAACACAATTTTTACTTTATTTTTATTTTAATTATTGCAATGAAATTAAAAACATAAAGTGAGCGAGAGAAAAAACAACAATAAAACTACTAATAATGAGTTCACTGCAGTGCAGCCAGCCGCAAGCCATTTGCATCGTTGAGTTGTGGTTCAATGGCCGGTCGGTCAAAGCGGTATGCAGGCAGAAAATTTATTTTATATGTGCCTTCATGAACGTATACATATGCTATCACATATTTATATAAAATGTTCGCGCCACTGCAAATGTATAGCAGCAAACAAAAATTCATATGAGTATAGTGCTCACAAAGAAAGTATGTGTATGGTTGCGCTTCATATTTTTATTGCTGAAGGCTTTTAGTTGCACCTTGCCTTGCATATGCTAAAATTATTCATTTAAATTGGAGTTGAATATTTTTGCTAATGGAGCCTAGGAAAATTGAGGATATGATTTTAAATTAAACTATGCTATAAAAGGGTTACAATTTTTGGAGAAAATATGATAAATAAATATATGTATATACCCGTCAAGCAATCGAATTATGAATTATGTAGTCGGCACCATAATAAAATTTAGTATGTGGGTAGAGTCTTCGTTTATTCTATGTATATGGTTTGCAGAACTCCGGGTATTTTATACATGTCACTTCCATTTAGACTCTTTCATATAATCTAATCAAAATACTTGTCCCTTTCTCTCTATTTTGAGACTTTCAAAATTTTATTGCTTGAACATAATCTGAAAATGTTTGAGCCTCTACTAATTTGGACCCAAATTGAATTAGTTTTAGATCTAGTCTAGGGAACTCCAATTGGCTATGTAGTTGTCTTGACAAATTTCCTTCATAGAGCGCAAGTCAAAAGAGTTGAAGTAACAAATAAAAAATCAAACATTTCTTGCAAAAAAATGTCAAAGTTGAAAGCAAAAGGCAGGTCGACAAAGCTGATGCGACGCTGTTTGTGCGCTAACTGTAAATTACTTATTTTTTGACTATTTATCAAGGCGCAAATGAAAATAAACGCCCAAGTATGGACATGATGCCACTACTAAAAGCATAAAAAATATATATACGAAGGCATACGGTAGACATAATTTTGTACTGTATATTATATATGTATGAGTAAATTAAGGTATGTAAATCGTAACCCCTCGAAGTGCACTGGCCCAAACTTAACAATTCAGTTCAACACTTTGAATCCCATAACTACTTATTGTGCTCTTTCAATCCTCCATTACCGAAGCCCTTATGAACCAGTTAGGCTCTACAGTACTTGTCATAAAATAAAGCATTACTTTAGGGACTTGAGTCTCTGATTTTCAATACAGAAAAGAGTGAATTTAGTATTGTTATTTTATCAGAAGAAAACACAACCCCCCTCCTTATATGCGAAGAACTTGGTCAGCCACTTTTCAAAAGCATCTTTTGAGTTCAACTTTACACAACCAAGGTAGTTCGCCATGGACAGGAACAGGTGGTAATCGCTATGTCCGGGCTATATGGTGGATGCGATAAAACCTCCCAACCGAACTCCCGTCAGAGGACAAGCTCCCGAGTCCACGATCACGGAGTGTGTCTGGCGTTGTCCTGGTGGAACACTACGCTACTGGTCGATCGCCTTCTTCAAGCGGTCCAGTTGTAGAATTAAGCGTCTCATTGTGGATGATTCCCTTCCAGTATTCGTCGTCACAGGTCTTCCGCCGGTTGGCTTATCCCGCTCTGAATCGTCGAAACCATTCCTCCGCAGTTCGAACTGATAGAGAGTACCATCCCCCAAAACACCATTAATCTCATGGAACGTTTCTCTATCGGATTTTCCTTTAACGAAGGAAAACTTTAAAATAGTGCGAATTCGGCGTTAGTGAAATCCATGTTTCCACGTCTATAACTGAACGCAATATCCAAACTAATCATGCATAGCGTCGTTTTGTAGGTTATGGCAAGACCTTTCAAAGATGTGTATTATTGCCAGATACGAACTCTGTGGCGCTTTATACATAGCCGCAAAATTCAAAAGACAAAAAGTCGAAGGGCGATATTTGACAACCTAATATTTGTTCGGATAAAATTGCATATAAGAAGGTTCGTGTCACATAACCCGATTAGAGTGTAAACTGTTATAAATACGATGTTTCTACAACTATAAGCGTCTGTTGGTCTGTTCAAAGAGGAATGTCATTTCGATTATGGTTCGAGACCTTCGTAATGTCTCTAAGTTAGTTTTACGCGTATCGTAATAGTATGGAGAATACGTCAGTAACACTTAATACTGGATTATATTTCAAGGAGTCCAAATACTGTTCTATTGAATTTTTAACTAATTTTAATTAAATTTATATAATTAATGAAATTAAAAAAAAAATATTGTTTTTATATAAAAGAAAGTTTAAGTTTACTTTAATTCAATAATTAATATTATTTTGCTGCACACAATTATTTTTGCTTTAATTAATGTTATATTCTCTTTGTGTTATTTATATAATTATGATGACAATAATTACATTTCATATTAAATATTAATCCAGCAATAATATTTATATATATGATATCAGCAAAAAGTATATTAACAAATACATACATTCCTACTCCTATTACTCCCACGAGGTCATGCCAATCATGGCGGCAAAAAACGGCAGATGAGAGCTCGGAACCACTCATAATGTTATTATAAACAAACAACCACATACAATTAAAAAAACATCAATAATCACACGCCACAGCGAACACATCTCGTTTCAACTTTAATTATGTTCCACTCAACTCAAACAAGCAAAACAAATGGCATGCAGACAAACATACATACATATATGTATATTTACCATTTGATGTTTACAAATAAATACATATTAGCGATTCCATTTCTCTATATTATATGTGTGAGTACTTCCTGTCCTTTTGCCTGTGTATCTGGTATTTCATGTGAAGTGAACATTAGAAATCGCTTTAACCTTCATAACAGATCTGATTAGGAGCAGACGTGTGCTATGCGCGATTTATTTGTATATATATATATATATTTTTATACTCTCGCAACAAAAGTTGCTAAAGAGAGTATTATAGTTGTGTTCACATAACGGTTGTTTGTAACACCCAAAACTAAATGAGCAAAATCGGACCACTGCCACGCCACAAAATGGCGAAAACCGAAAACACATAAAGTGCCATAACTAAGCTATAAATAAAGCTATGGAATTTGGTATGAAGGATCGCACTATGAAGGGGCATATTTGGATATAATTTTTTTGGGGACGTGGGCTTGGCCCCACATATCTCGCAAACCAATAGAGCTATATAAACCAAACTTTCTGCAGTCGTTTTGTTTAGCCATTTCCTAATACAGTCCTAAAATGAAAGAAATCGGATAATAACCACGCCCACCTCCCATACAAAAGTTAGGTTGAAAATTACAAAAAGTGGGTTAACTCACTAACGAAAAACGTCGGAAACACTAAATTTCACATAAGAAATGACAGATGAAAGCTGCACCCAGATTTTTTTTATAAAATGGAAAATGGGCGTGGCGTCGCCCACTTATGGGTCAAAACCATATCTCAGGAATTACTCGACCGATTTCAATGAAACTTGGTTTGTAATAGTTTCCTTACATCCCAACGATATGTTGTGAAAATAGGCCAAATCGCTTAACAACCACGCCTACTTCCTATATACCAGAACTTTGAAGACGATCTGAATCATTTACTTTACAATATATAAAGTAAGCACTAGTGAAGATATCGGTGCAGAACTTTGCATAAATACTATGTTAATAGTGTCGCAGCCCCATTCTAAAAATCGCTGAAATCGGACCGTAGGTTTTTAAGGCCCCATATATCGAACACGAGGACCTCGGTGCTTCTAACCTAATATTATGGTTTCCAACTTTCAATGGACTTTATACAATATATATGACGAATATGTGGGTCAAATTGTGCATTATATAATATAAATAAAGTTAAATAAATATATTGCGAGAGTATAAAATGTTCGGTTACACCCGAACTTAGCCCTTCCTTACTTGTTATATTTGAAATTTATGATAAACTTTAATTTTTGTTTATTTACATTGCCAGTGCTCTCTTGTATGTGTGATGTGTGTGTGATTGCACATTAAATATGATAATTTGTGTCATTCGTCGAGGACACAGTGCACGTGTCCTTGATTTTCATGTCATATTTCAAAATGAACGTTTGCATATCCACTTTTATTACTGTGGATAATATAAAGATAAGAGTGCTGACAGAAAAAGGAATTTCTGCTGGAATACAATTTTAATAAACTACTGCTGTTTATGGCTCCAACAAGTAAAAACATTGTTAAGTGAATAAAGAGTTAGAATGTGAGGTACTTATTTCTCATTCAATAGTCTACTCGAGGCATGAGAATAGTACTATGAACCTACACGCTTGAATAGAGGCTCTCCAAGATCTATTCTCTTGGTCCCAATTAATAAAGGATACACCATTTTATCTTGCTGTGTTCTTATTAATATGTCTCATCTTTTATCTTGAGTAAATCACTGTTTTTTCTCAATGAATATATTTATATCTGGTATGAACATTTTACTCGTATGTATATACCTTTCCAGATTTGCTATTTTCGATTTCCAATGTTATGGCAATTATGACAATCATCTGTTCGTATGTAATACTCATTGATCTCTTCGATTATTCTATAGAATAAGACCAGACTTATCCCGGACTGTGTGACGTTCGCCGAGTTAGATATGCCGGTCCAACTACTTAGAGTTCTCTCACGAACATGCGAAGGTTCCGTTTGGTATTCTATAAAAATGGGCCAGAGATAACCAACTCACCAGCTCTTTCATTATCGTACATGTTCTTAAGGCTGGGAACACAGATAAAACAGATGTCGAGTTGTTCGGCATTATAGGAAAACAATATATTATAATCGCATTGTGCCCCAAGGGTTTTGGCTAATGATTTCAAACTTTACAAAATTCTTTTGTATATTCGATTGGTTTTGAAATGACCCAGAGACTTTTGTTTTGTCGTACAAAGTTTGTTAGATTCATATATGATAATAACATTCCTTAATCCCTCAAACCAAAATCATCAACTATATAGATTCCCACCATTCAGTTATTTCCGCAATCGATAGAGTGATCATCTGTGGCATTAAAAAGGGTCAGATTACACTATCATCCACAAAGTTATATTACGGTAAATTTTGCTATGAAAAACCCCGTGTTTGAATGCTATGGGAAAATGACTTTACAACTCACCAGAGTAAATATAATCATACACCAACTTCATGCCAAAAATTTACATTTCGAACAACAACAACAAAACATGACAACAAAGTTGAGGCACAACATAACCTCTACCAAAGCCAGAAACGACTAAACAAAAGTCTCTGGGTCATTTCAAAACCAATCGAATATACAAAAGAACTTTGTAAAGCTTGAAATCATTAGCCAAAACCCTTGGGGCACAATGCACATACAAACGTACAAATATATTTTTTGTAAAAAAAAACCAACAACAAAACAAGCATAAAGTTGGCAGCTGTTTAGATTATAGCCAGCAGGATACTAGTACTCCCTAAAAAGTTGTTGTTGTTACTAAGCTAAGCAAGCGCACGCTGGCTGCCTAACTGTACACGGCAGCAAACAAGCATAGATACATACGCAGGTTAACGGTCAGAGAGTCACACAATGGTCGCTGCTATTTGCTCTGGCACTGAATTACTGTTTACTGGTTGCGTTGCCTGGCGGCGGCTATATGCCGGCATTGGCGCACCAACCTGTCCAGCGTCGCATAATCTATGCCAACAACCAAACAGTCGGGCACAGCCGCCCCATGCGGGACCACCAAATGACTCCCCTGATAATTTGCATTGGACACGCAGATATTAATTTCGCCTTTGCCCTCACAACATAGGCATTCGCTTTTATTTGACTTTATAGTTATTTCGCCGATGTTTGTTTGTGCGTGTGTGTCTCTCCTTGTGTAGGTGCTGTGCGTGTGTGTGTGTGTGCGCTTAAGCGAGTTTATGCAGTTTCATTTACGGTTCTGACTTTGGTTTCAGTGCTATTTTGGTTTAAAATTATATTCCATGCCGCTTGCAAAGGTGCGCAAAAGCGTTGTTTACTTAAATATTTACATAAATACACGCTGATATATATATATACATTATATAAATAATTATGTTTATATACTATTTTGCTGCGGGCCTTGTTCACCGTAGGTGCCTCAATTTTTTTGTGCAAACAAATTAAGCTATTTGTTTAACCAACACTCACTAGATTTGAGACACACTCAGGTGTTTATACATTTATATAGTATGTAGTAAGTTTGTTTGTGTTGTTGGTTTGTTGTTGTTCTGCTTTGAAATTTGATTCAAATTTCCGGCATTGCATAGCAGACATTGAAATATTTTAATTACAACTTAAGTGACATTACTCAACCTCAATATAACCATAATCTACTTTTCATAGCTCAAGTTCTTCTCGAGTATATACTTAATAAATATTTTGTAGGTGGGGGACAGAAACATTTTTTTCAGCCACGTTATAAATAATTCCATAATATTTTTTCCCTTAGCGGTTACGGAATCTTTCTGAAACGATTCACATAGAACGATCTTTATATGTAATAAGTATGTGAAAAACTTTCAAAAGCTCGAAAAGCACTCAATACATCTAATATCACGAAAAAAGCCTAAAATAATTCGGAGAGCTTTTATATTTCTATGCCAATTTTCATTTTGCAAAGAATTACTTGCCAAACTGTATATGTCTGCGAATTGCAGTCCTAAGCTAAGTTTTAATACAATACAAGATCTGGCAAGAAGACTAAAAGCACTTACAGAAAAGTAGACCCGTTAAAGATCGAAATAAGCATACAGAATTATTTTTTGTCTTCAAAATTGGCTTTTAACTTGATTATCCAACTGAATTCGATGAGATCGTAAACTGCCGTTTAAATAGTTAACTGAAATTCAAACAACAAATGGATCCAGAGTTTACTTCCGATTAATAACTAAGAGCATGTAGTATAAACGCTATCTAATTATCATTGCATTCGCCATTCGTGGTCAAAATTTCAGAAGTCAATGAATTAAGATCGTTTTACATTGATTCTATATAGCTGAAGTCGATATCAAAAGTTCTTTTTAGTGAAACAACATTTTTCTAATATCATAGTATTTTAATGCTCATTACTGTAATTACATTTGGAAAAAATTAAGTATAATTTAAACTTTAAAGCTTTTGCTGAACTTTCACTTTCACAAAAATGGAAAACTTGTAATGTTATGAAGCTTTTCCACAATTATGTTTATAATTAAAATATGAAGCCCTTATGGTAGAGAAAACTAGTCAGCAGGGGCACAATTTAATAGCTCTTTATGTATTCTAAAACTAAAAAAATATATATATATTTACAAAAGCTTAGCTGAAAAGCTTTCAAAGCTAAATACTGGTTATTAACATATTATATTCTATTATTATAACACTTTCCACCACATAAAAGTCTCAATTACTACAAAAATAACACTATCATATAATTTCCAAGTCAAACCACATTTTATTGCACTAATTCGTTATGCGAAGATCACATTATACTTGAATTCCACACTTCAACGCTTTAACCATAATACAGTCACTTTCCATAAATATCAATAACGAAATTATAGCCACGCCACCATTGGCTAGTGAAATGTAATTTGACGAAATTGAAGCCTGGACCGCCGCTCGTTAGCGTTGCATAGCCACCATTGCCATTAATATACTGATCCTTCACTTCGATACTGGTAATGATCGAGGGATAAGGTACATTCTAAAGCGGAAAAAATTATAAAATTAAAATAATATCAAATTTCCCCGGAATTTTTAGTACACACCCTTTGATCGAAGGCATAGTCACCGGACTTCTTGCGCATAAATCCAGATTTAGAGTAAACCACTTCACGCACCAAATGACGATCACCAGGTAGCCGCGTGCCCAGGATCAAGTGATGACTCGCCGTTTGATTGGCTGCTGTCACGAGTGCAAATAATGCAACGAACACAAAAGCGAAGGCAAATTTCATGCTGTGAGCTTATTGTTAAAGGCTTAATAAGTAAGTTAGTGAGAGATGCTGTTATCAGAGCACTCCAAGTTGCTGCTACTGTATTTAATTTCAAACTGATCGCAAAAGTTAAAATTCGCTTAAATTCACTAGCATTGAGCCAAATACAGATGTACATATCAACAAACATGACATGCGTACGTACGAACTTTTGTTTATCCAGATAAGCTACTTCCAGATAGTTCTTATCTTGTTTGGAAAACACTTGTTTAAATAAATGTCATGCATTACGGTAGTGAAGTATATACCCATGTATATATTTAAGTAGGTATATATTTACTTGATATACATGAGCCGAGGCAGCATTTTGTGGATTAACTACTTAATTTTGCTCACTTATTTTGCTATAAAAAACTGTTGTTGCTCAACTGCAAATAGTCATACCACTGCTGTATAAATACTTTTGTTTTATAACGGGAAGTACATACGCGCAAACATAAATAATTATTATTTATTGCTGAAAGTGAGTCATTTCATATCAAAAACATTTCTCAATGATATCACTCTTATATTTGGATATTTTTAAAAAATATTTAGAATTTTAATTTTTTACGTCTATTAAGTTAGATTAACTCGTTCTTATTACAATATCAAGCTAGATAGAATTACAATGTATGGAATATGATAAACTTCAGCTTCAGCAAATTATTGGTAGGAACTTTAGAAAGATCATTAATGAAGACTTCGAAACCCTGTTTAATGATATATAATGTCAAGACTGCCAGTCAGAAGTAATGGACTGTTGGAGTCAATTCTCGAAGTTGATACTATATCATGAAGTATTACGGTTCTATACTATGTTGCCTAAAAGTGACTGTCCTAAGTGTATTAAATGTGTAGCAAACTGACTACTCTGTGAAATGTTCTAAACTGGTTCAAACTTAACTCCACAGAGCTCACGAATCTCTTACAAAGTATAGATCAGCAGAGAGAAATCATATTTAAAGTTTTACAGGACATATCAAATGAATTAGAGAACTTATAAAAAAGACTAAAAATATTTGAATAAACTTATCGCGAATAAATTCGAATTGCGAAGGAAAGAGCTTTCATTTCACATTTGTTCAGCATGTGCTGAGGAATAATCCAATTTTCCGATTATATAATATAATATATAATTTAATACAGAAAATAATACTCAAAGCTTTTATGTTTGTCAAAACAGTTATATTACAAATTTTAAATCGTTTTCAGAGCTTTCACTTCACAGAACTTTTCGGAAAGCTGCTGATAGTAGCTTTTGGTCAACATATAAATTATGATATAGCCCATGCAGTGTGAGTGTCATAATCGAATTGGTTAGTGGATATTTGCGATCACCGGTTTCTGAGAATCATTAGAAAAACTGGAATTTTTATGAGTGAATAAATACGCAACCCTAACCTTCGGGCAAGGTTCTCCATACTTTTAAGATTTCAATTGGAATGAAGATCTATGCCTGAGTTCTTCATAGTTTATTTCCGTTTTTTTGTTTTGAACGGTTTTTTCATGACTTTTATGTCGCCGTAGATATGGGATATATATGCTATGGAACTATAGAAACATCACATCGACGAGATTAACGAATCATTTAATCTTAATATATTTTTTCAGGTATACATCGTCCACAACGACATATTCAGTAAAAATTATTCGGAAGCCAATACTCCACATTAAAAAGATGGGATGGGTATTAGATTTCAGAGTGTTTATTTTGGAGTTGAAGATATATTTTTTAATACTTAATAACGCGGAGTGCAATCGTGTGGGTAGTCCGTGGTCCACTTGCGGTAGAGCGCTGGACCTGACTTCAAGTGAGCTCGCCAAACGCTGGAGAACAACCAGCACCTGTGCAGTAGCGAGTTCTTTCTGGCCTGCAGTGGATCGAAAACGGTCCTTGCAGCTGCTGTCGCTTTGTCAGGCTCATATCTCCGCAATAATTGGTGTGCTTACTGCTCATTGTCCAATAGGCACACACGTGGTGAGACTAGGGATCAAGTCAGTCAGTTACCAAAACTGTTTGGAGGAAGTCGAGAAGAATAATCCAAGCACCTTCAACTTCAATGTCCAGCATTCGCCAGACTTAGGTTAAAGCACCTCGGTATGCACATCTACGGCGAACACAGTGAAGTGACTGGAATCGACATTAACCGACTTAGGAATTTTATAATAGAGTCCAAGCGCTTTGTCGTATCATAAGGGTCTTAGAGAACCGTCAGGTGTATTCGGGTGTTACAAAAGACAATCGAAACTGTATGAGTGAGGTTCTTTGCAGTTGCAAAGATCTACCCCTTAACCTAACCAAATACTTAACAATACTTTTAATTGAAAAATATATATTTTAATACAAGTATTTTAATTACTTGTTCAGTTTTGAATTATAATTAATATATTTATAAACAAATAAATAATAATAATAAATCTTTTTCGAACTACTTACCACATTTTACTTGGACACGACTCTGCAAAATAAAATGCAAATCAGATTAATATGGAATTTCTCAAATTTTCAATTTCACAGAAATGGAAAGAGGAAATAACGTTCATCTTCGATTTTAATTTCGAATATGCCCCTGCCATAAAATACACAAATTAATAATCGTAAATAAAGTACGAACATGAAATTTTTATTACAAAGCAAGAGCGCACCCCTGCAAGCCTTATTTTCCAATATACCAAACAAAAAACTTTAAATGAAGTTTACTTTACCAACACCAACGATATTTCAATATAACAACAGGGAAAATTTTATTTTCATTGCGGCATGAATATAAATAAAATCATGAGAATATATGAAGCATAAAAACATTTTTCGAACTGCAAGTGTGTGTTAACGGTACTTGTGTCGCTTGCACAACTTTTTCGAAAACAACGTACGAAGTTTAGGGAACAAGCGTTCAATATTGTAAGGAAGAAAAAACCAGAATAGCCGCAGGTTAATACATATGCCTTACATAAAGACATAGATTTACACACATAAGGGCATTGTATATAGAAATAAGCGATTTTTATAGAAGCTGGCACACTTTGCTTTGCATATTCATACCGAATGTGTTCAATATGTTACAGTTAAGTAAATATTACTTGGAAAGATAAAAATATGAAATATGCTTACATACACATACATACATATATTTTTTTCTGCCACGTCCACTCGAATGTGTAACCAATTGTGCATATCCTCGGGCACATCCCATTACATCACATGTGTGTTTATATACAAGTGTAACGCTTATTGTTACGCTGCTTCTAACAAGAATTCGTATTTCTTTCCACTTTCATTTTACAAGCTCTAATATTGCTGGGATATGTATCACTCGTATGATTTGCCTGGAGAAGCCTTTGGGTAAATAGTCTCATATGTAGCTGAGTGTATATGTCTGTATATTGAAGTATTCGAACAAGGATAGAGTTGTATATTGAAAGATCGTATAATAAAATGTTATTACACTTATATGAGGCAATCATATGTAGACTGCGGGCAAATCCTTTCGGCTTAAGAAAGGGTACATTTGATATTTCTACCGTGTTAAAGCTTTAAGAGGCATTAATTTCTAACATTCTACTACATTTTTTTTTACGATTTTGTACTGATTTAACTACTCTAACTAAGAATTCGACATGTCTTATAAAAAAAGAGTTGACCAAGCATTTCATATTATCTACAAATTTTGAAGCTTCTTCATTTCAAAATTATTTTTCATCTTTTTCAGAATATCCCCTTCACTATTTCTCGCTCAAAGACCACCCACTTACTACTGATATTACACTTTTAATCACACAAATACTAAAAACTAACCTCAAACCATTTCCAACTCAGTCAGATTTACACAAGCTATTTGTGCCGCGCGCTTTTAAAGCATAAACTCCAACGCGCTGCTGGCTGGCTTGCTTGCTTATTTATTCTAAAGTCGCTTGTGCCACAGCAGCTTGCGCCTTAAGCCGTAATTGTTTGCTCTAAATGCCTTTCAAACAGCTCTTAATCCACTTAGACACACCTCGGCGCTGGACGGCTGCCAAACGCCTTGTGCGCCACATTGAAATTAACGGGAAAATTCAGTGTCAGTGCCAAGAGCGAACGAGTTGTTCGTGAGTGAGTGAGTTCGGAAGTGATGCTGCTGTGCAGTTATAAAGTGAGAGTGTGGGACGTGTTGTGGGGTATAATATTGCGCCAAGAATTGTTAAAATGTTTAGAGGTTTTATATTGTAAATCTTCTTTACACTCTAAGCGGATCAAGCGCTGTGGTTCCGGTTTGTTGTTAAAGTAATATTCTGGTAGTGAAGTTGCAAGGGAATGATGAGATAGAGTTGAGGGTCAGTGGAGTTTTTGTTAATAGCTTTGATGTACATACATATATATATGATTGGAGCAGAAAAATATTTATAGTATTCATAACGATAATCATGTGGATAAGCCAGCCGGCGGAAGACCTGTGACGACGAATACCGATCAAATCATGGAAAACATCGAGTTAGACCGGCATGTGGGATCTCGTGATATCACCCAGGAGATGGGAATTAGTCACCAAACCATTTTAAACCATCTGCATAGGGCTGGAGACACAAAAAAGCTTGATGTTTGGGTGCCGCATGATTTGACGCAAAGAAACCTTCTGGACCGAATCAACGCCTGCGATATGCTGCTGAAACGGAATGAACTGGACCCATTTTTGAAGCAGATGGTGACTGGCGACAAAAAATTGACCACATACGACAATATCAAACGAAAACGGTGGTAGTCGAAGGCTGGTGAATCGTCCCAAACAGTGGCCAAGCCGTTATTGACGGTCAGGTGTATGTTTGGTGAGATTGGAAGGGAATTATACACTATGATCTGCTCCCATATGGCCAGATGCTTAATTCTACCTTCTACTGCGAACAACCCGACCGCTTGAAGCAGGTGATCGACCAGAAGTGTCCAGTATTGGCCAACAGGAAGGGTGTTGCGTTCCACCAGGACAACGGCAGACCACACACTTCGTTGATGGCTCGTCAGAAGCTACGCAAGCTCGGATGGGAGGTTTTACCATATAGCCCGGACATAGCACCAAGTGATTACCACCTGTTCCTGTCCATGACGCCCTTGGTGGAGACAAGTGGCTGTCCGAGTTCTTCGCAAATAAGGAGAGGGGCTTCTACGAGGTGGGTATTATGAAGTTGTCGTCTAGATGGAAACATATTATCGAACGAAACGGCGCATATTTGAACTAAATCCGATCACTGTAACACTTTTTATAAAACATTGAATAAAGAGCAAAAAGCGAAAGGAAGATATTTGACAACCTAATATTTTCACAAAACCGCTTACAAAATCATCTCCTAAAATCATCTCAACATAAGCCTGAGAAAGAATTAAAAACACGTTCACTTTCCTCAACTATGAGCTTATCTATATTACATATTTACAAGTAATTTAGTGAGCCACATACAAACGACCTATACACGCCAGCCTAGCTCACCATTGTCATTGCCATTGTTGTCGTAACTGACGTTGTTGCTTTTTAATTTTTTTTGTTTATTTATTTCTCGTTTTATTTTTCCTTTGGAACGTCTGCCAGCGCATTATGTCACTTTTATTTACGTAGCTAAAATCCTCACACGCCAACCAACTCTGCGCTCGATGCTATATGTCTTTCATTCAACATTTGTCATTCAATAGCATTTTTTTTTCAACATTTTCTTTTGGATTTTCGCGCTCATCAGCCTACTATAAGCTACAAGCGCGCTTACGATTTTAGTTAATTCATTTTATATTCTACTTTCTCATACTTGTCTCATTATTGTTGTTGTAGCAGCTGTCTTTCGTTTGTATGCTGCTTTCTTGTTTGTTTTTTATTGGTTTTTTATTATTATTTGTTTTTGTATTTGTCGTTTTTGTTGTTGTTTTTGCTACTTGATCTACTGCTCATTTTTAGCGCGCGTCATGCTGATTATGCAGGAACACGCTTCGTTTCCTTTTAATGTTGCCAATTACATCAAATTCCATTTCGCACTCGTTCGCCTCTGTTCCCTGCGCCGCTCTCGCTCCACCCCGCCTACTGCTGTCAACAGAACAGAACAACAAAAATTACGCATTACATTCGCGTTCATTGCGTTTTCTTTATAAGCTGCGCTGCTGCCGCCACCCCCTTCTTCTTTTCTTCTTCACTTCTTCTCACAACCTTTCAGTTAGACACATTCATTGTGTCATCAGCTGCGCCATTCGTTCCATTTTCTTTTCAGCCAATTCACAAGTCACTTTTCCCTCTCCATGAGACTGTGCGCTTTTGTTATTGTTGTCGCTTTAGCTGTTGACATTTTCGCCTACATAATGTCTATACATATACTATATAGGTATGTATATATGTTTGTATGCCTGTAACGCATCTATGGCGCGTAACGGTACGTGAAGGGCAACAGCTGCTCTCTATACTCGTATAACTGTGTACATTTGCACGCATTTGTGTTTTCGTCTTATTTGTTGTTGTTGTTGTGTTTGTTGCCAGCAACAAAGCGTAGTGGTGCGTCAATGGTCCTTGACTCAACTCGCAACTCGTCCACTTCACTTTCACTTCTTGCGCTTTACATTTGCTCACTTCACATTCAGCGGCGTCAGTCCTTGGTGGCCCCAATTCGCCCGTGGCGTCGACAGCTTCGCATCGTTTCGCTTGCATTTAACATACACGTTGCGGTTTGGGGGAACTAAGGCGTCGGCTGAGTGTCGATGCGTGCTGTACTCTCTCTAACGGTGTTACTTTTATTAGGCCACACAAGGTCAGCTTAACTGGTGCATAGTCACACTTCTACTAATTCCAGCTCTTTTTTTTAATTACTCGTAATTGGCAGTTTTGTAGTTAGCAGCTTTCCGTAAAATTTCTATTAAAGTATTAACCGACACACACAAAGTGTGCGAAGGAGAGTAAAGGTGTGTGTTTTAGTGCATGTAAATTTTGGCGTTTAAAGGTGTAGAAAATGAGTAAAATTTCAAACCATTTACTAACTTAAAGCACTTTCACTACTAAATAATGCCGTTATGTAGAATTTTCGAAAATCATACCGAGTTTTCAAATTATTTTTGAAAAGTTCGACACATTTTGACTAAGATCTTTTATCGCGAAAAGCATTTTCAGATTTCTTTTATGTGGAAAAGATCCGAAGAGATGAAGGAGTGAAGAATGATTGCTCATTAGTGCCATTCAAACCACTTACTTAACTCTGTATCCCGCAACTACGCCTTTAATAGCGACATGTGAGAAAGAATTTTGGGTTATAGATAACAATCTAAATTCTTCGATACCCATTTTTTTGAGCTTCTTTATATTGTACTACAAATGGAGATATTTAGAAATCTTCGAACAATCCATATTATGAATAATGATGTTTTTTTACACTTAAGAAAAGCTCATGTATAAGGCTAAATGAAGTGTAGTCAGTTATCTATTTCATTGCCTGTTTCCAGAAAAAAAAAAATTCTACTAACCAAGGAATAAGAAGAATGAATGCGATTTCTTAGAGAAATTTATCTGATCTTGAATACACAAACCTCTTAGTGATCAAGTAAGAACCGTACGATTGGCGAATACGAGTACTTGTTGATGTAAGGTTTTTATCGAAGTCTAAGAAATACATCTGCATCTTTTTGTGATTTACGAAATCAAAACAAAAACAATATTTTGTAGATCCCCTCAGGCTCTGCATCGCAAAGTTTTATCCAGCTTTATATAATCTCGATGCACTCATGATGTGTTGTTTTGGTTGACTATTTATGTTTCAGAATGATAGGATGAGATTTTTTTTTGTTTTTTTTCTCTTTATCTCTCTCTCTCATAGTTTCACAACTGAAAAGAATATCATATCTATCGTTCTCTCTCTATTCCAAAACGGCGACATTAGAACATATATCTTTTGATGATATACATATCTTAAGATTTAAATAATTTGAGCCAAATCTTTGTAAAGAATAAATAAATAAAATAAAGTCCCCAAAGAGGACCTTAAATATATCAGAGTATATGTTGTTCAATAATTTAAAACCGTTTATGTTCTTATTGTTCAAATATCTATTATAATTTTATCGGAAGTGAAATACCTAAATGATAAGCTTCATAAAGCTTCCATTCATTGCCGCGTGACATGAAAAATAGTTAAACTTATCCATGCTGGCAGATATATGTCTATCATTCACCGTTAAGTTTTCATTATTGACTTTTTTCAAACCATCACGGTTGTTGACACCAGACACTCATTGAACTCAAAGTCAATGAAACTACTTGAACTTTTATGTTGGGCGGCAAGCCAAGAAGACTCAATGTGACACAAAACACGCGAATTCAATTTGAGCACATACAAAAGCACATACATATATATATATAGATAATACATACTATATAGTAGTGAAGTGTGGTTTAACCATAAGCTTAGCAGTGACATTAACTATGTGACTTTAAATGAATTTAGTAAAACGGAATTTATTATGAAAATAATCAAGCTGGGTTTCGTATGTGGTTCCAGATTTTTTCCTATATAGGAACGTACACCCTTTACATTGGATCTCAGGTCTTTTTTGGAATACGGATATACATATATGACTTTTCCATCAAATTATCCAACATGGCGCAATATTTTGTAACTTTCCTTATTTGTCTCCAATACTTCGCTGTCGCTTTAAACGCAGCTGTTTAAATAAATTAATATATACGACTATATAACACCGTCTGTAAACAACATTATGCAATACATTATTCATAGGCAACACCTTAATATTTCAGCTTTAATTATCTTTGATCGACTCGCAAATAATTGCATGAACTTTATCACTTCCCACTTTGCCTGCCTGCCTGCCTGCCTGAGAAATCTTTGTTTACTCGTATATTTGCGCTGCCTTCGATTTGACACTTTGACGTCATCTTAACGCCACTTTCCGTCATATTTCTGCCACACAGCTGTCAAATATAATATTCGGAAATTTATATAACGGCGGTTAGCGGTTAGCGTGTGCAAATGCTTAACTGCTCTTTCCGGTACGGCCGAGCAAATTTGTCTACAGAGTGCGAGACAATGGCACGCACTTTAGTAGTAGTT
Organism: Zeugodacus cucurbitae; assembly: GCF_028554725.1. NCBI lineage: Eukaryota > Metazoa > Arthropoda > Insecta > Diptera > Tephritidae > Zeugodacus > Zeugodacus cucurbitae. The sequence goes on along the minus strand of NC_071671.1, from coordinate 63,807,773 downwards.
TGGGAATGGATTTGTGTAAATTTTGACTTTTTTGCTTAATAAGTATTGAAGTAACGTGCGGTTTTTATTGACTTTCACACAATATTTTTTTGGATTTTTTTTTTTTTGTTTGTGGTAGGTCTTTAAGCGCATGCAAACTGACGTCAAACCGAAAATTATTTTATTTCCTGAGTGATTACTCTTGGTTTATTTGACCAAAATGATTTTGCTGAAAATCTCATGCGGGCAAGTTAATGAGTTCGTAGTATGATGGTAATCAATCAAGTCACATTTAATGGAGTATGTAGCAAAAAAGGTAATAAAAATTATTAAATTTTATTATATGTATCTTGCTATATCAAAACCTTTCATATAAAGCTTAAAAGCTCATCCATAAGGATTTTATTTACGTCAATCCTGTAAATAGGGTCTTGAGTTTCTAATATAGAACTACAAAACGCAAACAAATTCTGTTTCTTCGGTCCAGAGCCCAGATATAGAGATTAAGTACGAACTTAATCCAACGTGTACAAAAACAACGTTATAAGAAAGAAGAGAAGAGATAAAATCCAGACATTTCCAGAGATAATTATTCTCCTGTTCGATCTTCCACTCTTTTATAAAGCTTTCTCAAGGTGTTCGCTATTTTTTTATAGATCCGACGACTCCGATACCACTCTGAGTAATGAAGCTCCTCTCATTGTACTTACCGCTCCCTAGACTATATTGTACAGTGTTTGGTCGAGTGCCGAGTGACAAATGCTAGATAAAAGAAGGAGAGGGTCTACAGATAATTATTATCACGCTTAATCTTCAAAACTTTTTAAAAGCTTTCGCGAAGTGTAACTAGTAAGAACCCGATATCGAAATGATCTAATAGTCTACTGGCAGATCTTCGCCGCTCGTAGTAATGAAGAACACACTCACTGCACTTGCTTCTGTCTATATTATATTACAGAGCGTAAAGCTCCAGTACACTCTCTCATAAATACTGATATTTTTCCTTGACTTCGGACTGTTATAGCAACATTACAACATCTCTCACATACACTCCCATATTATGCAATGTAAGTACAGTGGCGCTCTTATGGGCTGGTCAGGCTAAACTGGTAGTCATATTATTTCCGCCTTAAATACATATATTTTATGATCTCATAAATACTAGCATCATAATTTTCCGTTATTACAGCGCTCATAAATATAAAAACTTGCACGCCCACATGCTTAAATACTGTAATACATATAGACATACATATGTACGGGATATACAAATTTACTCATTTAGTTTATATACAAATAAAACCGACAAAAATAAAATCCTTTTGCATTTATTTATGCATTTCGAGCATGTCGAAAATCAGATTCACCTATCAACAGCAACACAAAATGACATTAAGTGATTGTTGTTCGCACCGCCAAGGCTTAAGGCTTATGGAAACTCAAACCGCAAGCAACAAGCGGCTAGAATGCATGTTGAGCACTTCAAAATACATATATGTATATTCTTAGGTCTGGATGTGGTTGTGCTTATTTACATACAAACATACAGGACTATGTATGCTATATTCTACTATGTTTGTATATACATTGAAGAGAGTATGTTTTACAGCAACTAAAGCAAAAATAACAAAGTCGAACAATAAACAATAATAAAAGTGGGAAATAAACGACGCGGAAACCCACATAGTAAAAGCAATTTAAGGTGCCTGAAATATTAGCAGTGGAGTCGCTGAAGCTGAGTTGTGGAGGGGTAAGTGTTAAGGGGTTAAGATGACTTATGAGAATTTGTAAAATTAAAAAACAAAACTCTGATTAAGTTTAGAAACTCTAATATATATTTTTCACAGCTTATTGAACCTTTGAAGACTGAAAGAAGACCTCTTGGGAAGTATGAGTAGGTTAGAGGAATATTTTGTTAGGAAATTTCCCCTCATATTACCAGTAAGTTACCCGAGAAATAGTATGTTAGCTTTAAATTTACTTTTTTATACCAAGACATTTTTGATTGAGAAGCTTTGGGAACGAAAAAGCTGTTTGAACAGAAACAAGAAATAGAAACTCTCCAATATCATAGTCAACGTCCTTCGAAATTTTCAACTAACTACATCCCTGACTCCATGTATGTATTATGCACAGAACACATGTGGCATTCCGGAAGCATCTCAACTAGAGAATGCGTGGGCTCTCGCCAAAATATATGCTTTTCTACTGCTACGCTTAAATTGTTGGTAATTTTATAGCTTATGCGGAGGGAAGGGCTGTTAGTTGGAATGAGTATAACCAACTGAAAACCATGAAGTGGTAATGGCATTAAATTTTATGCCCATTACAGGATTTCACTATGGTTAACAGTGATATAAGTGTGATAGTGCAGTCACACACACACACACACACTTGCCCTTACAAAGGAAGGACAGTAAAGCGGCGAAGTGGCATACTCAAACTTCAATTACAAGACATAAGTGAAGCAAGTGTAGATATGGCAGTGAGTAGTTAAACATTTTCACGCTCTACACACTTAAGCAGGCGCATAACATAACAGCGCATAGGTACTGTACTTAAGCAACCAGAAGTAGCCGTGTAAGCTTAACGAGCAGACAGCACACTTTACTATACGTTTCCCCCTTTTCACTTTGCTCATTACATATATATTTACTTGTTGGCCACAGCTGTCTGAGAAAATTTGAGTGCTCTCGCTTTGTAGAGCACCCACAACTGCCACCGACAATTCGCCATTTACACATTGTCGTCGCCTAACAGATTTTACGCCCACGCTTTGTTGTGATGTTTACTCATAATTTTTTTTTTTTTGCTTTTACACTTCCATTTCCGCCACACTCATATGCGTATCCTTTGCGGAAATATGAGCTTATTGCCAGCCACAGCCATGTGTGTGCTTTGAAGGAATGGCAACCCCAACGCATGTCAGCGATTTTTGACAAATACGGTTTATGTCAACACCACAATTCGCTAGTTTCCCGAAACTTACACCAATTCAACCAATTTATAAGCAACACCACTTTGCAGGCATAGTTCATTTGTGTATTTTTGTTGTTGTTTTTAAATAAGCTTCAGCTTCACTGCTTAAAGCTGGCTGTTATGTTTTTGTTGTATGTGTATGGCAAACAAGTGTCAACGGCCTGTCAACTCCATTAAGATTGCATATTTATGTGGGCGCGAGAAGTGTGATTATTTACGCGCCTATATTAAGGCTAAATAACTTTGTGGTATAAATGCAAGAGTTTGACTGTTTCAAGGAAATTCAAATAAATTTTGATTGCAAACAAAGATTTTTAAGAAAATCATAAATTATTAACTTCCTTTTTTCGAAAGCTTTTCCAAAGCTTTGTGCTTTCGTTATTAAATTACAAATTTTTATTACAATTGATTAGTTGTAAGTGAGTCATACATTTTCTAAACTTTTTTTTCAAAAGCTTTTTCAAAAACTTAAAGCTTTCGTAATTAAATTCCAAATATAAATATATTTTGATTATAAATTATTATTTTTAAGAAAATCATACATCTTCAACACTCTTTCTTCGAAAGCTTTTTCCAAAGCTTAGAGGTTTCGTAATTGAATTTTAAATTTTAATACATTTCAATTGGAAACAGTTATTTTTAAGAATATCATGTATTTTTAACCAATTTTTATCAAAAGCTTTTTCCAAAGCTTTAAGCTTTGGCAATTAAAATTTAAATTTGAATACATTTTAATTCCAAATTGTTATTTTTAAGAAAATCATACATTTTTACCCTTCTTTCTTCGAAAGCTTTTTCAAAAGCTTAGAGCTTTCATCAGTTTCTTATACAGCAAAATCGTTTGAAAAAATTTTTGTGCTTTTAAGTCATTATTATGACACTTAAAAACCGTCAAATTATAGAAATCGTATAATTTGCAAATGCCAAGGTGTTGAATATCTGAAACTGAGATTTGGTCAAATACTTATTTGAGCCCTGGTCTTACAAAGTAATTGATTGCCAATATTGCCACGAAGCTATGATCTATGACAGATTTTAATGTAACATCACTACAAAGTCACATTAATAGCAAAGTGGTATTTGTAAAAATATGTCCAAAAATGAAATCTTCTTGTGTCTCGTTAGTATTCCACAAGCCATTTTAAAAGCTTTAGTCTGCTCTCTGCTCCCGAATTTTGAGAAGTATAGTTCGTCAATATATGTTAGATTTCAATTTCAACGAATTAGATGACGCTCGACCAGACCAAGTGGAAAGAAAATTGGACCATTTGGCCAAAGAAATGGAACTGCTGTATGTCATGAATTATACGAAGTTGATTTTTCGAGTTTTTGAAATCCAAGTTTAATAAAAAAATACAATTCACAAATCACTTAATATGCCTCACAAATAAGTATGTATGCATTTGTATAGCTATAATGAAATTTAATATTTCATATTCAATTCACTTGCTGACCTTGACATTAACGTCAATAATAATACCACGAAGTCATATTTACGAGCTCCAACTGAGCAACTCGCACAAATGCACAAACGAACGCATATTACATACATACACACATGGGTATGAGAGCTAATGTGCTAACTAAATATTACTCATACGCCTCGGTGAACAATGCAGGCACAGTGTGAGGGTATTGTGCAGGCTACGGTAGAAACAAATGCAGTTTATGTGCAATAAGGTGAAACACAAGTGAGTAAATGCATGAAACTATATACAGTCTATACAGAGTATATATACCAGCATTTATTTAATATTTTCTTCAAGTACAAGCCACAGCAACGCTGCTAGTGACCCTGCACCAATACACAAATTAATTATTTACATTGTACGTAGAAGCAATGCGGAAATTTGCAGGCAACCGAGTTGTTGCTATGAAAACTTTATGTACTAAAAAAGTTCAAGTTCAAAGTTATTTAACTTACTTCATAAAGAAATATGAAGTTGCTTGTGCCGTTTTTAGTTGTTTTTGTTGCACAGCAGCTGTCTTGCGGCGACACCGCCACTTTGGTGTCAGGTTGCGACAGCGGTTACTTGGAAAATAATTAATAGAGTACAGGTAATGGAAAATACATGCATATGAAATGGTTTGGCTGCTAAATAATACGTCCATAGTGCAGAAGTAGTGAAGTTGGGCGTCTTAAAGCGTACTTTGATAAATGATTTTATATTTATATACAAATATTTCTAAAAGAAAAATTTAATAAAAGTACAAGTAAGCTAATAATAATAAAAAAATATGAAAATATATGAAATTCAATAAAGTTAATTTTTTTTAACTACAGATGGATGCAAACTGATTTCACTGAGCATAAATTCAATCAGTCTGGGTTCATTAGCAAGAGCTTCCATTATTAAGTTTATAGTTGGCCTTATGTAAATTTATTTTTGTTTTTAAATACATTAATATTATCTTGAAGAGCATAAAGGTTCTAACGAAGACGAACAATTGATAAACTGCCAGGAAAAATTAATGGATAAGCGGATTCGTTACTAGTGCAGATTGCTTTCTGCCTCTCTGGTAAATTTAAGGTGTGACCCACTTTTTCAGCGATTTAACGAAAAAATAACGGATTCTTACAATAAAAATCAGAATTTGCAATATGACGCTGTTATTCCTTAAAAATTCTTACTTATTTGGAAAGGTTTGGTCAGAGACAACAATCTTTGCATAATTTACTCATCATGTTCTTTATTCATGTATCCCCTAAGACTAACTTCAATACGATTTCTGTGTCTTCAACTCAGAAAATCCTCAAATATAGAATAACTAAAAACTGAATCACAAGAAAAGCGTTATTTATTTGAAAAAAAAGCTTTAAAGAGCACTTTAAGTGTTAGAAATAGACAGATTTTGAAAGCTAATACTAACATTCACTATACGTGGTGTGTTCAAAAAATAACGGGAATTTAAAATTTACAATTTCACAGGCTTGAATAGGCCAATTTCTTAAAAACTCACACTTCGTTGTTTGTTCGTGAATTCTTGGCCCATATTCGATATTCGCCAGATATGACTCCGTGTGACTTTTTCCTATTTCCAATAATAACAAGTAAAGAAAGGCTAAGTTCGGGTGTAACCGAACATTTTATACTCTCGCAATTTATTTATTTAATTTTGTTAATATAACACACAACTTTACTCACATATTCGTCATATATATAGCATAAAGTCCATTAAAAATTGTAAACCCTAATATTAGGTATATGGGAGTTAGGTGAAGTTATGTCCCGATTTCACGTATTTTAGGCACGGAGACATATTATTAAAAGAGAGATATTCCCTCCGAATTTCTTCAAAATATCTGAGAGTCTTACCAATGTTTTCTGTAAAAAAAATTAGAATCACTTTTTAGAAGGGCGATGCCACACTATAAATGCAATATTTTTGCAAAGTTCTGTTCCGATATCTTCACTAGTGCTTACTTCATCTATTGTAAAGTAAACGATTCAAATCGCCTTCAAAGTTCTTGCATATAGGAAGTAGGCGTGGTTGTGAACCGATTTGGCCTATTTTCACAACATATCATTGGGATGCAAGGAAAATACTACAAGCCGCATTTCATTGAAATTGGTCGAGTAGTTTCGGAGGGCGGAACCACGTCAATTTAAAATTTTGTATACCAATTTGAGTGCAGCTCTTCTGTACCTTCTTTATGATGAAATTTAAGGTTTATGTTGATCTTCGTTACTGAGTTAAAGCATTTTTAGTAGTTTCCTTTGTATGGGAGGTGGGCGTGGTTATAATCCGATTTCCTCCATTTTTGGACTATATAAAGGAATGCCTCTCGCCTTTCGTTGATATAGCTTTAGTAGCTTACGAGATATGTACAAAAAGCTTAGTAGGGGGCGGGGCTACTCCCACTTTCTCAAAAAAATTACATCCAAATATGCCCTTTCCTAGAACAATCCTTTGTGCCAAATTTCATAGCTTAATTTATGGCTTAGTTATAGCTCTTTATGTGTTTTCGGTGATCCGATTCCGCCTATTCGAACTTAACCTTCTTATGGTGTAAAGGAACTCGTGTTCCAAGTTTCAAGATATCTCAATTTTTACTCAAGTTGCAGCATGCACGGACGAACAGACAGACATCCGGATTTCAACTTTACTCGTCATTCTGATCACTTTGATATATATAGTATAATCTTATATCTAACACGTTTAGTTTTAGGACTTACCTTTATGTGGACAAAACTATTATACTCTCTTATCAACTTTGTTGCGAGAGTATAAAAAAAACTTAATTTAACTCTGAGTCCCACTTCTAATTCATTAAATGAAAGCACGCGCTGGCATTGCATTGTCAGCTGAAACGTGAGCATAATTTATTTTCACTTATAACATCGACTCCATAAAGTATTCATAAACATGAACGCGTCCATGTGGCCAAGCAAATAGTTGTGAGCGGAAGAAGCATACCAACTAATTGAATTGATATTGTGGCTTTGCGATGTTTGGCACACGTAGATACATACTTATGTATCATATGCAGTTAGGTGATAAATAAAATTAAAAGCAATCAAAATCATAAAATATTTTTGAACTAAAAGCTAAGCATATTGGCAATATTGGATTGGACATGTGACATTTTGACATTTATGAAATAATAATTGCATTTACTTACATTAAATGTATCACCTACAAATATTAAATGACACAATTACTTAGTGCTCCTCTATACACTGCAAAATGACACATTTCAGAGCAGAAAGCAAAAAATTAAAAGATTAAAATTGCAAGAAGAGTCCACTACACCTTCCACATAGTTTGCGCATTCTTCTACTGCGCATGCAATCAAATACATTGCAGTGCACGCAGACTAACGGTACATTTGAAATTTACGTCAACAGCAGTGGCAAGCATCAGTCACCAGCGCCAGCAGCTACACTACAGTACGTACAAGAAATACTAGATTTATGGCAAGCAATTTTCGCAAGCAACTAGACAGCAGACATAACGGGACACCGATACATACTTTCGTATGTTTGTATGTGTGTGTGTGTGCCTGCAAAACACCGTTGCTCGCTTAGATAAGACTTTCACTCACTTTACAGCTGGCAGCTGGCAGCTGCGCCATAGCAAAGTGGCCATAAAACTCTGACACAACTCATAAAAAACTTTATGAATTTTGCAAATAATATTGCTAAAGTTGTACTTTATTTCGCACACAAAAGCAAAACAACGAAAAATAAACAAAAAGAGTGTAAGTTGTAAGACGTTTAAGGTTTGCGTCGCTTCGCTTTACATGCATTCATTACAGAAATTATGATTATTTGTCTTAGCAGCAGTTTATTGCATGCGATTTTTTTCTTTTCCCTTTAGCAATGACTTTGATTAAGTCGCTGTAAAAATCTAGTTGTCTCCCATATGCTGCTGTCGCAATCTTATATAGTCGCAGCAGCTGTTTAGTGGCACTTAAGTTGCTTTCATGCTTTCATTAGCGTTGATGAAGATTTCTTGTAATTTAATTTTTTTAATTAAATTTTCTTGCTTACTGTGAACTTAGTAACGCTCATTCTATAATTATTATAAAATTTTTATAATTTTTTAATTTTAAAAATTGTGTCAACCCTATCTTATCGTTTATTAAAAAATAAAAATCATTTAGAATTTTGTATCGAAAAATATATTTGAAAATGAAAGTTAAATTTATATTCAAAATTTTTTATTAAAAAAAATCAGGTGGCAACTCCGGTAAATAATAAATTTGTAACCACCCTATTCAACGAAAAAAAATTTTAATTATTTAATGTTTCCATCAAAAGGAATATTAGAAGATGTTATCTTATTGTTTTTATACAAAAAATATTTTTTATTTGTAATCGGGTGACAACTCTGTAAAATAATAATTTTGTACCAAATTTTGTAATTTTGTACTTGGATGTTTTTAATGTACGATCTACTGTATGAGGTACTCCATAATAAGCAAAAGTGTCAAGTTAGCAAAAAGCTGTAAGTTTTTGATTTTCAAGAATGTGGCAACCCTATTAAAGTTTAGATTTTGTTTAGAAATTTTAATTATTTAATGTTTCTATCGAAAATAATATTTGAAGATCTTATCATACTGTTTTTATACAAAAAATATTTTATATTTTAAACAGGTGGCAACTCTGTAAAATAATAATTTTGTATTAATGTTTGTTTAGGAACATTACTTGAATGTTTTTAATGTACGATCTTCTGTATGAGGTACTCCAAAATCCACATTATACTGCACAGATTTTAGGTCGATATTTGAACTACTCCCACAAGTAGTCGTTTTTAGTACATATAACCTCAAACTTGGAATAATATATTAAATTCAAAATTTGCTGATCATAATGGAAATTAATTATTAAAATTTAAACATTTTCGATTTACTTCTCTCAACATGCTCCATTATCCATAGTATATACCTATAGCTCTCGCTCTCTTGCTCCCTCTGCCAATCACTAATTGTTTTCATTCAATTAGCAATAATCTGGTAACTTTAACAAGCTTGTTTTGAACCATACGCAAGATTTACGAATTTATAACATAAGCACATATGTATATATATATATATATATATATATATACAACTTCGTGTACATATATATATATACATATATGCTTCAAAAGTCGGTTGAAAATATTTGTCAGTACTTTATACCAAACAAGAGCCAACGCGGTCATTCGCAAGTGACAACACTAGAGTGCAAAACTATAATAGCTTTGCTTTGTAACGAGTACAAGTGTCGAGTTGGAGTTTCTAACAACAACAACCAAAGTGAGCTATAAAGTTGTATGTGTCGACTGCTGCATTGGTGGATTGGTAGATTGCAGCAGCAGCAGCAGCTGCACTAGTAAAAATGTCCTTAAGCACGTAGCAAAACAAAGCCTAAGCTAACGGTAAAATAATCAGCGCAAACTAGCAGCCCAAACCAACTAGCTATTCAAGTCAACGGTTGACTTGGTTGAGTGACTTGTCACAGACACTACTCCAATTTAAGTTTTGTCACTAGCACATATGCAAGTGGCAAATGTACACATATACAAATTTAAGTATGTATGTGTGTATTCCTAACAGCAAATATAAATCATTGTCTGTACATACTATACATATAAACGTTTGTATGTAAATTCACAGACATATTTGCACCAGTGTATTGTACTTTGTAGTGCCACACTGTCATTTGTTAGTGGAGCTTACTTTGGACTGCTGTATGCATATCTAACTGTATATTGTGTCGTGCGCATTCGTACATATGCAGTTAGTCATTGTACTGTAAGAGACATATATACATTTGTATTTGGGTTCCGTTAAGCATACAAAAAGTTCATTCACACAGCGCTGTGAGCGTTTATTCGCTATTTTTAAGCAAATCTAAGTGCACAAATACAACTACATACAATTGTTTGTATGCATGTACATGTTGTTTAAACAACAATGTGATGTGCTCGTAAATACCGTTGTGTAAGCTTAGCTAGTCACATGTGCGCATAAAATATAAATATATAATACTTAGGTGTGCTTGCCTAATTTTCAAGAGCTTTTGTGACATTCTCGTTTATATGTAAGCTTGACATGCGACGTCTTTATCACCTTTTATTATATATTTTAGATTTAACTTCGTTGGCAGTTTCCGTCAGCTGCACTTATGAAGTTCCTTCCTACGCTCAACTAAAAAGAAATGTGTTGAATAAGATGTAATTTATTATAATTTTTTGTGAGTACTTAACGAAATTTAAAAGCTTTTGAGCTTTTGTGAAAGCTCTTTTTCAGATTTAAAAAGTTCAACTCCTGCTAAATTTGTGGCCTCCAAATATTTTTATGTTACAAAAAAGGTCGATATTAAAAGTAATATGTCACAAGCTTTTATGAAAGCACATCTTCGACTCTAAAAATCTAAGATTTAAAAAAAATTCCGAATGTATTTTTGTGATGAAAGCATGCTTCCTTTAATTTGTCACAAGCTTTTGTGAAAGCTCATATAAAGCTTTCATAATACAAGCGTATTGAGCACGACTAACTTCATTTCCTTTCCATTTAATTATATCATGGAAAGGAAATTTTCAGGTATTCCACCGCAAGCTTTTGTGAAAGCTCAACTACAGCTGTAAGCATTTGAAAACCTCCTAACATACTTATGTAAAGAAAAAAGTTTATTGTAATTAGTCACAAGCTTTTGTGAAAGCTCCACTACAGCTTTCATAATACAAGCTTATGACAGAGTATCACAACTAACCTTCGCGTGCATTTCTGTCAGGGAAAAGCTTTTCATACAATACAGTTCCAAGGAGGAGGAGGAGAGAGCTTATAGTATCCGATTTAAGGGATTATTAGGATGCTTCCATCTTTCGAATTTCCCTAAAAGAATATTTTACTTCAATGTGTACTTTTTACAAAACAATTGTATATTAAAAAATCGAAAGCTCCAAAAAATTGCGAAAACTTTGGCTTCCATTACCTAAACTCGACATAAATAAATAATAGAGAACGCTATAAAACAAATAGACAGCAGAGTAATGGATTTCTGATTAGGTCAATGCATTTAATGATAAATGTAGCTGAAGTTTTCTCAAACCTGAATATTTTGTGTTAAAAGGTCAAGCTTTTTTAGGTGTCTTAATACATATACCTTGAAAAGTGATAATTTCATCATATAATTAATGTCTTCCTTTATTGTTCCTTTCAAGCAAACGTGAAAAAATGTTATGTAAGGTCAAGATAGCTTCACCAGCATTGTTAAAAGTACAAAAGCTTTAAATAGATATTCACTAGCATTGATTTTTATTTTATTCGTCATTAAACTTTTTTACCTCCTTCGTGCCTGTTTTGCACCATGCCATTAAATATCCAATTTTAATTAGCGTTTACTCGCATTGCCTTCCGTTTGCGTCATTGCCGTTAGCGTTAGCGACATAACCAACACGCTACCACTGCCGGCAGGTAGAGAGAGTAAACAATTAGCGCATTTAAAAAGGGCGCAGCGAATTTATTGCATTTTTGTGTAAACTATTCCGGCGAATAAAGTGGCAAAAAGTGTTCAATTAAAAGTGATTTTTCACGAATCTCCAACTCAACCCACAAATGTAGCGTATACGTCATGTAGAGTCAGAATGCGCGCCATCATAGATTTGCAATGGGTTCGACAGTGAATTTCACTGGAAAAATATGTAAAAAAAAATAGCACGCGAAATGTCAAGGCGACTTGCAAAAGAATTCGGAACAGCGAGCTGCGACAATTGAGCTGGGAACCGAATAGCAGCTGCTGCTTAACCCATTTCCGGCGCGACACAGCATTGCTGCTGTTGCTGTGTAACATTTTCACTTCGCTGGCATTTTTTTGTGACACTTTTTACGTTTGCTCTCCAAATTGCGCTGTTTTTCCAATTCTTTCCTTTTTTCAATTTCACTTGGCATTCGCAGCGCTTAAACTATTCTTATGAAATTCGCAATTTGTTTTTGTTTTTCATTATTGTTACAAGCAGCAACTAAGGTGGCCCGATGAAGGCCAAGTATAATGTTTTCATGTTCGAAAACTATTTGCTAAAACGGGAACGAGCTACAAAATGACAAAAGAAAAGCGAAAAGCGCAAAATGAGCATGAACAATCTTTTGAGTACAACAAAAAAAAAATGGGACGGTAAAATTGTTGTACAAAGTTAAATTATACTAACGTTGATTGAGCATTCGAGCAGCGAAATATATTTTTCACAGTGCGAACAGTGCAGCAGACTTTGCTATCACTTAAAGAGTTGTGACGCTGTCGGGTGCTGCTCTCATGAGACACCATGCTGCGCTAAATGAAGACAGCTGTGCTGGTGGCAGCAGACTAAACTTTCAATGACACTTTCACCCAGCAACCTTTAACACAGCGGGTGCCCTTTCTGCTACCGTTGCAGCCAAGGTTAGACATATAATATAATAGTAGTGGTTCGGTAAAGGGTATACAAATCCCGCAAAATGGACGCTATTTTAGAGGTATTTAGTTTTTGAAGGTTAGAGTGCTCAGTGAAATTTTTAACGTCCCCGTATACGGACTATAAATATGACCGATAGATGGCGCTGGTGTCAAGAGACCTCTCAAAACTTATTTACTGTATGTTGTGTATGCATTATATAAAAACTATACAGATTAGTGGCGATTTCATATTTGTCAAATTTAATGACAGTAATTTGACAATAATTTCAACTGCATTGAGTTAAATTATTCAAATGCTGAATGGCTAATGAATTTAATTGCTGGAATATGTGACCAAATTATTTTTATAAAAATTTAATAACAACCATTTTGTTAGTTTGACGATGACTGTCATTAAATTTGACATAATGAAATCGCAAGCAATAGAAAAACTACAACACTGACTAATGAATTTAGCGAGCAAAGACATTTAATGTGTTGTCATTGAATCTAAAACGCGTTGAAAATGAAAAATGTTCACACATCGTCATTCGACTGTCATAATGATAGAATTACGATTGTGAAAAATAAATGTTATTTCTTTTAATTAATTAGTTTCTTTATATATATGTATATAAACACGAAATATAGTGCGGAAAAACTCTTATATGTTACGAAAAAATTTCCAAAGCTTAATGTATATATGAATGTACAAATATATTCTTACTTTCTGTACTTCACAACAATTTCACATTTCGTTTGCATGCCGCGTTTTATATTGCTCTAAGTTTTACTGCTATTTTAGACAATTCCGCAAATTGGTTTTCGTTTATATTCCACACTCAGATTCACTTAAATTGGCGAATGCTCACGAAGTTCTCCTTTTTGTATTGTCAAAATGGCTAAGCGTTTGCGTATGCCGCAAGCGTGGAAACTTTCTGTCAGCTAAACACCAAAAAACAGCTAAGAAGCGCCAAATATTCACGCAAAACTTTACGGAATTCATTCCGCTCTGCGAGCAACTGGCTTTTGTTGCGCGTGTGAAGCTGGTGAAAGTGGAATGGCACGTCGATTGTTGTGGATTTTCAAAGCTTTTATGTTGCTGGTTTATTTTTATCCAATCTTTTTGCAAACTAATCCAAATTCATTTGCATGGATACCATTTTGCGCGATTTTACTATGTATTCCGTGGTTTTATATAAGAAAGTTATGGGTTTTTTTGTATCAACAACTGACAGATATTTGAATATTTGGTCAACTTTATTATTTGGACGTTTAATACATACAAAAATATTGGCAATCGCAGCCAACTTCACATCATATCAAATTATTTCTCATGCGTAAACTAAATAATATGGGTAGGCATATTACAATCATTAGCTATAGTCAGCATCAAAATTGAGGGTTCAAGACTTGCTGCTACTTTTAAAATATATTTTTTCCTTTTTCCGATGTATATTACTTTTTCAGTAATTATTTATTTCGCACTCATGTTATCCTTTCTGCCAAGAATTCGTCAAATATTCTTTGTTACGAATTCTCATTTTATAAATGACAGTCAAAGAACCTCGCTCCTCACACCCGAAAACCATACTCCCTTGAGCATACATATATAGTATTACGATTACACATATATAAAAATTTACAAAACATGAAAAGGGTGTGAAAAAAAGTATGATACCATCGGGACTATTACCTATTTTAAGTCTCATTCTCAAAGGCTGGAAGATTTTACTATAAGCGAAGAATTAATTCAAATTTTTTACCTGAATATTTCATAAAACACGACTGATGTTTCAAATTTGACAAGGAAAATATAAAATTTTAAATGGAAGCACCCTTTATTTAGACACAAAATTTTAGATAAAGCATCTACAATCAATATAAACACATCGAAGCATATAAATTACACCGAATCCATTTAGAACATACAACAAAGTTAGACATTATGTAATAATACAAACAATGCTGAAGCGCAACTGAGAGGTCAACATGACAGCTACGCAACGAGGGTTGAACTGTCAATCCAAAAACTCCAATTAGGTGCTCAAATTTCATAAGCTTCTTCAAAGTTTTTTTCGTAAGTTTTTTGCAAGTATTATATACCTACATGCATCAGTTTGTAGGTAAGTGTGTATGTAAGTATGTAAATATTGGTTTAAAAACTTTTAATTCTATGTATTATGCTAACTTGTATGTATTTGGATGTATAATATTTTCCATATGTATGCGTATGCAAAACTCGGTATTGTAGAACTTTGCTTACTACCAATAAATATCCAAATGGGAATAGAGCACAAAATGTTAGTCAAACTTTTCGATTTCCAGCTTAAATATAATGGATAAGTAAGCCAAATAACCTTTTTACGCATAAATTTTGTATAACGGTAAAGCAAAAAGTAATGGGGATTTACTGAAAATTTGTAAAAAAACGTTATTGGTAGAACCTTCTATTTGCATACGTTTTGTAGTTCACTTGCTACTAAGTTAAGCAGTTTCAAGGGAAATGCAGTTTGCTGATAGTAAAATAATTCATCGAACTTCATACGTATTGGCAAATATCAGAAAAATTTTGTTTAATGAGATTTTCAGTGAGATTTTATAGTGAGAAATGAATTCATAGAATATCATATTTTTTTTTATAAAAAATTTGCATAATACTTGCTACAGGTTCCCTGCTGTGCTTCCCTTTGTCAAATGGAACAGTGAAGCCAGCTTAGCAGATACAAAACTTTCATTATTTACTTTTGCTCATAATCTAAATTGTGAAGCTTTAAACCGACTTAGAAGCAGCCAGTCAAAACATCATTCGTCAGTTATGTCATAATTATGTCATTATAACTTGTCATTCGTCAGTCATGTCAGAATTATGTTATTATAACAGTCAGTGCGTTTTACGTTATGTCAAAATTTATGACAATTATCGTCAAATGAATCAAAATGGCTTTCACTTAATTTTTATAGCTCTTTATGACCACATATTGCGGGTGAGTTAAATTGTCAAATATTATGACAGTTGAAACAGACAACTTATTGCATATTGAATCATTTACATGTCATAAAATATTATCAATTGACAAAATAGTAAAGAAATTTGTGCGGGTCAGTGAAATTGTCAAATGTTATGACAGTTGAAACTGACAACTTATTTTATACTGAATCATTTACATGTCATAAAATATTATCAATTGACAAAATAGTAAAGAAATTTGTGCGGGTCAGTGAAATTGTCAAATGTTATGACAGTTGAAACTGACAACTTATTTCATACTGAATCATTTACATGTCATAAAATATTATCAATTGACAAAATAGTAAAGAAATTTGTGCGGGTCAGTGAAATTGTCAAATGTTATGACAGTTGAAACTGACAACTTATTTCATACTGAATCATTTACATGCCATAAAATATTATCAATTGACAAAATAGTAAAGAAATTTGTGCGGGTCAGTGAAATTGTCAAATGTTATGACAGTTGAAACAGATAACTTATTGCATATTGAATCATTTACATGTCATGAAATATTATCAATTGACAAAATAGTAAAGAAATTTGTGCGGGTCAGTTGAATTGTCAAATGTTATGACAGTTGAAACTGACAACTTATTTCATACTGAATCATTTACATGTCATAAAATATTATCAAATTAATGTCATTAAATTTGACTTTAGGTCATAACGTATCATCAAATAAAGTCATTCTATCTACGTTATTTCATGAACATAATTGATTTCTACCTAATCTGGCGAAAAAAGGCAGTTACATCTACCCTTAAATGAGAAAGATTAGTATATTTTTAACAAAAAAAAAATAAAGAAGCTTTTGATTGATTCCCTCACTTTTCAGTTCATATTTATACAACTCCAAATTTTTTGCTTGTCAATATTTGTATCATAGAAAAAATGAAAAAAATGTTTGTTAGTTTTACTTCCCTTTTCTGTTCATATTTATGATCCTTTAGCTTTCTTTTTTTTTTCATTTCAGAAATTAATTACATTTACTAGTCTTCTTATTTTCTACACTCTTTCTATACCAATTCAATGCCATTATTTTTCTTCCCAAATTAGTTGTCTCAATCGATTTCAAACGCTGTCAGCCTCAATCTTTCTTTGCTGATCGCAAATTTTCCCACTTCAATTTTAGTTTTTTTGCTGATAAACAAAAAAATATTGTATCTTTCGGCATATGCTTGTCGTGTTTGTTTATTAGAAATTTTCTATTACCCCAACTGCATGCTACTCATGTACATTCGTGCCGCACAAACCGGAAAAATCAAGAGCTTATACAGACACAAGCAAGCAACATATGTACGTGTACGCTGTTGCACCTGACATATCCTCGCAATATCCTGGTTTTCCTGTTTTTAATTTTTTCACTTGTTAACAGTAATTTTTTCTGCACCATATATCAACACGTACAAGCTTGCCTGGCATATGAGAATTTCGAACTTGTTTGGCAAACAACAAAGGCGAAAAAAATCGATTTGTGCGGCCAGTGGTATTGGCAAGATTAAACTCGTGACTGCACACACACAACTGACAAAAAAAAATAAAAAATAAAATTCTTCATCCAGACAAGCGAAAAACTTTTCTAACAAGTTTTATAACAATTTCCGGTGTTTTTGCGCTGCTAAAGCACTAAATTAAACGTGTGAGCTGTTGGTGAGAGCTGGTTTGTTTATATAATGTATAGAAATGTATGAGCGTTTAGTTGTTCCCAGCTGCAAGCGGCAATGAGCTGACAACACTTTTAACTGCACTCAACGACATTGCTGGTCTCACTATTTATGGTTGCCATCTGTTCTTGCCTTTATTTATGCTTTATTATGTGTGCGCAACAGCAAAGTGTTAAAAGCCTCCCTTTTGTGTTGCTCATTTAAATTTCTGCAGGTTTTCTATTTTAGAAACGTCATGTGGCGCTTAGAGGAGAAAATTAAAAACCACACATTTTGCCTTTACCTTGCTTCTCAACTGCAATTACAACAAAAGCGCCGCTTCAAATACTTCAACACTCAAATGCAGGCGGCCTATGTATTTCAGGTTTCACAGTGCAACTATAAATTGCGCTGCAGGGCTTTATTCCAGAAATGCCAAGCAGTGATGCAAATTTGAGGAATCTAACAAAAAAAAATAGTATACCGTAAGCAACAGCAAAGCAACAAGCAAAGCTACCAAGCAGAAATTCTTAATGAAAGGCCCACAACAATTGTCCAGCAAACCTGTTCGAATACATTCAAGCCGTCCACAGTCTCTACTACTAAACTTTAGGCGTTCGTCACAACCAAACTAAATAATCGGTGAATGCCAGCAGCCAGGCATAACTAATTTGCAACCACCACAGCTATTGTCAGTTCATGTTGGTAACCTACCAAATTACGGCATACTAAATGCCACTAATGCACAACAGTAGCGTTAGGGTGAGAGGCATCCTTGCCACGATCTGCCTCAACGTCGTACTCAAGTAACAGCTTGGCAACCAGAAATGTCTATGTTTTTGTAGGAAATTACTCAAAGGCATTTTGTAAATTTTTGCTTCACAGCAACAAAGCCCGCTAGTCTCTACACTAGCTGACACACCTTCTCCATTCACCATCTCTCTCACTCACTCACTCGCTTGCTCTCTGCACAATCAGCCTGTTAGCGTAACAACTAATGAGGTCCTGGGTGTAATGGACGTAAGCGCCTAACAATAAATTGCTTGCAATTGGAGCATAGTTAATTATATTAAATTTATTTTAAGCGGAATTCACACTCTCTGCTTGTTATGGTTGATGCTTGAAACTTTGCATGTGCATACTGTTGTGCTCACTTTGATTGCTGTTGGTTGATTGTTGCACGTTGTGGCGCTCTGTCGGTGTGTGTGTGTGTGAGCATTTAAAATAGTAATTATACTGCTATTTTGTTGATTACTATGTATGTCCGTGCTTTGTGGCGCATCAGGCTCAAATTAATCCAAAATTAAAAGCTTTAACTGTACATGATGGAGTGGGTTAGGAAGCGCACTAATTATAAAGATTAGAAGTACAATTGTATAAATAAATATAGTTTGTGGCTTCCTGGTAATCTGGTTGTGCTTTTGATTTGTTATTTAAATTATTGTTTTGCCTTTTGTTATTTTATAGTAATAAATTTAAATATTTTTTTGTTGTAAATTATTTTATAGTAATAAATTTAATTTAATTTTTTGTTATAAATTATTTTATAGTAATAAATTTAATTTAATTTTTCGTTGAAAATTATTTTATAGCAATATATTTAATTTTTTTTTGTTATAAATTATTTTATAGTAATAAATTTAAATATTTTTTTGTTGTAAATTATTTTATAGTAATAAATTTAAATATTTTTTTGTTGTGAATTATTTTATGGTAATAAATTTAAATATTTTTTTTTAATCACGAAGGATACGATTTTCAAATAATTTCTAAAGTCCCAAACTTTATCAAATATATATAATATATATGACTATTCTTATAAAAATATGAATAATTAGTGTTACATTAAACTCATGTTCAATGACCTCAACAATAATTTATGAAGCACTAAAAATAATCAACCAACATCACCAACAATAATCCAACAGCTCAACCCAACCCACAAACAATTCATCTTATTCGCAAATATTGTGTCTTTAGACACGCTCATACACACCACTCCGCGCCTCAACACAAGTCTGCCGACTAATCAACTAAATTGTGCCTAAATAATTAAGAATTTTATTGTGCATTTGTTTTAAATTGAACGAGCATACTGTCAACCAATTACATAAACACAATTACAGCAGAGCAGGCACTCACACACCAACCAACAACGCCAGCAATTACTCACACACGCGCTCTCCATCACTCCTGCACTCCAATAGGCTCTCTACTGTGCCGCTTGGTAGCTAGCTAGGCTAGCCTTTAGCTAGGAGTAGTAGTCATCAAACAACACAACTGATGTACTACACTGCGTATACTCGGCTTTTAATTACCCCAAAGCAATGCGCAACAAACGGAAATACGCTACAACACATGCCAGTCAACTTTGATAACAGTCGTCCTCATCGTTCTCATCGTCGTTGTTGTCGTTGTCGTGGGCTTGGAGTCATTGACATAGTCTGCGCTAATGTTTGCTAGCCAACACAAAGTATGTAAGTGGTTGCAGGGGGTGTAGAGAGTTGTGACTGCTAATGTACTTTGGTGTGATCTAATGTGTATGAGGCGGAAGCAGTGTTCGACTCATCAAGTGGGCACCAGTCCTCAAGCATTTCGTTTAGTTGTATGTAAATAGTGGAATTTGTGTACAGCCAAATTGGCAAAAAATACGAGCTAAATGGAGAAAACAAAGTTAGCCACAACAAAAACAACAGAATAAATAAACGAAAAGCTATGAAATGTAAATATAAAAACGTCATTAGTATTCGAATATGTTTTTTGGTGAATTTTTGAGAGACCAAAAGCTATAAAGTGCTTAGTCCATGAAAACCGAAAAATCTGCCAAAGGTCAGGAGAAAATATTTACTGATTCATTGTTGGTAACAGGCTTCTATATGTTAAGATAAGACATCCATGTCGATCTTCAGATTTTCCCTTAATATCATCGGTCAGAAAAAATATATACCGCAAAGGACTATCTAGACAAAATTTGTCAATTAGCTTCAGATATCCATCGCAAAATCAAAAGTAAGTGTGTTCAGAAAATATCGGGAGTTTTTGTTTTTTTTTTTTTTTTGAAGAAAATATTTATTCCTTCGTCTACATTTATTGTTGTCGCCTTTAAAATAGTCCCCATTCGATAGTATGCACTTATGCCAGTGCTTCTTCCAATCGACAAAACACTTCTCAAACTCGATTTATGGAATAGCCTTTGACTATTTCAGCAGTTCTAGTATGTTTGTCATACGGAGTAAGGTGTGGAGGCTGACAAACACTGCTACGGACAAAATAAGCATGTATATTAGCATAGTAGAAAATATTTGGAAATACAAAATTCCCGTTATTTTTTGAACACACCTCGTACATATAGATAGGCTTCAGATATCCTTTATAGGTCGTGACGAGACCAAGTAAGCCAAATAGCTTCACATATTCATTGCAAAATCAAAAGAATGTTGGTAGAACTCCGATAGCTCTCTATGAGATGTGATAAGAAACTGGTCTATAGTATATTACACACTCTAAACTATAATAGATATGTCTATATTATTCTTATAGATGATTTTCAAAATTGTGTTCTCAAGAACAATTTGAAAGTGTTTCTTCTAAGGCAAGGATAATCTCAACTAGAGAGGTAGAATCGGAACAAGAATCAGATCTTCAAATTTCACTGTTGTTGCTTCTACAGCCATCAAAACTGAGATTGAGACCATGGAATACAGATAGGAGGTATAAATGACACCCTAAAAAATGTTGTCACATGACTATGTGATATGAGATATCTTTAACATTTGACATATTTCTACGCTTTTAACACCAGCACCTTGTCATTGCCTCCCTCAACTCAAATGCGCACTTAACAACAAATGCTCAACACATGGACATGAATAATAGCGCAATTACGCAAGTTATTGTTACTACGCTTTACAAGAATACGCACTTAAAGCACACTACAGCCTAGTGAACACTGAATGTAAGCAACCGTGTCCGTGAAGCCAGCATAATTTTAGGTGTTAAAGAAATATGCCGCTATCTTTGTCATCTAACATTGGAGAGTGGGAGAACTCAAGTGAATAACTACGCACAAGAAAGTAGTCTTTAGCATTTTTACAAAGCACTAGATACAGCACACACACACACAAAAGCATATTTATGACTTGAATGTTGTTGTTGTTGTTGTTGTGGCGAACATGCGTGTGCGCCTAAAATGCGGCATAATGAAATTATTATTAGCTTGTTTGTATGCTAAAGTAGATAGAGGAAAAGCACAAAGCAAAGCGCAAAATGTACGCGTGCGGCAATTTTGCCCACTCAGCGCATAAAAGTGTGTTTACAGAGCAAATTATACCAAAGGAAAATGCCAACATGAAAGCAAATCTCTACACTAACTCGCAGCAATGAGTGCTGCAATTCACTGTCTCCCGGTTTATCTGCTAAGCAGCAATGAAAAGTAGAGGTTAAAAAATATGGTTAGCAGCTGGCTAAATATCAAGGATGTATCACCGAATGTACATGCACGTGCATGTCCTTCAAGCGCACGCGGAGAGCTGGTTAAAATAAGACGGTAGCAGGTGAGCATAAACGTGCGCAAAGTGTTGTAATTCATTTCGTAGAGGTTATTACAATGTGTTTGTATGATATATACAGCGTGTCATAAAAAATATTGGCTTACTTGCTAGCTTTTATTAAGGATATAAAGAAGGAAATTTTTATGAAATTAAAAGAATTAAATATTTTCTTTTGTATTATTTTGAACTAATCCTGTTACTTTTAATGCATTCTAATTGCTTACAAAAATACCTAAAATTATTATAACTATAGTTTTAACATAATTTTCGAAGACTTACCAATTTTATTTAGTCGATGTCTGAAAAAAAGTGAGAAAGAAACGGAATTATTAATAATTTTCAGAATATAAGATAAATTTAAGGCTAATCGATCAGCTGATAATGTTTGAAATTTCGAAATAAAATAAAAGAGGGTTGCCATACATCTATATTTAAGAAGTAAAATTTTAAAAATGTATAAATTTTATAATTACAGTGAATTAAGGTAATATTAACAGTAATAGTATTTTATGAAGTTGCCACCTAATTTAAATTAACTTAAGGTAATAAATAAATTAAAAAATCTGGTATATCTGTATGAAATTTTAAAGTTTTCAAGTAGCTCCACTCAAATCAAAAATTTAACAGAGTTGCCACCTTTGTTATACTTCATAATTGTAATAAATACAAAATATGTAAATATGAGATTAGTGATAATAAGTTTAAATTATTTCAGGGTTGCCACATTTTTGTATTTTTATACTCTCCCAATAAAAGTTGCTAAGAGAGTATTATAGTTTGGTTCACATAACGGTTGTGGGTAAGTCATAAAACTAAACGAGTTAGATATAGGGTTGTATATATCAAAATGATCAGGGTGACGAGTATAGTTGTAATCCGGATGTCTGTGTGTCCGCCCATCTGTCCGTGCAACGGATAACTGGAGTAAAAATTAAGATATCTCGACGAAACTTGGCACCCTGAGAAGGTTGGTATTGAAAATAGAAGGTTGGCCATAAAAATTGATATAAGCGGATAATAGCCACTCCAACCTCCCATACAAAGGTTATGTTGATAATTACTAAAAGTGAAGAGTACAAGTAAAAGAAATGGTAGAAAGAAGCTGCACTCAGATTTTTTACAAAATTGAAAATGGGCGTAGCATCGCCCACTTATTGATAAAAAACCATATCTCAGGAACTACTCGACCAATTTCAGTGAAATTCGGTGTATAATATTTTCTTGACACCCTGATAGCACGGAAAATGGGCAAAATCGATTCACAATCACGACTAATATCCGTATAAATCAATTTTTAATTCCATCTCATTCCTTCTCTTTATAATGTATACATAAGGAAACAATGAAGATAGGGAAATAAAACTTTACACAAATACTGTATTTGAGCTGTGGCTTTACTTGTGGAAAAATTGTCGAAATCGAAACACATATGTATAACTTTCCCGGATATCGGATATGAAGAACTCAGTGCCTTAGGCTAATTTTTCACCGAAGATATCGGTAAATCTTTCAGATATTTTATAGTGTAGCTTGATAGGAAAAATTAATTAAATCGGTTTATAAGTTACCTCAGCCCTCATATACCATATATGATGATTTTCGTTATTCTATTGGATTTTGTGCCATCTGTATGGGTCAAATTGTGTGTTATATTAAGGGGTTACGGGTAGTCAGGATTTTCAAAAAATATTTTTTCATTACATTTTCGTTAAGTGTAATATCTTAAAAATATTTGAAGTTGATCCGATAATAACTAGGTTTTTTGTGGTGACAACTGTAACTCGAAAACCGCTCAGTAGATTTTAATGAAATTCCTACAGCTTTTAGAATATATAATAAACTCAGGCCTGATGAGAGGATTTTTTTTCAAAAATTTAGATTTTTAAGACCAATTATTTGCTGATTTTTTCCCAAAAATCTAAAAAAAAAAATTCCTGAGGTCGCCATTTTGTTAATTTTTGAAAAAAAAACTTTGATCAGGCCCAAAACTCCAAGGACTTATGATTGTCACCGCAAGGACCTTTTTTTGAAACCGGGTCAACACAGACAGCTATAACTTTGGAAATTATAAATTTTTTTTAGACTTTCCTTACTTGTTTATCATAGAAATTAAACTAAAACTGAGACTTTTTATGTCACAATAAGGATTTCAATGAGAGGAAATGTTCAAAAAGATACAAAAACAAAATTTTTTTTAGTAAAATTTTTTATTAAAATATATATATTTAAAAAAAAACTAGTAACCCCTAATACGCATATTTTCCATAAAACCGTAAATAAATATAGCAAAAAAGGATATTCGCCGATCCACAGGGTAATTTTTTTAATCCGAAAAAGCCTAACCTAACGTCACATGATATCTTAGAGCACTATAAATAATCAAACTCTTAACAAAAAAAATTTCAAAAAATTATCAAGACCCCTTATTAATGGTTTCTTCTTAAACTTTCCATTTTCAAAAATTATCTTCATAATAAATATTGCACGCACATTCCAGCGTGCACTGTGCTGAATCGGGCATGGAATTGCTAAACCCGTAATCCACCCAATTGACGGGTCGATTAATCTAGAAAAAAAGTCAGAAGTGCAATTATTGCAGATAAGCCAACACAACGGCTGCTGCTGGCTAAAAACAACAACGAAAAACACACACGAGAAACAAAAGCTTGATAATAGCGCTAAGTACAAGCAAAACATGAGTGGAATGTTGAAATTAATTTCGAACAACAACAAACATTGGCGCTGCTTGGCATACAAAGTAGCTGCCAACAGTTGCTATTGTTGTTGTTGCTGCCACAAGTATAACTCCACTTCATGCTTCACAGTGCAGCACTAATTTGACGCGACGCCGAAGCAACAGTAAGCAGGACAAGCAAAGCTTACAAAATTTGTTAAATATATATGTTTATGTATGTGTGTGTGTGGGTGTGTGTGTGTGTGTGTGTGAGTGGAATACATGAATCAAATATTAAATATATTGTATAGACTTTGTATGCGCTTTTATATATCTATATATATAATTTACAACAAATCCACACACATAAGCATGTGTTAGTGGTTACGCATGCGGTACGCCAACTCAATGTATAACTAAGTCTATATGTGAGTGTGTGTGTGTGCTGTGCACTCTAGTGTGTGGCGCTGTTCACTTGATGTGGCAGCTGCTGCCGAAGTTGCCAACTTTTCCAGGCATGCAACCGCAAGTACTCCAACGAATCGAAATGCTTGCCGGCAACCGCGTGAACTCACTTCACTCACTCTACTACTACAACCATGTGCAGTTGTTGTTGTTGTAACACTAATTCTTGTTGTTGTTGTTGTTGGCGTTAGAGCTTTATGTAGAGATTAGCATGTATATGAATGTATTTACAACTCTAGCTATTTCTGCTACATCAAATTCAAATGGGCGGAAGCGAGTGTTGTTGTTGTTGTTGTTGCTGCTGCTGTAGTCAAGCAACTTTTGATTGAAGTGTAGCGGAGAGGAGCATGATTTGGAGCGCAGTAAGCGGCTAGAGTGCTATTCTGCTTTTGTGTAGCGCAGCCACTTTGCCAACTCAACTCTATTGCTATTACTAACCGCATGTTTACATAAATTCAGGCGCACACACATGTGAGCTTATAGCTCCACATATACACACGCACATATTAACTCATTACCTCATTTACTGCTTGGCTTGTTATGTACTTTGTTTTTGCAATTATTTAATTTTAAGCATTTCAATATATGTGAAACAGCAAGGCTCACAGCGCATACACAGAGACGTGCTCAGCTTTCATGTGCACTCCCTGTAGATATATATAAGATACGTGTGTGGGAGCCTGACTCTGTATGCGCTCTTGCGGTTTTGCTGATTATGGCATTTATTTCATGTTTTTTTTTATTTTTTATTTAACTAAATGCATTTCTCTTTAGTTGTTGGTTTTTTCATTTTTTTTGCCTGTTGCTTTCTTCGGCAAATTGACACAGCTTTGCAAAACTTTTAAGTGGATTTTGTGATTTATGTATTTCAAGGATTTTATATAAAATGAAATAAAAACGAAACATTTTTAACTGTAAACACAAGCATTTAAGCGGATTATTTTTGATGAAATATATGTTTGAAGTTGGGGTAACGAAATTCTTATTGCTCGGAACTTGCTTGTGCGTGATAGTAGATATATAGTCATATGCATATATATTGACTGTTGAAAATGAGAGAAATAAACATTTGCTAACGGATTTTTGTTCGAAAATTGAGAAAATTTCAACTTTTTTTGGATGAAAATCATTTTTAGAAATATTAAACCATACTCTCTTATACTAAAGGAAAACCAAAACTACATCGACTAAATTTGGTGAATTAAGTATTCATTTGGAAGTGCTATAATAGAAGCTTCCATCATTAACTTGTGGAATTCGACCATCGTAACCAGAAATTGTTCGTTTTCGTAAAACAAAAATGTATTTTAATTTCAAAATGGCGCCGACTATACTAACAAAAAACAGTTAGTTCATCAATAATTTATTCTCAAGCAATCTCACTGCTAGCACGTTTCAGAGAAGGTGATAACGAAGGATGATAATAATATTCTGTTTGTGAGAGTCAAATATCATTTCCATCATTTCATAGTGGAAGATAGAGCAATTTAGAGTCTAATTAAACGATTAAGCTAATATTATATCGAATTTCACGTTGGATATTCTATTGAACAGATATCGTTCGTCTCACAATCTATCGTTAGATTACATGGATTATAATACTCAAAACTACAACAACAACAATAAAATCTGTCGTTAAATGACGAAAAGAAACGGCACCTGGACTACTTGGTCCGGACTTAATAGCGTTTTTAGACAGCCAAATAAATTGATTAATTTATATATTTATTGAGAAACCCTTTTTTGCCTTTTATACTGCCGACTGCTCGATAACCGATCAGCTGTTATACATTTTTGTTTTTGTTTTTCATAAGAAGTTGGTAAGTTTCATCAGCTTATTAATATTTTTCAGCAGCGACATCTACCGTAGCTTTTTTTATCGAAAAATTCAACCAATCGCAGACAAAGAACGTATATCATACATCTCTGCCTGAGAGTTGCATTTGATTTTCAAGTCGATTTAAATTCAATTACAAAAAATGGAGATTTTATTTTGTATGATAAACCGATCTTAAAAAGCGTTTAAATCGAGCAGAGTCCGGTAAATTAATCAATTAGCTCGGTGTGAGCAGCTCAATTAGGAGCAGTGTGACACTTTCAAAAAATCGATTTTTTATTATGCTTATGCGAAAGTATATACTTTCAATATCTTGGGAATTCAGCAAGGTCGTATCTTGAATAGTTTTTTAATGGAAGCGTTCTAAAGAGCGACCGTTCGCAGATACAAACCTTTGTAGTCGAAACTTCAAACGTGTTTTTCTCGAAAAGACATTTTTGAAAACATAATAAAAACATATAGAACATATCATAACTCCACGAGAAATTTACACATCGACTTCAAATTTAAACTTAGTATTCTTGAATATTCTTAATTTTTGGATTTTTTTTGAATTTGGCATTAAAAAACGACCATATTTTTACCTTAAAAAACGACAATTTTTTCGGAACTACGCCATTTTGTTAATGTATAATAAAAATCATTGGTCATCGTATAGGAAATACCCCCAACTTAAATAACCTTCTTAAATATTTTTGTTTCCGTTACTCATTCGGTCGGAATCATGTCGGCAGTAGGGGAACTATTTTTGGCACCTTCGAAGGAAGCACATAACTATATAAAAAATAACATAACTATTTTAAATATTTTTGTAAAAGATATCCTTAGTACTTACAGCTGTGAAATACCTTATAATGTCCAAAAAACTTCGAAACATTCAATCAAGTACTTTCCTTTAAAAAAAAATCACGAAAATCGCCTAATTTTTCAAAGAGTACACTGGTGTAGCCCTTTAAGGGACTTTGGAACAAAGAGTAGTTGGGATCGAATAAATCCATGCAAAAAGATTCAAATAAGAATATAAATAGAAAAAGCATCGAAAATAGATCCAATCTCCTCATAAATAGAACAAAAACTTGGTTTGAAGGAAAGAGTCTGTAAGGAGGCATTAGTAGGAAGAACATAATGTAACTAAGAGAGTATAGTGAATCGCTATACAACTTAAAAATAATTATTATACTGATTAATATATTATATATGAAATTCACACTTTATCTATTTTCCTATGAAATCACTTTATTTAATTCAATATTCTATATTAAGCAATAGCTTAAAAGTTATGGAGCTTGTTATAGAACCAGTTAAACCCATAGAACTTAAAAGCTCTCCCACTTTTCTACATAAATTTTTAGAGAATATAAAGAATACTACAGTCTACAGGTGTACCAAATTCTCATAATAAAATAATATCCAAAACACTATACACTATCCACTACGCCAAACCATTGTGCTCCTTCTTCCACTTCCATTGTTTGTGCCACACAAAAAAAGACAGAATATTTGCAAGCAATTGCTAGATTAAAATCACCGCAACGCATATTGGTATTTTTCGTACACTTCCGTTTTCCTTTAACCTTATCCCAGCACCATCGCAACGCAGCACACACACATACACACATGCAGAGGCATGTCTAATTCATAGCCAATCCCATAATTTGTTGATGTCATGCCAGCAATAAACGCTAGGCTAAAACAAAAGTCATGCTGTCATGCTACGCAGAGGTTATGCCGTTATTCCTGCAATTCCCTTTGTCAGCAACCTTATTTTGCACTCGCTTATCTTAACTAAATTGTTGGCTAATAATAAGTGAGCTGCTCGACTCTTCGTACTGCCACAGCGAAATGACTTGTGTTAAATGCTTGGTGTGGCAGGCAGCTCGTACACTTTTTATACTCTCGCAACAAAAGTTGCTAAGAGAGTATTATAGTTTTGTTCACATAACGGTTGTTTGTAAGTCATAAAACTAAACGAGTTAGATATAGGGTTATATATATCAAAATGATCAGGGTGACGAGACGAGTCAAAATCCGAATGTCTGTCTGTCCGTCCGTCTGTCCGTGCAACGGATAACTTGAGTAAAAATTGAGATATCTTAACGAAACTTGGAAATTGAAAATTTGGAATAAAAGATCGCTCTAGGAAGGGGCATATTTGGATGTAATTTTTTTGGGAAAGTGGGCGTGGCCCCGCCCCCAAATCGGTTATTTGTATGTATCTCGCAAACCAATAAAGCTATATAAACCAAACTTTCTGCAGTCGGTTCTCTTACGTACCTCACCACACACCATGAAAATAGTTGAAATCGGATGATAACCACGCCCACCTCCCATACAAAGGATAGGTTGAAAATTACTAAAAGTGGGTTAACTCACTAACGAAAAACGTCAGAAACACTAAATTTCACAGAAATAATAGCAGAAGGAAGCTGCACTGAAGATTTTTTTACAAAATGGAAAATGGGCGCGGCATCGCCCACTTATGGGTCGAAAACCATATCTCAGGAACTACTCGACAGATTTCAATGAAATTCGATATATAATATTTTCTTGACACCCTGATGACACGTGTGGAAAATGGGCGAAATCGGTTCACAACCACGACAACTTCCCATATAACTCATTTTTGAATTCCATCTTATTCCTTCACTTTATAATATGTATATACATAAGGAACCAATGAAGATAGCAGTATAAAACTTTACACAAATACTGTATATGATCTGTGGCATCATTTGTGAAAAATTCGCCGAAATTTGACTATAACTTTTCAATGCCCCGGATATCGAATATGAAGAACTCAGTGCCCCATAGTAACTTTTCACCGAAAATTTCGGTAAATCTATCAGGTATCTTAATTTAATTCAGAGGAAATATTTTTCTTCTAATAGTGTGTCTCTGTACCAGAAAAAGTTAAAATCGGATCACAACTTCCCTTATATATGAATATATGGGAATACCTAATTATAGGATTTTCAAAAATAAGATGAGCTCAATAGTTTATAAATCGGTTAATATGTGAAATATATTTATGCTGAATATATGGGTCAAATTGTGTGTTTTCTTAATAAAATAACATTAATAAATTGCGAGAGTATAAAATGTTCGGTTGCACGCGAACTTAGCCTTTCCTTACTTGTTTTTGATATTTTGCTTATATTTTACTGGATTGTTGTGGCATTTGTTTCATTGTTTCACAAGCCAATTTGTGTTTGTTTTGTTTTTGTTGTATTTTGACATTTCTGTTTCGCAATATTTTCTCACACACACATGTCGGAGATTCCTATTTGAAATTTTTGCTTTCGTTTATCTTAATAGAAATCTCTGCTTTGCTTTTGCACCCAAAAATATTTAGACAATTTAATAAAGCTCGAGGAAAATAGAAAAATTAAAGTGAATGGGCTGAGTGAGAATGAAAAGGTGGAGAGAAGGTGATGGTTGAAAATCCATTGCTACAGTAAAATCCAGCGAACTTTTTTATAAGAAAATCAATTTTTGTTAAATGAAAACATTTTTTTTCAAACACCCTTCATACTTAAACAAATAATCCAAAGCAGAAAATTGCACTCACATGCATCAAATATAAAAGAGTATGTGAACAGCAAAACTAATTTTTTCACTGCAAGCGACAGCATGATAAATTGAACGTCAAAGGTGAGCGACATGCAAAACAAAACAAAACGTGGAGGAAAGAATTATAAAATACAACTCAAGCAACGAAACAAAGAGTCAGACAGACAGATATACAGACAGAGCGACAGTTTGAAAGGTGAGCCAAATCAGACGCAATCACCATTGAATGTCGCAAAATGCGACAACAGCTGACAGCAGCAGCAACGATATATTTGCACACAAATGTAGTGAGATAATTTAAAAATCAACTGCAAACACACAGTGCATAACAAGCAAATATTTGCTTAACGAAAGTCATGGGTGTGGGCCACACAATCAATGTCGGGCTTAATGACAACGCATGCATACAAAAGCGTTAAATGCTTAATGAGTTGTGGCTTTAAAGCGCTTTAAATATTTCATTTACGCTCTAATTAAATCCATTAGTAATACGGCATGTGATTTATTTAATACATATATAGTGCGCTGTGATAACAACCAGTGGTTGCCGGGGCGTATACGTAACATTTTGTATGGAATGCGGCGAATATTGAAAAAATATCACAATTAATATGATTTGATTAATGGATCAAGTGTGATTATGTGGATTTTAGGATTTGCTGATATTTAAATATTTTTATTTTTATATTTCAACTGATTTTCTTTAGCAGATTTTAAGTAAAAATATTGCGCCTCATATTTCACATAGAATAAATTAGAAACAAAAGTAAATAATTTAAGAAATTAATTGAGGATTATACACTTTATTTGCGTTAAATTTTACTTCTATCTTCTATTGCTTCAAATTAATGCATATTTTTTTCTAAAAGTAGTATAAGTGGAAGCCATGTCAAATACGTAATTTTCTGGTTTTATTAATGTTTCGCTCAAACATGAGTGTACTATATATACATTTATTTTTATACTCTCGCAACAAAGTTGCTAAGAGAGTATTATAGTTTTGTTCACATAAGTGATCAGGGTGAAGAGTGGAGTTCAAATCCGGATGTCTGTCTGTCCGTCCGTCCGTCCGTCCGTCTGTGCAAGCTGTAACTTGAGTAAAAATTAAGATATCTTGATGAAACTTGGCACACTTATTTCTTGGCACCATAGGAAGGTTGCTTTCGAAAATGAGCAAAATCGGACCACTGCCACGCCCACAAAATGGCGAAAACCGAAAACACATAAAGTGCCATAACTAAGCCATAACTAAGCCATAAATAAAGCTATGGAAACAAAATTTGGTATGAAGGATCGCACTATGAACGGGCATATTTGGATGTAATTTTTTTGGGGAAGTGGGCGTGGCCCCGCCCCCAAATAGGTCGTTTGTACATATCTCGCAAACCGATAGAACTATATAAACCAAACTTTCTGCAGTCGTTTTTTTTAGCCACTTATTAATTCAGTCCAAAAAATGAAAGGAATCGGATAATAGCCACGCCCACCTCCCATACAAAGGTTAGGTTGATAATTACTAAAAGTGGGTTAACTCACTAACGAAAAACGTCAGAAACACTAAATTTCACATAAGAAATGGCAGATAGAAGCTACACTCAGATTTTTTACAAAATGGAAAATGGGCGTGGCGTTGCCCACTTATGGGTCAAAAACCATATCTCAGGAACTACTCGACCGATTTCAATGAAACTTGGTTTGTAATAGTTTCCTTACATCCCAATGATATGTTGTAAAAATAGGCCAAATCGCTTCACAACCACGCCTACTTCCTATATACCAGAACTTTGCAGACGATCTGAATCGTTTACTTTACAATATATAAAGTAAGCACTAGTGAAGATATCGGTGCAGAACTTTGCACAAATACTATGTTTATAGTGTGGCAGCCCCATTCTAAAAATCGCCGAAATCGGACCATAAGTTTTCAAGGCCCCCTATATCGAGCATGAGGACCTCAGTGCTTCTAACCTAATATTAGGGTTTCCAACTTTCAATGGACTTTATACGATATATATGACGAGTATGTGGGTCAAATTGTATGTTATATAATATTAATAAAGTTAAATAAATAAATTGCGAGAGTATAAAATGTTCGGTTACACCCGAACTTAGCCCTTCCTTACTTGTTGTTATTGCTTTGTCGTCTAGCTTAACCGACTGCTCGCTGTCTACATACACGACATTCAAATGGCTTATTTGACGTTAAGTCTATCTTTCTGTAGCTACCAAATTCTTGACTTTCCCACAACCAACAACCCCAAACCGTGACCCCGTCAAGCAATTGAGCTTGCACGCTTCCTACCCCTAAATGTTATCAAATCATTGCGGACAATGCGTAATGGGGAACTGCTTTGACAGTTAGGTAAGTGATTCTTTTTTCTTTTTATTTTCTTTTTGTTTTGCGGTTCACCTTTTGCTTTTTGGGAATTGTTATTGTTGTGCTGTGCATATGTAAGTATTTGTGTGTATGTTTTGTTAGTTAAGTAAGGGTTAATGCTTGCGGCTAAATTGTATGCCTAAATAAACGTGTACACTTTTTTCGTATTTGCCTACAAATGCTTTGTTGACTTATAATTTGGGGCACTATTCGTGGCTTAAGCTGTTACGCCTTGGTATATATTAGCTGCATGTTAGTCATATTAGTCAAATAAATACAAATATAGATATTTTTTTTATTAAAAAATACAATTTTTTCGCATTTATTAAGTGTAAAAATAGCACATTTCTTCATTAAATCTGGTTTCTCATTTAAATGATCACCATCAATCAATTTATTATGTATTTATACACGTGTATTGCTTTCGTGAAGGTCATATTATTTACTTAGATTTGCCAGATTCTCAGTTGTAACGGCTCTTATTCTATATATAATTGTAAATATGTACAGCAGTCTGCATTTGCGTCATACAAATTCTTCCCTCGTTCAATTACGGACACATGTGTATATACCAAGTATGAATGAGAATATTTCTGGCTTCGTGAAGGACTCCCATATCAATTTGAAATAATTTTTACTTCAAAAAAAATTTTTTTAAAGACGAGTTGGCAACCCTGTAACCTCATTTCGTACTAAAGCTTATAAAAAAAACTGTTCAATTAATATTTTTTATCAATTTGTCCAAGTTATTGAAAATTTATTCATTTTAATTTTTTGAACAAAATCAGTTGGCAACTCTATAAAACAATTTTTACTAAAGTTTATTCAAACAACTCTCCTGTAATTATTTTATTAGCAATTTGTCCAAGTTATTTAAAATTTATTGAATTAAATTTTTTTAATGAAATCAGATGACAACTCTATAACCTAATTTTGTACTAAAGTTTAACGAAAAAGCTCTTGAAAATATTTCATTAATTTGTCCAACTTATTTAAAGGTTATAATTTGATTTTTTTTAAATATCAGGTGGCAACCCTATAACTCAATATTGTGCCATAGCTGTTCGAAAAAGATCTTCTGTAAAATAAACAATAATTAATTTGTCCAAGATATTTAAAATTTATAATTTGAAATTTTTTTAAAACATCAGGTGGCAACCCGATAACCTAAATTTGTTCTAGATCTTATTGAAAAAGGTCTTCTGTAAACAAACAGCAATTAATTTATCCAAGTTACTTAAAAGTTATAATTTGAATTTTCTTAAAACATCAGATGGCAACCCTATAACTCAATATGGTGCCGAAATATCTCTTCTGTAAAAAAAACAACGATTAATTTGCCCAAGATAATTAAAATTTAAAATTTATAATTTGAAATTTTTTTAAAACATCAGGTGGCAACCCGATAGCCTAAACTTATACTCATTGAAAAAGGTCTTCTTAGATTTATTATAGATTTATATTTTAGATTTATTTATTTAAAATTTATAATTTGAATATATTTTTAATATACATATGTATATTAACTTTTCTTTTAGTATTTTTAACGGTCTTACATGAATCCAAAATTGTCAAAATCACCCACTTCACGCAGTGCCAAAAATTGCCAATATCATCCCAACAATCATTATCAACAGTTGATCACCCAAAACTTCTCATGCAAACTCCATCTTCTTTACGCAAAATAAAATCCTTACTGATTCCCCGCTGATTTTTACAAATTGCAACACTGCGTATACGCAACAATTTAACTAAACTTTATTTTCAATCCTCCGATCGTCCCAGCCAACCCAAATGTGCGCAGCAAATTGCATTGCCATTGCATAACAAAAAAAAGTGCAACTCAATTCTGTTTGCCACATGCCCAATGGAATATTTGCTGCCAATTCGTTGCAACAACAATAACAACAGCAGCAACTGAGCGCAAAAAACTCATAATAAAAATGACTAAAGTAAGCTCAGTGCAAATCGCATTCAAACAAATTTGCGAAATCACATAAATGAAGTTGTGCTGAAAATATGAAAATGTGTGACGCAGCAGAGCAGCGATGAAGCGCAGCGGCAAAAAGAGAATGCAAAAATGTTGCAAAAAAATTTCATTTTTTTTTTTCATAAAAAATATTACGTAAAAGGTGTGAAAATTGGCAAAGTGCATGCAAAATCGTTGAGAGATATTTACGAAACGTGTAATAATCACAAAGAAAATAGTGAAAAGTAAAAAATAAAAAAAAAAAACAACAATAAAAGTATTTGCCGCTACAATACAAATGCGCACAGCACAGAATGTTGAGCTGAAATTGCATTGTCACTGCCAGCACAAATCTAGTGTTTGATTTATGTGCTCTCGATGTGACAGCATAATAAAGTGAAATAGCGAAATATGCAACAATAACAACAACAAACTGGTAAAAAATCTAAACAGAATCTACAAGCACGACTATCTATCTATACAGAAATGGCATTTTGCTTAGCGAATGTTATCGTAAAAGCGTTGCACTTGCTGTCGAGCATAACACCAAAGTTATTGTTGTTGTACATACATACATACATAAATACAGTTATGCATTTGAATGCGTTTAGTATCTAACAGGAATCTACATGGCGCACAATCCAATAGCAGCGGCGAATCATAGTGTGTATATTCTGCTTTGTTTACGTTGCGTTTCTGCGCATACATATCGCTAACGGTTTATTTGCAATGATTCGCACTAACATGCATACATATGAGAGTGCCTAGCTCTATGCAGCGCAGCATAAACCATGTTAAAGGAGTCAGATACATATGAGCTTGATACCTTCAGCTGGGTTAGAATTGTGATTGTTTGATTTTTAGCGGCTGTAAATGTTGTCGTTTTTGTGTTTTTTTTCGAATCAAAGCAATTTTTCGCAATATTTGAAATGATACGTAAATAATCCACATATGTAAGAACATATAGTATATGTAGATGAAATATATGAAAATTTAGTATTTGCATTACGTCATCAAAATTGGGTTGCTAATTATTTTATATTTATACAGCCAATTTAAGTAATTTTTAAGTGTATAGAATTTTAGTAATACTACATTTGAGCATTTGATAAAAATGTTGCTTAGAGTTGCCATTTCTCTCTAAATATAATAAGTTTTTATTCAGTGTATAAAATTGTGCTGTTGTCGGTCTACAACTTTGCTTCCGCCGTTTTTAGTAAATTTAAGGATTTATTGTATAACAAGTAAGGAAGGGATAAGTTCGGGTGTATCCGAACATTTTACACTCTCGCAATTTATTTATTTAACTTTATTTATGTTATATAATACACAATTTGACCCACATATTCGTCATATATATTGTATAAAGTCCATTGAAAGTTGGAAACCATAATATTAGGTTAGAAGCACCGAGGTCCTCATGTTCGATATATGGGGCCTTGACAACCTATGGTCCGATTTCGGCGATTTTTAGAATGGGGCTGCCACACTGTTAACATAGTATTTGTGCAAAGTTCTGCACCGATATCTTCACTAGTGCTTACTTTATATATTGTAAAGTAAAGGATTCAGATCGTCTTCAAAGTTCTGGTATATAGGAAGTAGGCGTGGTTGTGAAGCGATTTGGCCTATTTTCACAACATACCATTGGGATGTAAGGAAACTATCACAAACCAAGTTTCATTGAAATCGGTCGAGTAGTTCCTGAGATATGGTTTTTGACCCATAAGTGGGCGACGCCACGCCCATTTTCCATTTTGTAAAAAAATCTGAGTGCAGCTTCCATCTGCCAATTCTTATGTGAAATTTAGTGTTTCTGACGTTATTCGTTGGTGAGTTAACCCACTTTTAGTACTTTTCAACCGAACCTTTCTATGGGAGGTGGGCGTGGTTATTATCCGATTTTTTTCATTTTTGGACTGTATTAAGAAGTGACTAAAAAAAAAGAGTGCAGAAAGTTTGGTTTATATAGCTTTATTGGTTTCCGAGATATGTTCAAAAAACCTATTTGGGGGCAGAGCCACGCCCACCTCCCCAAAAAAATTACATCCAAATATGCCCCTTCATAGTGTGATCCTTCATACCAAATTTTATTTCCATAGCTTTATTTATGGCTTAGTTATGGCACTTTATGTGTTTTCGGTTTTCGCCATTTTGTGGGCGTGGCGATTTTGCTCATTTTCGAAAGCAACCTTCCTATGGTGCCAAGAAATAAGTGTTCCAAATTTCATTAAGATATCTTAATTTTTACTCAAGTTACAGCTTGCACAGACGGACGGACGGACGGACGGACAGACAGACATCCGGATTTGAACTCCACTCTTCACCCTGATCACTTATGTGAACAAAACTATAATACTCTCTTAGCAACTTTGTTGCGAGAGTATAAAAATATTCAAAATATTGGCCGTCACTAGCTACTACTTTTGACCATCTTTCTGGCAGCATGCGTATAACGTGACAAAAGAACTCGCCATCTTTCGAGTCGATCCAAGTATCAAACCAATTTTTGACTTCTTCATAAGAACTGAAGTGCTCGTTAGCTAGACCGTGTGCCATCGATCGGAACAAGTGGTAGTCAGATGGAGCAACATCTGGAGAATACTGCAGGTGGGGTAAAATCTCCCATTTCAGCGTCTCCAAACATTTTTTTACCACTTTTGCGACGTGAGGCCGAGCATTGTCAAGCTGGAGAATGACTTTATCGCGTCTCGCACTGTGGCGGTTTTTCTTTTAGTGCTCGGCTCAAACGCATCAATTGCGTTCGGTATCGATCTCCTGTGATGGTTTCACTTGGCTTCAGCAGCTCATAATACATCACCCCCAGCTGGTCCCACCAAATGCAGAGCAGGACCTTGGCGCCGTGAAT
This sequence comes from Zeugodacus cucurbitae, assembly GCF_028554725.1. Taxonomy (NCBI): domain Eukaryota; kingdom Metazoa; phylum Arthropoda; class Insecta; order Diptera; family Tephritidae; genus Zeugodacus; species Zeugodacus cucurbitae. The sequence goes on along the minus strand of NC_071671.1, from coordinate 63,769,981 downwards.
GTTCGTTTTTGCCGTCGACGTGGAGGCATGTCCAGGCTTTCCCCATGACTTTCTTCACTTAGGATTATCATTTTTCGTCGCCAGTTGCAATGCGATGTAAAAATCCCTTTGGGTTGTGACTTTGAAGCAGCTGTTCACAAGCAAAGAAGCGTCGTTCGACATCTCTTGGTTTCAAGTCGTAAGGAACCCAGTTTCCTTGTTTCTGAATCATCCCCATGGCTTTGAGGCGTTTTGATACGGCTTGCTGTGTCACTTGCAACGATTCGGCCAATTCCTCTTGGGTTTCAAACGCATCTTGGTCGAGTAATGCTTCCAATTCAGCATCTTCGAAAATCTTCTCCCTTCCACCACCATGCCGGTTATGAAGTCGATAATCACCATTTTAAAACGTTGAAACCATTCGCGATATGTTCTTTCACTTAGAACAGCCTACGTATCCGAAAACATTCGATGAGCCTCAGCCGCACTTTTCTTGGAATTTAAAAAGAAAATCAAAATTTCCCGCAAAAGTCGAGAATTCGGCTCAAAAAGTGACATTTTCAGTTGAGAATAAGTTTAGGATGCAAACACAAATATACAAATACAAATATTTTTTTGGGTTAATGTTGACACAAATGTCCAAGAACGATTTAATCGATTTAATCGACTATTGGAAAACGGCGGAAGCAAAGTTGTAGACCTATATATATGTAAGTAAGGGTAAATGTCAAAACTTCAAGCCAAAAAAATATATTTCCATATAAGGTAGCCATGTTTTTTTTATATTTCGAAAAAAATAGCAGTGAAACACGTCGAAAACGTGAAAATTTTAATACTTTTGCCTTAGTGTTGCAATTTTTCTCTGAATTTAATATATGTTTAAACAATTTGTAAATATTGTGTGTTTTATATATAATTAAGAATAAATGTAAAAACCGAAAACTATTTTTGCCGAACAAATTAAATTTTGCTTCCATATTTTTAATACGTGAAAAATTAATATAAATTGAGGTGTTGCCACTTTTCTAAAATTTTCGGAGCAATTTTTATGTAACACATATGGTTAGCAACTTTTAATACTTGCAGAGCTTCATTCATCCCTGTAGTACTTCATTATCCATTCGTGGTTTCCTGAAAACTCACCCCAGTAACTTAGGCACGTGAATACCCCAAATTCGATAACACCGCTCCAATTCCGAACGTTCCAGAGAGTGTATGCCAGAAACAGTGGGGAGTGAACTTATCAATTCTCCTAAAGCCAATAAATAATTTTTCAGAAACAAACAAAAACAATATGGAAACTCAGGGGCAGCTACAGTATTCCGACTAAAAAATTATTTGCCAGCACAAATTCATAAAAGGCTCAAAACGCTTTGTCATTATTTGAGGAGTTTGCGGCAATACAAAGGACTGACCTTAACTGTCCAAGTGAGATCTCTTGTGGCGCAGGAGATCAGCCACTCTAACCTAACCTAACCAGGAGCCATGTGATTCCAAAGGATTTCCGAAATGTAATAGAATATAGACTGCATTTTTTTTTTAATTCGCAAGGCAGGCTCTTTGATTAATATTTTGTTGGCTTTATGGATATTTTCATATACATGCCCACTTGTGGATTGCATACAGCTAACGTCGTGCCAATAACATCAACCAAAATTACAAATAAGAGCAAGAATAACAATATTGCATGCATGTAAATGGAATACGCTTGTTTGGCACAGACAATAATGCTAACGGGTGTGAATATACCCAGCAGTGTGAAAGCAAAATGGTCTGGAAATAAATAGTTAATAACTAGACTCATAACTAGATCTTGACTAGAATCGAACTAGACAGAAAGACAACAGAGCTCACAATTTGTTGGAAGAAATTCAGTATATTTTAATTATAGTTAAATCGGCTGGCCTGAACAAAATCCCAATAAAAATTGCTTATGAGACTGAAAATTTAACTAGATAGTTATTTGAGAATTTTGAAGTGGTATGAAACTGGTCTGATTCTAAATGATATCTGGAAAATGTCATTTCGTTGTATAATCAGTCTTAATAAATACTACTTACTTCTATGAAAAATTATCCGACTAGTAACTCATCTAATTCAAAGTAGTTGTCTGATAAGTAGTTTGCAACCAGTTCACTTCACTACGTGGTACATTTGCACTTTCATTTGTGTGAACTACGAATGCAAGCGATTGAAATTGCTTTCTCCATCAACGGCTATGAGCAAGAGATACAAACTGTAGCACAGCGCTGCTACTGCTGTCCAATTTATGCAGTAAAAGACTGCAATCACGAGAAATCTGCAGCGGCAAGCCTCGAGTGATGCAGCTACACCATTTGTTTTCACAGCGTTTGTTATTATTTTCATAGCAGTAACTGTACCCCTTTCGCACGCACACACACACACAATTGCTCATCGCTGCAATTCCACTGCAATTTCACTGCTTACCAGCAGAAAACCAGTGCCTTGCTCCAGCGGCTCCCGGCTTTGGCTGGTCAATTGTGGGCGCTTTTTTGTTTGTTTACTTTCTTTGTGAGCTTGCAGCATGCAACGCGATTGGGTGCATTGCCACACGCAGCGCTCAACACAAAAGTTCATTTAATTGAACGCAAAACAAATGTAAAAGCAACAAAGGCAACAACAACACCAAAAATTGCAGCGGAGATTCGAGTGTCGTTTCGGTTATTTGACCATGAGTCCAGCAATCTTTGTCGTCGCTAGGAGGCAGGTCACAGCTGGCGGAGCAAAGTTCTTTCGCTTTTTGTTATCGTCAGCCCCCTGTATCTCTCTGCGCAATATTTTTGCATTGACAACCGCGCGCTTGCAACAGCAATAGCAGCACTAACAATAACAAGCAAAGCATTACCATCATCTGCATCACAATATTTTGCAACAAAGTAGCATACAACGAAGGCAGTACAAAAGGACGAATGTACAAAAAAAGCAACAACAATGGCCCAGCGCTGCGTCCACTGGATAAACGCAGTAAATTGCTGTATCTTCTCATCGTCATCAACATCAACTAGCGACGAACAACAGTCAACAGCAGGCGTCAGACACCAACCATGCGACAATTCCAGCAGCAGGACTCCGCTACACTCCACTCCATTCAAATTGTAGCAAAATATTTGCAATGTATTGTCATGTTGCAATGTTGGCAATGTGTTGCAACAGTGTGGCAACAAAAAAGCAACAAATGATAGCTTGTGGAGTCAGTAAAGCGTGATGAGTACAAAACTCTGCACTTTCGTTGCAACCCTGGGATTAGCTGACGCATTCGCTTTTCGCCTCGCCTGCTCGTCACAAATCGTTATGCCAATCCCAGCGCTGAGTCAGCAAATTCCAGTCTTACTTCAAACTCGCCACTCGCTGTGTGTGGAAATTTGCATTACGTCAAGCCAAGGAACGAGGAATTACATTTGACATGGCGTCTTTTGGTCTTGCCGCCTCGACAAGCTGGGGGATCCGTTGTATGCGCGTGTTCTGTGCTCTGTGCTAAGTAGTGCAGGGAATGCAATGCAATTTTTTGCGCGTTGACTGGTTTAATGTATTTATTCGTTGCCAGTCAGCAAAGTCAGTGATCTTTCAAATATGCATTTTCTTGCATTCTTAACACAATTTTTGCTCTGAGTTTAGCTAAGCGTTGGGGAGACGAATGTAACAACTTTGCTAATAATCCACTTATCATGTTGCTGTGGCATGTATTGAGTTCGTCACGATTTGAAATTGTGTTACAATGTAGTTGGAGTTTGTATGACGGTCCATGTTAACGGTGGGGACATTTGTATTAGACTAAGCTTGGTTGGATTTTAGATTTGGGGTTAAAGAATATGATAAAGCAACATTAAAGTATTTTTGCAAGGATTTTAGCGACAATATACAGCTAATAATCGAGATTGAGTCTTATTTTCTAGAATCAAACAATTCTAATTCCGATTCATCGTATTCTTAGTCTGTAATTCCGATTCATCTCCTAAGAATTCTCTGTATATAATAGTTTTTTCTTTGTTTCATAATTTAAAGTACAATCAGCCAAGAACACCATAGCCAAGAATACCATTATTTCGGTAGAACACCGGATCCCAGCAAACCCTGAATTCTAGAAGTGATAGAGGTATCTGTCGAATCTATGTTAGATCTCAGAGACTTTATCTATCTACTTTATTCGGAATACTTGCTTAAAGTCTTTATTTATATTATTTGCTTTTGTGAGTCTCTGAACAAGTCCTTATGACGATTGTTGAAAGCTTGTCTTACTTGATTTTACTTATGCCTTTCTATAACTCCAACCTAACTTAACCTAACCTGACATAACCTAACCTAACCTAACCTAACATAACCTAACCTAACTTAACCTAAAAGCTAACCTAACCTAAAAGCTAATCTAACCTAACCTAACCTAACTTAACCTAAAAGCTAACCTAACCTAAAAGCTAATCTAACCTAACCTAACCTAATCTAACCTAACGCTCTTTCCCTTCGACGTTTCAGTATGCAGATATTGGTTAATTTCCAGAGTTCTAGATCTAGAGATATATCTTTATGTACCACATTGTAGTATTACAATAGTATCATATGAGAGTCTGGTATTCTCTGGAGCTTTTTATGCCTGTTTATAGACGAAGACTCTCTGAAAATTTTATATTGATCTACATAATTGAAGGTCTTTTATTATCAAGACTGTCTATTCATCTCATCACACTTTAAAAAACTAATGTTCTCATATCTTTATACGAAATCTCTTTATCTTCGTTTTGAAATCCAATTTTCATAACATATTTATTCAAACTCAATATTGTTTCAATTATTGAGAAATGTATCTTGCAAAAACTATTGAACGAAAAATCACAGAACAATAAACTCTCGACAGTAGAAATAAGAATGCAATTTTGTCAATTTATGCTAACATTTTTTCCAACAATTACTTGGGAACATGAAATTTGATGTACCAATATAAAAATATTAAAAGATGCATACAAGTGGACATACATACATATTCATATTTCAATTTCAATTCCGCTTCATGAAAATAATAAAATCCAACCAAAAATATGTATTTTTTTCCCCCTCTTTTAATAAAATGAAAACTTATTCAAGCATATTTTTTCGCATCCTGCACTCATGTACCCATTCACATGAGCAATATGCAATTTAACAAAGGAGTGCATACAGGCACACACATAGAAACAACGGTACATAAATATTAAACAATGAATGAAATATTAAATGCATGCACAAGTGTTTGTGTGTGTATGCATGGAATAGTGTAGAGTAATTAAAACAAAAAACGAAATTACAAGTCAAAAGAACAATGCAGCAGTGAGTAAATATTACAATATAAAAGGGCAAGTGAAAGCAAAAAATATTTAAAAGAAAATAAACGATATTCAAAGAGCTAGGCAAATAATTAAATTGGTATGAGTGTAGGCAAATGGTTTTAGGTTTATTTAAAGAACCTAAGGAAACATAATTAATATTATATTTTAATGCCAAAAATAAATTCTAGGCACTTTAGAATTTCATTGAAATATTTAGAATGCCAAATTGTATGCCCTTTTCTATATGGAATGAAGTACTATGTACTTAAAGTTCATTCTTCAGGAATTTCAATTAGAAAAGACTAGGGTTGCCACGAGCTCTGAGACTACGATTGCTTAGTTTTACTAAACTTTATTTAAGTAAAAGTTCAGCTCTTTGAAAAACTCTCTAGATACTCATCTAAAACTTCTCTATCCCAAATATTAAAATTCAGTTTCTATGCTGTAGTAGTGGGCCTTACCTTGTGAAATCTGATCAAATAATTTTTCTCCAATGTCTCTTATATGTAGGAAAATTTTCAGATTTCCTTGAGAATCCAAGAGATGAAAAGATAGTCCGACACTTCCCAATATTTTAGGAGTTCTTATGAGAATTTAGAATTTTTCTAGAGATCTCTTGACTTGATATCTCTAAAAATGACAACGAATACTCGAACCAAAATTTTGTCCATAGTGAAGAAGATCTCACTGGCATCTAAGGAACTATAATGAAAACGTTAGCTATTGAAAAGTAAGCTGGTTTTTTTGAGCGTAGTTTCAATAACATGGAAGCGTCATTACTGATGGGAGCGCTTACTTATTTAGAATCATTATATACCTATATTATATACCGAAAAAATTCTAGCCTAGCCAATATCTGAATTGGATAACTAGAAACATTTAAATGGAGTTTCTGAAAGATCAGTGAAAATGCCATACTCGTATCTGGCAATACTATACATATGTGAAAGGTCTTGACATAACCTACAAAATGACGCATGATTAGTTTGGGTATTGCGTTCAACAGTTATAGACGTGTAGTCATGGAGTTTACTAACGCCGAAACTCGAACTTGCTGCTAGAACGGAATCCATTTTTTAATCGGATGGTGACTGGCGACGAAAAATGGATCACATACGACAATATGAAGCGAAAACGGTCGTGATCGCAGGCCGGTAAATCTTCCCGGCCAAGCCGGGATTGACGGTCAGGAAGGTTTTGATGTGTGTTTGATGGGATTGGAAGGGAATTATTCAGTATGAGTTGTTCCCATATGGTCAGACGCTTAATTCTACCATCTACTGCGAACAACTGGACCGCTTGAAGCAGGCGATCGACCAGAAGCTTCCAGAATTGGCCAACAGAAAGGGTGTAGTTTTCCACCAGGACAACGCCAGACCACTACGTTGATGACTCGTCAGAAGGTACGGGAGCTCGGATGGGAGGTTTTATCGCATCCACCATCTAGCTCGGTCATATCGCCAAGTGATTACCACATGTTTCTGTCCATGGCGAACGGCTTTGGTTGTATAATGTCGAAATCAAAAGAGGCTTGTGAAAAGTGGCTGTTCGAGTTCTTCGCAAATAAAGAGGGGGGCTTCTACGAGGGGGGGTATTATGAAGTTCCCGTCTAGCTAGAAACAGAAACAGAAACAGAAACGAAACGGCGCATATTTGAACTAAATCCGATCTCTGTAACAATTTTTATAAAGTATTGAATAAAGAGCAAAAAAGCTAAAGGGAGATATTTGACAACCTTATATATACCAAAACATTCCAGCCTAGACAATTTTTGAATTAGAGTTTTTGATAGTTGAATGAGATTTCCAAAACTTCGGTCATGAATTCTCTATATTTTTTCGATTAATTTTACGTTATGTCACTAAGTTAAGTTAAATTTCTAAGTTACGTTAGGTAAAGTAAGTAAGTTAAAAAACCTCCAGCAAAAATATTGTAGTTAATTAAATGTTGAAAAACTCGAACTAAATATCATTTATATAAACAATAATCAAGAAACCAATTAGTAAATATGTACTTACAGTATACCATTGATTATATAAGTACCTTTCTAACGAAAACTTTTCCCAAACAAGTAAGCAGTAAGCGAAAAAAGCATACCAGGAAATTAAAAACTTAGTAATCACGCAGCGCAATTATCCAAGCGACTAGTAGCACAACTCCACCTTAAGTTCAATAAGGAAAAAAGTCAAGCCAACCTCTCATTACTTCGATTCTGCTGACATTGACACGCGAATAGCGCATAGTATAGAACTCTACAGCTAAATGCTTGAAGTAAACAAGCGCTAAGTATATGTTTTTCTCCGCACAGCCATCAATAAAACTCACTCAACAGTAGCCATAATGCCAAACATATTGGCCGCCATCATACCGGGTCGGACCCAGCGCGATTGCATTGAGAGCGTGTGAAACATGCCATAATACTCGCATTTATGTGTAAACGGATTTACACTGTAGTCACACAGCAAGCTGTCAATAAACTACTGACGCCCTCTTAACAGCAAGCGCTTCGAACTTGAGTATTTGCGCGCTAATCGCTTATAATTACCTTTTATACATGCACTTCTCAAACAACTACACACACACAAGTTTCATACATATTCCAGGAGTATTTATACATTTTTATGTTTGTTTACCTTTTTTTCCTGTTGGGGGAGCTGACCGAATTGTGGTAAGTATTAATAAAGAATAATTCACTTTTGAGCATACACGTGGGTGTATACGTATTATGCTCACACTCACACTTGCACTTACAATCACACATCCCACACAAATTCATTCATGCACTTGGCTTTTGTATCGACACGTGTAGGCCGTTCATTTTTATTATGAGTTGACTTTGTTGAATGCTCATAAGTTTTTCGTTTTTATGACTTCAAGTCTCTCGTGTATTATTAAGTTTAATTGTTTTAAGAGCGTTTGAGTGATTTCATTTTGTTTTTCACCTCCAAATAATTAGTGTAGACCAACTTGTGTTTGCAATTAAAAATGCAGCACGTGTACTGAATATTAATATTCTATTTGCAGTTTGGCTTTTAGTAGTTGCAGTGATTATTTTTGATATAAAGGTGAATTTACTTCCATTTGTGATGCATTAATTCAGACAGGTCAAGGCTGTTGGGTTTAAATTTAGTATTCGTATTTCATAAAACAAAAAAAAAACCAATTTTAATTGCAGTTAATGCATATAAATATAAATATTTCATCACAGAAAGAAAGAAAGAAACTCATCACTTGATTTAAAATTCTTTCAAAGTTTACAATTATGCTATATATACGTATTTTGTTGTATACAGCTTTTGATTAATTAATTGTGAGCATTCTCTTCATGAGACCTCCGCTTTCAACAGTTAAAGTTTTGCTATAAAAACGTCTATTTTGGTCTTCGCTTCTTTATCACCAGATATATACTACGGATCTTGTTTAAACTCGTGTAAAATATTTTGGTCGATGTATTTTTTGAGGTGCTATTAAAGTTTTTTTTTTAATAAGTCCATGTTCTTCTTGCTACTATTTTCACAATACTTAGCGTCTGATTGTTCAATTTGTATTACTTTTATCTTTCTTCCATTTTACCATCTAATTTCAATACTTTCAACCTTTTCTTCATGTTTTTTATTCTTTTTTACAAGTACATATTTTCTCTGTCCTCTTTTGGTATTTTTTGGATCAATTATGAAGCTTATTCATGGATCATCTCATGTTGTTTCGAGTTCCAGCATCCTTTTTGCTTCTTTGGAATATAGTTGAAAAGTGTTAAACCTACATATTTCCCCAATTTTACTATTTACTATTACTATTACTATCGTCGTAGTTTTGGTGGTCTCTTCGGCCTCACTCAAAAGATAGGGAAACAAATTCAGATATTGGTAAAACTTTCTTAGAGACCAAGGTCTAAATCAAGCATCATAGATTCGGCATGAAAATAACGAAAATCATTAACCAATTTAACAGATTTTTGACACAGAGGCGCATTATTACAAGTAAAAGATTCCCTCTGAATTTCTATAGAATATCTGAGAGATTTAACGATGTTTTTGGTAAAAAATTAGGTCCTCATCTTCGGTATCTTGGAACAGTTATAGTTCAATTTCAACAATTTATAGGTAGACCACACCTCAGATATCTTCATTGGTACTTGATTAATTTATTATAAATAGAACGAATCAGATGTAATCCAAAATTATGTTATATGAGAAGTAGGCATAATTGTGAACCGATTTTTTCTGTTTTTTATTCGTAAATGAGGATGTCAAGAAAATGTTTGGTATATAATGTTTGGCCAAGTAGTTCCTAATATGCTTGTATATAACTCTATATCGAACTCGTTTAGCTTTAGGACTTATAAACACCTGTAGAGTATAAATATTTTCGGATCAAATGTATTATAAACAGTCATCTTTGTACTAAATACTCCAGTCTAAGTACTCTCAATTTGAGACTGTAAACATTCACTACTCTATTGTAATTGAACCATGAGTAATTTAAGGGGTTACATGGGATTCGTGGATTCAAAATTCTACAGCATCTCAAGAATTTTCAAGTCGATCCGAATAATAATTTCGGTAATACAGCCTTTGAGAGGTGTGCGTTTTTCTCGGAACCGTGTATTCAAATGTTCTCGGGTTGTCAAATGTTCTCGAAAACTAATCAGCCGATCTTGATGAAATTTTGCACAGGTGTTCGAGATACAATTTACTAGTGCTTGAACGAAGTATTTTTTTTTTTCAATTACAACTATTTAAAAAAAAAATAAAATGCCAAGCAAATTTGACCGAGTTTTTTATTTTTTTGGAATGCAATTTTAATTTTGTTTTATCTTTCTTTCGTTCAAGCATTTGTTTTTTTTTTTTCATTTTGGATGATCCTGTCAGGAGTTATGCTGACAACGCGGACACACCTTTTTTCCGAGGGTCACCGGAAATGAAGTCACAATGGAGGAGTTTCAATCTTTTTTTTTTTAATTTCAGAAATTATTCTTTAAATATGTATATATAAGACGGAAAAATGTTTGAATTAAATAAATAATTTTTTTATAATAGAAAAAAAATATTGAAAATAGGCCTTTTTTACCCGACAAAACCCATGTAACCCCTTAAGGAAGATGAGTGTACTTTTGACGATCCTCAACAGTCAAAGATTGAGATTCTGCAATATTTCATTAATATTCGGGAAAGGGATTTTAATGGCGTATCTTTAAAGGTACTAGTAGTCTATAGGCTTAGTATTTTCAAATTTAGTAAATTAACAACAAAACTCAAAAATTTCTAAAAATTAACAGGTTCTCAACCGAAGCTGCAATATATTGACTAGCTTTAACTGGCACCAACAGTATTTAGATGTGAGCCAGAACAACCAATTAAAATAAAAGCTTTCTGAGCACAAAAGTACAAAGTTTCGCTTTAAAGCAACATGCCGGAAATGTCTTTAAACCTTAAATAATTCAATATATTAACTTTACGACCCAAGAAGATTTGCCAGGAATCAACACACCCCCAAGGAGTAATACAAAAGTGAAAAGTGTAAACCACTTGTTTGCTTTGCAGAGGCGTTGGCAAAAGTGAAGAAATCGCCCGACGCACAACAGCAACACCAATACCAGCAGCTGTTGGTCCTAAGACGACACAGCAACAACAACAACAATGTAAGAGCACACACACATATAGTACAGCGATCGAATTCAAATTGTGTGAAAAAATTTCGCAGAATACTTAACTTTTAGACAAATTAATGAAATGGAATAAGTGTGAAGCGCCCACGTGCGTTAAGTGCTACAACGGATGTATGTGTGTGTGTGAGTGTGGTGGGGGTTGAGGTACACTGTGTGTAGGTGCAAAGTACAGTTAAACGCCCACTTGCACGAAAATTCTATTACTTTTATGCTGTGTCTCTGCTGCTGGACGCCTAATTTCGACTTAATATTTGCGAAGAAATTGCGGCAGAGATAAATACGCGAGCACACATACATATGTAGGTACATTTATATAAGTATATATATAAAATTTTTTGTTGTTATTGTTGTTGTTGATACTGGTGTTGTTGTACTGGTGTATCAGTGTGTGCTTAAACAAAATATATGGGCATTGGCAAGCAAGTAAAAGTTTGCTACACAAGAGAAATGCACAAAGCCAAGCAGTTACGGTTGTACATATATACATATATGTCTGTACATATGTATATATAAAGACGTGTGTATATCTCTAGCTGTCTTGTAGGTGAAAGTGTCGGCATTATTTGTGCTACCTGCTGCCGAACATACATATATATGCCTTAAGCCTGCGAAGACTAGCCAGCAGGCCAATAACCAGTCATGAGAATGTGTTACAAAAATGAAGAAGAACAACAAAAAAAATGATAACAACAAAAACAACAACAACAACAACTGCTGGTACTTGTAATAAGAAACTCAAAATTACAAGGATAAACTTTGCCTTTGCCTTTGCTTTTGCTATTACTGCTGCCTTGCCATTACTGAACTTGTGTTATCAAGCCTTGGTAAGACAACGCCGCAGACACCAACACACGCTTGTATATACATATGTACACACCAACAACAACAAAAAGACGCAACTCAATTGTGGCTTATTTGTTCTCTTGCTCTTCTCTAACTAACTAAAGCAATGAAAGTGAGAGATGACTCAAGTGTGGGCGCAAACACAACAAAAAAAGCAAGCGAAACTTACTTTGCTTGCGGAAGTACAAAAACAAGAAAAGAATCTAGAAAAAATTGCAAAATATATAGTCAACTAAGGATGTGTGTGTGGCGTACAACGAAGGCGGCATGTGAAATAATAGCAAAATTGTGTGAAAACTTAAACGAAAAAATTACTAGAAAATTGAGAAGAAAATTACAAATCTGCCAATATTACTTTAGTGATAAGGAAAAGAAAAGACACGAAAGGCAAAAAAGTTTAATTTGCAACAGCTGCTCGCCAGCAACGTTGCGTTAGTATTAAAATAATATATAGTTTAAGTAAAGGGTTTCACAGTGCCTTTGCAGCGGCGTAAAGGTCGAAGGTCCAAGTCATTGTTGAGCACATTTTAGTTTATCTAAAGTTCAATATGCCAAAAGTTTTACTGCCACGGCCACTGGTGTCACTTGTCGGGCTATTTAGCTTTGGCTGAGTGAGTGGGATATAATATATTTTGATATAGTATATAGTATATTACAAACTACCCCGATCATTGTTAGAAGACCTTGACAAGGGCGCGTTAAATACTTGGAACTTGCTCTATAAAGTAGTTTCGTGCGATTTTTTGGGTTATCAGATCATTGTCCACTCGACTCCAAAAAATTATCCTGAGCCTAAAACTATACTTCTTAACCTTATAAAAAAAAATTCGAAGAAATTCCTATTTTTAAGCTCTAAGCTGTTTAGACTACATAGTATGTCATTAATATCTAAATCTACTTTCTTTATCAGAAAAAAATTAGTAAAGAAGCTCACGACAATCAAGATTAAAGTAAACTACAAATACCGTCGAAGCATAGTTTTAGGCGCAGAATCGCCCACAAGTACGCCAGTAAGGCGCGCTAAATAGTATTCTACGCTAAAAATGCGCAAAATTGCAAAGCAGCAAATTAGAGAGTAAAAAAGCCTACATAAAGCTGCAGCGCGCTTACCTTGGCTTGGTTGTCTTTGCTGGCTACCAACACAGCACTAGCTCTTGACATAATTCTCTAACAAACCAACTTCAAGCTGGCGCTGGTGTGCCTTTACAACACTCCAATCTTCTTACTTTATAGCTTCATCTTCCTTCCTTTCTTCGCCAGCGCACTACGTGGTCGGGTAAAAATAAATATTATCGTAAATTTAAATCAGTTAAGCATAATGAGAGCCACCATTTATTATATGCACACACACACACGCAGAGTTGCACAGGTTGCCAAGAAGAGCAGCTGCTGCTATCTCTGAAGGAATATATACATATGTGTGTCTTGGTGGGTGTGTAGACCAAGAAAACTAAACTGGTCAACCGCGCGCACAAACATGGGGGCAGACACTGATTAAAAAAAATACCAATGCAATGCTCGGTTAACCAGCAAGAATGCAAGAAAGAATGGTCGAAGAATACTGATAGTAAAAGGAAACTGGCAAAATGAATGCAGCAACGTGCCACTATTTACATAGAAACTATTAAATTTAATTTTTAAATATGAGCGGCATGCAGAAAATGAGAAAAAGGATAATAAAAGCAGCTGACTGTAGACCAAAAGCCAACCGAGCAGCAAAGCTGAAAACTGACGTGGAGAAGCGACATGAAACTGCAGGCATTGAAAAATGTAAAGAAAGCGCTTGTTTGCTGCTTGACCAAATGGCACATGCCTGGAGTTCGGTTTGTATTGGTTTTTATTTACAGTACTGGACCACAAAATGAGGACGAATTGTATTTTCCGAATGCCGAAAATGGCAACTTAGAACCTGATTTAACCAAATTACATATATTTATAACTGGTGTAAAATTATTACACAAAAAGATCTCTTCAAAAAAGCTTTCAAAGCTTTGAGAACCTTATTAATCAAAGAACTATTTATTTTTCCCGAAATTAACATCTGAGAGCCTGATTTACCAAAATGACATATATTTGTACTTGATGTGAGAATGTTATCATAAAAGCTCTCTTCAAAAAAGCTTTCATGAAAAGCTTTGAGAAGCTCATTAATTAAACGATGATTTATATTTAAGATTCTAAGAGCTTGTCTTACTCAAACGAATTATGTTTATACTTGGTGTGAGATTATTACCCTAAAAGCTCTCTTCAAAAAGCTTTCAAGAAGCTCACGTTGATTTCAAAGCAATAATTAAAGCAGTCATTGAAATTCTCTAGAGTATTAAGGTGCGGATGCTCTTTCTCCGTTATTAAATTGAAATTGTATATTTTTGTAGGTACTCCGAAGTCGAATTTATTTGGTTGTTCACATTTCCATGCACACCACTGTACATCACTACACTCCCAAGTCTTTTCCAATTTTTTTTTGGTATTTTTGCAATTCCTGCGGCAATTGAAAGGTTTCACGTTTTTGCCATTGACAGGAGCAATTTGATAAGAATGTCTGCAGACAATTTGTTGGAAATTACTAGCCAGCAATGAACACCGTTTTTATTTTCTTCTTTCATACGCTAATGACCCAAAAGTATGCAAGTGAATTTATGCAAATAATGGCGATTTTTTTGTTGCATTAAACAAATATGTCTGCAGATCAAATGACAGCTTATCTTTAACTATTTGCAGCAATCAAATGAACTCCATCAAAACAAAGACTTGGCTATATATTACAAAATTGTGGTAAGAATATAAAGGAAAATAAAAAAGAAAAGAAAAGAAAGTGAAAAATTAAGGAAAATGTAAAAGTACCAAAATGAAATTAAAAAGTCAAAAACCCTTCTGCATGCAAATTGACAGACACAAGATAACGGTTGAGAGAAATGTCAATAAAAGTGAATTTGAGGTTATGTTCATTAGTCCGCTTTGCATTTGGCGAAGAGCATGTTGGAAGCAGAGTCTTAGATACACAAATTAGAAAAGAGTTGAATGCGATGTGACAGGCATAAAAAATAACGGAAAGTGAAGAGTTGCCATTAAATTTTTTACCGTTTATTAAATTGTTTTTCTTTTTTTTTTAATTCCATTATATTAATTGATGAACTCTAGAAAGTTATGACATTTCTTATTTTTAGAAAACCCTCTGAAATCCAAAAAATAGTTTTAAAAATATTTTAAAGAAATACACCAAAATTTATGAGCACTTCTTCAATCTTTCCTCTGCTGAACAATCCTTCCCACTCATACACACAGCAGCATTCGATTATTTTCAAATCCTACACTCCATGCTATGGAGTAGTGCATTTATTTTTCACGCTTCGTGCATTTGGTATTTTTAATGGTGCACTTAGTCTCCATTCTATGCAAGTGTACACTTGCACTTGCCCTTTATGGGCCATTGTATTTGCATGCACGGTACTCTCCTCCTCTCTCTTCTACACTCTTGTATTCTCTACAACTTCTCTTTATGCAACAATTGCAGTATAATAACGAATTGCCACATAAATCAAAACCAAAGTTGACTCGCGCGCGCACAAAAGCGCAAGCGGCAAAAAAAACTCGTAGCTATGAAGGAAGTAGTGGAAGGCGAGAGAGAGGTAAACATTTAGTTATATATTGTAGCTAGGTAAATTTGAATAGTATAAAGTATAGCAGATACTTATATGGAGGAGTGCATAGAGTGTTTATGATTTATGTGGGATTATTAATCAATGCAAACAATATTATATTTGCTCTCGTAAATTTTCGAAAATTTAAAAACTTTAATAGCGCTGAATTTCATTTATGATCTGTACTCATATATACAAATGTTGGTTTCTCTGCCACATTTTAATCAATAAACTGTTCATCATTTAACAACTGTTTTAATCAATAAAATATTAAAGCAAAACCACAGTTGAAACACACGTGCACATATGTAGGTCCCTCCACAAAATGTTGTTTTTGTTTTCGTAATAAATCCATACATACATAGATAGAGAACAATTGCATGAGTGATTGCTAGGCAAAAACTTTTGCGACACGGGCTATATACATACAGATACACATAGATACCTTGGCAACCAACATATGCAAAATTCAGTGACACGTGTATCCACTTTGGCAGATTATGCTGAATGTCTCTCAAACAGACATAAAAACGTGAAAGAGATTTAAATATTGCACACAACATAGTACTGTGAGATACACATGCATATATGAGTTTGTCTGTACATAAATATTTTAAATACCCAATAGGTTCTTATTAAGCAGGCTTATGATTTTGTAAAGTTTTTTAACCGTTTCGTTACTACATTGCATGTAGCTGTCTCTCCCTCTCTCTCTGTGTCTCTCACGCTCTCTTAAATACATATTTGTTCATATAAATTGAGTTTATATAAGGATATCTTCATAAACCCTAGCCACGCCCACAAATTTTTATTATTGAATGAGATAAAATAATCTTTAGAATTTATTTTAAAGTAGTCATATTGGAATTTATATAATAGAACAACGGTTCTTCAAAATCAGGCTTAAACCATGCTTAGTTTAGGTTAGGTTAAGTTAGGTTAA
Organism: Zeugodacus cucurbitae; assembly: GCF_028554725.1. NCBI lineage: Eukaryota > Metazoa > Arthropoda > Insecta > Diptera > Tephritidae > Zeugodacus > Zeugodacus cucurbitae. The sequence goes on along the minus strand of NC_071671.1, from coordinate 63,753,589 downwards.
GGGGTAGATCTCCGTAACTGCAGAGAATCTTACTTAGATAGAGTCGACTGTCTTTTGTGATACACGGACACACCTGTCGGAACTCTAAGGCAGATACGACAAAACGCTTGGACTCTTTTATAAAGTTTTTAAGTCGGCTAATGTTGAATTCCAGTCACTTCACTAGGTTCGTCGAAGATGTGCCTACCGACGTGGTATAACCGACTTGATTCCAAGCCTCACCGCGTGTGTGCCTTTTGGACAATGACCAGTAAGCACACAAATGGTTGCCGAGAGATGAGCCTTACTAAGCGACAGCAGCTGCAAGGACCGTTTTTGATCCACAAAACCGGGCTTAGTTTCTATTTGTGGCCTATTTTACCTACCAGACTAACCTAACCTAATAGACGTCATTATCATGGCAAAAAGGTCTCGAAAAGATAAATTAGTTCTTTTATTTGCTCTATAGATTTGAACTAAAAAATGTCTCTCCTTCATTCTCTCAACAATTGCTCACATTATGAGATAAAACAACCAAAATGTCAATCAAGAAAAATTTAAAGACATTTAAGCTCTGTTACCCACAACGGAACTCAATTATCAATACATAAAGAAAAAAGCTTTAACATATTATCTCAAAAGCTCTCGGAAATGATGAACTAACGGATAATTTATTTGCTTTATAAATTTGAACTGAAAAATGCTTCTTTTTCACATTCTCAAAATCTAGTATCGTAATGAGAAAATATTAGACAGCATTTCAACCAAGAAAACTTTAGAAGCTTTAAGCTCCGTTCTTACGACTGATGGGTCTAGATAAGGGGAAGGATCACGGAATTTTAACCAGGATTAAGGATTAAGGATTGTCAATTCGGAAGACTTCATAAAAATTATTTCGAGAAAATTGTCTGCGACCACAGCGACACAAACAGCATATAGCTAAGCTTTCACTTAAAACTGAGAAACCCTTTTTTTGCCTCTGACACTGCCAGCTACTCGAAAACCGATCAGCTGCTATACATTTTAGTTTTTCAAAAGAAGTTGGTAAATTTCCTCAGCTGATTGATATTTTAACAGCGACATCTACCGTAGCTTTTTCTATCAAAAAATACAACCAATCGCGGTATTTGTAATTATTTTTCATAAAATTTACAACCTTAGAACGGAGAATCTTTACATTTAAGACACAGAGAGTTCACTTTTACTAAATGTTGTATTTTATTACCCTTTTGTGCTCATTAACACTGAGCCTATATTCCCTACAGGGTATGTCCTGGGCACAAAAATCATGAATTTTCCAACAAAACTAAATACAATGAGGTTTCACGTACTAATACATGCAACTAACTGTGTATATAAACACCATACGCTAATATAGCCATAGGCTACCACCAACTAGAATTTAACTAACCGGAAAAATATGTGGTTGCCAAACTAGGGGCAGACAACTAGAAAAGGCCACTACGATACTAACTAACTAAATGAAAAAGTACAAAAAGCAGCAAGTTAACAGCGTTAAACACCAGCACAAAAGCACAAAAAAATAAGACGAAAGGATTTCAATGACGACCTTCCTAGAAGCAATTTGCTTTGTTTGTTATGTTGGCTTTATTAACAAAGCAAGAACAAAATACGAGGCGGCAGTGTGGGCAGACACCTTTAAATGGCCAGCATACGGTCTGTGTATAATAAACAACAACAAATACATATTAAAATTGCCTCCTATATGTGGCTAAATCAACAAACAGCGCTGTTGTGCTGCGTTAAATAAACTAAGATTTATATGTATGTACGAGCGTGAGTTTTAGTGCGGCAAAGGCTGATTGATCACACTACACTGTCAATGAGACTAGAGACATAAAATGAAATCTTAACAATGTTTGCGCACGTGTTGAATTGAATTCTTTAACTAAATACATACGAAAGTGTTATCTAAATGTGATTTCTATATATATGTGTGTGTTGGTTGAATAGTATATGTATGTATTATGGATTTCAATGGTTGTATATATGTATGTGCTTAGGTTATTCCACTTCAGCAGCATTTACTCATTTCTATGCAAAAGTTGTTTTTCAAATATATTTGTATGTTTTGTGTGTATCTTTGTTGTTTGGTTTTAAATCCGTTCGAGCTTATGTTGCTGTGTTTGTTAGTATTTAGAACCTTACGGAAATATCACTTATTCACACTTATTCGACTTTTATGCAGATAAAAGTTCACTTCGTAGAAACTGGGTTTTTGGGGTTTTAATTTTTTCAAGCTTTCTTAGCAATGTCAATAAGTTGATAACTGTAAATAAAATTTTCTGGAAATTATATAATTCTTGGTATTGACAAGTTTCTTTCCGGGAAAAATATTGTAGTTAGTTGGAGTAGAAAAATAATCTATTTGTTGAAGTTAAAGCTTTAAACATTACAACATTAAGGTGAACCAAAAATACGTTTTTTCTTTTTATACTCTCGCAACAAATGTTGCTAAAGAGAGTATTATAGTTTTGTTCACATAACGGTTGTTTGTAACACCCAAAACTAAACGAGTTAGATATAGGGTTATATATACCAAAGTGATCAGGGTGAAGAGTGGAGTTCAAATCCGAATGTCTGTCTGTCCGTCCGTCCGTCCGTCTGTCCAAGGTGTAACTTGAGTAAAAATTAAGATATCTCGCCTTATGGGTCAAAAACCATATCTCAGGAACTACTCGACAGATTTCAATGAAACTAGGTTTGTAATAGTTTCCTTACATCCCAATGGTATATTGTGAAAATAGGCCAAATCGCTTCACAACCACGCCTACTTCCTATATACCAGAACTTTGCGACGATCTGAATTGTTTACTTTACAATATATAAAGTAAGTACTAGTGAAGATATCGGTGCAGAACTTTGCACAAATACTATGTTTATAGTGTGGCAGCCTCATTCTAAAAATCGCCGAAATCGGACCATAGGTTTTCAAGGCCCCATATATCGAACACGAGGACCTCGGTGCTTATAACCTAATATTATGGTTTCCAACTTTCAATGGACTTTATACAACATATATGACGAATATGTGGGTCAAATTGTGTATTGTGTAATATAAATAAAGTTAAATAAATAAATTGCGAGAGTATAAAATGTTCGGTTACACCCGAACTTAGCCCTTCCTTACTTGTTCATAATATATTTGAATTTGAGAAATCAATTAGCTAATACCTTTTCTTAGTTGAAAAAAGATTTCAATATACCTATTGCGATAAATCCCTTATTAATATACGAAAAAATGTTTTAAATTGTTTTTTTAGAGATACTATTTATTTCAAATAGAGCACAGACAAATTTATGAATATTGCAAAAATATTTTATTATTGAGATAGAATATTTGATAGGCTTTACTCTTTCATTATCGTGACGGTCTAATTTTTCGACATATTCGACGAGATCTCACTATAAATAAACGAATATTAGATTCCAAGTGGTTACTTAGTATCTATCTGTGTCCATAGATCAATGAACCTTGCGGTACCCCAAGAAAAAATTTTCGAATGGAGTCAAATTAGATGGGCTAGATAGCTATTTGATAGATCGACTTTTTTTAAATGTAATTAAGTCATCCAAATGTCGCCCAGGTTATGTTTTATAGAGTAGGATCTCTTTAGAATTATACGCACTGAAAATATGGCTATTATTTCATTTTTTTTTGTTTAATTACCGAAAACAATTTCTCAAATATTACGAAAGTTGTGATCATTAGAACTCAGCGCGGTGGGAGTGTGCCGAGAAAATATTTGGTTCTTCTTTTGCTTAAAGGTTTTTCTCAAAACCACATTTTTCATTTTTCAAGACGGTGTACGCAATAACTGAATAACTATTCAAGCGATTGACTTGAAAATTAAAACACCTCTTCCTAAGTAGATTTTCCACAAAGTGACGTGGGATTTTTACGATTGAATAATTTGAAAATTTTTCATCAAATTTTTTATACGATATTTTTAGCCCACAATATAAAATCAATTTTTGAAGTGCTTCCAATTGCGTAGAAATTTGCTTTTTAAAAAACCACCACGACACTCTGTTCAAAATTTATCACATTTTAAGAAAAATATTGTTTTACTTCTTTCAGACAAACATTGAAATGCCAATCATGTACACCATCAAGGTGTGCTCCAGAAAAATTTAACCACACCAATGTTTACATCTCTTCCATTTTTAATTAAAAACGATATTTTTTTAAATATCTATAAAGGATGTGTATTCAATTAGTAATAAATGTAAAGAAGTCCTACCTCAAACAGTTTTGTCAAAAAAATCCTAAAAAACCATCAGATTCTCATGCACTCAGGGTGGCTTAACGCCTTAAGAATGATTATCGAAATATTCCGAACGTAAATATCAATACAAATGCCAATTTATAGAAAATTCAATACCTCTAAAATAATACCCTATACATACAGTTATTTTACAATAAATTACAATCAGAATTTAATTATTTATCAAATATAAAATATTTCTATTCCTGAAAATAATCGGTACTTAAAATATGTTTTTCATAAAAATTTATTTTTTATTTAAATAAAATTAATTTTAATGTAGGAATGTAGTCTTCCAAAATAATTTAATTGTTTGTACACTAGAAGTAAAGCAACTTACTTTTTATGCCACACTCATTCTACTCATCTTCCATCGAACTCATAGACAAAAATTAAAAACAAAAAGTATATTCATCATTTTCTGCAATCAAACACACATACATGCAAATTTACAAGCGTTACACAAGCGAGACAATTGCGTAACACTTGTATGCTTGTGGCTCAGTACTGTGTGTCCTCCACAGCGTATACGCAATCAACAGCAATGATGCCGATGCTTTTGCGCTGCTTTTGTGTTACTACGCGCACGCCAGCAATAACAACAGCAATACCAGCAGCAAGTAAAGCCGTAGTAGGGTCATGTAGTCATTGTCGTCGTTAACATCGTCATCATCTCAACGCTGTCGCACTCGACGTCGTCATCATCCTCGTTGAACGTAGTCGTCGCCGCTCTGTTGGTAGTATTCGTAAGGACTAATAAGAGCGGTAGCATTTGCCGCGTAAAATCAATACTTTTGTCTCTGCAGTCAACGCAAATGCATACGCTAAAGCTCAGCTGCCATTGTATACATGTGTGTGTGTGTGTGTGTGTGTGTGTGTGTTTGCGTGTAAATGCCTTTTGCCGACTCAAGGGCACTTACTACTACACACTGTCCTTATGCTAGTGCACACAAGCGTACACACAAACTCAACTCAAGCACCAACACATGTGACTCTCTGTTTTTTCGGCAGCGCTTCATACAAAAACAACTACAAATATGCTGCATTGTAAGGCTAAAGCCTCGCAAATATTATTGTTACTCAATCTCTGTGTTTTATTTTTGTTGCCATCGTTTTTGCATTATAGCAAGCATGCAGTTGCTCAGTGCGCTTATTGCCTGCTACACTGCGTGTTCACTAAAACTGTTATTGTATTGTATATATTATATAAGTGTGTGTGTATGTGGCAAATCTGTGTGTTGCCTGATATTTGCGTAACGTAAAAATATCCTTGAACTGTGCATTACGCTTTCAATGCTATTCGCATAAATAATGCATATTTCATTTAACATTCGCCTACGTACTGTAGGCACATAAGTACATACTATATTGCATACTCCCACATCCATACGGACCCACGCTTTCACTGCAAGATTTTCTTCACCACCGCCCACATTCAGCCAGTGATTAAAGCTGTTATTTTTAGTGTTGATTAAAAGTGAGTATTTTTTAATGATTTATACGAAGTTTACTATTAAGTTCAAGGAAGTTAGAATAAATCTTCGAATGATAATAAAAAAATCAATTTATTTGTATAAAACCATGCCATCAATAAATTATAATTAATAACTATTCGATTATATCTATATTATATTAGATCTTTTATTTGTTAACCTTGAACCTCGACAACGACAATTTCCCAATATTCAACAAAGATACTCAACTTTTTGTAAATATAGTGTATTGAGTATTAAAACATATATGTCTGCTTGTCTTTATCTAACCAAACTACTTGCTTTAATTATGGAACCAATATATATTCGGAAATCCAAGAATTTAAAAGATACTGTACTATGCAATATATAAATCATAGCTTCACTGATCTATGGTTTTGATTATTATTTCTACAGATAAATACCGATATTCTAAGAAATACTGGAATTTTAGAGAAATTTGGACAAATGAATAGTTTTCAGAACTAAAATACCAGTAATATACGGAAAAAAATTAACTATAACTCGACTCTATGGCTCTTTGCAGGAGTAACAGGGACAAATACATACGGGCATATAACTGATCTTCTTAATGTTATTACAAGTTTTTGACATGTCTTCGAACAGTTGAAGTATATAGGGCAGGTCACTCAAGGCAAATATAACTCGAATTTTTTAGGGCTTATGGGTCAAAAACAGTATCCCAGGAGCTACTCGCTAATTTCATTAAAACCACCAACGGTTTCTAACAATTTCTTAAGATTCCAGTGCTACAGTTAGACGAAATCGGTTCACAACCACACCTACTTTCCATATAACACCATTTTTAATACAATCTGTTTCGTTCACTTCCTAAATTAATAACTAATGAAGATATCGGAATAAAACTTTGTAAAAATACTCATATTAAAATTGTCGAAAACGGACTATAAAGGCCCCAGATTCCGAACATAAGGACCTCAGTGTCTTTGGAGAATTTCTTCCCGAAAATATCGGTTAATTTTTCAGATATTTTATAGAAATTCAAAGGGAGTCCTGTCCTTTTAATAATATCGCTTTGTGTCAAAATGGATAAAATCGAGTCCCTAAATATCCCTTTCTCCAATATACTAATATTAGGGTTTTCAAACTTCCAGTGTACTTTATATCATATATATAGGTTAATATATGAGATATCTTAGCAAAATTATGTGAGCGTATAATCTTGGATATAGTGTACCTTAATGGTGAAAATTGGTGAAATTGGTCCAAGAATTACCTCAGCATCCATATACTATATATTATATAATGATTTTTGTTATTCTAATAGAATTTATGCCGAATATTTGGGTCAAATTGTGTATTATCTCTATGAAATTAAATAAATAAATTATAAAAGTATAAAATCTTTGATAACTCCTGAACTTAGCCCTTCCTTATTGGATTATTTCTGTTATTTTGAAATAAAAATTTCAAAACTTTTTAGACATCATTGATATAGATCTGATTTACGTTTATGAAAAATATTTATATAAAAGAAGAACCGATAAGGAAAAATTAAGAACAAAACAACAGAGAAAATTGTAAAAAAATATATTAAATATAAGCAGCGAAATATTGCTATGGTTTCTTGATAATAAAATAAATAAAATTGGAATTTCGTAAGAATCAACTTTTATTTCTACAATAATAATATTCACACAAACAGTGCAGCATACCAACTGCAACAATTTCGTACTTTAGCAACTTTAATCTCATATTGTCCTTGCTTTGTTTCAACCTTAGTTTGTATTTTCACACATTTCTTTTCTCTAACATTTTCGTAGATTCTCCTTCAGCGCCAATTCACTACTTCTTATTTCCTTTTTCGCCTAAATTCTACAACTTTATATAAACATTTGTCTACTTCCTTCACCACTATGCCACATTGCTACCTCCTTATCCTGCACAACAATTACACACACACACTCATACACACGGGGACGCACACACACCGACACTTAGAAGCTTAAATCCTTATAGCTTACAATTTCAAGGCTAAAAGTGCGTATATTATTTTGAATTTTGCTTGCGCTACACTCTCACTGGCGTTCTCACTGAGTGTATGTGAGTGTGTGTGAAGGCATACAAACGCTTTGGCGCGCTCACTAGCTCATCGACTCACTCACTCACTCACCCACTCACTCACCCACTCAGAGCCACTCAAGCAGTCGAATGCAAAGCTGTATAAATAAATATATTCGCTACGGTTTAATGTTTCACGCTCTCTGTTTGCTACTCAAGTACATGTGTGTATGTATGTATGTGTGTTTGTATTTGTGCGAATTTGGTTGTGTAGTCTCGACCGAATTTCGCTGATGTCAAATTGTTTGCACCTTTTTAGCTTTTGGTAAGTGTTGACATAGTTTTGAATGACTTTGGTGGTTTTAGGTTTCAGGATGTTTTCTAGCACTGCCATCGAGCTATTTCTATGCAAAGTAGTTGACATATGTATTTTGAGTATTATGTATGATGAGATTTTGGGCACTTCTGTTTTTAATTAATGTATGTTGTAATGCTAGAGCGAGTTGTGTTAAATTTTTGTGATATAAATAGCTATGAAAGAAGAGTTTATTATTTTCAATTTGTATGTTTCTGAAGTACCATGAAATTAAGTCCCTTAGTTCCAATAATTTTATATTCACTAAAACCTCTCAGTGATTAAACAATGTCAAGTAATTGTTATGAAGCCAAACGAAAACCATATTTTTGAAAAATTTTAAATTTTATCCTTATCATTGATTTTTTTAAAGATTTATAATGAATAGTAAAAAAAGAATCATAAGACCTATTAAAGGTCGAGTAAACTTTTCAAAACATGTTCGCAAAGTCTTTTTTTATTGAAACACAAACCTGTTACTTTATAATCGATTCTCTTCAAGAAGCTGCTCATTTGTCGGAACTGCCGATAGCTGCTGATAGATATAGCTGCCTGAAGATCGGAATCAACGGCTTGTATGGAAAACTTCCGCATTTTACTACATATCTTCACGAAATTTGGTGTGAGTTATTGTTCATAGAAATAAATTAATCTCCGAAAAAATTGTTCAGAACGGTTCACTATAACATATAGCTGCCATACAAACTGAACGATCGGAATCAAGGGTTTGTATGGAAAACTTCCGCATTTTACTAAATATCTTCACGAAATTTGGTGTGAGTTATTGCTCATAGAAATAATTTAATTTACGAGAAAATTGTTCAGATCGGTTCACTATAGCATATAGCTGCCATACAAACCGAACGATCGGAATCAATGGCTTGTATGGACAATTTTCGCATTTGACGTGTTATCTTCACGAAATTTGACATGGATTACTGCTTAAGGTAATAATATAATCTTCGAAGAAATTGTTCAGATCGGTTAACTATATAACCTTAATGTTTCTAGCAAACAACCCGGATAAAAAGAATTAGTAAAATGTTTTCTTTTTTTTTACTAACTTTTTCTTACGTCTTTAGATTTGCTTAAACACATAGTTACTAAAAGAAATGCACCTGTGAAGGGCATATTAGCTTCGGTACAGCCGAAGTTAACGTTTCTCTTGTTTCTACAATTTTTAAATTTCTTTCCGGACGGTTGATTGATTTTTTTGAGAGATAAACTCGGTGAAACGCCATTGATTGCCGATAAGTGGCAGTTGGTAAATGAAACCTTACTATTTTAAGAGAAAAAATGATTGCACCAAATCCTGAGATAATTATTGGAACCTTAAGATACATATTGGGTGTCAAATATCTCTCTTCCGCTTTTTTGCTCTTTATTCAATGCTTTATGAATAGTGTTACCGTTATCGGATTTAGTTCAAATATGCGCCGTTTCGTTCGATAATCTGTTTCCATTTAGATTAGATTTCCATCTTCATAATACCCCCTCGTAGAAGCCCCCCTCCTTATTTGGGAAAAACTCGGACAGCCACTTGTCAAAAGCCTCTTTTGAGTTTAACTTTACACCACCAAGAGCGTTCACCATGGACAGGAACAGGTGGTAATCACTTGGCGCTATGTCCGGGCTATATGGTGGATGCGATAAAACCTCCCATCCGAGCTGCCGTAGCTTCGACGAATCATCCACGAAGTGTATGTCAAGCGTAGTCCTGTTGGAACTCTACACCCTTCCTGTTGGACAATTCTGGACGCTTCTGGTCGATCGCCTGCTTCAAGCGGTCCAGTTGGGAGCAGCTCATAGTGGATGATTCCCTTCCAATCCCACCAAACACACAGTAAAACCTTCCTGGCCGTCAATCCCGGCTTGGACACTGTTTGGGACGATTCTCCGGCCTTCGACCACGATCGTTTTCGCTTTATATTGTCGAATATGATCCATTTTTGGCGCCAGTCACCATCCGCTTCAAAATGGGTCGAGTTCGTTCCGTTTCAGCAGCATATCGCAGGCTTTGAATCGGTCCAGAAGGTTTTTTTGCGTCAAATCATGCGGCACCCAAGCATCAAGCTTTTTTGTGTATCCAGCCTTCTGCAGATGGTTTAAAATGGTTTGTTGACTAACTCCCATCTCCTAGGCGATGTCACGAGATGCCACATGCCAGTCTAATTCGATGGTTTCCATGATTTGATCGGTATTCGCCTTCACAGGTCTTCCGCCGGCTGGCTTATCCATGGTGTCGTTTTCACCCACTCTGAATCGTCGAAACCATTTCCCCGCAGATCGAAGTGATAGAGTACCATACCCCATAAGACCATTAATCTCATGGAACGTTTCTCTAGCGGATTTGCATTTAATGTAGGAAAACTTTAAAACAGCGCGAATGACGGCGTAAGTGAACTCCATGTTTACACGTCTATAACTGTTGAACGCAATATCCAAACTAATCATGCATAGCGTCGGTTTTGTAGGTTATGTCAAGGTCTTTCAAAGATGTATAGTTACAGATAGTTCTGTAGCGCTTTATATATAGTCGCGAAATCCAAAATACAATAAAGCGGATAGAGAGGATATTTGAAAACCTAATATTTACATTTTCCAGTCTCTGTACATATTGTATATGGGTGAAAGATGTCTTAAGATAATTCGAGAATTGGCTCTACCATATTTGATATGACTATTCATGAGACGCTGTTGTTTACAACCTTTTAAGACCCATATCTATAAGAAAGAGCTTTTCTATTTAGCTATTATATGAATTTTATGGAAACACGGATTACTATCCGAGACAGTCAAAAATAGATAAAAAAGATTTAAGTATCATATTAAAGTGCTCCACTTGTTCAAAATCACACGATTAAGCGTTTTTAAAGACAGCCTATCTAACAAATTATTGTTCGAAAAAATATAGATTAAAAATACCTCTATATGTATATAGGTACATATCTCAGAGGCCCTCACAATTTAATTGTCAAAGTAAAAATTACCATAAGAAAAATCAACGCTCAAACGCGATAGACGCTAAAAATATGCAATATAAATGTGAAATTGTGTTAACTCAAAGCCAACAAACTTCGCGCAAAAACAAAAAAAAATAATAACAATAACAAGAAAATTTACATCTCCAACACACGAGTGCAAACAGCTTGAGGCAAAGCGAAAGCCGCAATGCAGCCGCCAACAAACCACACGCCTACACGGAGTCTTGTAACGCAAGCGTGTCGCTTTGCTGTTAACAAGTGTGACATCAAATATGCAACACAAAGTGCTGTGGCGTACGCTGTCAAGTTGACTGTGTGTGCGAAACGCCTGCAGTCAGAATTTACTTTACAACGGCTGCTTCACAAACACAAAGTTAGAGACAAAGAAAAAGAAAAATTTACAGTTTCTGCCGAAATTTTCGACGCTTACAGATTTCTTTTTAATTCTCTTGTTTACTTCCTATTTTCGTTTCAATTTTTTTTAGTTTTTTCGTTTGTTACTCACCTTTGTCGGGACGCACACGTTGCGGCTCTTTGGCTCAAACAAGCTCACACGCACACAACACTCACATGCACGGAGCGCTCGCTCTTTTTGCTCCGCTTGGAAAACTTGTTTCACTTTGCGTTTTTAGTTTTCTTTTGCCTAGCCTTTGTTATTTCATGCTTTCACTGCCTTGCCGCTTTGCTTCGCTTTTCTACTGTGCTTTAGTAGTTTCGTCGCTTTTGCCTGTAAACTTCATTTGTTGTTTGTACCCTTTTGTTTTTATACACCCATTTTGTGTTGTACGCTCAGCAGTTTCAGTTTGGCGTCGCGCGTCCGCGTTCACACGCAAACTGACCTAGTTTGTCTTTTATTTTTCGTGTAGCTTTTTAAAAATTCATCTCAATGAGCGCGTTGCATACTTTTGTGCGCAACCAATGAATGTTTAGTGTAGCGTTAAGGACATTTGAAGACAGCCTGCTTGTTGTTGTTGCATTAACGTTGTCTCGCCTTTAAGCGTGCTTCGTGGTCCAATTTTTAGCAGTTTCTTGATTTTTTGCCACAAGCGCCTAAATGTATGCAATGTTTTCAGCTAAATACGTATGATTTGTGTAGTTTTTACAACTTTTGTTGTATTATTTTTTCAATATATATTAAATACTTTATTCCGCTTTGTCACTTTTTGTGTATATTCGTTTTCGTACGAATTTCACGAAATGCACAAACTTCATACTAACTTCGTTTTTATTTCGTTTCTATTTAGCAGCTTTCGCTTTCACTTTCATTCACCACCGTTACACGCTATGTGGGTGTATACATATATACCAAATTTGTGTTGGTCTGCGTGAGAGTGTATGCGGCGGGCGCGCTTTTTTCCTTAGCTTGATATTTTTTCGTACTACCTTTACTAGCCTTGCCATACGTCGCGCTCACTTACTCATTGCGTTTCTCCTTAATTTTCACGCGCGTTTTCTACGTTTTTATTTAACTTCTGCATTTCTTACGGTTACATATATTTTAATACTGTGTGCACATCTGCCGCCGCCGTTGTGCGCTCTTTATCCTTTGGCCTAATTGATTTAATGATTTCTGCTCGTCCTTTGAATTGTACGAAAAAATAAAGCAATAACACACGAAAGCGCGATGCAAGCAAAATTCGTATAAGTCCCGTTTTATTACACGCTCACTTTTTTAACACATTTGCCACAAAATCATTTGCATATTTTTAGGCGCTTATACGCGTTTATTTCTCGAATTGCGAATTTCGTTTTGATTTTTCGTTTAGGAATTACCGCTACAAAAGATTTACAAAAAATTCACATTTCAACAATTTTGTCGTCGAACGAAACGAGTTTTAACCGCCACCGACCGTACGCTTCGGATATTCACACATTTCTGTTTAAGGCGCCAGACGCTCGAGAGCGCAACAGCAAGCCATTTTTGATAGTGAGCAATAGAACTCATTTTGAGTTGAGAGGCAAGTTGAGTTGAGTGCAAAAGCTGGCAATGAGTGTAAACGAAAATACCGTTAAACCGGTCTCTAAGTGCGCCACTATGCTCACTCAATGCTTAGACTCAATTTGAGTGGGATTTTATCTAGAAAAGATGCTATTATGACCACAGCCACAGGCGTCTAAATGTCTAAGCTGGCTATGTAGAAAAAAGGCTAATTTGAAAGACTTTAAAGAAGAATGAAGATTTTTCACTGCAAACTCAGTTGGCTACGTCGACTGAAGCGGCAGCGATTCACTTTGCATATAAATTTGTGTACATGCTGTTATTGTTGTTCTTCGTATTGTTGTCTCCAAATCTGCTTGGCTTTGTCGCTTAACTTTACATAGACGCTGTCCCGTCGGGGAATATTTTGGCATAGCGCTGATATCCTTGTCACCACAGGTGCGCTGAGGTTGAGGTCTGTGTCGGCCTTTGTTCGCGCTGCGGCCGCTTGCATGAAATTGACAGCAGTTGAAACTGTTAGTTAAATGAGCTTGCATTGTTTGCTTCACAATAATTATAACCGCGGTGGGTAGGGTGTGTAAATTTAATTAACCGCCAAGTTGTGTGGAACTTAAGTGAAATTATAATTTTGAGAGCGTTGCATATACAAGCGTTTCCTACAAGTGTTGACCAAGTGGCTATTGACTAATGTTTTTCTAGCGCTAAGTGAGTTTTTTAATAAATGTTTCGAATATAGAGAAAACAATCGCTGAAGGAAATCTAAATGTATACTCCTCTATATCTAACCATTTAGTATCAGGATCACAAGTGGTTCTGGTTAAATTGATTGAAAATAGTACTGATATTAAAGACGTTTCGATGTACCTATTGAATACCTCTTCAGAGAGAACTCAGGATCATCAAGCTACTTCCAAATATAGACAGATCAAATTGAATTAAGATTCAGAAATCATTTATAATCGGGTATCTGAATGATATTTCGAATACTTCTGAACATTTTAAAATGTCCTAACTAATTAATTCATGGATCCTTAGGTTCCAAGATCTCGTAAATCAGCTTCCTTGGGTTACTAATGAGGAACCTCGTTTTAAAAATAAAATGAATTATCAGCAAATTATTCGAGGCACTATGAGTTAAGTAGAACTGTCACTTATCCTATCCTGAACTGATGAAATGGAAACGAATATTTGACTTGTATCCAATCAAAATAGTTCACGATATTTCACTTCCAACATGAGTAAATTACATGGACTGGGCAAATTTGTAAGATAATCTGTCAAATTTTACCCAAGTACTTGAGACAATAAGAGGTTAAGTTACCGTTAGAGAGAAAAAATTAATGGTTCGACTTATAAAATTAATGAAAAACAAGCAAGGAAGGCCTAAGTTCGGGTGTAACCGAACATTTTATATTCTCTCTATTTATTTATTTAATTTTTGGCACGGAGACATATTATTAGAAGAAATATATTCCCTCTGAATTTCATCAAAATATCTGAGAAACTTAACTATATTTTCGGTAAAAAAAAATCGTTTGAAACACTGAGGTCCTCATATTTGATATATAGAGTCTTGAAAACTTATGGACCGATTTCGGCGATTTTTAGAAGGGAGATTTCACACTATGAATGCCGTATATGTGCAACGTTCTATTCCGATATCTTCACTAGTGCTTACTTTATATACTGTAAAGTAAACGTTTCAGATTGGTATATAGAAAGAAGGTGTGGTTGTGAACCGATTTGGCCTGTGTTCATAACATATCATTGGGATGCCAGGAAAATATTACGAATCGAATTTCATTGAAATTTGTCCAGTAGTTTCGAAGACATGATTTTTGACCCATAAGGGGGCTGCCACGCCCACTTAAAAATTTGCCTACCAATTTCAGTGCAGCCCTTCCGTACCTTTTTTGTAATGAAATTTAAGGTTTCTGGTGGTTTTCGTTACTGAATTAAAGCATTTTTAGTAGTTTTCAACATAACCTTTGTATGGGAGGTGGACGTGGGTAATAACCGATTTCCTCCATTTTGTACTGTATAAGGTAGTACCTAATAGAAACGACTCTAGAAATATTGGTTCATATAGCTTTAGTAGTTTACGAGATATGTACAAAAAACTTAGTAGGGGGCGAGGACATCCCACTTTCCCCAAAAAATGACAACCAAATATGTTACCTCACAGTGCGATCCTTTGTACCAAATTTTATTGTCATAGCTTATTTATGAATTAGTAATGTAACTTTATGTGTTTCCGGTTTTCGCCATTTTGTGGGCGTGGCAGTGGTCCAATTTCGCCCATCTTCGAAAAAAACCTTCCTATGGTGCCAAGAAGCACGTGTGCAAAGTCAATCATCAAGACATCTCAATTTTTACTTAAGTTACAGCTTGCACAGACGGACGGACGGATTGGCAGACATCCGGATTTGAACTCCACTCGTCGCCCTGATCACTTTATATAACTCTATATCTAACACGAAAGTAATCTGAACGATGTTTCTGCAAAAGGTTTGGGTTGAATAAGATGATCTGAGTGAAGAGAGAACAAATACGAAATATTTTTTATTTCAATACGGAAATAAAAAGATAACTAGTAATAGTTTGGTATTTTGGTACAGTAGTCCATCTTCCACAACAAATCTTTAGTGAATTACCGCTACCTTTTTTTCATCATTTACCCTATAAAAAATATTTGGACACTACTGAAACATATCCCACGCATGCATTTTCCTCGATTGAACATACCAACGGCTCCTTTATCCTCACTACAAATTCCTATACAAGCCATAAAGCTAATTTTTTTTAAACTAATAAAGAGAATCACTCAAGAGATACCACTCATCCGCATTGCGCATGCACAACTCTAAGAGAAATTTCACTCAAAAACATTTCTCAAACTCACCTACAAATGCAAGCAAATAGCAGTGTCACAAAAAGGCAGAAAAGCAAAAGTCAAAAGGGAATGTGATAAGCACCCGAAATGCGAGAGTATCAGCGCACACATACACGGCAAATGTCAGAGAGTGTCACTCAAATGTCGCATGGGAAATATAAACCGTCACGTGATACTTTGCGGCTGTCACGCTTACCTGTGGCCTGTGACGATTTGCTTATTTGTCTCTCTATCTTATTAGCAGACACACACTTATTTGTATATATGTATATAGGTGCTTTGCTCATACATCACTCTCTACAAAGCTAAGCTCAACTAAACTGCTTGAGTGTTGACACGGATCCGTCAAATCGCATGGATTTTCATTCACTTTAGAGGTTGCAATAATTGGCATTACGTTGCCGCTGTCACTAAGATGGAAGCGTTGTAGGTTTATTGAGATAAGGTTACGCACTATTTTTAAGGTTAGAAAATTAAGAATTAGTGTGAAGTTTTGAGAAGGCGGAAAATATTATTAGACTTATTCTATATATATATTCTTCGGTCACAAAGAAACCTAGCTTTCCCCCGCATTTTGTTTCTTCACACTTCGCTTACTTCTAAAGCGCCATCACTCCCTCTCTCTCTTCTTTTTTAATGCCAACACAAGATTCGCGCGCCCACTTCCGGTTTAGCTTTGACTGCTGAGCCATTGTCATATCACACCAAGCAGCAGCCATTGAGCTGAACAAGTGGGCGTCTAAAGTGCATATCTTTGTGACAGTGGGTGTTTGCACACCAGTCAGCCTACGTTACTAGGAGTATTTAAATTTGTCTCTATAGCGGCACCTACATCGAACAGCAGCAGCAGCGCCGCCTAAATGTCACAGGTGAGAGATTCAACAGCCCAGCAATACAAATGCCTCCGCGCACACAGGAGTATAGAAACATTTTTAATTTAGCATAAAGTTCACGGCCGCACAAATTCAAGTGGAAAATTTGTTTGGATTTGCTTCGATTAACACCACAGGAATGCTGGATATTATAGCGCCAGCTTATGCCTCTCACAGCGGGCTAGTTAATCGCACTTGAAGATGAGAAAAATGCTGTAAACCTACAGGTGAGACTTCTCTATGAGTGTGTGTCGGTGTAAGCTGTAAGGCGCCAAATATGAAAGGTGTTGCTACAAGTCCACTGGGCTTTATTAGTACAAGATTTTGAAAGTGTTTATGCATATATGTATGTGTTTGTGTGTGTCTTTGTGGTTACTTGAAAAAATACGAATTTTAATTAGTGAAGCTTCCGGAATTATATTGTTACTGAAGTGTATGTTTTTGTTACCAAGTACAAAGTGAATGATTGGAGAGTCATTTATATGAGCAGTTTAAGGCATAACGGTAGTACATTGATATCTTAAGCTGGCTTTAAAAGAACTCAGTATTGGGTCTTTTAAAAAAATAACGGTAATTTGCGATTTTTGAAAAAAAAATTTATTGCGTTGTCCCCAGTCGATATTATACAATTGTTCCAGCGATTCCTCCATTTGTCGAAAAACTTCTCATACTCGATTTGTGTGATAGCCTTTGGCTCTTTCATTGATTTTTTTCAACGATGCTTGTAATACGACAGCCATTTAAGGTTCGCCTTATTTCTGGTAGTAGGAAAAGTCACTTGGAGTCATGTCTGGGGAATATGGATTCTGGAACATGGACCAAAAATTTACGATGAAGCAACGAAGTCTGAGCTTTTAATAAGCAAAAATCGTCAAGCTCATATAAACACGTCTAGCCTTAGCGGCTGCTACACAGACAAAGTAAGCAATTCACTCGAAATGAAACCAAATTTGGTATAACGAATCGAACTAGAAAGAAGCATATCTGGATGTAATTATTTCTGAAAAGTGGACGTGGCCCCGCTCCTAAATAAGTTTTTTTTGTAAATATCTCGGAAACCAATAAAGCTATATGAACCAGACTTTCTGCAGGCCACCTTATATCAGGTTCCGGTTGCTCCATTTCCGGTTCCGGTAACATCGGTTCCCGTAACATCATATCCGGTTAACCAGTATTCCGGTAACTTCATTAGCCCTATCCGGTTACCACATTTCCGGTGCCGGTAACATCGGTGCTGGAGTTCCGGTAAGACCATTACCCATATCCGGTTCATGGTGCCCCATATTCGGTTCCGGTAACATAATTCACTGTTTCAGTTGGCTCATTTCCGGTTCCGGTTACCCCATATCCGGCCACCTCAGATTAGTTTCCGGTTTCTCCATACCGCATATATCGATTAATATGTGAGATATCTTAGCAAAATTAAGCATAGTCTTGGATATGGTGTACCTAGGTGGTGAAAATGACTAAAACGGTTCAGGAATTACTTCAGCCCTCATATACTATATATGATGGTTTTCATTATTCTATTGGACGAATATACATATGGGTCAAATTGTGTGTTATCTTAATAAAACTATATCAATATAATAACACATACTTTAATATATTAATTGGACGAAAATATATACATTTCAATGGGAATTTATTAAATTGCTTAAGTTGACTTAAGCTTACAAAATTATTATGATATCTAGAAAATTTCTGATCATTAATTTCATCAATAATTTATGGTAATTTTAGGCTCTTGAGTCTAAATTATTTTATAAAAGTAAATTCAATGCCAACTCTCAAATATGTTGATTAAAATTACTCAAATTCAACTCTTTCACTTAAGTCGACTTAAGCCATTTTATCATACAAGCACAGATTTTCACTGCAAATGTTTAAATTTACTTTTTCCGAGAGGTAATAATAGAGTTGGTGAATTTCAGCACCAACAATAATAATAATAACTCATAATATAAAATCCGATAAACTAACACACGCAGAATTTTGCACCGACACATTGGAAAAAAGAAACATTTCAAAATATTTGCATACATTTAAGCACTTGCCAATGCGAGTATGGCCACAAAATAGCACAGACAAAGTGAAATTCAATAGCAACAATGCCAATACATTTAGAAAAACAATGAAGCGCCATACAAATCGAGCACAACCGCCATGCTAGGCTAATTTACATACAGAATATACATATGCGGCCGACTATATAAATCATATGCGAGGATTTTGAGTTCAAATAGCACACATCGATGCCTCACAAGCACAAACACAAACACAAACAAATGCGCATTAAAGTGCAAAATTAGCTGAAATTGAGCGAGAGTATTTAAGTACATACAAACATATATATAGGTATAATAACAGCACAGTGAAATGTAAAAATAATATACATATATACAATACAATACAATAGTCGAGGTATATAAATAAATACTTAACAGTCTGTATGTATATATTTTACACACACGTCCGTCGTAACTTGTCCAGAAAATCGCAAATTTACACATAAAATGGTGATCAAATCACACACACACACAAGCACACATGAAAAAGAAAACAATCGAAAGCAATCGTTTTTGCACACCCCTCGTCCCCGTATCCACTTTCCATCAAACTTTGCCACATAGTGGTATAATGGCATAATATGCGTGGCATTGACATCAAAGCAACAATTTCTAAAATCATTCTGAGCAATTTTGTGAAAATCAACCAAAACGAAAATTCGCATTGAATTTTGCGTGGTTGAATAGCTTACTGCCCGTTACGTTTCGTTCGCTTGCTGTTGGCGTTTGCTGGCAAATGCAAAATGTTCATCATTTCACTCGAAATGAAACCAAAACAAAGTTTATTTGCATAGCAAATGCTCACTTGCACACACACACATCTACTCTTATGTGTATAAGTGAAATGCTGAAAATTTTTGATGTTTTGCTACGCAATGCCATGGATTTGATATGCAAATCGCAGCTGGCATGTAAGCCGGATCACATTAAAGTATTCGAAGATAATATATGTATCTGCATAAATCGAAAAAATAAGAAATGCTGGGGAGCGCGTTCATTTTTGCTTTCAATATCCCACATTTAAAGTCCCACCCCTTCGTGCCTTGGATTAAAATAAAATTTTTTTTTTGAATATGATTTACGTGAAATTAAAATTTAGCATTGACGAATGTAAAAATGGAATTTCAGAGGGGGCCTTCCATCACCAGAAATTACATGACCAAGATTTTAACTTAAAAAAAAAAATTTAAAAAATGCATCTCAATCAAAAAATCAAGGCTCAATACCTATGAGATAAAACAAACCTCAAGAGCTGAAAATCCATTTATACGATTAATTTAAAAGGAAAGGTCTGGACCGATTTCATTCATATTTGCCTAGAAACATGCCCACTTAATATCGATATCACCCCGGATATCATAGCCGAAATATAGGTTAGAGTAAATCGAAAGAATGAAAATCCTTGATTCTTCCTATTTTAGACAAAACTGTATTATGTCTGAAAAATTTTAAAATCAAACTCAAATGATATTTCAAAAATATACAATACTAGCTGATCCCGCAGTCGTTGCCCTGCGTGAAATTATTTGTTTTTAAAAGAATATTAAGTTGAATTGATATTGTATTGAAAAGCATTTATTTGCGATTTTTCTACATTTTTTCAATGTAGATTTTTTCATTTTTTCAACGCAGCTTGATAAACAACTTTCTGGTTTTTTTTTCTACCGGTGCGTAAATGTGAAATGGTTTTCCAACTCGTGAACACTCCACGTATAGCAGGCCGTGTGCAAAACATTACATTTTCAGATTTATACCACACACTTTCAGCGACTGTCTTTGTGACCAGTTGATTGTCATCGCAAATGCAAGTCTCACTGGAAACTGAATACGTTTGAACTGAAATGGCAAATCGTTGGAATTCAAAGGAATTCGTGGAATCAAGCATTCTGTCCCTTTCAAAATTCTTGCAACTACTACATTATTCGATAGCTGCGTCACAATCAGTCGGATTCAATTACACGGTTTCGGCGCATTATAATGACAAATCCAACTTTGAGACGCAAAGGATGCGGTGACTTGTCAGGCAAATTCAGAGAATTTAGAAATTCCACTGAATAATTCACGGCTTCGTCTTCATTTTCAACACTTCATTTTCGATCGATTTGTACGAACACAAATCTCCCGGAATTTGACTTGTATAATTTAAGTCATCATTGAATCGTATAATTTAAGTCATCGACATCGGTATTTTTGGCAGCTAAAATTGCGCGTGCACTCAACCAATAGTAGTTACGATAATTTTGGCCAATGTTCGGATTGATATCAAATCATTAGAAGTGTCAACCGGAATTTGCCCATTTCCAATTCCTTGAATATCTTCTGCGGTGCTATCTTGTTGCAGGAACACTCGCATATTCATGGTCAATCGTATGGTTTTCACGAGTCGCCACAAATACGATGACTTGAGAGATGCGTTCAATTCGTCCGCCACTATTGATTTCGAAATAACAGGAAATATTTGTCAAAATTCGCCTGATAACAGGAGCACTACGTCACCAAAGCGACAGTTATTATTACACAAATCTTTCATAACTGATTGCTTCAAAATGACAAACAGGTTTTTCATTGATTTGCATGTTTGACGGAAGCTTCAGTACCGAATGCGCCTTTTTTCCAACTTCTAGTAGCATTGCAGCAATTCCAGTAGATGCGAGATCCAACACAATTCCATTTTGAGGTCGTATTTTTGCCAGTTCCGCCGAGCGCATCAAATAGTCCACTGTTTTCATCATTGACAGTCTTCATCAATTCATCATAGGCACTTTTTTGCTGCTCATTCAATAATGGAACATTTCTTGAAGTTGTTGTTCCAAAGTTATTCTGTCGTATGCACGCTCACATTCCAATGTACGATTCAGTAATGAAATTCAGTCAAAAGTTTGCCACTCATAAGCAAACACAAATCTTCAATCACACCAATGATTCATTGTAGATGTTCCATTTGCAATTCTGAATTCTCTGTTACCACTTTCCCGAGTTTTCCAATATTTTTTTGGATAGATAGATTAGAAAAATAAATTAATAAAAAAAAATTATTGAAATTTTAGAAATTATTAGTTATCACAAAAACGGTACTCACTTTTTTTTAGATCATTAAAGAAGAAATAATTCTTTCATACATAACTTTTGTGTATCTTGAACCGCTTTCGCAGCGCAAGGAACGGAAGCCCTCAAAGATAAATAATTTCCCCCGTTTTTTACACATTTACCACTGTTTCTTCGCTCCTATTGCAGCGTGATGCTATATAGCCTATAGCCTTCCTCGATAAATGGACTATCCAACACAAAAATAATTATTCAATTCGAACCAGTAGTTTCGGAGATTAGCGCGTTCAAACAAACAAACTCTTCAGCTTTATAATATTAGTATAGATATCACAAAGTGGAAGTGAAAGTTTCAAAATCTTAATAAAGATTCCCTCTGCATTTCTATAAAATATCGATATTTTCGATAAAAATTATCTATGTGCACTGAGGCCCTAAAGTTTGGTATCTGAGACCTTCAAAAGTTATACTATTGTTTGGACAATTTGTAGATGGGCGATACCACACCTTAAAAATAAAGTTAGTAGAAAATTTTATTAAGCTATCTTCATTGTTGCTTAACTCAAATATTGTAAAGTGAAAGAATCGGATTGAATTTTAAATTGTGGTATGTGGAAAGAAGGCGTGGTTGTGAACCGATTTCGCACATTTTCAAACTATGTCGAGCAATTGTCACGAATTTCGTTGAAATTGGTCGAGTAGTTCCTGAGTTATGGTTTTTGAACTATAAGTAGGCGGGGTCACATCTATTTCAAGCTTTGTATAACAATCTGAGTGCAGTCTCTCGACCACCACTTTTATATAAATTAGTATTTTAGGCATTTTTCGGTAGCAATGTAAATAGATCACTTTAAATAATCTTCAACGCTACTTTTGTGAGAGAGTCTCACTCATTTTCAGACTGTTTGATAGGGTGGTATTGGGAAATATGTCCAGTATGTTTGGTTTATATAGCTTTGAAACAAATTAAAATGTTTCCATATCAAATGCAATTTACCCCAAGATCACAATCCACCCAGATTCTAGTAAGTCTGACATAATGTAATTTTAATGAAATAGAAAATCCTTATATAATCCAAAAGGATCTATTTGTTCCGGTGTTTGTCCCAAATCCATTTTATGGTCATATTTCTCGAACAAAAAAGAAACAATGTCAGGAAAACAATATCAATAGACATATTATGTCCAACCGCAATTGCGTGAAAAATATCTCGACTGTTAGGGGCTTCAACATCCTTTTTCCAGCTTATGACAAGCCAATAAGATACCACAAAATGCCGCCGCTTGCACTATAACGATAGCCAAGTCTTTACGCGTGTCCATTTTATTTGTCCGCGCAGACTTTTCTTTGTTGCTTTTTTATTGTTCTTAAAAACTGCCTGACATTAACACCGTCATGAAAGTCAATCGGATTGCTGGACATTAAGTTTAAATGGGTTTTGCTTTAAAACAGCAGTCCGTTAAGGCGATTTGTGAGATTGCTTCGCGGTGGATGTGTGTGTGTGTGTGTGCGTTTGAGTGGCAGCACAATAAAAACTAACAGTAATGTCCAAGAAAGGAACACAAGTACGCGAGTAGACATTGTGTGTGCAAGGTAACAACAATAACAACAGGTAGATCGTAAATTACAATAGCAGCAAAGCAATGGGCAAAAACCTACAATTTGTCGTTACTTATAGTATGTATGTACATTGTCCGTGACTCAGCACAAAAAATAATAATGACAATAATGTGGTAAAAGTAATCAAATTGCAGCGCAAATAAACAAAAATAAAAAAACATATATTGATAAGCATCACATTTGCCGTACGCATAAACAAACAAAGGACACAGAGCGCCAACGCAATGTCACAGTAATGCAAAGCGGAAAGCGAATCATTCATAAAATCGTAAAAAAGCAAGCATTAGCATTAAAAATTTATGTGCCACATAAAATTTATGGTGGTATAAAATTTTTTAATATTTTTTCGATGTTTTCTCGTTACTTACAAAAGTTCGGCGGACAATGCATTGTTAGCCATATGTCAAAATGTGTTGGAAAAGTGCAAATTTGATTTTAAGTCGTAATACAAAATTGTTTTTATTTCAAAGAAAACATTTCATTTATTGTATTAATAACCGATTTTATATATTCTTTAAAGCCAATGTTGAAGTTTTTAAAAATTGAGTATCCCCAAATATTGGAATTTATATTTGGGGATAAATTTTAAAAACTTCAACATTGGCTTTAAAGAATATATAAAATGTTATTGACTCAGAGAAACCCAATCGTTTCAAAAAAATATTATTTTTATCTATTAAGAGCTGATCATTTTTAAGAAAGAAATAAAGAATTTTTAAAAATTCAAAATTTTTAAAATGTACCGATTTTCTCACGAACAATTCAACATGACTAAGAAGTGTATAAGAAAGAAACTCCGATTCATAAAAGTCATATTCTAGTTCTCTAACTTTACAATCAATATTAGAGTCGAAAACATGATGATTTCTTAAAACTCAAAAATATCTCCCTTCCGCATTTTTGTCTTTTGAATTTTGCGGCTATGTATAAAGCGATACAGAGCTCGTATTTGGCAATACTATAAAACTTTGAAAGATCTTGACATAACCTACAAAACGACGCTATGCATGATTAGTTTGGATATTGCGTTCAACAGTTATAGACGTGTAAACATGGAGTCCACTAACGCCGGAATTCGCGCTATTTTGAAGTTTACCTTCATTAAAGGCAAATCCGCTAGAGAAAAATTCCGTGAGATTAATGGTGTTTGGCGGATGGTATTCTATCACTTCGAACTGCGGAGGAATGGTTTCGACGATTCAGAGTGGGTGAAAACGACACCATGGATAAGCCAGTCGGCGGAACACCTGTGATGACGAATACCGATCAAATCCTGGAAAACATCGAGCCCAGAAGACCAAACTATTTCAAACCATCTGCAGAAGGCTGGATACACAAAAATGCTTGATGTTTAACGCCTGCTATATGCTATTGAAACGGAACGAACTCGACCCATTTTTGAAGCGGATAGTGACTGGCCACGAAAAATGGATCACAGGCCAGGAAGGTTTGCTATGTGTTTGGTGGGATTGGAAGGGAATCGTCCACTATGAGCTGCTCCGATATGGCCAGACGCTTAATTCTACCATCTACTGCGAACAACAGGACCACTTGAAAAAGGCGAAGCTCACAGAATTGGCCAACAGGAAGGAGGTAGTGTTCCACCAGGACAATACCAGACCAAGAGGCTTGTGAAAAGCCGCTGTCCGAGATCTTCGCAAATAAGGAGGACAGCTTCTACGAGGGGGATATTATGAAGTTGCGGTCTAAATGGAAACAGATTATCGAACGAAACGGCGCATATTTGAACTAAATCCGATAACGGTAACACTATTCATAAAGCATTGAATAAAGCGCAAAAAAAGCGGAAGGGAGATGTTTGCCAACCTAATATATAAACCCGAAATCAACCACATCTATTTCTCACATAACTCTGAAACCTTTAATTACCGCAAATATATCTTCTTAAGATCCGTTAACTTATAACTTATAATAATTAATTTCCATTGGAAAAACTAATTTTCCTTCCTTCCTTTGAGCAAAATAATAAATTTCCAAACAAATCTCTTGTAATATATAAAACGTTAGAATTCACCTATTAGCCTTCTCTACTAAGCTATTAAATTTTCAACTTTAAATAAAACTTAAATCCATTGCAAATTTAATGCAACCTGGCATTTATATTTTACTTTATTGCACGCAATTGCTCGTCTTGTGCAAGACCACAAAAACAAATTTGCCAAAGGTCTTGCAATTAAAGTTGTGCAAGGAACAAACTAACGCACAAGCACGTCTCCAAGCCACACACACATACATACACACTTGTGTACTTGTAATATCAGTATGAGTAAATATGTAATGGAAACTTCCGTTTTTCCAACCAGTCGAATGTTACAATTAAAGGGTATTTTTTAGAGGTTAGGAAATTTTATTTTAAATCTAACAGAAAAAATAATGATATTGCCATTATTCCGACTTCAATAGTACGGAAGTTAAATGGCATTAAAGTCTGAAATCAATTTCGGACAAATTCACAGCATGACTGTATGGTATAAGAGCCATCCTTCAGTCCAAGTTTTCAAATAAGCCTTATATAACATAAAAAGATTTAGACTAACAGAGTCAAATCACAGATCTTGCAATAATTTCACCAGCATATATCTTGATGTGATTAGGTCATCAGAATTTCGTCCTTAAAATGGTGTAATTTTCAAAATTCTTAAAAAAATGGTTCCAGTGTAAGTTCTTTCATGCCACTGTCACTGTCAAAATATTCTAAACATAACTGTCAAAAACCATACGTTTACTTTGACAGCTGATTTGACAGTAGTAATCTTTAAACAATTCCAAAAAACACACCCTATATTTGTTCATTACACCCTTTGTCCGCTACACGAAACATAATCACAATAAATTTTATGGAAATCTTTTTTATTAGTATTTTTTACATTTGCTCATGCTTCCTGCCAAATTTTACTGGTTTCCTCTACAATGCCGAATTGCTCAAATAGCAGCTTTGAAGGGATTTTTCCCACTGCCCTTAGCTACCTCAGCAGCTTTTTCTCTTCGTAAATTTCTTTTTGTACTTTATATGTTTTTTGCTGTTGTTGTTGTAGTCAACGTGCAGATTGTCTTCATTTGCACGACACGCAGCATCCGAATTTGATTTTAAGGCAATAAAACCACCTGCAGATAGCAATAAAGCCGTTATAGTGCGAGAACAATAAGCTGCAATACTGACTTATTTTATGTGCTACGCTACGCTATGCTATGCTGTGCTATGCAGCTTTTGCTATGCGCTGCGTGGCGCTGGTTAGAGGAAGATTCATGGCTTGAAGGGTGGTCATGTGGACGTGCGAAAATGGCAATGTGAATGGTCAGTATATATGTATAGAAGTATATAAGTATGTACGCATATATTTAATGTGTGAATTTATGTGTGTGCATGTTTGTCACGTTTCACCTGACGGTGAAAGTGTTTCGATTGTGCTCTAGGCAGTTGGGCGGTTGGGCGGTGCTGGTTTAGGGCAGCGCGGTGGCGAAAGTGTTATATTGCAATTGCCCGAAGCAAATTTAAAAATCGACAGAAATTTGTGAGTTTAATTATTAATGAAATTAATGAGTGGAAAATTTGCTTAAGCTATAATTTAAATGTATTAATTTCATGCAAAGTTGCAAAATTTAAGCTATTAAAGAGTTATTTAAAGAGATTTACAAGTTTTTTTGTTCTTTATTTAATGCTTTATGAAAAGTGTTACAGTGATCGAATTTAGTTCAAATATGCGCCGTTTCGTTCGATAATCTGTTTCCATCTAGCCGGCAACTTCATAATATCCCTCTCGTAAAATACCCGTCGTTATTTGGGCTTTACATTACCAAGCGCGTTCGCCATGGACAGGAACAGGTGGTAATCAATTGGCGCTATGTCCGGGCTATATGGTGGATGCGATAAAACCTCCCATCCGAGCTCCCGCAGCCACTGACGAGTCATCAACGAAGTGTGTGGTCTGGCATTGTCCTGGTGGAATACTAAACTCTTCCTGTTGGCCAATTCTGGACGTTTCTGGTCGATCGTCTGCTTTAAGCGGTCCAGTTGTTCGCAGTAGATGGTAGAAGTAAGCGTCTGGCCATATGGGAGCTCATAGTGGATGATTCCCTTCCAATCACACCAAACACACAGCAAAACCTTCCTGGCCATCAATCACGACTTGGCCACTGTTTGGGACGATTCAACGGCCTTCGACCACGACCGTTTTCGCTTGATATTGTCGTATGTGATACATTTTTCGTCGCCAGTCACCATCCGCTTCAAAATTGGGTCGAGCTCATTCCTTTTCAGCAGCATATCGCAGGCGTTCATTCGGTTCAGAAGGTTTTTTGCGTCAAATCATGCGGCACCCAAACATCTTTTTTGAGTATCCAGCCTTCTGCAGATTGTTTGAAATGGTTTGGTGACTAACTACCACATGCCGGTCTAACTCGATGTTTTCCATGATTTGATCGGTATTCGTCATCACAGGTATTCCGCCGGCTGGCTTATCTATGGTGTAGTTTTCACCCGCTCTGAATCATCGAAACCATTCCTCCGCAGTTCATAGTGATAGAGTACCATCCCCCAAAACACCATTCATCTCACGGAACGTTTCTCTAGCGGATTTGCCTTTAACGAAGGAAAACTTTAAAAAGCGCGACTTTCTGCTTTAGTGAACTCCATGTTTACACATCTATAACTAATGATCCCAATATCCAAACTAATCATCCATAGCGTCGTTTTGTAGGTTATGTCAAGACCTTTCAAAGATTTATAGTATTGCCAGATACGAGCTCTGTAGGAAGGCTTTGACCCATAAGAAAAGAATTGTGTTCCATCAGGACAACGCCTGAACACACTCGTCGTAGGCATTCGGCAGGAGCTCCGAGAGCATGGTTTAAGAGTTCTTTTGCATCCACCTTATAGCCCGACCCTGACACCAAGAGATTACTATCTGTTCCTGTTTATGACGAATGATTTTGCTGTTGATAAATTCAACTCAAGAGAAGCTTGTGAAAATCGACTGTCCCAATCTTCTTTAGCTCTTGAGTAATTTTGAGTGACATTATGAAATTTCCTTCAAAATCTCAACAAGTTATCTAACGAACGGTTCATATAAGATTTTTCTCTAACTTTACTAAGTAAAATATTTAATTTTAACCAAATATAATGAATTTCTTTTTACTAAAACTTATGAAATAGAAAACCTGAAATGGTCTCCCTGTATTCACATTTTCACTGCTATTTCCTTCAAAATACCTACACACATTCATATGCCTATATATACAGGAATTAGCGAATACTATTACATATATTCACACCTTTCAGCATAAGTACATAAGCGGTTATGCTAACAAGCGCATAGATAAGCTAAAACTAAACGCCTGCTTGTTTTTACCAACTTCCACACACATGCACAGAGAACGACTAAACCTTAAAGGTAAATATACCCATAGATTACATTTGGCTAGCACAAAAACAAAAACCAGAAAAAAACACAAAAACTCCACGAAAACAGCAAATAAATGCCCACCTATAAAATGGCAGGAAAGTGTCAGTAACCGAGAAAATCTATTTGTCGCCCCTGACCTGAAAAATGTGTGAACAATAAATTTCTGGCGCTGTAACTGAACTTCCGAATTTGAACGATTGCGAACGCCAACACACATGCCAACTTGCGCATACTTGCGGTGGTGTTAGTGTAGCGGTGTTTGTGTATCTGTGCTTGACAGGCGCATATTTTCACAAGCAATCGTCTATGTTTGTTTTAGCTGTTATGCGCATAAACGGAAGAGGTCGACAGCAATGGCGAGTTAGTTTATTTATTTGTTTGTTTACTTGCTGCCGACATTGCTAAAATATTTTGTCTGCCCACTTTTCCTTTAACATTTTCGGGATGTTTGTTATTGCAGGATTCTTTTTGTTTTGCGATTACACTGTTTTTGCTTTATTGTGCACACATAGGCTTACAGGTGATTTTTTCGTTGTGGTGCGATTTCATCTTTTCTTATTTTATTTTTGAGATGGACATGTCTTAACATGCTCGTGATGGGTTCAAAGCACTTTTCGATAAATGAGACTTAGTTTCAGCAGTATTCTGGCAACACAAAAATTTAGCTGTCCAAATGTTATCTCCATCTCGGGAAGCAGCCATAGAACTGAACTTAAGCTAACCTAATTTTTTTCATTTTCTCCAAAAGCTTTGTTGAGACAAATAATGGCAGACGGATTAAGTCGTACTTCCAAATGACGTTTTTATGTTCAATATTATCCTTTTGTCGACTTGTACTAGGCATCTAGATTCTCCTTAACACAAAAGGCTTGAAGCTTTAAGCTCCACACACCTGATCGCGCCAAGCTTTTTCATGGTAATTTTCAAAAAGGTCATGGTAAGGTCAAAAAGATTCCAAATATCGTTGTTTTGTTCGATCTACTTCTCCTATTTTTGTGTACTAGGTATCTTGACCTTCTTTAACACACCTGCTTGGAAGTTTTAAGCTCCCCACAGCTGATTTGAATGAAGCTTTTTAATAACAGCAATACCAATCGCGATCAGAAACTAAATTTTATTCGTCAATAACCTGGAAGGAGCTCTGATCCCCAACATTTACCGAGATGATGCAGCATTCAATCAATCTTCGATCGAAAGACATTTTAACTTTCTTCGCATTTCTCTTCAATTTCTTTCTACTTTATCAACACTAAAGCATTCAAAATATTCTCCCTGCAAATAATCACTTGGGCATGCCACAAATGCATTTCCGAAGCTCAGATGCCAAGCTGGCACCGCATCGTCAGCTGTAAATTGCATAAAATATGCGAATTGCACACATGTGCTTTTGGTGGCGTACAGTGTTGTGCTTATCATAGCAAATACAGAACTAGCGTATAATACAATTTCGATAGCATCAAAGCCGAAAGCATTGCATCAAATGGCGGCTGAGCAGCCAAACCAACAAGCACTCTGACTCCAGGCATGCTTTCTAGGCAATTTTCGTAGATAAAAACACAAGCAATGCTTACAATTTGGCAGACTTAGGCGGTTTTGTTGGTGTACAAGTCAAAATCCACACAGGATAGCATCTATTGCGGCAGTTGAAAGCATATGTGCATATATGTATGTTGCTTATACGAGTATGTATGTATAAGAGTATGTATTGCAACATTTGCGGCAACGCCATTTGTTGCTTACGGCTGTGCTCTGCTTTGTTGCCACCAGCCGCATTTACTGCATTCCATTGCCACTTATGCTGCAACGCTTAGCATATTTATTTCGTTTAAAATGGTTCATTGCTCCTCAAGCACGAGTACTGCTCAAGCGCCTCATATATTTTGTATTTGTGGTTTGTTGTTGCAGTGTTGCCATACGTTTGCTATGAAATACGTGGTTGTTGGTTTAAGCACTAAATTTCTCATTGTTGTTGCTGTTTACTAATACACGTAGGTCTTCCATCACAACTGCGCCTATCGTTGCTTTATTTGCGAGAGTAGACGTCATGTCGTATACGTAACATTTGAAGTGATATGTAAAATGGATGCTAAGTGAAATTCATTGGTCTCATTAAACAATACTACTGTCTATATAATAAATATCTTATATTTAAAGTAGTTGCTGGGATATGGATTTTTATAGTGATAGCTTAACGGTATTTAGTGGGCGTGGTAATGTTCAGATTTCAATCATTTCTATAACCAACCTCTTCGAAGAGCCAAGGAAGTGTACTTAGTTGCAGCAATAGAATTTTCATCGCTATCTCAAACAAATATATATCCGAAATTCAAGGCCGGTACACAATATCTATATTAAAAAGTAAATTTTCTGAGGCGCCCTTAAGGAATGGACAACAAAAGGGAACTCTTGACTGTTCTCAACATTTTTTAAAGTGTCTCTATGAGCGAATTTCTTGCGAATTTTCTTACTCTACACTTGACTTTTTGGTCCTTGTCTTCATACCGGGTTCAATAACTATAGCTAAAACGTTTAAACGCTGTACATAATCCTTGACGATCTGTTGAGTTTATTCGCCGACTCTTTTTACTTCCTTACTCAAAATGTTTTCCATTAAGCACTCAATTCTTGAATGAATCTGCTTTACAACATTTTTCCAAAATCTCTTAAAAGCAATTCCAATTCGAAGCATACAAAAACTGGCACAAAGGTCACCCTAACCAACATTATCTGGCTTACCACAAATCACTATACACTTTTTGTGTGCGTTTAACTCACGCGCACCTGTGCGAATTTGTGCATTAAGAACACTTGTGTGCTTCGCGGAGCGTTTGTCATTTAAAAAATTTATTTTATGAACTCTCACTTTTAGCGCCATTTATTTTGGTGTTTCACAGTCACGTATACCCCTTCGCCGTTGCCAGCCAACGAACGCCACAGCTTGCCACAAGTGAAATTGCGTAATTTAGCATTTCCGCGTTCGCCATGCTGCACACATTCTCACCCGCACACAACGTGTTGTGAAGTGTTTGTGAGTGTTTTTCTTGCCACAATTTCGTGCGCGATTCCCGCACTTGCTACTAAATGATGAATTACTCGCATTTGTGGGAAATCACTTGCGCGTCCAAACACAAACCCCCGCTAAATATTTCATTTTTAATTCGAACGAGCGAGCTTTGGCGCGCTGCACACGCATATCCGTGCAGCGAGTTCGAAGACGGCATCATAATTTAAATGACACGATGGGTGTCACCGCGACCTGGCCATGGCATTGGCGTTGCCACGTCCTCGCTGCACATCAATCAATTGTCGCAACAGGAATTTCCATTACAGCAGCGGTATACAACCGCGTACTCGCGTTAAGATTGCAGAATTGAATTTACATTCCTGAAGAATGTAATTGAAAATGTTCTGGTATTCGATTTAGCGAAAGCGTTCAATTTGGATGACGCTGAACAGTTGGAGTTTAGTAGAATTTCAACTTCGATTATGGTATGGAAGAAATTAAATCAACCGTTAAAAATATAAACAAACCTGGTCTCATGTAACTCTTCAAAATGTAAACCGATCTGACTTCAAGTGACCCCTAAAAAATATACACTGGCCTTAGGTGAGCGTTCCAAATGTTAAATCAACCAGACCTCAAGTAACCCACCAAAATATAAACCAACCTCACCTCATATGACTCCCAAAATGTAACCCAACCGCCAAAAAATGTGAAAAAAACTGACCTCGCCTGGCCATTCAAAATGTTAATTAAACCTCTCCTCACGTAACCTTTTAAAATGTAAATTAACTTCAACCAAAGTTACCCCTAACAATATAAACAAACCTGACCTCACCTCAATTTTGAAATGTGAACTAATCTGACCTCACTTGACCCCTCGAAATATAAAAAAAAAACAAGATCTGATGGCCAGGTGACTCGTCCAAATATAAACAAATCTAACCACACTTAAGAATTCCAAATGTAAACCAACTTGACTTTATGTAATCTTTCACAACGTAAACCAACATTACCTCACGTGAACCTCGAAATATATCAAAATATAAAAAGATCTGACCCCACGTGGTCCCTTTAAATATAAACCAATTTAACCTCGCGCAACCCCTCAAAATGTAGAAATACTGACTTCACGTGACTGTCCAAAATGATAACCATCTTCACCTAAGTGGCACTAAAAATATTAAAAAATCTAACTTCGCGTGAACTATAAAAGGTAAATTTACTTGCCGTCACATGACCCTCAAAATATAAACCAACCTATCCTCACGCGGCACCTCAAAATGTAACAAAATCTGCCCTCGCTTGACTCTTGAAAATGTATACTAGCCTCACTCCAAGTGCCTGACCCTACGTGCTCCCCAAAATTACAACCAACCTGACGTCAGGGGCCTTTCAAAATTTTAACAGAACCTCCTCCTCGCATGACCACTCAAACTGTAAACAGACCTAACATCACGTGACCCCACAGAATATAAAAAAACTTGACAACACAAAATATTAACCGAATTGGCTTCAACCGCTCCCAAAATAAAAAGCTGACCTAACGTAACCCTCCAAAATGTATACCATCCCCACCTAAAGCGATGTTTAATAATATAATTTAATCTAACCTCGCGTGATCTATAAAAGGTGAACCTACTTGCCTTCACGCGACCTCAAAAATGTAAATAAACCTCTTCGCACCTGACTCCTCAAAATGTAAACTCACCTCCACTCAAAATGTATACAAACCCTGGCTAAAGGTCATAGGCCCAGCCAAAGGTCAATGACCTGACCCAAAATATTAAAAAACCCCGGCCAAAATGTAAACAAACCCCAGCCAAAGGTCAATGACCTGACCCAAAATATTAATAAACCCAGGCCAAAGGTCAATGACCTCGAACAAAATGTAAACAAACCTTTGGTCGAGGTCATTGACCTTTGATCGGGGTTTGTTTACATTTTGGGGTCACGTGATGAGAGGTTTGTTTACATTTTGGGGTCACGTGATTTCAAGTTTGTTTATTTTTTTTGGGGTCACATGAGGTCAGGTCTGTTTATATTTTGAGGGGTAATTTGAAGTCAAGATAGCTTCTATCTGGAAAGAACACGTTAGGTAAATTTTTTTTATATTTGGAAGGGGAACTTAATGTCGGCTTGGTTTAAATTTAAATTGGTCACGTGACGTACGTTTAATTTATATTTTTAGGGATAACTTCAGGTCATATTGGTTTAAATTTTGAAGATTTACGTGGGGTCAAGTTGGTTTAAATATTGCTTTAAATTTGTTTATAATATGAAGGGACGCGGGGTATGATTTTTTTTAGATTTCCCGAGGCTACGTGCAATCAATATCGTTTATATTTTTATGAATTATGTGAGCATGAGGTTGTTTAAATTTATATGGCTCGAGTGAAGGGAGTCTGGGGGTCATGAGCAATCAAGCTGTACAAATTGTGAAGGTGGAGTGATGGGGATAGTGAGAAATAGATCGAATTCGTTACATGAGTTGAAGGAGGTCAAGTTTATATACAAAATATCATGCATTTGTTTGCTTTTAATCATTGTTTGAGAATGTGGGTTAATGTGTGAGATTCTAATAAGAATGAGTGTATATATTTTCGGGAACATATATTTGTTAAATTTTAAATGTAGGTGAAACTAGTCTAGAACTTCCAATTCGAAAGCTCGTTGCATTGAAATTAGTAAAATTGCAAAATTAGTGTTGAAAAGCTGGTCACCATGAAAAAACGCTTCTATAGCAAACACGGCAAACATCAGCGACACACATACGTACGCATAGAAAAGCAAATGTTAAATAAAGATAGACAGCAACACAAAACCACTACTAAGCGCAGCATTAAAAATTCAGTTAGCAGCTTTCAACATGTCAGCTGGCTGATACCGTTTCACTATCGCCTCAATGCAATATGCCAAACCACGGTGTTGCAGGAGCACCAGCAGCATTAAAAGCGCATGAAATCCAATGCTATGCTATTTATATGTACACCAATGTGAGTGTGTGTGTGTGTGTACATGCATGCATATAATAACTTCATGCGCACTGCAACATGCAGCAGCTGCGCTAAAGCTATGTTGCACGACGTGCAAGTTGCAAGTTGCAGCTGAGCTGTAGAAGTTGAATGAAAGCATACTTATTGAGGTTAAAGTGTCAGTGGAGATTTCTTTGTGCCAATGCTCTTCGCCTTCCCCTCTTCAATCTAAGTAGCTATTGTGCTCAATGAGGCATGCAGGCGCTTGGGGAGGGACTTGTGGGTTGCTAAGCGCAAGGGGTTATATGATTTATAAGTGAAAGTGATTTGAAGTAGCCAACACAGTGATTGAGTTGTTGTTGTTGTAAATACATTAACACTTACAAATGAGTATATATTTTCTTTTTGGGTGCTAAGCAATGACCATTCGCTGTTTTGGCATTTCGTGCGCCACGGCGTATGCGTAACATTCAAAGGTGTCATAGAAATACCTGCATTCCGTGTGTGTGTATGTGTGTGTGTGTTTGCATGCACTTAGCTACGTGCTCTGTGGTGAAAGTGTTACGCTTTAATTCCGGCGCTATTTTGCTGTGTTTTTCATTTTTATGTGCGCTTTACAATTCTTTTATTTTTTTGCTCTTGCCTTATGAGGTCACGTGCGCAACGTGGACAACAAAGCGCTCACATGCTTCATTGTGCTGCAGTCAAGTTGCATTCTGTGTATGTGCCAGTTACGTGCTTGTGGCAAGCAGATGTCCGGTTTCATCACTTGTCCGCCCAACAAAGGGAATTGCAAATGTGTTTATTGCGTATATGTCATGTTGCAAGTGTCATGCATATGGCATGTGGCATGCTGCACGCTCCATATATGTATCTGTGATATGTTATATTTGACATATTACAGTACTTTAGTGATATGAGTTGCTGTGCATTTGCGCTCAATACGTGTTGCGTGCGCTCATTGTGTATATGTTGTTGTTTGTTATTTCTTCGCTTTATGCGGTTATTTGACGTTAAATGGTATTTTTTTAAATTACTTTAGAGAAAAAAATAAAGCTTCAGCTGAATCAATTCTCTTAGCGCTGCAAAGTTTGCGCTTCTTCTTCATTTTGCATAAATCACTCTCCTTCAAGTTGCCACAGCAACGTCCATCAGTATAATAACCAAGAAGTTGCATTTTTGCATTTTTCGCCGTACCTGTTCGCTTATATTGCCGTAGTTCTGCCTGGCATGTATATGCATATTTATCTCTGTCGGTTATAAAATTGAATGCACGACATGATGAAGTCTTAAAATCACAGTAATTGCAGCTGCAAGCATTGAAGTGATTGTGGCAAGTGGAAAAATAATGAAAATGCTGTGGTGCGGTACGGAAATGAGTAAATTTCACATTTTTTTATTTGAACCGAAAAAATATACTCAGAATTCTTAACTCATATAAGTGTGGACAGAAAAGTGTTCATTTCGTTTGCTTCATTTTTACATTCATTTTTACTTCATTGCCCCAAGAAAATTTAATACTTACACTGTATGAATAGTCGAAATCGAATCATACGTGTTTTAAAACGCGTTTAAAAAGTAACGGTAATTGTAAAATTTAAAATTTCACGGGTTGAGAGAGTCCTCTTGTCAATTTCTTTTTATGTGGATAAGCATACCCTTGAAGTACGAGAAATCACTGAAAGAGTCAAAGGCTATCCCAAAGATCGAGTTTGAAATGTGTTTCGACAATTGGAAAATGAGGCGCTGACATAAGTGCATAATACCGAATGGACGTTAGTTTGAAGACGACAATGTTAATGTAGAATTATTGAATATTTTTTTCAAAAAACGAAAAAATCCCGATATTTTTTGAACACACCTCGTAAATATGGGTTCTTCTGTGCGATTTCTTATTGAAATGAAAAGAATTAAGATATATTCTGAGATATGCTAAAGTTTTGAAGAGATTCTTCAAACTCTCTTAAAGATGTTACTGTCTGCTATATATATATATACATATATTTGGCGTAGAAACCGCTTAAGCGATTATAGCCGAATCCACCAGAGTGCGCCACTCGTTCCTCCTTTTTGCTTTTTGGCGCCAACTGGAAACACCAAGTGAAGCCAGGTCACTTTGCACTTGGTCTTTCCACCGGAGTGGAGGTCGTCCTCTTCCGCGGCTTCCTCCAGCGGGTACTGCATCGAACACTTTCAGAGCTGGAGTGTTTTCATCCATTCGTACAACATGACCTAGCCAGTGTAGCCGCTGTCTTTTTATTCGCTGAACTATGTCAATGTCGTCGTATAACTCGTACATTCCATCGTCTGCGGTATTCGCCGTTGCCAATGTTCTGAGGACCATAAATCTTGCGCAAAATTTTCTTCTCGAAAACTCCTAGAGTCGTCTCATCTGATGTTGACATCGTCCAAGCTTCTGCACCGTAAAGCAGGACAGGAATGATAAGCGACTTGTAGAGCTTGATTTTGGTTCGTCGAGAGAGGACTTTACTGCAGCAGCTGTACACTCTTGTAGAAGATTGTACCTTCTCTATTTAGCTCTGCAGCTCATATTATTTTTTCCAGTAATAGATTGAAGAAGTCGCACGATAGTGAGTCACCCTGTCTGAAGCCTCGTTTGGTATCGAACGGCTCGGAGAGGTCCTTCCCGATCCTGACGGAGCTTTTGGTGTTGCTCAACGTTAGTTTACATAGCCGTATTAGTTTTGCAGGGATACCAAATTCAGACATCGCGGTGAGTGATGGTGAGTATCGATTCTTCTCTCTCGGGTCTTATCCAAGATTTGGCGCATGGTGAATATCTGGTCCATTGTCGATTTTCCAGGTCTAAAGCCACACTGATAAGGTCCAATCAGTTCATTGACGGTGGGCTTTAGTCTTTCACACAATACGCTCGACAAAACCTTATATGCGATATTGAGGAGACTTATACCACGGTAATTGGCGCAGATTGTGGGGTCCCCCTTTTTATGGATTGGGCAGAGCACACTGAGATTCCAATCGTCGGGCATGCTTTCTTCCGACCATGTTCTACAAAGAAGCTGATGCATGCACGTTATCAGTTCTTCGCCGCCGTATTTGAATAGCTCGGCCGGTAGTCCATCGGCCCCGCCGCTTGTTGTAAAGCGGGTAATTGCTATTCGAATTTCTTCATGATCGGGTAATGGAATATCTATTCCATCGTCATCGATTGGGGAATCGGGTTCGCCAGTCTGCTTTAGATAGAGCTAATTACACTACCATTATTAATCGATATATTTAAATAATAATAAAGTTTTAGGTCATCTAAATCAAGTTTCAGTCAATTTTGCATACTCTAAATTACACTCTTTTAATTCCTGTTTATGATTTTATTTTTATAAATTTTATAAAACATTAAACAATTTAAAGATTTTATACACAATTTTTTTCAAATTAAGCCACAAAAACAACTTCGCACATTCACACATATCTCATATCATTTCTCCCCCTCCAATTCCTTCTTTGCCATATTTTCATTTATAAATCATCGCAACAATAAATAAACAGCTATATAAATCTCGCAAGTACACGTGTATTTATGTATGTATGTGTGTGTGCGTGTAATACGAGTCATGTATTGTTTTGTCTTAGTCGCCACGTGCAACACATAACAAAATTTGTAATCGTTACATGATGTGTGGCATAGACAATGTGGCAATCCCCCGTGGTTCGCTGCAGTCAATCAGGTTTGCAGGCAATAAGCCAAAAAGACAAACGCTTACCTAGACAGGCGCGCACACGACGACGACGCGTTGTAATAAATTAAAGGCAAACAATTTATATTAAGACAATATATGTTTAACAAGTGAATTGTTAGCATACAAGAGTTTGGTTAGGTTTTCAAAATAGAATAAGAGAGAATGGGATATAGGGAGATCTACAAAGAGATTTTTATATAATTTATATATTGTTAAGCACTATATATCCTATATATCATAGAAAGCATATACAACATTTAGCTTGAACTAGATTCTAGTCGAACTTATGTGACAAATATATATGCAAGTTGATATTTTTTCTACAACCGTGGCCACGCGTGGGTCGGTCTGAACAGACAACGCAAAACCTTGCCAGTTCTCTCAATCTGTTGCGAAATCATTCCAGTTATGCATCTCAAGTGCAGACAGGTGAGTATGTACTTGGTGCTTCCATTGAATGTGTACTGTTCCGTTTGACACCCATGGGTCTCGTATCAAAGAAGCTTTTCGGTGAGACTTCATCTTCCATGCGTACGTGGCCCAACCGGCGAATTCGTTGGATTTTTATGCCCATAACTATATCCATATCGCCGTAGAGCTCATACAGACCATGGTTCTATCTTCTTCAAAACTCATCGCTAACCCGGACGGCTCGAAAGACCTTGCGGAGAACAGTACTCTCGCATGCTTCAAGTGCTTTCTCTTTTCGATTCGTCATCGTCCATTTTTTGCGCCGTATAATAAGACAGTAAGGATAAGAGACTTATGGAGCGTAATTTTGGCCGTCAAGAGGGGAATCTGCTTCATAATTGTCTACCGATCCCAAAGTATCTATTGGCAAGAGTTATTCTGTACTTGATATCCAGGCTTCGATTGTTGGTGATATTTTTTCTGGTTCCGAGATAGACAAAGTCCTTAAATTTTTAAAATTTATTGCTACAAACAGCGAGGAATCTTTGTGTGTAGCCTTATAGTTCATCAAGAGACCAAGCTCTACCGTACTGCGGCTCGGATAAGGCACACAGGAAGGAATCAACCTGTCTAAAATCCCATCTGGTATCGAACAAAAATTTCATGATTGAAATCGACTATTTTTACCTTAAAACACAGATTTTTTGAAAAAATCATGTAAAAAAAGTAAAATAGTTTTTAAATAAAATAAATAAAATTTTCTTCTTCTTCTAAAATTCGCATAATTAAATTTGAAGCGGAATTACTCCACCCACCATTTTATTAATGTAATTATATCAAATATTTTCTTTTAATATAACCACTTGCTACTTGAGAATACTCGAAAGCCACTTGATAGTTGACAGGTGCTTGAGCAATGCGAGAATTGAATTGTCACCGCATTTAATATCAACAGCTAGCTATATACATCAACACATACATACAGTACATCAAGTATATATATACATATGTACATGCAAGAGAAGCGCTGTCAATATGACTTAAGCCACTTAACTGTTGAATTATTTGCCTTACATATGTACAGATTACACATCCACCCACGTCTTCAAACCGACTTCCAAGACAAGATGAGTCTTATATTTACATTCAGTTATTGTTATTAAATATTTTTTCCTCATTCCTCAATATCTTTGAGCGCTCTCGCATACACATGGATATGTATAACGGTATATATATGTGAAAATGTACCGCCGTCCGTCCACACACACACTTACACAAGTCACTACAAATGTGTCAACTGAGCAAATTTAATGAGGAACAGACACTTACGCAACGCTACTTGACACTGCAGAAACGACAATGTAAGTGACGAAGAGCGTGAAATCACGAATACACACATTGAAACGTTGCATCGAAATCGGTTGAAATGGCAAAAGATAAGAAAATAATTGAGACGAACTGTGTTACACGGCTGTCCACACGCGCTTGCTCATATTCTTTCACGCTTTCTTTACAACTTCAATTATTATATAGATATGGGAGGAGGGGTGTGAGTGAGTAGCTTCAAGGTTGTGCTTTTCTTTTCGAATAATGGAAATTTTACAATGCGCGTTGTAGTGTGTAGTTAAAGTATTCAGAAAAGTAGTAATACAAGCACCTGGCCATTTTACAGATTTTATATTAAGAAAACTCAGATTATCAAAGCTTTCTTTTATCCATTGGGTACGTTTTGAAAAACAATTCTCTACAAGATCTCATAACTGTTTATATGATTCCTAAGGCAGTTTCAATACCTGCTATTGTAAAATTTCCAAATATGTAACTGTTGTACTTCGATGAAATTTTTCAAAAATTTTTTAAATTAAAATGATGGAGGCAGCTGTCTCACTAAGCGATTGGAAATCCTTAAGTTGTGCTTTTGAGAGCCAGGCGCCAGGATACACAAATAAAATTGATGTTTGGGTGGCGCATGATTTGACGCAATAAAACCTTCTGGACCGAATCAACGACTGCGATATGCTGCTGAAACGGAACGAACTCGACCCATTTTTGAAGCGGATGGTGATTGGCGACGAAAAATGGATCACATACGACAATATCAAGTGGAAACGGTCGTGTTCGAAGGCCGGTGAATCGCCCCTAACAGTGGCCAATCGGGATTGACGGCCAGGAAGGTTTTGCTGTGTGTTTGGTGGGATTGAAAGGGAATCATCCACTATGAGCAGCTCTCATATGGCCAAACGCTTAATTCCACCATCTACTGCGAACAATTGGACCGCTTGAAGCAGGTGATCGATCAGAAGCGCCAAGTGATTACCATCTGTTCCTGTCCATGGCGAACACGTTGAGCACCCGGGTACCCACCATCATACTTTTCTTTTAATAATTCGGTGAAATATTTTTTTTTTCGAACTGAGCTTCCGGATCCTTGCGATTTAGCTTTCAACAAAGTTCTTTCAGTATTCAAAATTGAAAAAAAAATTTAATGAAATTGAAAAATATGTTTGAAATTAGTGAACTCGCAGGGAGCACCCGGGTGCCCGGGTACCCACTATAAATAAAACAATGCAATCATCATTTACACATGAGATTAAATACTGAGAAATGTTTCAACTAGATAACTTGCGATAATAAATAAATAATTACATGAATTGGCAGCATAAATTTAGTAAAACTTCATTTATTGTTCAGCACAATCAGGACATGTTATTTTCGATATAGAGTGTTCATCGCATACAGGCCTTTTGATGTTGGTACAACTTTTTCCAGTTTTTCTTCGCCTTTTCATTGTCAGTTGGTAGCAAACGTGACAAGAACCAGTGACTTTCAACTATCCAAAACTTAATTATAAAATGTTCAATCTAATATTTTTCAGCAGTGGCATCTTTGGTAAATATTATAAAAAATACGAGTTTTGAAAGCTCTCTCTCGAATCAAAGAGTTTCATTTCAATTTATCTATGACCAAGCTGCATCACTCTGTACTCCGAATTTACTGAAATGAGGATATTCTTCGATAATACCACAACTACAAACATTTCGGATATGTGTCGACGTGTAAAGGCGAAAACTGATCGTGCCCCACCCGCAGAGCGCGGGAAATCCCTCTACCGATTTCTCTTCCAGAAAAAAAAATAAAATGTGCGACAAGAGTCAAACACAGCTAAAATACTTGTTATATACTCTTAAGAGAATTATTAAATTGTTTTTTTTTTTCAGAATTTCGTTCGCTTCTAAACTTCGAAAGTATTTTATTAGTGTGGTGGGTACCCGGGATGCTCATTAACATGGCTAAAACTGGGTGCTCACATAAGGGCTAAATGAAATAAACATTTATGACAATAAATTTTTCAAAAAAATGTTTAAGTTTTTTCTATCAATAAGGAAAGGACGATGATTCAATGCTGTTGTAGTAAAAAGTTTCGGATATTTTTATTAACAAAGACCCTTAATCCAATTGAACTTAATTTGAACATTTTAAAAAATGTGAACCTTTAATAACCGTTAAAAAATATTATTTTATTAAGTTTTGATTAAAAAAATGCCTTCAATTTGTTCTGGTGCATAAGTAAACAGTTATTGACTGGTAAAATTAAAATCCAACCATTATTGTTAATATAATATTAAACATTTCATAACGGTGATATTTTTCCAAAATCAAAATTAATATAAAAAACAATCAAATTCGCTCAACTGCAAATGCTTTCAATTAATTTGCGCTGAAAAGTGCATGCCACAATGTTAAATGCCAAAAAAAGTGTTTGCACTTGAAATTTCAATTGTTTGGCAGCAACTCAAAAGTCTACCAACAACAAGCTGAAACATGCAAATATACGAGTATGTACGTACAAAAAGTGAGTGGTAAGCAACACTTTATTTCTTTTGTAGCGTTTTATTTAATTTCATTTGCAACAATTTCGGCTATGAATTCAATTTCGTAAGCGCAGCGCAGCCGCACACAGACACACACACCTGCAGCGGTGGGATGTGCCATGCCAGCGCCACACACTGATTTGCTGCGCTTCGCCAGCCAAACATAACGGTACTAACAATTTTAATTTTGCGCGCATTTGCACGTACGCCACGTTAAAGGTCAACAGGAAAAATAAAGTAGAGAAACTTGACTGCCACGAGGCATTTCTGCCATGCAAATGCACAAGTTTTATATATATTTGTTGTTGTTGTCGTTTGTATGTGGCATGTTTGTATGTGTTTGTGCGCTTTATCATTGACACGACGCCATTGTTGGTTGCAACCATCAAAATTTGACTTTTTCGCAAAAACTTTTGCTTCCCTTTGCGGCTGTTTTGGTGTGCTTCCAATGAGGCTTCATACACGCTGCACTTCACTTTATTATTGCGAATAGAATTCACTGTTATACGAGTATTCTAAGTATTTTTTGTTTGCATGTCTTTCATTTTATTTTGAGTGTGTGTGTGTTCTTTTTTTGTGCGAGAGAGAGCGACTCTTGTTGAACAGGCGCAAACTTTCGCGTTAACGTGCTTGAGCAGCCTCGAAAGCCCAATGAGATAAGAGATTATTTCGCACGTAGGCACGTTCAACTTTCGTTATCCTGACTGGCATTTCTTGGATTGCCACACCAACGCAGTGACACTTCCGCGCTTTTGAGTTCTTCGCACAAGTGTTTGTGCGGCACAAAAAGACACTGGATGCTGATTTTGAGAGGTACAGTGGTTGTGAATTTGGAAATTTTTGGTGTAAAGTTGCTTGGAATATAATTGCTTTCATTTTAATTTCAAAGTTTGTCGATAGACTTGAAATGCTAAAGGGATTTCTATTCCATATATCCAAAATCAAGTCAAAATCAATTATAAAGCCTAAAAGTATACTACAAATATGGCTCTGATGATTATTAGCTCTGTTTAGGATTTACAGTCATGTTCAATATAATGGCAACAAGTGACAAATATCTTATATTTGAAGAGAAACATTCAGTTCCATTTCATTTGTTATTTTTTTTTTTGCTTCTTCATCAACCTTTGTGCTTCAGAAGTACTTTATTTTGTAAAAAAAAAATATTTAAAAGTGTTAATAAGATTTTAAGAATCACACAATTGACATGAAACATAATGTGAAATATGTATTCTCCTTTCAAGTCAAAATTTAAGATCATATATGATAATAAAAAGAGTTCCATGTGGGACACTTTAGAACAATAAACGATTCTCAAAATATTTGTGGATACCAAACGGTCAAGTTTACTTCATTTAGAATACTAAACTACCATTGTTTAAAAAAAAAAACAATACTTCCTAAGGTATGCTATTTCTATCTCATAACTGTACCTAGAATATCCATTTAGTCTACTTTTAGGCGCCAATATAAATTTACAATACCATGGAGAGCTTAGGTTTACGAACTACTATCCAATTAGACTCAATTACGCGCTATGTTCCATCTAGAAACTGTGGGAAAATTAATAACCAATGCTAATAAATTACATTAAATATAATTCTTTTAATAGACACTGTACCACACCAGTAACGCGACTAAGCCATATATTCAGCATGCTTCCAATTACTTTGTATGCAGCTTTTAATGTGAAGTGAGGCGACGCGCGGTACAGATTTTTACGAAATCTGCAAACAGCGGCAAGCACGTATCAACCTTCAACGGTACACTATAAACCAACATATAAATATACATATATAGAAATGCAAATATATTTATGCTTCTAGTTGCATCAAATAAAGGAGCAATACCAGGCACAAGCAAAACGTAGACTTCATGGCCATAACCTTAACTTTTACAGCAACTCCCCCGCACTGGCTGCCTGCCGTGCATGACATTCTTCCTTTCGGCTGTTAGTTGTTTGCAGATTTCCAAATCAAATTTTGCATGTGACTTTTACAAATTCGTCCTTGAAATATCAACGTATTT
Organism: Zeugodacus cucurbitae; assembly: GCF_028554725.1. NCBI lineage: Eukaryota > Metazoa > Arthropoda > Insecta > Diptera > Tephritidae > Zeugodacus > Zeugodacus cucurbitae. The sequence goes on along the minus strand of NC_071671.1, from coordinate 63,708,599 downwards.
CGGCTGTTGCACGTCGCCTCTTCTCTCTCTCTACTAAAGCACAGATTGACATTGCACTGTCGCTAGTTTGGTTGACATTTTTTATAGTATTTTTTTGCAATATATACCGTTAGCACAATTTTTGTGCAATTTTATTCTTCACTTATTTATTACATTTCGTCAATTTTAGTTTTATAGCGCATTAGGTAAGCAAGCGCACGTATGTACCTTACATAGCTGGGAATATTGCAATGACGGCATTAAGCTAGTCAGGAATGAGAGTGAATTGCTTGCGTTTATATGACAATGTTTGAGGTATGTGTAATAGTATTGATTTAAATTCTTTAATTTAAATTTAAAACTAAAATTTTCTATAATTTCAAAGAGGAAATAAGTTTTTTTATCTTTATCTCGTGAAGAGCAAATATTCAAGGAGTGGTTAGTAAAACAATGTTTAATTGAAGAGTTAGCAATTAGGCTGGGACATTATAGAGCTGATCAATAGTACTGTTGGAACTTCTGCCTCCTTTTCTAATGCATTTTTAAATCGATGTAAATTGTTTACAAAATTAAAATAACTTTGCATCGTTTAAGCTACGTGAAAGTATACATTATTATTATTGCTGTGATTTTTGGGCCATTATAGTAAAATCATCGCTAAAGTATTAACAAAGAAAATATTTATACTTCAGAGTCTGAAGTAAAACGATTTAAAAAGCCGCATATCAGCAATGAATTTGAAATTTTAGGTTATGTTTTCTAATTGTGGTAACCACCCGACAAGACAATGTCAAACCACTGATTGTATATATTTCTTATATGTTAAACCTCAATGTCTGATGTAAACTTCCGCGCTGTTCAGTATCGGCAGACATTCATAATTATAGATGTAATTACATACCTGCTACTAACTCAGCAACACTCCTTACCTTAAATTAAAATAATAACGCAGTTGCATACTCAGTTGGTTTTCGAACTTCCTAGTAAATTAATAAAATATTTCATTACAAAACGCTACTAATATTGCATTAACATACCGGAAATCGAATGATGCACCGCTCCACTCACAGAAAGCACTTGAACACCGACTATACTTTATATTATATATAATTTATACAGTAATACTATAAGACCATGCACACTAATACACATTATATTTAAAAAAAACTATTTTATAACAAATAATAACACTAATTTCTCTAAGTTATAAAAACTTTTTGCAAATCTTTAATTGTAAAATGATATTTGACTACTGATTCAAACTGTCAAACGGCTGAGCAGCGAAAATAGGAGGAAATGAAATGTGAGCATAAAAGAAAATGCAATTGCACACAGCGAGCGCACAAAAGTGTATTTCCTTTATATTAACATATGTCCTATTGGGTATTATTATTGGGTATACGCATATGAACATTTATAAATAAATAAAATGTTTATTTTTAAAAGTTATAATCCATTGCAAATTGATATTTTAACAATTGCGTGCAATCATTTCAGCTTTCCAATTCATTACATCACAGCTTGTTATTTGACGCCGTTGAATTAAATCCAATTCGCAGCCAATTTCATCAATATGACATTACCAGATTTATTGAATTACAGCAAATAACCTTAATCTCTTTCGATGTCTTTTTTCATCAAATAACATAATGGATTTTCAAAAATTATTTAATTTTATTGAATTTTCGCATTACTTAACAAAATTTGTAATTATATAAATTCCTATTTGAAAAAATAAAAATAAAAATACTTACATGTGCTGAGTCTGGCAACCACATCTTTATCCACGCTTTATGTTTTTTATTCCTTGCGCTGCGGTTCTTTATAAATTTCTTTTCATTCGCCAATTTCATTTTCGCCGCCACCGCTGCCTGCCACTAGTACGTCTGCGTCTGCAGGTCAACGCCTGGAAAAAAACTTGAAAAATTGTGAAAAAATTGCGCAAATAATACAATAAATCGAAGAAAAACGTGCCGGAAGGTGCAGAAAGTGTTGGTGACATTGAAAACAAATTGGTTTACAAAAATTTGCAGTGGTTTTTGCACTCAATCGGTTGCGAAAAAACGCCGAAGAAATAAAAAAAGAAGAAGAGCAGCTGCAAGAAGCATCACAAGGGGACAGCATTGCAAGCGTTGTTGCCAAAATAAGGCGTTGGATACACACAACGAGGAAAGCTATCCAAAGCCAAGAAAGCAAAAAATCAAGAGTCGGGGCAAAGCAAAGGCGAGAAATAAAATCAATTATTTTAGGAAGGGGTAGCAGTGGTAAGTATTTGATAAAGAATGCGCCTGGATATTTAGTTTATTAATCGATAACTAAATAAAAAAAATACTTATTCACATATTCTGCTTCCACGTGCTATGTAATAGCTGCACAAGTTTTGTTCCCGCTTTTAGCGTTCACAAAATACCGGCATTGAGTGTGTATACATTGTTAACTTAACAACGCTTCGACTTTAAAGCATTGATTTTCCACAATTGGAATTTGAATTCCCTGCCGCAGTGTTTGTGTTTTTACGTGTTAAATAAATTTTGCCGCTAAACTGTTTTGACGCGTTGTGTACTGCAAAATGGGCGCGTACCTATCCGAACCGAAAACGGACAAGGTGTCTACGGACGAGTCTAATGATATATTGACAGTGGGAGCTAGCTCTATGCAAGGATGGCGCAATAATCAGGAAGTAAGAGTTATAAATATGAAAAACAAATATTTCCATTTTACTATATACATAATATTATTATAATAGGATGCTCATAATTCCATTTTAAATTTCGATGGAAATACCTCATTTTTTGCCGTTTACGATGGGCATGGGGGTGCCGAAGTAGCAACCTATTGTGCGGATAAGCTACCGCAATTTCTAAAGGAATTGTCCACATACAAAGGTGGAGAATTCGAAAAGGCTTTAAAGGAGGCCTTTTTGGGTTTTGATAAAACATTGCTGGAACCACAAGTAGTGGAAATATTAAAAGTGTTGGCTGGCGAGAAAGGCTTTGATGGAGATGATAGTGATGCTCATGAGGATGATGAAGACTTTGAAGACTTGGCTGAGCTACATGAAGAGAGTCATTTGCCTTTAGATGAAGTATTGGAAAAATATAAAGGTGGACCGTGCATGCCATCACTGAAACGCGTTAAAGATGGAGCGACTGGCTCCAAGCCGCAATCACCTTACTTACGTGGTCGACGTGCAGCGGCAGTTATAGCTGATGCTACAAATAAAGCCGTATTAGATCCAGAATCCAAACCAGAGGGTTCTTCTACATCTGCTGCCGCTTCGGCTGCTGCTTTATCGGGCGAAAGTGGTGCCAGTTCTTCGCACAAACCAGCTGTAGGTACATCGTCAAAGACAGAATCCATAACTTCCGAATCGGGACCAAGTTCATCAAACAGCGGCAATGCGGCAAAAATGGACACAGATGAACCCGAGGAGGATTCTACCGTCAGCAGCAGCAGCTCGAGCGCAAGCAAGCCTACCAATAATATTTCTGCTGAGGTGGAAAACAACAAACCGGAGAGCAACAGAGAAAAGAATTCTGCAAACGGTCCTGCAGCAACATTGGCCACTGATAGTGCAACGTCTTCGGAAAATAATAAGGAGGTTTGCCCGGATTCCTCACACACCAAAGAGGTTGAACAGAATGGTAGTGTATCTTCATCAGAGAAAAAGCCAATTAAAAAACAAAATTCTGCTGCAGCTGACATGGACACAACTGTTTCGGGTTCGAATGATGCTGCGAAGAGAATACAAAATGGCACCATCGGCAGTACTTCCGCAGCAAATAAACAAGTGGCTGGCAGCACTGCAATTACTTCCACCAGTAAGGAGTCCAAGAAGCTTAAGAAAACCGTGAGTGGCGAGGAAGAATCCACCGATGATGATGCCGATTATGAAGGTGAGTTCTGTATATATTTTTGTTGGTTTTGTTTAATAAATAATAATTTATGCAAACAGAGAATGCTGAAGAAGGCGATGCTAAACATAGCTTGGTATATTCCTCCGAAGACGAGGAAGTTGAAGAAGGTAGGCATATTATTTTACACAATAAATACAAAAGTTTATTTTATTTAATTTCTGCCTTTAGCTGAGAATTCAAGTGTATATTCGTCTGATGAAGAGGTTGAAGAAGAAGAGGGTGAGTTGTCTTTATTATTATCAGTAACTTGAAAAGATTATATTAATAAATGCCTGTTTTTGTTCTTTAGAAGAGGATGAGGAAACCGCACTTGCTAACGAGCAATTCTGTGCCGATATGATTGAGGAGCCTGGCAAGGATAGTGGTTGCACTGCTGTCGTTGCACTACTAAACGGTCGAGATCTATATGTGGCGAACGCTGGCGATTCGCGATGTGTAGTTTGCCGTAATGGTAAAGCAATCGACATGAGTTTGGATCATAAGCCGGAAGATGAAGAAGAATCATCGCGTATTATAAAAGCTGGTGGACGTGTGACATTAGATGGTCGTGTAAATGGCGGCTTGAATCTATCGCGTGCTATTGGCGATCACGCCTATAAAATGGTAGGCGTTTTGAAAACAATAAGTTAGTTTCAACTTTCAGTAACAAATTTTTTTTTTTTTGACAGAATTTGGAGTTGCCCGCCGAAGCGCAAATGATATCTGCGTTGCCGGATGTGCGAAAACTTATTATCACAGCAGAGGACGAATTCATGGTATTGGCTTGCGATGGCATTTGGAACTATTTATCAAGTGAGGAGGTGGTCGATTTTGTGCGTCAACGTTTGAAGGATGATTCCAAAAAAATATCACAAATCTGTGAGGAGGTAAGTTAAACTAATTGTACATATCTATTATTGTAGTAAATATTTAATAAATATTTTTATTGACTTCCAAAGCTTTTTGATACTTGCTTGGCCCCCAATACCATTGGCGATGGCACGGGCTGTGACAATATGACAGCTGTCATTGTGCGTTTCGAATCCAAAATTTTGGAATTGCCAACTAAACTAAAACCCGAGGAAATTGTGCTTATTAAGGATATTGCCGCTAAAACATCTAACACTAATGCATGTGCTCAAAAGAATGAACAACCATGTCTGAAGCGCGCAGCCTCACCAAGTTCCGATGACAATTCCAATGAAGCCGAAAATGCCAACAAAACAAAACGTTTGAAGACTGATGAGGATACTACCTCAACAACCAACACAAACAAGACCACAGTGGAGACAACTGCATGCAGTAACAGCGATGCAGCGGCCAGTAGCAGCTCATCTGAGGCAGCGGCAGCAGTTGCAAGTATTACGGATCAAAAGGATTGCGATAGCAACACTACGGCAAGCAGCAATGATGCAGCGGATACTGATAATATTGCGGTGTCCTCGACGTAAATACATATATTTTGTTAACAACAAGCAGCAATTGGAGTGTGTGAATTCCCTAATTGGTTTACTCCATTTATTATAAAACGGAAGGAATTATATGTTTAATTTGTAAGAAAATCACAAAATCTCGTCTACATGAGAGTTCTAATTTTCACAATGACTAATATTAAGATTTTAAAACGGATTCGCGGCAGAATCAATACAACAATACCAAGTTTACAGTGGATTCTTGTAATACACCTTTTGTACGAAATATTGACCAATCCAATAGCAACAAGAACTGGAATATATTTTCTTGAGTTCAACATAAAAGTAAGGCATAAAATAAGCTCTCATTAGTGAAATTTCTGTCAGCTCAAAGAGCGTATAATTATATTTTTGGTTGCAGTATACTTATGTACGTTTGATTTTGCTGTAATGCAAGTAATGAACGTATGTTCACTCATTGCACTCTAATTACACCGACGATACTTTAGATCAACAGACAAACTATTCTTAATTATCACACTTTATTGTTGCATATCCGTAAGCAAGGCGACCCACCAACATACATACATACATAATTAAAAGTTCATTGTGGGAATTTGTGGAAAGAACGCGATGGCGGAGCAGCAATTTAGTTTTCATATAATACACTTATATATTTTGTAAAGTAAATTACAGATAACTCGTACATATAAATACATACACAAGAAGGCATAATTTTAATTAATTATTATTACAAAATCAATATATACACAATGAAATGGTAAATAAAATGAAATAAAATACTTAGTTTTTAAATAAAGTAAGGTCCCCAACAGTTATAATAAAAAAAAAGTGGAGTTCTTATTATTTTCGCTTGACGGGGATGGATAATTGGGTAGTGAGTATAAAAATAATTAAAAGAATTAAAAAAAAATGGTGATTGGTGCGGCTGTGTGTCAAAAATGAAAATAGTATTTAAAAAGCTCTATATACATAGATATCTTTGGTAAACTTCTATTACACAAAAAACAAAATATTCCGAAAAGCTGAAATTTATAAACAAAAATTAAAAATATTTTATAACCTATCATCCGATGTCTAGCAAAAGATCGTCTTACATTCACAATTCCTCAAAAAATCTGTGTAGCCCATAATCCACCGAAATGTATTAAATAAAATTAAATCACCGATGTGGCAACGATGGTCTTGAAAAATTTGTCAACTTGGTGCATTTGTGCTGTTTTCTGCTCCTCCCAAAGATATATTTTTATTTTGCAGCTGGAAAGTAGTGTTTCTTCAAAATGGTGGAATTTGTATTTAACAAAGAGTTTTGAATAATATTTTTACGAAAACTTGCGGCTTTAAAGTGCTACAATTGTAATCGTTTGCTTGCAAAACCAACGCAACTATTCTAGCTAGAAGTTTAGGTGGCTTACAAAACCAGCAGTATATTTATTAAAACCTCTCCTACTCGTCTAAAGGTCGTCAAAATTGATACCGTCGCAATAATAACGTCGAGCACCTGCAACGCCAAAGATAGCGTTTGCAAAAGCTCCAGTGGCGTTAGTCTAGTGCCAAGCTGTAGTGGTGCTGCTGGAAAAGTGCAGTTAATACCTGGACCAGGATTAGTGGCGACAAGTAAAATGTCGGGTGATCAGAAAACCCTGCTAAAGGGACACTCATCGCAGTATGTTAAGTTGAATGTGGGTGGCAGGTTGTACTACACCACGATTGGTACACTGACCAAACACGATACCATGTTGAGTGCAATGTTCAGCGGACGTATGGAAGTGCTAACTGATTCGGAAGGTAAGCAGGCAGAAAAACTTATAATTGAAAAGAGAAGTGCGAATTAAGTTGTTCTAACAAACAAATTAATCACATTCTTACAGTTATGAATCATTTGTACCACATTTTGATGTTTTTTCCTCTTAATTTTTAATGTTTTGCATTTTAGGTTGGATTTTAATCGATCGTTGTGGCAATCACTTCGGCACCATACTGAACTATTTACGTGACGGTACGGTACCGCTACCAGAATCTCATAAAGAAATAGCTGAATTGCTTGCCGAGTCAAAATATTATTGCATCACCGAATTGGCCATGTCATGCGAGCGTGCACTACTAGCACATCAGGAACCCAAACCAATTTGTCGTATACCATTAATTACATCGCAAAAGGAGGAGCAACTATTGATAAGTTCATCGTCAAAGCCAGCTGTAATTTTGGTAGTGCAGCGACAAAATAATAAATATTCATACACCAGCACATCAGATGATAATCTGCTGAAAAATATCGAACTTTTTGACAAACTGTCTTTACGTTTCAATGAGCGCATACTATTCATCAAAGATGTCATTGGACCAAGTGAAATATGTTGCTGGTCATTCTATGGACATGGTAAAAAAGTTGCTGAAGTATGTTGCACGTCCATTGTGTATGCCACAGATCGAAAACACACAAAAGTCGAATTCCCCGAAGCGCGTATATATGAGGAAACGCTGCAAGTACTTTTGTATGAGAATCGTAATGCACCAGATCAGGAATTATTGCAGGCAACATCATCGGTACGCGGTGCTGTGGCGGCGCCCGGCATGCAGCAGTACACCAGTGATGAGGAGGAGGAACGCACCAGCTTGGCACGTTTACGTTCGAACAAACGCAATAACCCCACTTGATTCATGAAACAATACGTTGGATGACAACGCACCGCATTTCCCTAACTTTGGCGGGATGTTAGCGGAGGTAGTGTGTAAATCGCCAAAGAATGATACTATTATGGGAATTTGAAAACATGCGTACGCGATTAAAATGCTAAAGACAAATTTTGCTCGAAAATTTACAATAAAACTGTATGTTCAGTGCACGAAAGACTAGACGCATAAAATTACGCTAAAGGTCTATACTACATAAATTCTTAAACGTATTTGCCATGTTCGGGCACATTAACATACTTATTTTTTTATATCACAATTTTTTTCACCACATAAAATCATATGCATATAAATATGTTGATGATCTGTTGCTTAACAATTGTACACGCTATAGTATTAAATGCATACACAAACATTCTCATTATCAGTTTGCAATTTACAAATTGCTCTTTAGTTTCATATTTATACAATTGCGTTTGTTGCCAGTGCGGAACTGATAAGTTTCACGGACGCGGTTTATATTTAAAATTAATTTTTTTATACTTACACACAGGCAGATTGTAAGATCCATACATACATATATAATTTACATACCAACAAATAAAAATTATCGCATTGATGAATCAAATATTTTCACTATTATTTCAAAATATACATTTAGATAAAGGAAAATATATATATCTGAAATACATATTGTAGTGCATATAGTAAATACTAAATTTTTAAAGTAAGGAAGAAGAAGAAGAAATATAAAAACAGTTATTTGATGAATACATATGTACTTACATATATATGTAAGTTTATATGAATGAACATGTATTCCAAAGAAATATTTAGAGATATGTGTCAGTTAAAAGCAAGGTTTAGTAAAATCTGTTATTAAAAATGTTATGACAAAAATTATAATAATTATGTATCGAAAATATAAAAAAAAAAAGATTTTCAAATATTTTCCTAGCTGTCAAACGTATTTGTTGATCAAACGTTTTGTCAAGATATTAACGGTTGTTGCTATGGTAATTATTAAATGGATAAACAAAACAAATGCAGTAAATTATGAAAAATTACATTAAAGTCTAGTCTGCATAGCACATAATAAATATTAGTATTCAGTGAAATTCTTATTTAATAAATCATTGGTGATTTTTGGTATCAGTATTTACTAAAATATGTCGGAAGAACTCGAGAAAGCCGGACTATACATTGATGATATCTATCGGCTGCGTGTACAAGATCCAGCAATTGCTAACGAAACAAATGAATTGCGCGAAGAGTGTTTGGAATATGCAGACAAATTGCAAGAATTTAAGAAATATGCTGAAGATTTTCATAAAATCATAAGTGGTTTCGCAAAAGATGTGGAAAAAGAGAAACTACGAGCTATCGGTACACAAAATCTGTTGAAAACTATTGCGAAGGAACGACAGGCAGAGCAGCAGGTGTATCAAAGTAAAATACATGAGAAAAATATTGAATTAGAAAGACTGCGTAACGAATATCAGTACTTGCAACGCGTGGAGTCAGAGCAACAGGAAATAATTAATAATTATTTGCTGAATCAGTGAAATCAATTGTATTTGTATATACTAAATATAAAACATAACATAAATATATAATTAATAATATTGTAATGATTAGCACATTATTTGTCTAATATTTTGCACGTTTTTGCGATAGCAAGCAAAGCTGCACAGCGGCATATTTGTTTTGGAGCAATTATATACCTTTGGGTTATCGCAACCAGTTATGCCACACAATTGTACTTTAGGTGGTGAGCGCGGCGCTTGTGGTGGCAGTGGAAATTCATGCTCAGCTGGTAAGTGTATGTAGGCACCATCTAATGTATTGCGATATGTAATCATTGGTTGAGTTGTTTTTGTCGTTTTATTTCGTGTTGCATTGCGTTGTTTACTTTCTTGCTTTTTGAGTAAACGTTCCATGGTTTTCTTTTTGTCCTTTTCACGTTTCTCATCAGCAAGTTGCTTGCGTTTTTGTGATTTGAGCTGAGCTTTTTGTATATCTTCTGCCGTTAGCGGTTTTTCTTTTTCGCGATAACCATTCGGTAACGACATAAGTAATTCTCCGCCAGGAGAAGGCTCCTTATCTGTATTACGTTCGTACATGGCGCGTTGACGTGCCGTCATCAATTTTGGATCTTTCATTTTTTTCAGTTCATCGTCCATTTCTTCTAATTTACCCGACTCGATCGCTGTCAACCAGCGCTCCTCTTCGCTAGAGGTGCTACTATCGCGCCTCTTCTTGGACTTCTTGTTGTTTGCTGCATTTGGATTAGCGCCGGGTGTTGTCGATGCTGCTGGTGAGCTACTGGTGCTAGCAGCAGTTGTTGTCTGTTGTTTCGAAGCTAACTTTTTACTGCTGCTAGACGCATTTTTGCTGGTGCTTGCCTTTGGTGGTGTAAGTACAGGTGTGGTAGGCGTTGGGGTGCTGGGCGCTGACGAGATTGTCGTGTTGGCGACTTCCTGCTCGTGGTCAACTACATCAACCACGTCAATCATTTCAGCATCGTATATTATTTCTTCTTTTAAAGATGGTGAGGAAGTCGTAGTTTTGTTAAGGTTTGGTGAAGCAGTCGCATGTTTAGTTTTCTTGCTACGCCTGTGTTCTTTATGATCTGCAATATGTTTATTGTGGTTATTTATTAATAATATATTATTATATTTATTTTAATACCTTCTCGTTTAACCATTGTTGAATTTCTTGCTTTAAATATTTTTTAAGTAAATAATTTTTTGATTTATATTTGGTTGATAAATGTAAACAAATTCCTGTTTACTACGCCATCTGTTGTTGACAAATACAGTGGCTGTCAACATGTTTAATACTATATATCGGCTGATCAAAACTAAAGCTACCATTGTTATAAAAATTTTAAAATTATAAAAACTATGAACTCTTGTGTAAAGAGAATTGTCAGCTTTTCTATATTTGTTAAATAAATAATATTAAAAAATATAAAAAAATTTTAATAATAAACCGAATACCCGTTGTTAAATGCAACTCTGTGTTGCTAAATGTCACCGAAGCAACCCTACAAGTTAAGGTGTGAACTTGGATGTGGTTTTCTCTTCCTTTTCTGTGAACGCTGCTAAAATGAAAGCCAAGGGACAGGTAATTTTTCCTAAAATTTATTAAATTTTAGTTGAATTTTAAATATTTTTTCGTTGAATATGATGATTTTAAACAAAGATAAAAGTGAAGTGCACAAGTGTTGAAGAATAAATGCAAGAAACATCCATAACACAGAAATAATCGAATGTGCCAACCAACGTGCTCATATCGGCGGCGAGGAGCTGTCATTTCTGATTAGACACGATGTTGGGTAAAAACTATTGGACGATTATTATAAAAAACACTTAAATTACTGTTTCTAAAACTTCACTTCTTGCATTCGATTGTTTTCTGAAAATGCTTTGTGAATTTAAATTGTGCATATATTTTTACTTTGTAACAAATCAGCTGTCAGAATTTCCTTTGAACCTCAACTTATTGGAATGCATTTGTTTATTTCTATAACTAACATGTTTTTCTCTAATTATCTCTTTACAGTTGAAAGAATACGAAGTGATTGGCCGTAAGTTGCCAACCGAGAAGGAGCCACAAACTCCTCTCTACAAAATGCGTATCTTTGCCCCGGATAACATCGTGGCCAAGTCGCGTTTCTGGTATTTCTTGCGTCAATTGAAGAAGTTCAAGAAGACCACTGGTGAAATTGTTTCATTGAAACAGGTCTACGAAACTTCTCCAACCAAGATTAAGAACTTTGGCATTTGGTTGCGTTACGATTCCCGTTCCGGTACCCACAACATGTACCGCGAATACCGTGACTTGGCGGTTGGTGGTGCCGTGACACAATGTTACCGTGATATGGGTGCTCGTCATCGTGCTCGTGCTCATTCAATTCAAATCATCAAGGTTGACTCTATCCCAGCCAGCAAGACACGTCGTGTGCATGTCAAACAATTCCACGATTCCAAGATCAAGTTCCCATTGGTGCAAAGAGTACACCACAAGGGCAACAGGAAATTGTTCTCATACAGAAAGCCAAGAACTTACTTCCTGTAAGCTGCTTTACAGTTATTATTTTAGCTTTTTGATTTAAAATAAAAAGAAAGTCGTTGAGATCGTGACTTGAGTGAAATAAAGTGATTTTTTTTATTATTATGAAAAGTTATAAAAAGTGTCATTTGGTCAGTGCAGCTCAAGCTGTGGTAGCATGATCAGTGTGATGTTTTTGCATAAGGGGGAGTATTTGTTTGTCAGCAATTTGATTCCTTTTGGCGTAAAATTTCGGTAGATAATTTAGAAATAATTGAATATATATTTTGTGACTTCGAAGTATGTGCAGCAAGCGCTTCTAATTTAACTTTAAATGAATCTGAATAATTCTTGCATATTTAATTTCTGAAAATGTTGAAAACGCTCAAATTTAGTTGTCGAAATCATTTCGATACTCATAAGAAGAGTTATCAGTAATTGATCTACGAGTATAATATCGACCCAAGGCAAGCCGGCGAAGTTCTCGGCATTTGCTGTTCTGCCTATTATTTATAGCCTAATTTTAAGGAACGCAAAGCCAGTGGCAATCGATGTCATCTATCGCAAGGTCCAGGAAATGAAGTGCATATACCAGCGTATCAGAAGAAGGCATTGTATGCGATCCGAACAACAACAACAATCCGGTGCTACCGGAACAAGTTCGTTTCCGAAGTCTGGGAAAATGTTTGATTTCGGTATTGTTGTTGTTGTTGTAGCGGCATAAAACATTGCCCAAACAATTTCGAGGAATGCTGCCGATCTGACAGTCCTTGGCCGGATAAAAATCCGAGTCCCTTTCGGTTACTTAGAACCGACTGTCGTGGGAACGGTGTTTGATTAATTTCGTCGATTTTGTTTGATTTCGTCAACTTATTACATGAAGAATTAAGCTATCGATCGAAAATCGGATCATTCCAATCATCCTAGAAAACTGTGCTTAATAAAATTACATACCTCTATCCGACCTGTTGAAATCAGTAACAGGTATTACTACTAATTACAGTAGTAGTACTAATTACCTCTTCATAATCTCTAAACATAAACAACCTGCACATTGAGGTTAAAATGATCTCTTTTAAGAAGTATCAGGTTCTCTTAATCGAAAATTCCGTTTAATTTAGACAATTCCATCCTTATTTCTGTTAACTCACCATCACATCATGAACTCATCAAACAAAGGAGCTGAGAACATAACCTATAAGCTTTTTAATTTAAAAAAATACAGAAATATTATTTTTAATTAATACAAAAATTAAAATTTCTTTATTTTAATAGTTTATATTTACTTAAATCTCATACAACAATGATAGCGATATGACTATGGATAATTATTAAAGTAGTAATATGCATTTCCAATTGCTAGGCTCTTTGTACCACATACATATTATAGTCACATATTTATTTATTTATATCAATTAACAGTTAATCTTCCAACGCAATACATTTTTACTTGTAATTAAAAAAAAATACTTGGAAAGTTAACAGCAAAGATTTAAACATAGAGCAAAAACAATGAGTACAACAAGGAGCATAAATTTCAACAAAGACATTTAATAAATCACTCGAAAATTCACTCAGGAATTTCAAGAAATCTTTTTAACATCTCTTGTCACGTTACCACTTCGTAATCGATGGCTTATAATGGCCGCAACGTGGAAATCCTTTCGGAACTGGTGGCCAATCGCTGGGTTTGCCCACCTGGAACACCATATTCATGCCGATCGCGATGTGAAATTGAAAGTGACAATGGAACAGCCAAACACCCGGATTATCCGCGCGAAACCGCAACACAGTGTAACCGTTATTCGGCACCGCGACGGTGTCCTTCAGCGCAGGCTTGAGAAAACGACGCTCCAACAGACCACGTCTATCCAACTCCAGCGCATGTTGTAGATTCATGCGTTGCAGCTGTACGTCCGGTGAGCGACCCATGCCGAGCACCACAAACGGTGTGCCATGCAAATGAAACGGATGACTGATATTGACCTGCTGCACCTCATCGACCAGCACCACTTCCACGATGGCGCCCAGCGGTATGTCCACCTTGTGCACGCACTGACAATTCTCACCACACCTGGCAGGGCGATTGTCGCTGTTGCAAAAGTATTCCTGCGGTATTTCGTTGTACTGCGAGAGTATGGCGGACGGTGCTGAGACATAGGAAATTTCATCGATCAGTGAGATCAAGTGATCCGCATCCGAAGCGACTGTAAAATGGATAAGTGGGCGATTAGTATGCTTGTGTGTGGAGAGTTGGTGTGTGGGAAAGTGGAAATTTGAGTTTTTGTATATTATTTATTTTTTTTTGTTTTTTTGGAATTTGAAATTTTTTGTAAGAGAATAAATGTTTTTTTACACTATTTTATTACTGTATTTACTTTTTTGATAAAAAATAATTTTATTATTTATATTTTATTTATAAAAAAATATGATTTCAAAGAAAATTCGTGCGCTAATTCATGCTAATTGATTTCACTAGAGGTTTATAGGTTAACTATGTTGAGCAAAGCTTGTACTTACCGTTTGTAAAGGCCTTGTGTATTTTATTATTTTTTTTTTAACAAGTTAGTATGCGAAATTTTATTATGCTTATATTTTAATAAAAAAAATCAATAATTTAGTATTTAATTACAAGTAACACTATGAAATAGGCTACTGCTGTGACTTTGAGCAACACAAAATATCGTAAATACATACATACATATAAATATCGTACATTAACTATATAGTATATATACATACAAATAGATATATAGTGAGTGAATCAAATAATACAAATAACTTAAATTACAAAAATGTCTACAATTGATATAAATATGTGGAGTGATAGAATTTACGCTAAAAGTACAAAAATTACGAATATTTAAGAATTTCGAATAACACAAAAAGTGTAACAAAATAGCGGTACATTGCAGCAAGTTAACTAAATACATACAAACATAGATATATGTATAGCTGTAGAAATCACTAAAAAATTACGATTAAGCAAGTGAGAGTTGTACAGTTGCAAGTACATATAAATTAATAGAGACCTGGTGCGGTTTCGGCGAAATTGTGCTATTTACAACAAAACAGAATTCAACTGGCACGCCCACACGCACACAACGGCAACGCGATGTCGTGCTTCCTTTGTAGCTACACATCACCTGAAAGCACCCCCCTTAGAAGTACTTGATGGGCGGCAAGTGATCACCGCAACGTGGAAAATTGGGCGGCACCGGCGGCAGATCCTCCTGTGTGCCTATTTGGAAGACCAAATTCATACCGATTGCCACATGAAAGAGGAAATGACAATGGAAGAGCCAAACTCCAGGATTGCTAGCACGAAACCGTAGCACCGTGTAACCGTTATTCGGCACAGCGATGGTGTCCTTGAGCGTCGGCTTGGTGAAATCACGCTCCAACATGCCCAAACGATCCAGATCCAAAGCGTGTTTCAGATTGATCTTCTTAATTGAATTGTCCGGTGAACGTCCCAAACCGACAACATAAAACGATGAACCATGCAAATGGAACGGATGACTGAGATTGGTTTGTTGTACTTCATCGACGAGCACTACTTCCACGACTGCGCCCAATGGTATGTCCACTTTGTGTACACACTGGCAATTGTTGTTGCAATTTACGGGGCGATTATCACCGTTGCAGAAGAGTTCCGGTGGCACATCGCTCATCTGTGAGATCATTGGTGATGGCGGTGAGATGTAGGAGATTTCATCGATCAGTGATGTTAGATGATCACCGCTGGGCGCAACTGTAATTTACATAGTTGGAGTTTCTGTTTGGTTTGGTGTTATTGTTAAATATGGTTAGTAACTTTGTGTGGGGTGCTAACGGTTTTGGGAATGGTTTTCTTCTATTTAAGAGGAGCAGATCTCAATTTTCATCGAGAGCTAAATGAGTTGTGCTCCGAATTGGGTTCTATCAATAAAAATTATCCTCATTAGGTGTTTTAAAAATTGTAAAATCCTCTATTTGACTAAACAATATCAACTCGTAGGAAGTAGAAGCTCTATCATGTCTTTGAGTTAAAACGATACTTCAATTACTCTCAAGGGGATCTTCGTAGTTGGAGAGAAATGTTGGCCACTACGTCAAGAAATAATCATTAATTATTAGCAAAATCATAAGCTAACGGATGTGGTAATCTTTAAAGAAAGTTAAAATTTTATAGCTTGAATACATTGATTCCGCTCACTTACCTAACCTCAACTCAGCACGATCTACATATTATATGGTAAAAACTGAGAAATCAAAGTGGAATAAAGGAGTAGCTTTTAGTCAGTTTTATACTCAGATATCCAGACATCCGATCTCAAAAATCTTAAAAGGAATTGTGGTGTCAACATGACGAAGGCAGGTAGGTTAAAACAGACAGAAGAGTTTCGGAGATAGACAGAGTTAGATGAGTCTGTAGAAGCTCTTTTAAACAGCTTAAATATTACTACTTTGAAGCAGGTTTAGATAATATTCTCTTGCTTGGAATATAGGAGTAACGGAGTTTATGTACAGAACTAGTTTTTTCAAATGTTTTTGGGAACAAGCTCGTATTTAACGATTTCTTAAACTATAAAAGCTCAAAAATTACTACATATTTGTGAAACTTAAGCGGTTTAAAGAATGGAACAAATATTTTTGTTGAATAAGTATATATAATATGTAAAATAACAAAAGAAGAATTCTCTAAATAATATATATATATGTATAAGAAGAGCTAAAGCTTGTCTTAAAAAGCATGGATCGCGTAAAACTTGGACGAGCTATAAATATTTGATTATATATATTGGAATATATTTATATTTTATAAATATTGTGAGAACCCTAAATATTCAACATAGGTTTACTAGAGCAAAGCTTTTACTACTGTAGAATTTTTTTTTTTATTGACAACACGACTAATTTAGCGGCTATATATATTTTTTATGAACATCATGCGATCGAAAATATATATTTAAAGCATTCGATCATGACGAACACGAAAAACAAAGCACTCGTTTCTACGTACGCACGAGTACACACGAGTCATTCATGCGCAAAGCTTTTTTTAACGCAAACATGCAGAGTATTATAATAAACTACGATAACAACTACTTTTTACAAGATACAACTATTCTGTGAGATAAGGACCTCCACAACTTACCTAAATAGCGGTTGTAAGTATTGGCTATAAAGAGATTCTTCACATCGTAGACAAAGAAACGGAATGGCAGAAAGATTTTCACATCAGGTCGTTCCACCAGAACACCTTTGTCCACTGCCTTGGCATTCTTCAAATTCGAAACACATACAGCATCGTTACGTTTCCGATTGCAGATGGCATCTAAGGGGTTCATGACCTGTTTGGGAGTAGATCGAATAATGGAGAGTGAAGTGTGTGTGAAAACGAATGAAAGTATGCGTGATTTAGATTAAATGCTGAAAATTAAAATTAGTGGTTTGCTGACGAAGATTAAACGCTGAGCTTTCACTTGTAAATGAAAGTCGTTATGCTTATTTTAAGCAATTTTAAAATAATATTTTGCTGCATATTAAAGTTTTATATTAAATTTCAACTTAAATAAAGCTTTTATGTGAGCTTTTACTGGCTGAAAGCTCTCAAAGCTTCTTTTTTTTAGTATGTGTTATATTTTTCGTATAAAATACTAACCTTAAATGGCATTGGCATTATTTTTTCTTCTTCTTCTTGTCGGTTGTGCTTGTTGGCTTAAATTTACATGGTATTTCATGCATAATTTAATATATTTACAAATATTATATACAAGTAAATATTATTAAATATTCATTATACATTTTCAATGTGTTGTGAATTGCATAAAGTGCATGGTTAGGCTGTGCGGAGTCATAAAAAATAATAATATTTAAACTAAAAAATTTATATTTATTTATTAAGTTATTTATTTTACAAATATTTTCATTACAATTTTTTATGTATTTTAAAAAATTTTACGCTTCTTCCTTTTTTATAAATTTTAATAGATATTTATGTATGAATTTGAAAAAAATTGACGCTTTGCTTTTGTGTCATTGTTTTATAATTTTCTTTTTGTTTTGTGTATTTACATTTCGTTTTTTCTGTTGTATTTTTGGCGATGTTGTCGGACGCAGCGTTGCGCCAGCCACATACAGTCGGTATAAATAGTTTGTAAACAAGTGTTCTATAATTATTTGGTTATTATGTCAATTGTTGTTGTTGTGTATGTAAGGTTTATAAGTAAATATGTACTGCTTGACATATATGCATATGTATGTATGTTTATTTACAACGGTTTGGAGTGCATATATTTAATAGTAGGTATTTGCTATATGTACATATGTTTGTGTGTGTGTTATTTTTGCAAATTTGTTGGTGCCATGGCGCGCTCTTGTTTGGGGGTAACACATATGCATATAGTACATACAAAACTAGTAATGAATTTTTGTTTTGAAAAATACACTCCTATAAAGTTGCGCTAACTGTTTCAAGCCTAATTTCTTTTAGCTACACACACTTGTTAACAAAAAACATAAATTGTTGTTTTATTTATAAATACAAAAAATACATACATACAGTATTTTTATATATGTACATATATTTCTTTACAATCAGTTTCGATATATTTTTTAGTTTTTCTTTACACTTAAGGCGAACTAGGCACTATAATTATTACAAAAACAAAAAATTAAAAAAATCAAATTAAATAAATGACAACAAAACAAAGGCAAGTGTGCATCTACAGATTTGTAGCTGAAATTTCGTTGTAGGAAAAGAAGGAACTAACAAATACAAAATCAGAAGAAGAATGATGAAGCAACTTAATTATTTTACAGTCATGTTTAAGCTAACAAATTATAAACTAAGTAAAAATGAAGAAAATGAAATACAATACACAAAGAAGCAGCAGAAGCCAAATAGATTGATGGATAGAAATACAGATTGAAAGATAAACATATTGAAAGATAGACCGATAGATAGATAGATAGATAGAAAGATAGATAGAAATATAGATAGATAGATAGATAGATAGATAGATAGATAGATAGATAGAAAGATAGAAATATAGAAAGATTGATAGAAAGATAGATGGATAGATAGATGGAAACAAAAGAAAATCAATAAAATTATTATATGTATATGTATATCGTATAGTTGTTTTTGTGGGTTTTTTTTTATTATATTTTATTTATGACTGCTGCGCACAAACGACGATTGCTTCCTACTCGGTATCAAACTCCACGTTCGGTCCACCACGCTGTAACTCCCACTTTCTAGAACGCTTTAACCACCGCCACTCAGCCACTCATGTGCCATTCCTCTCTCTTTCTCGCTCTCTCTCTCGCTCTGTTGTATGTATGTGGGTGTTGTGTATGTGCTTATTCACGCATATACATTTACATATGCGTATGTATGTAAATGCAAAGTCTTATGTTGGGAAAGCTTGCGCATTCGTAAAGCTCAAAAAAGCACAAAATTATTATTTTTATTTTTGTTGTTGGTTGGTATACATATTAGTTTAGCACGCTGGTTTTTGCGAGCTCCAAATGTACTTCTAATACTCAAGCATTTTTTGTTATTGTTGTTTTTGTTATCTTGAGTTTTTGCACGGAGCTTTCACTTTTAGCTTTTATTTACAGTTGTTGTTTTGCTGTTTAAATTATTCTCTTTATTAGCATATAGTTTTGCTAATTCTTTTTTTTTGTCTGAAATTTTTTCCCGTTAACTGTGCTTTTTTTTCTCGCTTTACGTTTCGTGGCTCTTATTATTTGTACAAAGCACATTGTTCTTTTATTATTATTATTATTTATATGGTATCATCTTTTGTGGCTTTTGTTGTTTATTATTAATATTTTTACTAAATTTTATTTCTTTCACTTTCTATACGCTAGATGAAGTCTAGAAAGAATTTGGCACCATTTAGATTATTTATTAGTTTTAATTAATCGGTATGGGCGCCTTGTGATCCCCACACGTGGGGAAGCCTGGTGGCACTGGTGGCAAATCAGCGTTCGTGCCAACTTGCAAAACGAGATTCATGCCGATCGTTATGTGGAAGAGGAAGTGACAATGGAAGAACCAGAAACCTGTGACCAAACAAAGTTATTAGATTACATGACAATATTTGCAATTCATTTAAATTAAAAAAAAAAATCGAAATCTTCTCCTCCAACTTACCGGGATTGTCCGCTCTGAAACGCAACACAACATAACCATTATTTGGCACTGGTATTGTGTCCTTATTTGGTGGCAAATTATATTGACGGTGCAGCAGACCGCGTCGATCCAAGTCGAGAGCGTGTTTCAAGTTAATCTTCTTAACGCTAGTGTCCGGCGAGCGTCCAATACCAATGACACTGTAACTGTAGCCGTGCAAATGGAATGGATGTGACAAGTTGGGTTGTTGTACTGTAGATAAAGAAGTGGAGAAAAAATTAAGAAATTGTTGAGAAATATGAATTATTATTGAATATATAAATATATATCACAGTCTAAGTTAGAATAATTTTTATTCGATTTCAAATTGCTAGACTTCTAAGAACTGACTACACTAGTAAACTCGATAATTATTTCTCCTCTCTCATCAGAGATGGTCATTGCACGCTTCGTTCTCATTTTTCACGATATCTATATTGTTAGTGATTACAGTCGTTACTGTCACTCTTGAATCGAGAATTATTTGCACTTTTTTAGATCTCTCTTGACGATTAAAAGAAATAATTTGAAAGACTTTAAATCTCTTTAATAATTCTAGTACTGTTTCTTGGATTATTCGATAGAGATTTTGCATTTTGTTGCCAGATTGCATGGAGAACCGAAAGTATGAGGTTCTATCTGACGATAGCCGATGAAAGTAAGATCTCTCTCGACAATTAAAACAAGTAATTTTAAAGACTTCAAACCTGCCATACTAGTTAATACACGTTTATTAGACTATTCGAGAGAGACTTTGCGAGAGATGTTTCTAGAATGGATGGAGAGTTGAAAGTATTCAATAAGGTTCCATGTAAGGATAGCGATGAAGCGATAGCTCCACTGTATTGGTGGAGCCGAAGAGAAGAGGAATTATACTTAAGAGCTTAAGTTAGATAAAAATCAACAGCTGAAAACTTGTACGGGACCTTATGTAACTATATAATGGTGCTGTGAGAACACACCTAAAACTTATTACGATGTCTACGCAGTCCAAATTTAGTGCAAACGCCTTAATACTTCTTAAAAAGCAGTTTACTAAGCAAAGTCTAAATTCTGTGATCTCTTTCAATGAATGAATTAGTATCGGAAATGCCCGTAGGTGTTACAGTTTCGTTGTCTTTATCTCATTGCTTATGATTATTTTAAACCTGCTACTTTTTATTTTTTTGCCAGCGCAAACATTTTGTTTTAGACAATTTTCTCACAATTTCCAATTCAACAATCCGATTTGCTGATTTTATAATTTTACCATAAACGTTAATTTGCGCTGAATTGAAAATGTTGGCTCGTGGGTGCCGGGCTTGCTGAATTACAAATTGTATTGTACATATGTACATTAATATGTTTTATTTTATAATATTTCTACAATCTATAGCGGCTGCACTGCTCTACGATCGCTTTGTATCCGGTTGGGAGGCACCTGGCATGGCTGGCAGGCATTGCGCTTTTGCTTATCATGACGATCGACTTTTAACAGCGAATTCGTAGCTATGTATTAAACGTAATAACGTTATTTAGACGAGACAAATCAAACGATCCAGGGGAGATAAAAGCTAATAACCACGATTGGTTGGCAAATGGAGGTTATGCTAAATTTCGAATTTTCGTTTACAATACGGGTTGGTTGTTGTGCCGGTTTTTGATATGTAGTTGTTGTGATATATGTTTGTAATGATTCAGTGAACTAAAATTTTTGTTATAAATTTAAATTTCGAATTTTCGATATCGAATTAAGGAGAATTTCGAAAAAAATTTAATATTATTTTTTTTTTCATTTCCGATTTCAATTGTTTAGTTTGATGAAAAAAAGTTTTTTTTTTATAATTTTTCAATTTAATTTTCGTTAAAATAAATGAAAACTCACCTTCATCAACCAGCACCATTTCCACAATCGCATTCAATGGTATATCGATTTTATGCGTGCACATGCAATTTGGACCACAATTTGCTGGACGATTATCACCGTTACAAAACTGTTCGGGATTGATTTCATGGAACTGTGAGGTGAGCGGCGCTGGTGGTGACAAGTAAGAGATCTCGTCGATCAGTGAGATGACGTGATCGCCAGTTGGCGCAACTGCAAGGAAGAATCAAACATAGAAACACCATTTTTAGAAAAACTTCAGAAAAACTCACCCAAATAACGATTGTAAGTGTTGGGCTGGAAGAGTTCCTCGGGACGGTATACGTAGAAACGGAAAGGCAAGAAGATCTTCACATCCGGTTTCTCCGTCAAGAGGCCACGATCAATTTCCACAGCACTCTTCAGCTGGCTCACACACACAGCATCATTACGGGGCGTATTACATTGTGCGTCCAGTGGATTCATGACCTTTTTTTGTGATTTCATGCGTTGGCGTGTTTTTTTCATTTTCAATTATTTGTTTTTACAGTTTTATAGCATAAGCATTGTGGTGTGCAGTTATTTACATATGTTTGTGCCATAATATTTAATTTTTTTTTTAAATATTTTTTTTTGGAATATAAATTGAGGTTTTTTGTTGGTTTTTATATACAAAAATTTCACATCAAATCGTGTTTTTGTTGTTTTTGATTTTAAATTTTGTTGTTTTATTGCCGAAAAGTTTTGCATTTGCGCGATTTTAGATGTGAAGTCAGTGAGCAGTTCGGGGTTTTTTTTACAGATAATGACGGTTTTTTTTTGGTGTTTGGGTTCATTGGTTGGTATTCAATTGGTTGGTTGTAAAGAAAAAAATTGTAAAAGAAAAATCGATTAGCAAAATACATATACAGCTTGGGGGAAGAGATGAGTGAAATTTTTAATTTATATATATATTTATTTATATTTTTATAATAATTAATATATAATATTAATAATAAAATATAATAATTTTATATACTTTTTCAAGCTAACTCAGTCTTATAATGAATTCTTGTGGAACACTTTTGAGACAAAATTCTATCGAAATTCTGTTTCAAGACTGCATATCTGATCCTCTGATCTTCTGATCTCAAGCAATTAAACTTTTTTCGAACAAAAATAATTTTTGGACGCTCTAACCTGTAAAGCAGCTAGCTATATAGACAATTTAGCCAAATTTGAAACACCATTTTCGAGCTTGTTCAGAATTCATTATAAAATAGAGTTGCCAGAAAATTAAAAAAAAAATATTGTAAAACCTACAATAAAGGCTCATCACAAGCATATTGATATATGTATATATATATATAACGGTATTTACAATGATCTATACAAAGCGCACCTGCGCTTAGCCATAAACCAAAATTACAATATTATTATATAAGTTTATATATATATATATGTATAGCCATATATGTATATATATAAAACGTGCTATATGCGATTAGCTAGATACAATATAGTTATAGGTATAAATGGAAATATGTATGCTTTTGGCATTTGGATCCGCTACAAGCCATTGTAAATGCCACAATTTTCACAATTGCTTACGAGCATTTCTGTACAAATTTGCTTTGTTTTTGTTGTTTTTTTTTTTACAATATTTGTTTAAATAAATATTATTGAATTTATTTCTAGCAACTCACGTTTTCTCTGTGTGATTGCAAGCACAAATTGGTGCGTGATCTTATGCTTTGCGCGCGAGCAAATGAGAAGGAGCGGGACTGGCGGGTAGGTTATGTTAAGAGAGTTACATAGTTGGGATTTGAGTGGAGTATGGTGTTTTAGGAGGGGGGCGCTGATGCTGGCACAACTTAGTCACACAGTCACCAAGCGTCGGTGGTGCATTGGAATGTCTTTGACTTACCGGGCTAACAGGCGATCTGGCGCGTAAACAAAGCATTAGCGGACGCCATTTTTTTCGGTACACAATTTGTAAACTGTTTTTTTTATGTTCTTATGCAATTTATGCTAAAGTTTTTTTTTTATAAATTTTATTTTTATTATTGCACATGCTGCCATTTGGCCGCAATTTATTTGAAATGGCAAATTCAAAGCTTGGTAGCAATTGTTCTTTAGTTCATTATTATTTAATACCTTCATAGTTTATTTGGTTTGGTTTGAGTGGTGCTGTGAATTTACAAATTGATTGGCATAAATCAATTATATGCACGTCGGCGGATATGCTATTCACTTAAGAGTTCTGCATTTTCGTTATTCAAAAGTAATCACGGAATTGAATTTGTCTTTATTTAGTTGTTTGATTTTACTGTTGGTGTCTGGTGTCTTATTCATTGTTCTTAATTGATTTATGAACTTGCTATTGTCATTGAACTAATTACTTTGTGTAAATCACTTTTTTTCGTACTAATCTTATGGATTTGCGAGGTCTTTGGTCGTTTTTGTTGGCGAAACAAACAAAAAAAATAAAAAACTAAAATTTGAAATATAATATTTAAAAACTATGCTGAACAGTTGAATTTGAGCTAAGTTCTGTATAATAATTTCAATGTATTAATAATATATGTAGTTGCTTTTCTAGTAATTTTGCAAGGATGAGAGCTTCAAAAACGAATTCTGTTCATGAAACATTCAGACTACGACAACGAAATTTGTACTATTTGATAGTTAAAAGTGTAAGACCTAAGATCTGGGTGGTCCATGTTAAGTGGTTGTTGAAGCATTCGTACTTTCCTTTTTTCCTGTTCTTGACAGTAATTTGGGTAATATAACCCCGAATACGAATATTTTACATAGCAGTTAGTAGGACTTGTTAATGTCTCATGAATAAAAATTGAGAAGCAAAACAGCAGACTCAAAGATGTCGCCTAATTAGCTTGGAGATGTTATTTTAAAAAGAAAAAAGAACAAATAATCAGAATTTCAGGGAAATGGAAACCGTCTTTAATTCCTCCAGTAATCTAATGATGAATCACAACCTTAAGGCTAATATCTAGGTAGTAAAAATTTGGAAAACATAAACCATCTTGGAGAACTAACTTTATGGTCTTGGAAAACTAAGTTAATATAAGGTGGTATACCTAGAATCATGAAAGAATGAGAACCTTAAGGCTAATATCGAGGAAACAATTTTGTGGAAAAGAAAGAACGCATTCATGGTCTTGGAACACTAGTAAATATAGGGTGGTCTATGGCAAAGTCATTGATAGTGAATCCTTTTTAGTTACACTGATCTATTATAGACTAGGAATATTTGCGTTATTCAATTGGTCTATAATATATCTTAAGATTTGCAACTTTCAATTCCTTGATTTTTTAAAGAATCCAGCATAGATATCCGCTAAGCTATCTCTGATCCGCTTCAATAAAAATACAACAATCTTTCTTAAGAGGTTGTATATAATATATGGCCATCCATTGTACGCTCTATTTCAACTACAATTCTTTCAAATCTGTGCTCAATAAATAATATATGAGCAGCTTGGACTACAAAAAACAATTATAATCCAACTTTTATAAACATATCACAATATTTTCTGCAAAAATTGTTCCGCCTTAAATTTAAGTTCTTGACTCAAAAATACCACTATCAATACGCTTTTGTTATTGAAATTAGAATAAACTATGATCTAACAAATTTGCACCATATAAATAGTCTAAGAATATTCTTGCGCTTGTCTTAATTGTACAATGTATTCATACTAACACCATTTAATATTTATTTTTGCTTAATTGCGAGCAAAACCACGCAGACTCCAACTTATATGCAGAACGTAGATGACGATCAAATTGTAAAAATATAATTATCTCAGTTTCATACAATCACTTAGCGCAAAAGTACAAACACACATATATACGCTGTTGCGCATGCGCAAGCGCCTGTGTATTGAGTCACGCGGGTTTTTTTCTCGAACGCGCACACATTAAAGCGTTCAAATGGGAACGAAAATATGCAAATAAATCGTTAAAGGCTATGCCCTGAATAGCCATTACACTTGTGAAATATGTTTATGTGATTGTTGTTATAGTTTCTTATGATCTGTCTTATTTTGGTTTCGATTTTAGTAGAGCAATAACAAAAACAACAATAAAAAATGTAGAAAAACTAAAAGTCAATTTACTTACCACACCCTGTGGTATGCCGACATCGTAGGTTGGTGGTGCCGATGCTGGTTGATAGGGGCCGCGCGCATAACGCAAAATGCCCAACTGTTGAGCGCGACGAATGCCACATTCACCCAGACCGCGCACCTGTATCCAGTAAGCGCCGACAGGTTGATTGGCATTGATAATGAAGTCATAGCGTTCGCCTGCAATGCATTTGTGACACAAAAGAAGTGAGGGAGTGAGTGAATGAGTGTGCGATATTCGAAAGGTTCATGTACAGACACATGTATGTTTAACATTCAAAAATGGAAAATCATTGAGAAAAAAATCATAAAAAATAAGAAATAAATCTAAAAATAGCTTAAAAGTTCAAACTGTAACATATTGTTGAATAATACATTATTACTTAACTAGGAAATGTTGAAAACTTACAAGCGTAAAATTTTGAAAAAATATTAATTATAAATTTAAAATTCTTTAAACAACAGCTATAAGACAGTTGACTGTTGTTGTTGTTGTTCTTTTTCATTATTTTAGTTGTGTTTGTTGTAATGATTTGACCATGATTTCTTTAATTAATTGATTTCTGAACATTTAATAGTCACACATTAGCAGCTGACCACTTGGGAACACCCGCTTCATATTTATTGAGAGCGTAATTGTTGTAAGCCCGTTTATGAATCGCGCTCACATATGACTGCTCAGTGCTGATGTGGTGTGCTCGTTGATCAGTTAGTGTGGTTATTGATTAATACAATTATTGGGAAATGCCAATACTATTAATATTGGCAAATTAATGTAATGTGTCAGCATTAATTCAATTTACAGTTAATAAATTGTCTTTCAACTGCATTTGTTATTTGAAAAGAAAAAACAATAAAAATATCAATATTAGTTTTTGGGTATCTTATTTCCGCGGGTATTATGTGGTTAGAAGAAGTTATATGTTTAAAAGCTTCTTATAAAAGCCCATCGGCTATTTCGAATTGGTTTAATAGTTATGAAACCCTACATTTGTCAGATCGGACGTAAGATCGTTCTGTTTTCGATCAGCATCCAAAATTTTATTTCATCACGATCGCCCTTCAGCAGATGACAGCAAATTTCCGAGCTGAAGAAGCTTTTTCATGGCAGAAATAGATCAACGGAGACTTTAGAGGCAACTCAAGACTTTTTGAACCACATTATTTTCGATCAGCATCCAAAATTACATTTGATCACGATCGCCCATCGGCAGTTAACAGTAAATTTCCGAGCTGAAGAAGCTTTTTCATGGCAGAAATAGATCAACAGAGATTTTAGAGGCAACTCAAGACTTCTTGAACCGTATTTGTAATGTTCTATGCTGTATCTATGTAGAATTAAATCTTAGAATGTTAATGTATCTTTCATAATTCCTATGATTTCGATTTTGGAGCTTTTGACACCCAATTTAAATGAACAAACTTTACATAATTCTGATGATTCAATTGAAGAATACATAAGGTTTAGATGTAACTTAATAAATTCCAGACATATAGATCGAAATATATATTTTCTAAGGACTGTTTGATTTTGAGCAACCAAAAATCAGGAATTTTTAGTCTAGCAAAAGTCCTTAGTAATCGTTAGTTCTAAATTTTGGTAATTTTTTAATAACTACTGTTAAATTAACTTTGAGTTTAGTTCAATAAATTCCGCAAACCAGAAAATAAATTATTATTAATAAAATTACAATAAAGTTCACTAAACAATAGGTCCACTCTACATACTATATAATTATTACTATAAAATAGCTTACAAGCGTAAAATTTGTTTTGTCAAGTCACTAATTGACTGCTCTACATAATTAGCACATAATTATCTACTTAGTTGTTTGTCTCAACGCAAAAGGGAGCGCTTAAACAATGCTTAACCTGTTACATTTAGATGCTAGTCATGAACAAGGTACAAGTATAACATTACAAATTGGTTCAATGCATTCAAGCTGTGAATTTTCTGTAATTACAGGTGACAAAGCTAATTGAACTCTATTAAGAGCATCGTACAAGTAAATCGTGTATGAGTTATTGATACAAGTCACCTTTGAAACATTTTTTTAAACTTGTTTTAGTTAATCTACAGAATATTTTGATCGACTAAAAAACTAGAGATAAATAAAGTAAAAATTTAATAAATAGACAGGGTCTTGGCGATAAAACTGCAGCGGTGCATTGTTGTAACTGTGCATTATGTTACTTTATTAATTATTTTAATTATGATATGGCGACCAAAAGATATTTCAACTTAACGCTTAAGCTTCGTTTATGACTCAATTAAAAAATATGAGCTTAAAAATCGTTATTAATAAGTGTAATTAATTCTTCTGTAATTACACATTGTTGACTACTTGTGTTGGTAAATGTTTATTAATGGTATTTGTGAAGCACTTAATTATAGCAAATGTGTTTTAAAGTTAATAAGACAATAGAAAGGCTAAAGACACAGTTGTGTGTAGATTTTGGCAAAGGTCAATGCATGGTGACTAATTGTTATAGAAAAATAATCAAAAAATATTTCATTGAATATTTAATGAACACAATTCTGAAATAAGAAAAATTTTACGACTTTTATAACAAAAATCGCATGAAATTTCTTAGAAATAAATATAACCAAATTCTTTTCAGGGTATGTAATACTCATACTCCATTTCAAACAACTCAACTTTTGATCTCCAATTACTCACATGTAATGAGACAATTCTACCAAAAATTATACCAAAAATGTAAATGCGCGTGTAATGCACTGAAATTCAAATTTTAATTGCCGTTAGCCACTTGATTATTAGTAATAATAGTGGAGTGCGCGTGTTTATGATTTCCATGAAACGGTTTATAAGTACTCATAAGCTTTATACTGCCTTTGTGGAGCACAATAAAATGCACAATTCATTAAAACCGCACTGGTAGCTGATTATACGACTGGCTAGAAAATTTGTTTTGTAATATTTTTGTCGGAAAACATATAAAGTGTAATATAGTGAACTGAAATTATGTATGCGATAAGAAGCAGAGATAAGAAAGTGGGCCTGGCGCGATAAACACCTGCAGCAGTATTTAAAAGCTTGCCTTGCCGAGGTTTGTAATCATTGTTGAAGTGGATAATTGTTTAACCAATTATAGGCGATAAAAGTGAAGATTTATGAAAAATCAGAGCAAGCTATGACCCACATACAAATTTCCATACATTTTTGTCTACCTCAATGGTTACAAAATCTTAATTGAATGCGCATTACCGATAATTTCAAGAAGTCGAGCATGAATATGCGATTTATGAAGGTTGTTGCGGTGTTTCTTTTGTGTGAAAGAGAAAGTGAAATTTCCGAAATTATTACTCATGTTGTTTGGAATAGATAATGAAGAAGGAAATTGCAGGTTATTATTTAATAAATTGAACAATTAAGGCGTTTTTACACAACCACTCATTAACAATTAATTCAACTTTGAACATAAAAGTTATATAAAATAGTTATTACAAGTAAAATTTAAATATTTTAATAACATCCGTTACGTTAAAAATAATTTTTACAGTTTGACAGTTAACCATAATAAATAATTTTAATGTTTTTGCCTTGCAATCGAACCCTTAATTTAGCAAATTACTAATCACTAATTGCCTATCAATTAAATCAATTTCCTAATGCACTAAAATGTTTGTGTGCTAAACGCCTTTCACGCATTTAAAATGCCGTAATTTATGACAGTTATATTTATTTTAACACTTGTTTTGCAATTTGTTTTTAATGAGTTGCTAACGTAATAGCTTACGTGAGTGTGCATATTTTATTGCAACTCGCTTTAAAGTATTTAGAAATTGTAAGAACTCTAATAATCATAAAATTATTAATTTATTATTGCACTTGTTTGTTATTAGTTTAATAAATTAATTGAAGTAATTGCTTAATCCAAGCAATTGTTCGCACCTTTAGTCATAAAGTAAATACATTACGCAGACTTACAGTTATATGAGTTTAATTTTTCAATTAAGAAATAGAACAAGTATTTTGTACAAATATACTTCCTTAACAGATTATATTATGAAAATAAGCTGTTCACAATAAATAATGGATTGTTAAAATATGCGTACATTAGGGGTGCACTTGATGTGAAAAACATTTTTTGTTAATTAATTGTAATGTGGTTGACTAATTAAGTATAATGAAGTAAGAACTGATTTACTCAGCGAAAAAGCGTAAAATTTGGGGTTTTGAAATCTATTTTTTACAGAAAAATATTTTTTCTTAAAAATTACGAAAGCAGACCTAAAAAGAAGAATAATACATATCTCGACTACAATGACACTTATGGATTTTATATTGAAACTAGTTGATCGAGAAGTGTTTTACAAAATATATATATATTTTATTTTTAATTAATGAAAGGATACCTCTATATACTCAACATATGAGAATAATAAATAAATTCACCCCAGTGCCATCTACGTCCTTTTTATTGTAGCTAGATGATGAAGAAAAACTAAATTCTATAAATTCTATGGACTTTATATAGACACTAGATGATGGAGAAGTTTTTGAGAAAACATAATTTTTTTAACAATGAAACCAGATCTCCCTAATAATGAGAATAATAAATTTCTTAACCACAGCGCCATCTATTGGATTTTAGAAATTTTTAATAAAAATTAATTTGTGTTCGAAAAATTAATAAAAACAGACCCTAAACAGGAGAATTATAAATATTCTGACTACAGCGCCATCTACGGTGTTTTTTACAGCTATCGGATGATCAAGAAGTAACCATCGAAAATTTAAAATCTCTGCTGTATTTTATTTATTTCTTAAAAAGTATGGAGAAGTAGCTAATAAATATTTATCTTTTACAGATCTAGTTAAAGTTATGTTCAACCACAAAAACTTAGTACCACCCTAATGCAAACGAAAATTATTTCATTCACCTTTGCCTTAAACTCTCACTTGCAATATTTCAGCGTCCATTACACTAATATTTGTATATATTTCCTGCCAACAAGCATATAGATTATGCAAATATGCAAACATATAGATTTAGAATGGATTATATATGGACCTGCGTGGCCTTTAAGCCACCATAATTTAACTCGCATTAAATCAATATTATCAGTGTCGACTACTAAGTGTTTCCTTTCCACCTCGTTTAGACTATGTTTATTTGTATACTGTAATGAATAGACATGTTAAGTGCTAATATATGTATATGTATGACTTTGTGGCGCGCACTTGTCTATTTATACTAATTTATACATACTGCTAACTAGTGGTATGCGAGCAGTTTTATTTTCAAGTAGCAGCAATGTATCGCCATAATTTTGCTGTTGTTGTAATGCATTTGAAACTGTGCTTTATGTTAACTTATTAATTTATTTCTAACGTTAACTAGACCTAGCTAGAATTATGTTGTTGTTGTTTTTATAATTTTATACAGTTTCTTATTTTGTCTATGCTTTACACCATATTATTGTGTGGTATATTTGGCATTTAGCAAGTGGCAACTTCGCGCTGATCCATCGATCGCTGATCTGACTTAGCAGTTGAATGTACAGGGTGTTGCATGCGAATGACATTACAAAGTTATAAATATTAAAAACCATAAATGGGGCGCTAGACTACGCACAAACACTCGAGTTCAATTGATTATTAATGAGTATTTTCACATTATGAATGAGTTTCGTGCGTTGCTATGTCCAGGCACCGCAGCATGACTGGCCAATCAAAGTGACAGCTTGTTATTAGAGTAACATGAGATATGGGTGTATTAGGTAGTGTGCATGAGTTTTGTATAATAAATGCGAGTAATTTTATGCATAAAATCACAACAACAAACAGTCAAGTAACAATTAAAAAATAAATAAATAATAACAACAACAATTGTTACACATATTGACAAGTGACACATATTGCCTTTTTCTCACTTTTAGAAATAGTTCAAACATTACTATTGTTCCACTACTCTAAATCACTTATCATACTATCGTATTACTCACCCGAGAACGATATAATTGTGTTCACATCAACCGGATGCACCGGTTCACCATCGGTGGCAATCACTGTCATCGTGTGACCCTCAATTGTCACTTGCGCCGGGCAGACGGATGCGAAAGCGTTAATCATACGGAAACGATAGCGACGTCCCGGTGTAATGGTGAATATTTCGAGTGGTGTATTTGTCATGAAACCGGTGTTGGGATCACGGAATTGACCCTTGCCGTTGATGAGCACCGATTCGGGATCTTGTCCAGTATTGACAGCCAAACGGCCGGGATAACGTTCGGCGGCATCTTCATGCAACCAATCGCTGATCAACATAATGTGTGTGGTCAAATCGAAATCGTACAAATGTGAGTTGGGATCACGTGATGGTGGTTGACGCACTACAATGCTGCCGTAAATACCGTCCAATTTTTGCAGACCATGATGAGAATGCCAGAAGTGGGTGCCAGCATTGCCGGTCCATTGGTATCTGTTTTGTGAAAAAAAAAATATTTTATTGAAAAAAAAGTTATTTCTTCGTATTTTTATTTTTTTTTATTTAAATAATTTTTTTTATTAATTATTATGTTTTTTAATATTTTAAAGAAAAAATATTTATTCGCATTTAAAAATATAAATATATATTTATTCGATAATATTTTTTTTTTAATATTTTTTTAATTTAAAAATTAAAAAAAAATATATTTTTTTTATAATTACATATTTTTATTATAAAATTTTTTATAAAAAAATATTTTTAAAGTAAATTTTTTTTTAATTTTTGACTTAAAAAAATTAAAATTTATTTAATTAAAAAGAAATTAGAATTAAAAAAATTTATTTAATTGTATTATTATTTTTTTTATATAAATAATTTTTTTTTTATATATATTTTTTATATGAAATATTACATATTTTTTAAATGTTCCTCTCAATCTTCTAACCCACCTGAATGTGTTGCCTTGCTGTATGGGACACTGTGTCACAAATGGCACGCCATCGTAGTATTGTGAGCCACGCTGCCAAATACCGTGCCAATGTATCGTTGTCTCCATGCCCTCCATATGATTTTCCACATCGATAACAACTTTGTCATTCTCACACACCTGTATACTGGGACCGGGTATCATACGGTTCACCGTGAGTATACCGCGTTCAACACCATCGGCAAGTACGCATTGACAGTGACTCCATACCGTGTTGGTGGCATTCGGTGTGCACACCTGACAGGCGCTGCAAATTAAAGCGACAAAAATGTAAAAGTGGTTAGATAAAATGGCAAGTAACTAGAGTAACTTGTTTATGTCACTTAAAATTTAGTATGTAAATTTATAATTTATCATAAGAATATAGTAGGTTGTACCAAAGCTGGTTAGGGTAGGTTGAGGTTGTCAAGTAAGAAGGCAACTAATGGAATTTGATTAGTATGACAGTTTTATAGGGGTTACAACAATGTCTTTTGTCTATGGGGGCATAAACTATTGTTGGTTCTCACAGCGTACGATCTAGAACTATAGTTATATCAAATCCAAATTTAAAATCTATATTGCAGATTGAAGGGATAGTTTGGATAATTTGATAATTTGAAATACGAAAGAACTGATCTTAAACATTAAGAAACAATTTGAAAGTCTCTTCTTTACAATACAATACACTCTACTAAACGGTGAACTTTCGTCTCAGGAACATATTTAAATGACAATCATTACATGAACATTAGCTGTGTTAATTTGAGAGACAGTATTTCTAACATAAAGGACATAAATACAACCTAGGTTGTATGGATCACCAGTCTTAGTTGAGGTTAGGTTGTGAGGCTGTTCTCCAGAGATAAACACGCTCCTTGTTTGGATATTAAGACTCGACGGATCCCCTACAAATATACAGATTTTTCATTCCTATATTCGTTAGTTCGCGCGGTTTTCTTTGTTTTAGAAAGTGAGATCTAAAAAAATCTTTGTATTGATCTCGCTGGATATTTCAGAAGAAAGTGCTGTGATAATTCCACCTCGTCATCTTCCACGCAGCTTCTATTACTACTAGCATCCGCTGATATTGCGATGATCCCGAGATCCGTGGATCCCGATGAAACAATGGCCATTTAAAAGACCTTCCCCTACCAGAAGATCTCATCCTCTTGTGGTGTTAGTGTCCACAACTTTTATGAAAATATTACGTATTATGGAACTTTATCTCATATTAAGCGACCATTCCTGATAAGCTGATACAGTTTGTACTATACTAAATCCATACAATCCCCTATTAAGCCATAACTATTTGCTTTCATTGCCTTTTAACTACTATTTAACTATACTGTGTAAATAATTCGTCAATAATTCCATGTTTACATAACCACACTTTTTAAATAGATTTCGTATTTTTTTTCTTAATATACAAAAAAATAAGCATTGCTTTAAGAAAATTTTATTGCAACCCGGCGCTTTTCCGTGTTTTTATGCGCAAATAATTGTAATTAAATTGTTGGAAAAACTCCTAGACCCCTGATTATGGCGTTTCATGCATCGCTGCACAAACAACAAACAGGCTGTGCATTTTATACCAGAAAGTTTAATTGAAAGTGGCGAAATTCGATTGGAAGCAAAAGCGAGTGCTTCATTGGTAAACTGGGTGTAGGTACTTGAAATAAAGAGCTGGTAATCAAAAAGTATTTAAACTAAATTTCAACTAAGCTTTAATTTTGCGTAAAATATTATAAACATAGATATTTCTGTATTAATCAGGCATTATTTGTGACTGTTTTTAGTACGACCTTGAACTAAATATTTATTTATGAGCTGGGATGTTAGGGTATTTGTGTATTTTTTAGAGTGAAGTGTATAATTTGTAGCATAAATTGAAAATATTGTAATATTAAATATAATATTGAAGGACCTTGCCATCGTCTATAACGAAAAGCGAACGTGTGTTGGAGCATAGTTTTGCTATAGAGCTTAAAAATCCAATAGTTACAAATTAAAAAAAAAAAAATGCTCGAATCAATTCATTAATCATTATCTAGAAACATATCGCAAATACCTTTCATTTTTCCACTTACGCTATTAATGAAAAAAAATGTCTTGGTTATTAATGAAAAATTATTAACAATTAGAATCAATTACTAATTGAGCGATATCATTAACAAATCATAACAACAAATCATAAATTCTCACACTAATTGTTATTGCGGTAATATTCAGCCAGCATCGCAGGCATCGCGCATATAATGACTGTCAATTTTTGTCATTGTTGTCATTTAAACTACCGTGGGAATCTATTGGCTATGGAAAATTTTGTAATCAATGTGTGTATAGACTCATACACACTTCACACTTCTAGTGGTTGGTACATGCCCTGTGAGAACAATTTAATATATTTTTTTTGTTTAGAAAAATATTAAATTCAATTTGAATAAAATTTCAAAACTTCCACTCCATATAATTATGATTATTTAATTTTTAGAATAGGTATATTTTTCATAAGCCAGTGGAGGTACTTTTTTGAGTAATTTTTTAGGTTAAAAAACTTTTCATAAAATTTTTAGATTTTGGAGAGTTCAGTTTTATATTTAATTTAGACAAAAAAATTTATCTGATTTGAAATTATCACGTTAAAATTTTTCTTAAAAAACATAAAAATCAAAAATAAATAAAAAATATTTAAATGAAGAGCTAGCTCGAGAGTCGTGTTTCAACTTTAGAAAATATTCCTTGAAAGTATTCTAAAAATCTCTTTCCATTATTACAACAACAATAACTAATTTTTTTATAATTTAAAATCGAAAAGAAACCTCTCTCTGGGCTCCGCTATAAATTCGCTCCTTCATAACACATAAAATTTCCTGCAGGGTCTCTTTTCAACTTGCAAATAAATACTCTCACTTTTTGCATTTCCATAACGCCGCGCTTGTTGTTGTCCATATGCATTCTACTGCGGCGCCATATAAATGTGATTATCATGGCAACCCAATAAATAAGCGCCTGTGTTGGTATATGACTATATGTCATTTCAGCACGCATGCCTGCACATACATATAGACATACATATATGTGCATGAAAGTATGTAAATTGCAGCATCGATTTATCTTGCTTATTTGCATTGCTTTTACTTTGAAAATTTGCATTTTCATTTGCCTTTTTTTTTGTTTTTCTAACACAACACTTTTGCCACTACCAACAGGCTTGAGTGCAAGCCTCATCTGATCCGACTAGTTTTTATTCTGCCGCAAAAGCAAACAACTATAACTGTTGTTGTTGTTGTTGCTGCATTCGTTATTGCTGCTATGCATAACAGGCTGCTGGATCTGCGATATCGCTTTTGTAGACTTTTCAACGCTGCCTTAGCAGAATGCTTTATGGCTTACTAACTTTGTCGGCTACGTCAATTATGCGGTTGACAATTTCTTTGATGTGCTTCGCAAATTGTTGTTGGTTGAATGTGTGTGTGTGCGCGCTCGTTAAGATACAATTTCCCGCGGTATGTCAAGTATTCATCATTGTTGTGACAGATATTCCCGTCAGTTTTGTTTGAAAATTGCGTGAAAATTTTGAAAATTTTTTTGTTGTATTTTTTATTTATTATTATGCAAGTTGGGATTTAAGTATTATGAAATTCAATTAAATAATACAATGAAGCCGAAATGTCTTCCTTTTTCTTGATGAATTATAGCAAATTTTTGACATAATAATTCAAAAATTACCTGAGAGGGAAATTTTATTATGCAAAGACAATACAAGACACTTGGTAGGCTAAAAAGCTTTCCTCGTTTAAACGAGAGCTATATTTTGTTGGACCGTTTATGCTGTTTTTCCAAACTTTCGACAGCATTTTCCTATTACAATCATTCTTTTGTTACAAACTAAGCCTCAGTCACATAGATATCTCATCATTCCCGATCTTTCCCAGAACAAGAACGAGATTCTGAGAATATACTAGAAGCAATCTGAATTAAAGAGATCCAAACAGTACTCAGAATCTTCCATGTGCCTTATGAAGGTCTAACGAGGGATATGATCTTAATTCTAGAGTCTCTCACTTACAGAAACTATATGGACTTGTCAACCTACGTGGTATATCATTAATATTATTTTCTTGGAAACCATAGTTAATCAGAAAAGTCATTATCTCATAACTCAGACACAAATCTCATAACTTGTAATTCTCATAAAAGATATATCAAGAGGAAAGAGAAAATCTATCCGCAAAACACAAAACTTTCATTTCAGATATCTAAAGCACAACTTTTCAAACAAGTAAATTCTTTTATAGCTAATCAAGCCATTGGTTTCTACTTACGCGCCCAGTACGGTGTAGAATTCCATGGTGAAATGATAGTAGCAGATACGTGGTGGTTCACCCTCGCGACAGGCACGTGCGCACTCATCAGGCGCCGATAATGTCGGATTGCGCCTCAATTCCGCGGTAGCACTAGTGGAGAAATCTAAATGACGGAATGGCGATTGTGGATTTGGATCGACCACAGTGTTCGCAATTGTCGGATATCGTGCGGTATTGAATTTTGGCAAATTGCCACGTGAATTCAGATAGCCACTGCCAACGCTAAGCGTATTGGGCACACCACCACCGCTGCCCAAGCTGTTGCCATTTAGTGGCAGTGGACTGGGTATGCTGGCGCCCAATGAGGGATGTGTCTGTACAACGCCATGTGTGGCGGAGAAGAATGGTGACTCCAATGGTGATGTGGTCGCAATGCGTGGTGTATATAACGAGCCGGCGGTTGCTTGATCTGGAAGATAGCGGAAAGGAAATGATGTGTAAATATTTGTTTTTGGAGACTTTTAGTAATTTCTTGATTAAAAATAAAAATATTTATTATTTCAATGTTTTTAATTAGTATGAAATGCTGTATGAATTAAATATCATATCCATTTTAAAATTTATTTTGTATGTGAATTTACTAAAATATGCCTAAATGTAGGCAACGTTTTCGTCGTATATCCAACAAGGCCTACATTTAGGGTCGAAAAAAAAATTTTAAAATTGTTTTGGAAAAACTTGAAAACATCTACAACCAAAAATCAAAGCATTTGACTACTTTGTTCAATCACTGAAGCAATCCTCATTATATCAATGATTTTTTTCTTACGTAATTACTCATATTATTTTTTATTTGAAACACTAAATTTCTAAATAATTAAAATATTTTTCCTAACAAAACTATTACGTAACAGTTGCTAGTTACTTAAATAATACAACAAAGAAAATCGATTTTAATGAAAAAATTCGAAAATATGCTAATACCAAACAATAGCACGCCCATTACTCACGACTTCCTAGCACTTCGGCGCATTAGCAGCTGGCGCATGCGCATTCAATCGCATTATTATTCTCAATTTGCGTGTCATTGGCGGCGTGAAAATCAGCACGAGGCAGTTTACATAATTTCGATTCTTTTTGGAGCAGAAAATTAAGTGTCGAAAACTGTGGTAAGGCACACAAAAGCGCACCAAATTAAAACAACAAATGGAATGGTTGCAAGAAATAAAGCAGTAAACAATAGCAAATAAAATAATTGGTTCTTCTAACAAGCGGAAAACTAAAAACCCCAAAATTAGAAGTAACAAAAAAAAAAAACACCTTGAAGTTAGACAAACAAATTCAGCGCGTCTTTGTACTACTGGCGTCTCAGCGACGCGGGGTCTATAAGGTCTGACTGGGCAGCGCTGAGGTGGAGTTATTTGAGGGTTGGGTGCTTTTATTGTTGCTTGTGTGCGCTTCATTTGTTTAGCGCTTATTTCAAGTTGAATAAGTCTAACTATTCATTATAATTGAAAAGCGCAAGCCAGTCGGTAATTCGTTTGATATTGTTGTTGTGGCTTTGGAAATGAGAGGAAAGAAATAAAATATATAAAGACACTGTTATGTAAATTATTTTTATTTCCTTAACCGTATTACAATTTTATTGACACTTATTGCCACATATTAGCGGTGCCTTCGCATAATAAAGCCACAGGGATTGGTGGCACGCCAACTCACTATACTCTTTGCTTGTTGTTAGTGGTTGTTGCATGCTGCAGAGAAATGCTTAACTATCACTTTTGTATACTGGTTGTATTAGTGTATTGTTTAGTTATGAATATGATTTTGCTTTCACGCAAAATTAACATTACAAAGCTTAGAAAGCAATGACATGAATGTCAAATAAAGTAAAAAAAAAAATATTAAAAAAAAAATAAATATAAATATGAAAATAATAGAAAAAATATAAAAATAAAAATACATATAAATATGTATAGCACAAGTAAAACAAGCAACAAATCAACAAATCAACAAACAAGAAATTAGCTTACTGCTTACACAAACAAACACACACACACTTGCTTAATGCTGCAACGCTTGACGTACTGCCTGATGTCTAGCATTAAATCCTTGACATTGACTGATGAAAATGGTTATCAGCCATATGCTTATGGCTTAAATTATGCAGCCAGCCAAAATGTGTTTTCGTTTTCCAGATTTTCCATTTTGTTTGTGTTAGCGACTAAGCTGTCAATTGTTGTTGTAGCTGCTGCGTGTGTCTCAAACAAATACCATAAACTAACGGTAAAGTAGCATAAAAAAACTAATATTATGCTGTGACTACAACTGCATAACCACAAATGCTAAAAAACTTCACTTTCCAATTTGCAAACAAAGCCACACAACAGAGTAAGCCAGCGAGTATGCGTCTTAAGTCTTTTGTGTTGAATGTCAGTGGGCAAAACAAAGAGTTTAATGTGCAACACAAACAAACCGGTACACCTCCAACCAAGCTGGTGCATTGTCTAGCAGAACACAAACTAAATAAAAAAACAACAAAAATAAAATAAAAACTGCTACTGCCTGACCTTTATGGCATGCCACTAAAATAGCGCTTATTTGTTGTTCTCACTAACCGTCCGTTGTTTGTTTGTTTGCTGATGTTGCAACAAGCGTATAATGCACGCTTCACTTTTTATTGCTGCAGTCAGTCGAAAAGCTTAGCGGTGGGTGCGCCTCTTTTTTGACGAGAGGCAAAACATCGACATCGACAGCTGAAAGAACAATTGCCAATCGATTGCCGGGTCTCAGCTCACTAATGTTTGGGTATGAAGTGAGTCTTGAAAAAGGCAAATAATGCAGCTAATTTAATGCCAAACTCATATGTATGTGTGTGTGTAGTTGTTGCTATTGTTGTTTATAATTTTTATGGCAGAACTTTTCAAGCATCAGCGCACTTTATGATCACAGTCATATAGTCGGCGTTTAGCTGCTTCGCTGGCAAAGTGGTTAGGTGGTAAAGTGTCTGAGGTCATTAAGGCCGCTAAGTAAGACACTCGCTTGAGTGCGCCACGCGCACGAGGGAAATAACAACAAAGCACATGTAGTTGGAATATCGATGTTAGGTATATAGAGATATAAACATATAACAAATGAATTAACCCAAAAAAAAAACTCTTTTGTGGCAGCAAAAAATGTACTAAATTGCAGATTTCAACGCAACTGATGCATTAGTTAATCGTAATCTTAATTAAGTGGCAATTATAGCAATTTAAATAGGAAAATATTAAAATTAGTGCAATTCTCCTCTGGGTTGCAAAATTCAAGGTAGCATGAATTTTTCATATTTAAATAAAAATATATTCTTCTTTATAATAAGTATTTTCTAAATTTATGTCTACTAATTAACATTTATTTTTCAAGGCTTTGTAACTATTATATATGTATATTGCAAATTTTCTGAATATATTTTTGATACAAAAATCAGCTCCTTAAGGGGCTAAACCAGTGTAACCCATGAAAAATTAGATAAAATTATAAGTACTCGATCGATTGTTTCGAAGTTTATTACACACAATAAGGTATATTTTCTGCTACATTTAAAAATTTTTTTTTACAAAAATATTGAAAAATAATAGGGTTATGTGCCGTCTTCGGAGGTGCCAAAAACAAAAGTTCCCTAACTGCTGACTTGATACCGGCCGAATGAGTTGCTGAAACAAAAAAATTCAAAAAGGCTATTAAAGTTAAATATATTGTTTGTACAATGACCTACGATTATTTAAAAATATCACAAATTGACAAAGTGGCGTAGTTCTAAAAAAAATCGTCTTTTAGGTTAAAAAAATGGTATTATTTGTATTGCCAAATTGACATTTTTTAACCAAAAAGATCGTAGGTCATTGTATAGTAAATATATTGAAGAATACTCAGTTTAAATTTGAAGTCGATCGGAGTTATGAAGTCACCAATTTTGAGAAATGTCGTTTCGAGAAAAACGCGTTTAAAGTTTCGACTATAGCTGCTTATGCATACCATCGAGCGGTCGATCTTTAGAATGCTGACATTCAATAACTATTCAAGATACGATCTTACCGCTTTCCCAGTATATTTTTATATAAATTATTGAATAAGCAAAATATAAAAAAAAAAAACGATTTTTTGAAAATGTCACCTGATATAGCCCCTTAAGTCCATAACAAGCCTGAAGGACTGTCTATAGACCAATTTCAAGATATCAACAGCATATATTGATTAAAATTGTATCTTTGAGACAATAAAATGATCCAAGAACTGCCCACAAATGAATTGATTCAGATTTAAGTTTATTTTAATTTTCAATTTATACTTTAATTCAACCAGCTCCTGGATAGCAGATAACACAAAATTTAACTACTTTGTAAAACAAAATAAATATACTAACAAAATTACAGTTAGTTTTATGCAATGTCACTTGTACCACAGCTGTCAAAACTGATTAGTTTTCACTTGCAAATTCAAGTGCAATTCAATAAAAATAGATTTCACGTTCAAATCAAACACCTTGAACGCTTTCCCTATAAATCTGTGTCCAAGAAACTACAAATAATTGCATAAAATAATAAAAAAGATAAAATCAATGAAGTTAAACAAGTAATACACTGAGAAAAAAATTGCTGTAAATCAAAAAATAAAGAAATCTAAAAAAAAAAATCAAAAAACTATTGGGAAATTGTGTGAAAAATTATATATACCTCTTACACTCTTTATGATTTTTTAAAAAATATTTGCATATATCTATAACATAATTATATAAAAGACTCTATTGAACTTATTTGTTGCTCAACCATGACCATTGAGCACTTTAGTAGACACCGATATGGTGATACAACAAAAGCAAAATAAAAAATTGAAAAATGTAACTCAGCATTATAGCGTAAGCCAAGGCAATACTGCAAAGAGTAACAGTGGGGTAAAGGCTGACAATTTGACAAACCGGCGTAAATTTGCGCTAATAATTATGTGCAACAAAATCTTTGATTATATTTTATATTTCGATACAAAGCCTAAACAATTTTCACTTTCTGCTACAACATTGTTGGCGTTTCGGTATACAACTTATACTTTACTTTTTTAATATGTATTATATATACATATAAACTTTTTATCTCTTCCAACTTTATCCACTATCTCCCCAATCATTCATATCTTTGTCAAACGTTGAGTGGACACATGCAAATGTGGATATCGCATTGTTGTCGAGTCTCTCGCCAAGCTGTGACCAATTTGTGTTGCACTCGCCACTGACAAGGTTAATGTTGTTTTTTTTTTGTAATTGTTGTTAGTATTGTATACCTAACGGCTTTGTCATGCCTTTGCTATGCGGTCTGGAACGAAACCAGTGATTACCGTTAACCACTTTCGATTTTTACAACACAAGTAATACAAGTCGGCGGTACTTATGTACATATACATATGTATTTATTCGTATTGCCATGAAGTGCAAGAGAGCAGGAGATAAGCAATTGTATGAGAGTGTGAACGTGTGCATAATTAAACAGACTTGCTGCTACAGTATCAGTACAGTGAGTGATTTGGTTTGTTTATGGATGTTGTAGGTTACACAGTAAGATTCAAACGATATTGTCACGGTCCCAATTGTTCTGATAGCGGTGAATCTGTGCTTTCCATATGAGCCCTTTAAAGCACAAGTGGTATAACTCCATTTTTTTTTCGAGTTAGTTATGGTACTGTATTGAGGAAAATGTGTTCTATTTAATGCAATAACGTGGTAGCTTCTAGTTCCCACAGCAACCTCATAAAAAGCAGAAATTACTAGTGCAGTGAATGCTGCCGCCTATTCGTTGACAGCACAAGTGGTATAATTGACAAATTCACCATTCGTGCAGTGAATTTCATGGGAGGAAGACTTATTCTCAGTGTTTTTTTGTAATAATTTCTTTAGATGTACTCAAGTGAAGGTAACAGTAGTGAAATTAAGAATTAAGTGTTAAGCTGAAAAATGGCAAAATTTCTTCATTCGTTTGTTGTTATTGTAAAACCCAATTTGGTGCTTAATCGAAAATGCTAATTCATGTCGTAATGTTTATACTTTCTCAAATAATTGAACGTAAACTTTGGTTTCAGCCGTTGATGATCCCGGTTCCATAGGGGACAATGAAGCAGCTACTGATGTGGAAGGGAGACCCAGTACTCATGAAAGTGGTGAAGCAGAGGAAAATGCGGAAGGAAATGATGGACCAAAAGTTCATGCAAAGTGGACATTCATTCCTCCCCAATGACTGTGACTTTGCATCTATTGAAAATTTTAGTAAGTCGCAACAAATATTTACACCTGACGACTGGTATAGAACTATTGCGTTGTCAAGGAAAAAGAATGCCTTTCATGTGACAGTTATGACGATCGATATATTTTTGTCAGTCGAAAACATCCTAAAAAAAATCACCAGAAGAAAAAAAGATTGTGAAGGCCAACCTGTATCGTGGCTGAAAATGCAATGGATACGCTACACAAAAAGTGAGCCATTTAAAATCCTTTTTAAGGAAACTCTATCTGAAGATATGCCGTTTTCAACATTGGATTTCAAGCCAGCAGGAAAAAAAGGACGACCCGTTAATGTTTGCATCATTGATCAGGGTAAGCTGTACACAAGAGTTCGGCCTATTTCAAAAGAAAAAAGGAAAGATATGATGGACTTGCTGCCATACATCCCTCCAGTACACCACAATTATTTCGAGGGGCTTGTTACTAGTGAGACTGCTGAAGATGTTTGCCCACTTCAGGAAGAATTTCAAGAAAGTGACGATGAATAAAAAAATATTTTTTCACTTATTATACTGTCAATAATGAAATAAATTTAAGTTTT
The DNA here is from genome assembly GCF_028554725.1 of Zeugodacus cucurbitae. NCBI lineage: Eukaryota > Metazoa > Arthropoda > Insecta > Diptera > Tephritidae > Zeugodacus > Zeugodacus cucurbitae. Next base: position 63,664,378 of record NC_071671.1, on the reverse strand, counting down.
ATTGATAATACATGAAAAATTAGATGAGAAAACGAAACAGATTTTAAACTATTTATAAGTTAAATGAAATCTTAAAACCATTTACAGCACAAATGGTATAATTTATTTTCGGTACTCGATAAAACAAGAGTTAGTGGACAAAAAGTTTCAAAAACATCAATTTAAGTTAAATAACACCTTTTTCTGAAGTTTTATTGAAAAAAGTAGTCCAAAAGTTCAATATTGATTTTTATATACAACTTTTAGCAAACCCTTTAATATCTCGACAGAAGAAAAAGTGGAGTTATACCACTTGTGCTTTAGGGGGCTCATATACATAATTGTATCATTGATTTCTTATTAATGAAATTATCCCATATAACGATATGGTCAAAGCTTAGCTATCTTATATTCATCAAACATCATCGGGCAACAAAAAAACTGATATAAATACTATAAATTGGTATAATAAAATTGGGACGGTATATTCAGAGCTTATAATACTTAAAAAATCATCATCTTTTATACTTTTCAAGAGGCTTACTGTTTAGTGCAAACAAATACTCCTCTGCATTACTCTCCAAAAAGTAATAGATAGGTAATGCAGAAGAGATAAACCGCCCCAACTTCGCTTATCACACATTACGAACACAACACTTAGAGAAACAGAGAAAGTAAAACGGCTCAACTCAAAAACCCGCGCTTCTAAAGAAAAGTGAAAATCACAAATAAATTCAAAACACATAATTTAAAGTAATAAACAGATAAACCCAAATTCACAAAACCCAAAAGAAGTGATAACGAAGAACAACAAATCGGTAAAACACAACATCATACAAAACAAAGTGTAACTAAATAAGGAGAAGATCAACAAAACACAACTCACATATCATCAACACAGCGGAGCAAATACCCTACACAACACAAGGAATTGCACCACAGGTCAATATAGTTGCGATATACTAACACTAAATTCTAACAAATAAGAATATAAAACAATTAACCAATATTGTCAACACACACCCGTATAAATAAACCCTAAATATTATAACGTTTAAACTCAACAACTCTTTTCTTCAAACGGAATCGGCCTCATCGTCGACCTAACTCGACATTTTTGGTCCTTCGAGCCGGATAGTTTGGAGGAGAGAAGAGGAGTCACCCAGTAACAACATCGTTGGAATACACCGACGCCCAATAACAACAATACACAGTGCACCCAACAAAAAGTTTGTACACCGACCACCACCAACAACAAATAATTTGAAACACTAAAATTATAAAGATTTGAGAAATATTTTGTGCGACCCATTATTTTTATTTTTATTAAAAGTGCAAATCAGAATCAAAAATTTCAAATTTCAAATTGTGTATTTAAGCGTACTTAAATTCATTTTATTTGTCTCCCTTGAGTTTACCTGATTTTGCTTTGCACTAATTATTACATACATACATGTACCCAAAAGAAGCAGTGCAATAAAAAACATATAATTGTTTGCCGTCGGCTATTGCACTCTTCTTGTCAAAAATATTTAATATATACAAACACCCGCACCCATTTGCATGCATACGAACTAGCGATCTAGTTCGCATAAGAATTGTTGGTAGCGATCACCAATAACAGGCACTGCACACTAAAGCAAGCACCCAATAGGAAATTCGTAAGGTGACCCAGTAGGAAAAATTGCAAAAACTCATTGCAAATTTGTTTTACGAATTTATTCCCATAATTCGCCCATAGATCACAAAAATAAATAGTTTTCCTAATAAATATTAACCCGTACTCAACAAAAAAGCCAAAAAACGAAAATTTTGAAAATAAATTCAAATTATAAATTTTACTCTCTACCCTGTTTATTTAATACATACCCACTCAAATAATATTGTTTACACCCACCCAAATCATGGAAATGGAGGATTTTAAATTCACTACCACCGATTTAATAGAATTCGTGGAAGATCATTTCCATACCCAAGCTGAAGAAGAAACAGTTTACACCCTAGAAATTAAAAGAGTTACACTAAATTCGCTTTACGAGAAAGCAGAAAGGGCATATGATGCTATTCGGAGAATTTCTAGTGATACCCGCGAAACCATCGACTTCAATAAAGTCAAGGATAGATACAAGAAATCCTATAATATGTACCTATCCTGCTTAGCCTCAATAAACGAAGATGTAAACAGACGTAAAACCCACGCGTCATCCCAACCCATTAAGGAAAGAGCCTCAGAAGACTCTACAATAGATTTCGGTCCCAAGATTGAGCTACCACCATGTGACACCGATATATTTTACGGAGATTACACGGCTTGGCCCACATTTCGAGATATGTTTACGGCCTTGTATATCCGTAACCCCAGAATAAGTAATGTTGAAAAACTCTTTCACCTTACCCAGAAGACCCGAGGCGAAGCAAGAGAATCTATTAAAAACACACCCCTTACGAATGATGGTTTCATACTGGCTTGGAAGAATCTGGTCGAGCAGTATGAAAACAATAGAATGCAAGTCAACACCCAATTAAAAACCCTTCTCAACCTACCCGATGTCACTCAAGAAACAGGCTACGCCATAAAAGCCCTGCAACGAACGGTTAACAATGTGTTCACCAATTTAACCCATCTTGAGATTGACACAAAAAGTTGGGACCCGATATTGATATATCTTTGTAGTTCGAAACTACCGAAACAAACACTAGAAGCATTCGAATCTACCCTAGAAGATATTACTTCTATACCCACATGGTCAAATTTCGACTCTTTCTTGACCCATAAATATAAAACCCTCGAATCCGTATCAAATTTCAAGGATTCAGTAACAAAACCCCACTCACCCAACCTATGCACAGATAAAAGGTCCGATGAAAAAAGATTTAACCCCAGAAATAGAACCTCAAACTTTCAAAACAATTACACTTCTTCTCAACCCCATCCGGAAGCAGAAAGTTGCAAACTTTGCAATAAGCATCACTCGATTCGTGAGTGCCCCAAATTTCTAGCAATGAATGTTGAGACCCGTATTGCCACAATCAATAAGTATGGTTATTGCTATAACTGCTTAGCAATCTCACACAGCTACAAGAACTGTAATAGTAAATACTCTTGTCGCAAATGTCATAAAAGACACAATACTCTGATACATAGAGAAACTAGACCTCAACCTGAATCAACCTCGGAAACCCCAATAGCGACCAGTTCAACTCCTGATACCGCAATACCCACCCAGAACACAACCCAGCAAGCTTATACTACTACTATACAGTCCACTCAAACATCTCAAGACCCTCTCAACCGAAGTAGGAAGCAAACATTATTGGGTACTGCAATGGTTCAGATAGAACATAATGGCCAACGATATTCCGCAAGAGCACTAATTGATTCAGGATCAGAGGCTACATTTATATCTGAAAGACTTCAACGAAGTCTGGATATACCCACTTACCCTGTATCAGCCCAAGTGACAGGAATAACCAACACGGTTCTAGCAACCCCCACGAAAATTTCCAATATTACCCTTTGTTCACCCATAAACACAAATTACAAAATATCGACTCGAGCATTCATCATGAATAGCCTTTCCGATAATGTACCCACATACCCAATAAACCCAAATCTGGGCCTAAATAATCTTGGCTTCACTCTAGCGGATACCCAATTCCACAAACCGAGACCCGTGGACATATTAATTGGTAGTGACATCTACCCAAATATCCTACTAGGTGGAGTAAAACAAAATATTATAGGCTCACTCCTAGCCCAAGAGACAATATTCGGATGGATTCTGTCCGGACCCATTACACAACCCTCCAAAAACTCATCAATAGCATCGTTTCATAACACTATTAACCCGAAGAATCTACTCACTAGCTTTGGGGAGGTGGAGGAAATCCCTAAGGATCCCGTAAGTCCCAGATCTAATAAAATATGTGAAGAAAAGTTTCAAAAAACTACCCAAAATAAATCTGATGGGCGCTATATATCAACCCTACCCACTACTCGGAAGAAAAATCAAAGCGATGATCATCACAACAACTCGAAAAACCCACAGACGAACAACTCATCGTCATATAGTAGCATGCGGATTATGCGAAGATGACCACCGGTTAGCCACATGTACCGTCATCAAAAACCGCTATTGCGTTAACTGTTTAGCGAGGTCACACAAGACGGAAGGATGCACAAGTAGGAATCGATGTTCCACCTGCAATGGAAAGCACCATTCATCTCTACACGGTCACCCAAGACTACACCCAGCCAACGAGAACGAAGTTTTTGAGAATCCTAGATCTCAAACTCTACCCACAGAGAACAGGCGATCATCCTTACTGGCTAAACAGACCCTTACACACTTTTAAACCCGACCCTTAAGAGACTCAAGTGACGTTGATCAAATACCCTTTGACAACATAGTCCTCTCTGACCCTCAAACTCACAGCAAAGCATATATAATGTTGGAGATCGGAGCGGATATCTACCCACACATTACCCGGATCGTTCAACCCAAACAATGCCACCGCGGTAACCCAGAGCACAGCATTCAACTGGACCCTAACTTGCACCCTATAATGGATAAGTATACTCCAGAAATTTACTCATACCCCACTAATACTTATTTATTTCGCAGATACTGCAAGGCGGCCGGGATGTTTAGTGCAAACAAATACTCCTCTGCATTACTCTCCAAAAAGTAATAGATAGGTAATGCAGAAGAGATAAACCGCCCCAACTTCGCTTATCACACATTACGAACACAACACTTAGAGAAACAGAGAAAGTAAAACGGCTCAACTCAAAAACCCGCGCTTCTAAAGAAAAGTGAAAATCACAAATAAATTCAAAACACATAATTTAAAGTAATAAACAGATAAACCCAAATTCACAAAACCCAAAAGAAGTGATAACGAAGAACAACAAATCGGTAAAACACAACATCATACAAAACAAAGTGTAACTAAATAAGGAGAAGATCAACAAAACACAACTCACATATCATCAACACAGCGGAGCAAATACCCTACACAACACAAGGAATTGCACCACAGGTCAATATAGTTGCGATATACTAACACTAAATTCTAACAAATAAGAATATAAAACAATTAACCAATATTGTCAACACACACCCGTATAAATAAACCCTAAATATTATAACGTTTAAACTCAACAACTCTTTTCTTCAAACGGAATCGGCCTCATCGTCGACCTAACTCGACACTTACTTTGTTGGTTGTTTTAAATTAATTAATTATTTATTAAATTTTTTTGAAAAGAAAAAATAGCAAACACTCTGAGTAGAGAGCTGGCAAATGACTATTGTTCCTCCACATCTTATCGAATTTTGTAGATTTGAAGAAAATACTTTTAACGATAATTTCCATTGACTAGTAGTGCTCTTAGATCCACATATAAGCTCTTGGTAAAAATAAATTGAATTTAACCAAACAATTACTTCAAGTAATTTTCAATTATACATACATATGTGTGTGTATATTTAAGAATAAAAACATGGGTGACATATATTGAAAAATATTTTTTAAACTTTTTTTTTCAAATATATAAATAATTATGCGCTAACATTCTCTTTTTAATGTAATTTGTTAATTTAGTGACATACCTTATTTAATGAAGCTAAACATGGGTGACCAAAAGAAGTAGGAGTGGAAACACTTAAGAGCATACCAAACATATCATTTCGATTTGTTAATAAATGTGGAATGCAATGACAAAGTAATATTGCTAATAATTAGATTTCATAGAATGCAAAATTTTTTTTAATACATAGAGGAATTTTGGTATTCAAAGTGTTTTAAAAGTTGCAGCTGCAACCAAATTAATTATAATCTTCAAGCTAAATTTTAAATGAAATGATTTTTTGCTTTTTTGTTGTTATTATTTTCACATTTTATGATCATAATACATTATCAAAAATTATATATGTGCATTCTTAAAAATTTCCCCGACTAAGGTCAGTTCACAAAAAGAAGAGTGTAAAAGTTGTTAAGAAATCTTCAATTTCACATCGCAACCACGCAATCTCCATTAAAATTTTAATTGTGTCTTCTTCTATGTCGCACACGTCGCTCTACATTTTACGCTAATTTGAAAGCAATCAAATCGTCAACATTTACATACTTTACCGCACAACAACGGTAAGAAAACAAAAACAAGAGCACAAGCATATAGCTAAAATAATAATAACAACATTGCTTCCGAATGACATTAAAAATAATCGTAAATTTCAATTGTACAAGCTCGTAAATTACAGTTGACACTAACAAGTAAACATACAAGCATACTGATGGATATACACGAGTAAGTACACGAGTATTTATTTTTGTTTTTGTTTTTCACTGGCAGCAAAGCGAAAAGCGCATCAGCTGCGTTGGCGAACGTGACGTGCCTGCAAATTGGTCACAAAAGGCTAAAGTTTCTTTTCAATTTTTCAATTGAGCTGCTGGAAATGGCGGTATGATTAGCGTTAAGCAGCTGTCGGTACTGGACGGTTTGTATATATTGTCTGTAAATATGTATAGTTCTTCATATTTTTATAAGCAAGCTTTCTGATCTTTCCTTTTTATGGTATTGGAAGATCTTTTTATAGCTTTGTCACAATTCCGCTTCCGTTCTACGGGTTTAATGTGTTGCCGTTAAGCCGCTTGCGATATATTCACAGAATCTCGAATCGAAGATAAATATCTACATAATTTAAAAACAAGTGTTGAAATTTGTATGTATACTGACGAAATTATTGTATTAATGGGAATTTTCTTTGAGGCAACTTTACTCACAAATATACTAAAGATCTGAGATTTGTTTTTATATTTTCAAATTCATGATAATTATTTCTTATTTTTGTAAAAATATGCTAGAATTAATTATGAGTCATCGCTGTAAGCTTAATGAATATTTTGAGGAGAATTTGTTAGTCTAAAATGCACTTGGAATAGTGATATTATCTTCAAATGATCAAATGAATCTAAAAACGAAAACAGGTTTGTATATTTTCATGGACACCAATTGAATCTTTAAGGGGTTAGGTGGGTTTCAGTGGCTAAAAACAAGGGAATTTTTACAATTGTTTTTATATTTTGAATTTTGAATGAATTTTTTTAATGAAATATATTATACAATGTATCAAAGGTTAATGTTTAAACAATATTTTGTAAAATTTTTATTATTTTTTTTTTTTTCATCTCCTATGACGTGTATAAGAAAAGGTCTTGCGGTGGACATCATAACTCATGATTGGTTCATCTAAACACTAAACCAAAAATATTTCAATAGTACATATATATAAATCTAGTTAATGGACGAAGGAAAAAATAATATATTGAAATTTGAATTTTTGACAGAATTTAAACCAAAACATTAATTTTTTTTGTCAAATTTTCAGCATCATTGGATCGATTAAAATAGTTATAATATAAATATAAAAAAATGCTTCGTTCTAGATAATGTTAGTAACTAGTAAAATGGTATTCCAAAGATGTGTTCATAATTTGAACAAAATCGATTAATAACTTTTTGAGTTATCGTGTCCACCGGCTTGAAAATTTTAGTTTTAAGATAAATGCGTATCAAGTTTTACAATCGTACTGACGTGGCCTGATGGGCGGAACATCCAAAATGTATAACTCTTAGAATATTACTCGGATTGATTTCATATTTTTGGAACATTTTTAAACATATTGTACTATTATAAAGATAAAAAAAATTTCCATATTTTGAAATTTTGAAACCCACCTAACCACTTAATACACATGAGATTTATATTGGGAGGTATGATAATATTAATGCTTGTAATTTACAAACAGGTTGGTCGAACAGTTTTTCTATGGGAAGGATTATTTGTTCGAATGTAAAAATTGCTGACAAATTAAAAAAAAATCTATTGCAAAAGGCATCGAGAATATTTGAAATAGATTTGTGAATTTTAGGAGATTTTGCAATCAGTAATTCATGCGATTCGTCACTTTCACTTGCTGTAACGGTTTTAATATCGAGACAATGTATGAAATTATGCTCGAATATCATCGTGTTAGTCTAAACCCATTCCCTCCCATTGTACTCGCTTGGGTACAGAAAAAATCTTTTTTTTTAGCAAGAGAGTATGGGTTTTCTGTACCATTTTTTCTGTACCCAAGCGAATATAATAAAAAGGGAGCATCAATTAATAATCCTAATTTTACTTTAATTACATTATGTTTAAAATTTTGGCGAAACACAAACATCGCTTCGCCACTATGTTCACATGATTCGACTTTTTCTGACCCTTAAGGATCTTGAAATTCATATCGAAGAACATACAATGAGTCCATTGAGGTCATTAGAGGAAATTGTTCCAAAAATTGTTCATGGAAATGGGATAAGATGATGATTAAGTATAATCATATTATAAGGTAATAAAATTTGTGGCAAGGAATATGAAATTATATAATTTTTTTTTTGAAAATTATCACAGTTGAATTTGTATATTTGTTTAGTGCAATAAAATGATTTTTTTATACGCCCAAAATTTTTATTTACATATCTTGATTTAGCACAATGAAAAGTGAAAGCCCAAAAACGCGATTTCATGCATTGAAAAATAGAATAAAAAAACATTTTTAATAAAATGAAAAGTATAAAAAATGAAAGAAAAATTTACGCCTCAATCAATTGCGCTTTCAATAACAAACACACACATGCACATATGAACAAACAAGCCTGTATTATGCATATGCATTACATACATAAGTACATTGTATATCAGGTTTGTTTGCTTGTGCATGCGCACCGGTGCCGGTCAAGCAATCAGCAGGCAGGAGGTCACAAACGAGCCATGTCAAGCAGGGCAGTTAATCGACGATTACACCGTTAATGGTCTAACAAATTGACGTAGAAAACAACAACAACAACACATAGAGAGTGTTTTGTATAAAACAAAGTGAAATGTGTAATCAACGGGATTTCTATTAATCAAATGAATTGTACGAGTTTATACCGTTATATTTACAAATATATTTAACTAGAAGCTTACATGTGCATACAGACATACATGAAATTAAATCTATTTAAACGCACAGCCTTCAACTTGTTGCATTCACACGAGTGAAGCTGAAAACTCCACGTTTGCGCTATCAGTTAATAGCCTTTAACCGTTCATTAAGTTGGCTAAAAATGCACGAAAAACGACGAACTTTCTTACTTCCCCGAAAATAGCCCGTTTTTTGACTGTCATTTAAGTGCGCTGTTTAAGGCACTTTTTATTTTATTTTTAGCTTTTCGCATCAACTGGAAAATTGCTTAGACTCAACGACGCCTCCTGCAGTGTCAAGGTTAAACTATGGTATTTTTTTGCATTAAATAAGTTTCCAATTTCGCCTGAAAGCTTTGAGTGAAGGCATGAAAGTGAAAATCATGCTGCACTCCACACTTTGAGCGCTTTCATAGCGTAAGTTTGTATGTGTGTCGTGGTCTGAACTTGAACGCATTCATTCACTCGCTGCCACTAAAAAGGCTTAAGCGATCAATTATGGCTATATTTAAAATGCAATTTATTTAGACAATTTGTATGGTTGTTTTTTTAAACTTTTATATGGTCAATCAGAGGCGAAATTTGTGTGAAATTAACTATATTTAGTAGCGCTGTTGGTACATATATAAATATATCTAGATTAATACATGGCTGAACAACTTTTATTTTCAAATTTATAAGCTTACTTGGAGCTTCAAAATACAATTTTTCTTTTTATATAATACTAAAATCTGGCAATATTTTTTCAATTTATAAGCCAGTAAATTCATTGAAAAAAAATTTCACCGGAAATATGTTGAAGATTTTTTATTAAATAGAGTCAAATTAACGCCATTTATAAAATTCACATTTTTATTTGCATTGTTAACCATTTAAAATAACTAACAGACCGCACAATTACTGCGTATTTATTTGCACTTTCGCATAACTAAAGGCACTTCCCACAAAAATTGAGCCTTCACCCAGGTCGACAATCCAGCGCAACTCCAGCTGCGTACAATCGGGCATTTAGTTTCACTTTCGCTCCCCTGCGATTAACAACTGATGATTAGAAAAGCCTAACAAATGCCTAAGGCAACTTGTTAAATAGCTGTTGAAGTACACAATGGGGAGGAGTGCTGCACTAATGAAGTTACAAATGTTGGAAATAAACGCTCGCATGTTATATATATTGAGCACTAAAGATTGTCTACCACTCGCAGACTCGCATTCTACTGCCTCTTTGGCTCATTTCATTTTCATGCCTATTCGCTACGTTTCGTTATATTGCGATTTAGGCGGCCGGTTTTTTGGCCACTCGTCCGCCAATTGGGGAAAATGCGATTGTCTGCTTGTTTGGCTGCAGCCTTGCTATTTAAGCATTAAAAATGCGCTGTGGTGTCCAGAGTGTCCATGGCGCTGGCAATTTATTGTTGAATGCGTTTGCTTGCCTGTTGAACAGACGCTTTTGAAAAGCTTAGCCCGTGTGCTGGCTTAGGAATACAGTGTCTATTTTTACACTTACTTCATTTGTTGTTGCTTTTTGTGCTACCATTTGCTGTCCGAGTAAACCAATTGTGTGTGTATTTATCTAGTGTTAGCGCCTTGCTTGTTCGGTTGGTGTTCGCGCATGCGCTCTGTCTGCAACGCATGCGCATGCTTTCAGCACTTTACTGCACCCTTCCGTCACTATCACACTTAATGGGCATGTGAATTATGTCATTGTAACAGCTGCGGCTTGTTTTTTACATTTCTACATTTTATTTGCATTAAAATTTTTATTTTTATTTTAATTTCTTTTTTTTTAATTTTTATTACGAATTTCCAACACTTGCCTTTTAAAAAGCTTGTCGCTTGTGTGTTACTTTGGTATTTATTTATTTAGTTACACTTGTTGTTGTTTTTATTGTTGACACTTGCTGCTGGTTAAAACTTATTTATGCACTAAGCAAGTTGACTTATAATATTTCTATAGCTTTATTGTTGTAAAAATGTAAGTGTTGTTGTTGCAAGTCTATATTTGGTTACAATTTTTATTCATTCAACTTTCAACTTTGCTTCGCTCATTTTGTTACATATGCAAAATAACTGTACTTGTTCTGTCTTTTTACTGATAACTTTTTGTTGTTGTTATGCCTTAATGTCTCGTAGATTTCATTCGCTTTTGTGGCATTTGAAAGCTTGAGTGTTATTTTAGTTATAAGCGCTTTTTATTGTACTTTTGCCTGTCAGCGCTCAGTGTTCATGTTTAAGTTTGTTTCTTAAGTCTTTTGTGTAATCGTATGGAATTTGAAGGGTTATTAAAGTAATTTGCATCGAAACGTTTAGTATTTGTCATCGATGCATAATTAGTGGGCGGAATTTATATATGTAGAAAGTAGTTTTTAAATTTAATTTAAATTTAATTGGTTTAAAGCAAGGTTTTTATTAATTTGTTCTTTAGTGGGAATATTGTTATAAATATTTTTTAAGTAATCATAATTCATGCCTGAAGTAATCACGCAGGAAGTGACTGTGTGTTAAATAAATATTTGTTGTTATTTTTGGATTGACAGAAATCATTTCATAGGGCTTAGTGGTGTATATTATTCCTAAAAAAACTTTTCGAAACTTTTTATTGCAATATGAAGATCATATTTTTAAATGTGTGGTTTCTTGAAGAAATACAATGCTTATAATCGTTATTGTCTCATTAAAAACCTCAGTACAACAAAAAAAAAAACGCCCTATATTTTTCAAGATTTTTTTTTTGATTTTTCATTAATATTTTTTTTATATTTTTTTTTAATTTTAGTTTTTGTTTTTAATTTTGTATAAACATTTGTACCCTTCATTAAACATATGTAAATATTTGAAGCCACTTGTGTACCCATAAACTAACTAGCTGCTAGAAAAAATGTTACAAAAACAATGTGAAATGCAGGCGCAGCAATCACGCTGTGGCAACTGGCAACTCAGAGTTCCAATATAATAAATAAATTTGGCAAACAAACACCAACTGATTGCGCCCACGCCCTATTGAAAGCTATACAAATTTTCAAAGTAGTGTGATATTTTTTGGACACATTGCGAACGATATAACGGAAAAGCTAAGGAAATAATCATACCCACACTGCACCTTTAAAACTAACAAAAAACTCTTATGACCTGCGCATTCACATCTAATGTAAATATCGTACATAGAACATTATTTAGGTGATTGTATCGGATATAGCTTGAGATGGTGGTAAAAATTTACTTCGATGTATGTATATGTATATGTATGTAAGTAGAACAATATGTATCTACTTATGAATATGAGCATATAAGTGTTGCAAATAAGCTGATTTTGCATAAGTTCATGCATATTATTTTAATAATTTGGGCCACACATGCAACACAAATGACTTCCCTATAGGAAAGCTGTAATAAATTAGGAATATCTATGATTTTGGACATAATAGTCAAGTTTGATCCATATGTACTAGCTCAAACATCAAGACAGGCAGTTAAATTTGATTTCGAAATGGTAAAAATTTTTTTGTAATTCTAGAAGGACTCCAAATATCGTTTCAAAGTCATAATTTGTCTTATTTAATATGTAATTTCATTTTAAAATAAAAAAATATATGTTTTTGGAAACTAATATACCCATATTTTGCTCTAACATTACCCCCCATGTTATATTAATCAAAATATTTTTATAAAAAATTTCACAAAAAATATTATATTTTATTCCTACACGGTACATTTGCTTCTAACTGTTTTTTATTGACATGGTAATGTTGTAATTTAATTGCTAAAAAATTAGTTTAAGGTTGCACCCAAGAACCAATACCCATACCCACACACTATAGTCTATACAAAATCATGTGTGTTTGAATAGAAACAATGGGTAATCAGCGCTGTGCAAACAAGAATATAATCATTTGTCTACAGTTAAAGGGCGCCACACACTCAAATTAGTACGCCTGCACGATAAATGCGCTCGTGTGTAATATCCGCTGCCGCATACGCCGTGTCATACCCGCACCGGCAATGAGTTTGATTGTTATTACCAGCAATGGATGAACGTACCAGCTGCTGAATTGACGCGAAGTGCATGTGGCATGCTACAACAGATGTGTTGCAATGTGAACTACAGCATTGTTGCAGCTGAGACGCGATGGCGAGCACTTAACGGTGCACGTTAGGCAAGTTTCAGCGGTGGATCTAAGTAAAGAGTAACACATTGGTGTGTGTGTGTATGTGCCTGCATTTGCATGTGAACCCGAACTTATTGCACAATATACGGTAACAATATAAATCCATGACATTCTTACGCTAACATACAGGTACATAACTGTATATATGCATGAGTGAAATGTTTGTCAGTTTATGTGCTTGTGGCATGCAATCAAGCCGAAAGATCTTCAACTGCTGATAAACAAATTGCTTTTAGCTTCTGTGAATTTTATAGCTCACATCGCAGCGTCGCTTTTTGTAAAGGGTGATTTTTTAAGAGCTTGATAACTTTTTTTAAAAAAAAAAACGCATAAAATTCTCATCGGTTCTTTATTTGAAACGTTAGATTGGTTCATGACATTTACTTTTTGAAGATAATTTCATTTAAATGTTGACCGCGGCTGCGTCTTAGGTGGTCCATTCGGAAAGTCCAATTTTGGGCAACTTTTTCGAGCATTTCGGCCGGAATAGCCCGAATTTCTTCGGAAATGTTGTCTTCCAAAGCTGGAATAGTTGCTGGCTTATTTCTGTAGACTTTAGACTTGACGTAGCCCCACAAAAAATAGTCTAAAGGCGTTAAATCGCATGATCTTGGTGGCCAACTTACGGGTCCATTTCTTGAGATGAATTGTTCTCCGAAGTTTTCCCTCAAAATGGCCATAGAATCGCGAGCTGTGTGGCATGTAGCGCCATCTTGTTGAAACCACATGTCAACCAAGTTCAGTTCTTCCATTTTTGGCAACAAAAAGTTTGTTAGCATCGAACGATAGCGATCGCCATTCACCGTAACGTTGCGTCCAACAGCATCTTTGAAAAAATACGGTCCAATGATTCCACCAGCGTACAAACCACACCAAACAGTGCATTTTTCGGGATGCATGGGCAGTTCTTGAACGGCTTCTGGTTGCTCTTCACCCCAAATGCGGCAATTTTGTTTATTTACGTAGCCATTCAACCAGAAATGAGCCTCATCGCTGAACAAAATTTGTCGATAAAAAAGCGGATTTTCACATTTCGAACCGAACACTGATTTTGGTAATAAAATTCAATGATTTGCAAGCGTTGCTCGTTAGTAAGTCTATTCATGATGAAATGTCAAAGCATACTGAGCATCTTTCTCTTTGACACCATGTCTGAAATCCCACGTGATCTGTCAAATACTAATGCATGAAAATCCTAACCTCAAAAAAATCACCCGTTACATCTACTTAAAGTTATTTTTTGATTTTATTACACAAACAAATTTATCGCAATTATTTTCTCGCTGTGGAGTTAAGGCATTTTTTGTTCGAATACAGGGTGGTTAACTTGATTGAGGCCAATTTTGTCTGCAGTTTGTTACTAATGATGTGAAGCGGTTTAATAAGTGCATATTTTTTCTAACGATACTATGCTGCCCTCTATTGTCAAGAGTTGCCAATTAATTTGAAATTATTATATTGTTGTGTAAGTAGCGAAAAGAAAAAATTTAATATATATAATAATAATATTTTTTAACAGAGTTGCCATCTAATATTCGAAGAAAGTTTTATTCAAAATTTGTTGAAATATTATTTTCAAATTTCATTAAAATAAAATTTTTATTAAATTATTAAAAAAAATTTTTTAAATAAGGTTGCCACATTTTTTCTAAATAAATAAATAAATAATAATAATTTTTATAATATATTTCATTGAAATTTAAAGCCATTAAATTGTATTATATTTCGCAGAAGTATGCTCGAAACATTTACCAAATCATTAAATAATATAGCTTTTTTGACCTAATCTCAAACACCCTGTATTTATGTGAATTTATTCACTTTTCAAAAAATGCTCACCTGCGGCCGAATTTGATTGTTTTTATTCACTTAACCAAATTTATCGCATTTTTTATTAGCTGCGAGATATTTTTAGGAAGCAGCAAAGCAGTTTCTTTCACAAATTATAGGTCAGAAATAAATTTGTAGATTGCTGATACAGAGAGTGTGAAATATAACACGTTTTGATGTTATATAATTAAAGGCTTATTTAAAATCGTATATATACATATTTACTACCATTATAATGGTTTGTCATTTACAAACAAAACTTGAGAAATGCACAAACTAAAAAAAATAATTTATTTCAAACTCCTTAAATCAGAGTATTGTTCAAACTAATTATTTTTTTTTGCAATTTTCTAAAATTAGAGTACTGTTATAGTTCATATTTGGTTACTCTTTCACGGCCACACGTGCTATTCCTCTGCTTATCGCGTTGTCGCTTGTCGACAAACAACTTTTACTCACATCCAACCAAAGCTGCCAATTCGCTCCAAAAATCCAAAAAAAAGAAATATTTTACACATTTGGTTATTTAATTGATTGGTTGCATTGCGTTGAAGTCAACGATTACTTGCTCACCACTTATGGTAACTGGAGTGACAGCTGTCAAGCCAAAATAATTAAGAAACCAAAAAGTTTATGGCAAAGTGGTGCATTCAAGAGCTCTGTGCGTGTAAAGGCACAATTATTTTAACTAAGGATTATCTAAGTTAATCTCGGAGTGCGGAGATCAGTAAGAATGAATACTTGTAGATAATTAGTTAAGAACTTGATTGTGACTCGTAAATGTGCCAGAATGCTGTCATTAAAATATACAGTTCTTTAATATCATTTAAACATATAAAAATATGGGGATTATGATTTTAAACATTGTAGCGCCATCTATCGGATAGTTTTTTGTTCGGAATATTTTACTTTTAATGATATTTGGGATAAAAATATAAATTAAATGAATTGGAAAGAGAGATTACTGAAAAGTATCTATCGGATATAATTTTTTCGGAATATTCAATTTATTGAAAAAATTATATATGTGCTAGTGACCGGTCCACATTTTGCTGTGGGTAAGGTATACGTTAAATTATATTCTAGTTAACTGTTTTATAAAATGAAATTATTTAGGGAGCTACTAATTATTTGAAAATATAATCGATATCAAACATTTTTTAGGCAAATTTTGTCGGAAATCAGTGGATATACCTCACTCTTTCGAAAAGCTTATCGTTGCAAATACATACTTTTACCACATTTTATTCTGATGTCTACATTGTCCTTAACAGAAGTTAGAAATTCGGAAGGTGTCGTCGCCTACATCCACTGTAAAAATCTCTTTTGGGCTGTGACCTCGCCTATCAATTAACCACTCTTCCTTCCGTACCATGATCAAGTATTCCATATTTTATAGCTTAATTTGAAACTGCATTTTTTTAGTCGTTGCAGTAGTCCGATTTTTACCATCTACAATGCTAACTTTCTCATAGTGCCAAGGGTTAAGTGTGTCAAGTTATATTAGAATATCCAGATCAAGTTATCGATTGACCAATTGGCCAACCGGACTGGCGGATGGACATTGCGATTAAAATATGAAATTTATATATATATATATTTATATATAGATATATGCTAATCGAATGGGGAATTTAATTGAACAAAAAAATGGCAAATTTGTCTATCATAATTTCTGTTTGATTCATAAGACCGCATTCGGATTACTTCGGTGCATTTTCCAAAATTTGTACTTAGGTTTTATTAGAGGATCGCACTGCGACCTACGGTCTATTGTATCCTCATTTGTACTGAGGTTTTATGAATATTTCATCAAAGTCAGTTAATACTGTGAATTATATCTGTTTCGTACACTTGAACAAGCTTTCTTCATGCTTTTAAGATGACTCAAATTCAATTCTCCATTACTTACAGATATTTGAATTGTATTCGAATTGGTTTGTATTTCATTAAGGATGGATTATCATTTTTGTTTATTATTAATTTACCTGAAAATAAATAAAATAAAAAAAAGATATTAATTGATATAATAAAGACAAAAAAAGCGAGAAATAAGTACTATATTATATGATTGCCTAAATGCCAGAATACATCTTAAATATTTTTGTAAATTTTGAAACCAATTTTACCGCCTTTTCAGAACTTTAAATTATTACAAATTAATCTCACAATTTACCAATCTCCATACGACTAAACAAGGACTAAAATGTACAACAACAAATATGTAGAGCACTAAATTTGCATTTCAAGTTAATTAAATCTAAATAATTACGCTAAGCTTGTTTCATGCGAACACTTAAGCACAATAATATTTAGCACAGTCAGTCAAAAGTGTTTAACGTTGAAAGCTCCCACCGTCTACCGGGTGCTAGAATGCATGTATTTATTTCAGGTATGTTTGGCTTTGTCTTCCGATTTTGTACACTGCCAAGCCACGCCACGACGCTTGACTGAGTTAATGAAACCATAGCAAATGGGTGGCTAATTGCTGGGAAATAGCGCAATCAGCGTAGACAGCCAAACAAAAGAACATGAGTGTAGAAATAGCAACAACAACAACAACAAAACATAGGTGTAGCCTCTCGCGTGAGCCGACACGTATGGTAATGAATGAATTGCATATACATAGTATGTTCCTATATAATGGGCCGAGTGTATGCATGTATATTTTAAGTATGAAGAATGTGCATTACAACACCGTTTCAATTCTCAAGCTTGCTTCGGGGGCGATTAGCTATGGGAGAAGCGTTGAAAATAGCCAATCACGCGTATAAAAACAAATGCGAACACACAATAGGGTGTTAGAAAATAAAATGAAGTAAAAACAACAAGGCGGTGATGTTTTAAAGTACTCAGTAGGACATTTAGAACAGAGTGTGGATTCTGAAAAAAAAAATTATTGTATCTTAACATAAAGCAAGTCACAGCAAGAGAGCGGTCTGATTACGAAAGAGTTCTGTGATCAATTTAAAAATGTTGTATATATTATTCTACCTAAAAGATGTGGAACTTATCTGAATTAGGTTCCACAAAAGCATTTACGAATTCTTTAGGAATTTTTCTGATACTTAAATATATATAAATATTATAATAAATCATACTCCAATTCGAGTTGGACGATAAACTAACTTAAATTTAATTTAATATGAATATCAGTAAAAAATTTCCTACAGGGTGTTATCCCGCCATACTTATATGAGTCTTTATACGATAATTCTTTTATATTCATTTAGGTGTATTAGTTGCTATGATTTAAATGCATAAACTCATAATTAAATCCGTTACGAATCGTATTAGTGTCGCGCAGTTAATAGGATTTCAATGCAATTAAGCTAGTGAGACCGTATATTCACATATATTTATAGATATATAGACAAGATACCAATATTTGACATTGTGATGTATTAGATTAACTAGTTATTTATGGGTTCATGTCCACATATGTGTGGAGAATGTGTTGCAACTATTATACATATGTATGTATGGATATGTAGGTGTGTGAGTGTGCATAAATCACAGTGGTTTCTTGATTGCTGATTTATGATGATATATTATTTATATTTCAATGTAAAATTGAGGATGGGCTTGATTTCTTTAGACACCCGAACAACTTTTGATCACATGCATAACTGTGGAATGCTACCCAATGAGCTAATATGTTGAGTAATTTATATATAAACATACATAAACAAATACAAAGGCGAATGTTCGTTTGTTTACTTGTTGTTGCAATCGTAATGCCACTGCACTTAACGACCTTTACGGAAATTGTTTTGCTTGATTTTTGCTTTAGTTTGAATGCATGTATGTATTTTTATTTACTGCTTGATTAGAATGGTTGTAAGTGTTCTTTGGCATTTGCATGTGTTTACTTCGTATTTTTTTCCAGTTTTTCTTTGACTAGCGTGATTAGCAGCTTGATTTACATAAATTTGTGTCTGCGAGTTTGCTTGAAAACCTCCAATTTGGGTACATTAAATATAATCACTGTGTGAATTCGTAAATGTGAAAAATATAAAGACTTTAATGCTTAAAATTGCTGTCGTGTAAAATAAAATAAAATAAAATAAAATAAAATAAAATAAAATAAAATAAAATAAAATAAAATAAAATAAAATAAAATAAAATAAAATAAAATAAAATAAAATAAAATAAAATAAAATAAAATAAAATAAAATAAAATAAAATAAAATAAAATAAAATAAAATAAAATAAAATAAAATAAAATAAAATAAAACAAAATAAAATAAAATAAAATAAAATAAAATAAAATAAAATAAAATAAAATAAAATAAAATAAAATAAAATAAAATAAAATAAAATAAAATAAAATAAAATAAAATAAAATAAAATAAAATAAAATAAAATAAAATAAAATAAAATAAAATAAAATAAAATAAAATAAAATAAAATAAAATAAAATAAAATAAAATAAAATAAAATAAAATAAAATAAAATAAAATAAAATAAAATAAAATAAAATAAAATAAAATAAAATAAAATAAAATAAAATAAAATAAAATAAAATAAAATAAAATAAAATAAAATAAAATAAAACAAAATAAAATAAAATAAAATAAAATAAAATAAAATAAAATAAAATAAAATAAAATAAAATAAAATGAAATAAAATGAAATAATATGATATAAAATGAAATAAAATAAAATAAAATAAAATAAAATAAAATAAAATAAAACAAAAAAAATAAAACAAAATTCAGAATTCTTGAATTTTTCAAATTTGGAAAAAATAATTTAATTCAAGAGAATAACGTCCTAAAGAAGTTTCTAAGGTACTGAATTGTAAATTTTCGAATAATTTTGGCACAAAAATAGATATTATCGATTACAATTGTAAAATTTTTGTGAAATGAAGAATTTTATTTAATACAAAGTTTACAATATTCGTAAATATTATCAGCAAATTTTCTATGTAAAGATATTATGACAAAAAAATAAAATATATAAAGTATGAATTATTAGTTAAATCAAGCTAATTACTGAAAAAAAAAGAAATAATAATATTTATTATAAGTGCTCAAAATAGATGAAAATATAACATTTATATATAAATAATAATTTTCATTGAAATCAATACCTATTTTAGATCAATATTTATAGCTTTTTTATTTAAATGAAAAACCAATTACAGTCAATAAGCACACCCTTCGAAATAAATCAACTGTCAATCGTGTGAAATAAGTGTATCAACTAAACTAATTTGTTCACACGGTACTTAAACAAACAACAACAAAAGCGAAAGAGTCACCGCACAACGATTAGCAAGTACTTACGCTCACACTAAAGTTTACCTACCAATATTTAACTACATATTTATGTACAGTATGTTTGTATGTAACCCTGTAAATGTGTGCACACTTCATTTGCCATGTAAACACACGATTTGAGCGCCGCAAACCTCCCGCAGCTTTGAACTTGAACTTGAAGCAGCTTTTACCAAAGGCAGCAAAGCGCACACAACAACAATAAATGCAAATACAACAACAAAAGTGTGTCAGCAGCGTCATCATAAAGTGTGGAGCCTATCAATACAGCAACAACAACAAAAGAGAAGAAGAAGCAATTACAAAAACATAAATAAATAAAACATGACGCGGCGAAGATTACCAACACGCATATATCTAGCAACAACAACAAGCACACGTGTGTGCATATGTTTGTATGTATGTATGTAGACTATATTTGGGCTGTGACGGCAAGCATGCGCAAATCATGCGTGCGCCAAATCAAACAACAACAAAGTCGAGGAGTTGAGCTGCGAAAAATTCGAAAATGCGAAAAAGGAGAACGACAGAACGACAGCAGAAAGGCAGGCCGAAAACAAATAACACCTGTAATAACACTGGTGGCCAGCTGAGGTGTTGTAAACAATGACAAATAAACAACAGCAGCAACAACATGTGCTGACAACAAGAAGCCATGCTCGCGCGCAAAGAAGATGAAAAAGCTAAAAAAAAACAGTCACATAGTCCAGCACAGCCCAGCAGGTGCATAAGTGGAGCCAAATGTCTCACACATGTATTATTATTGTTGTTGTTGTGCTGGCTATTTGTCTTCCGTTGACTTATGGCGACACATGTAACGCCATCACTTATTAAGTTGTAACTTTACGAGACATTTACGGCAAAGCGCTGCGCTGCCGCAGTAGCTTTAGACATTACAACAACAAAAAACAAAAAAATATGAAGATAAATGTTTTGTTTACATTTCGAATGCGTAAACGAAGCGAGCACAAATGAATTTTGCCACCTCCTTCGGCAGCATTAGATAAATTAACGAATTTGAATAACGAAAACGCGTCACAAAGCCGTGTGTGTCTTCAGTTCAAATGCCGCTAGGCAAAGCGTTAACTTTAGGCCGTATGCGTATGTTTACGCATGCGCGACGCAGCTAAATGACTCGCCTGCCTGCCTACGTTCATTCATAATGCGTTTGAATTTATGCGTATGTAAATGAATGTTTATTCGGCAATAAGTTATTTTTAATTTTTTTTCGGCCTTTTTTGAGCTTCATAGTTAGTAGTTTGATGCCACTTGGGTGTTTTAAATAGGCGTTTAGCATAAAACGTTTAGCGGTAAATTTTTATTGCTTACTAATTTAGAGGTGTCAGCGTGTTAATAGTCATAAGCGTTTAACGGTAAAACATAAACAAAGTAATTTTATGTTTAAATAGGGAAAAATTAAACAAATGGCTTACAGCAATGGTGCTTATGAGATGATTTTATAAAGCCGGAATTTATAGCGATTGTTATTTAAATTGAATCCATTTTGTGTTATTTCAACAAAGCGCTTTTTTGATAATATGAAAATTGTGTGGTATAAAATTGCATTTGTATCAATTGTGTTAAAATTTTTGGTTAGTTTCAGACAGTTGATTTCCATTTTATGACATAAAAACTTTACAAATTGTCTTCAGAAAGATATCTGAAGGAAACTTTCACTCAAACTTCTGTATTGTTATTTTTGATTTTTTGCGAACAAAAGAATATTTTAATAAATATGCATATATATTTTCACCAAGTAAATTATTCACCTATATTTATATAAATATATTAGTAATCGTGTGATAAATATGATCTGAATATTTGCATATACATATAAAGCATTAGGAACTGGTTAAGTTACTTTTTTCTGCCTGAATTCATTACAAGGGAGAAAAGGCACAGAAAAACATAAAAAAAAATTCAGTAAAATGGAAAAAGATATAATCTTCACTTGTTTTTATAGAAATTGGGGCAAAAAATTCTTTTTTTTTTCTGAGAAAAATTTTCTAAACAATTTCTATAAGCTATACAGCGAAAATACGCTTCAGTTGCACTTTGAAGTAACAATGATATCCCTTACACACTTATGAGTTGCCAGCTCATTAAATTTTCTATTTATTTTGAAAGCTTTTAACTAAGTTGAAATCTTTAAATAAGTTTTCCAGAGCACACTTTCATTAATAGCGAATTTTTAAGCTTTTTAAAATGAAAAAAAAAAAATCACATATGTAATTTAAAAACTTATTTTCAATTCAAACAAGCAATACTTTTTTATTATGCATACAACAAGCATTAAATATTCATTAAGTGTGTAAACATGTTTGCTGCAACGCACCAAAAATGGTAAAAGAAAACACCGAACTAAATGTCTTTATATGAAAATTCATGAACTTCATCCTCGCCATAGATATTGCAAACAATGGCGCCATTGTGTTGGCGAATGTCGCTGCCAGCAGCAATTTGGCCAAAACCGAGCATCCACAAATATTTTGTTGTTGAATATGTATGCATGCTCCTCACACCATAAGAGACACCACCTGACAGCCGCACTGCGGACTTTAGTGATGTTGCTAGTGGCAAATGCGGTTTAGTGGAATAATAGCGTATATTTTCGTATAATTTTGATATAAATATTGCAGTTCATATGAAAATGCAACATACTTTAAAAGCAACAACAAAAAACTAAATATTTTGAACCAGTTGGTTTGGACCACTTTGTGCTGGCTGAGGCCTGCCGTTGTTTTGACAGCAGCTGAAGTCGGCAAATGTCAATTGAAAAAATTGCCCATGACATTTTTGGCAAACAAGTGCACAAAAGCGAACAATAACAACAACTCTATGTTTGCCTTTTTATTTCTTTCTTATTGGTTTTATATATATTTTTTAATTCTAGTGCAGTTAAGCCATGCAGCAGCCCCAAAAATTCCATTGACAACATTTTGTTGTTGTTTTTGTTGGAATTCTCTGCATGCTTCTCATATTTTCACAGTCACGTTTTAGTTCATAATTGTTTGCCAAAAGAAACTTGAAAAAATCGTTCACTTTGGGTATTATAAATCTCAGTGTTTATGGCAAAATTAATGAAATAATTATAAAACTGGCGTTTAGGCTTTAATTATTTTCGTATAAAATTGATTGAAGCTTCATAAATTATGTTATGGTCATTTTGGAGAGCATAAATGTTTTAATTCTTTCCAAATATGGGTTGGAATTTCGCGGAATTATTTATTTTGTGGTACGGCAACTACCTTTTATGGGCATAAATTAGTTCAAAGTTTTTTTTGTGTGGAAAATAGGTTAACTAAATTATACGCTTTGTTCTGTTTTAATAAATAATAAATAGTGATTCATATAAAATTTTAGTGAAAAAAATTATTCCATTCAAAAATGTACACTCAAATATTTTAGTGTCGAAAGAAGTTGAAAAATTTTTGAGCGTATTCCTTAGAAAAAAAAAAAACGTTGTATGTTAGTAGTATTCATAATATTATTTTATGTTATTTTATTTAATTTAATTTAATTTAATTTAATTTCATTTAATTTCATTTCATTTCATTTCATTTAATTTCATTTAATTTAATTTAATTTAATTTAATTTAATTTAATTTAATTTAATTTAATTTAATTTTATTTTATTTTTTATATAATAATTTGGAATATTTTTATATACACTCTAGTCAATACTCAAAGCAAAGTTATTTCCTTTAATTTATTATTGTTTTTGCGTATTTATATATATGTTTTATTGTATTATATTATTTATTAATATATTTATTACACATTTATATGTATTTGAATACGCGCAATCGTACGTAGGTGTGCGTGTTAGTTGCCATTAAATTTACTTGTAAATCTCAAGGTGAACCTAAACAAATGCCGAAGCTGGAAATGCCCGCAATTGTTGTTGTATTTAACTAAGTTTTATGCTAGAAACTAGTTTAATGTTGGCCAATTACATCATAAGTGCTTTAATGCTTTCTGTTTTTGCAAATATTTCTATGGAGGAAATGAATTGGCAAATATGCCGTACAATAAACTAACATTAACTTTTTCATTCACAACTTGTTTTTGTTGTTGGATTAAGTAAGGCAAATAATTGTAAAATTATTATATGGTGCATATATGAGTTGTATTTCAAGTTGGTGGGGCTTAATAATACATGAAAAGTAAAAATTTTATAAAATTTAGCTGTGGAAATTAGATGTGACTACGAAAGCTAGAAATAGTAAATATTTAAAAAATAAAAAAAAAAAAAATAAAATATGTTTATTTTGACAATTTTTTTCTCTCGCTGCAATAATAAACACCCACTAGCCGCTGAAATATTCACACAATTCCCTCAATTTGTCATTTTTTTTAATTTCACCTAAGAAAAGTGAATGAAAGTACACGTCAAATTAATTTCACTCCCACAGTCTAGTTGACGTGCGATTAACGGTGCTGCTTGCCACTGACTGTGCAAAGTGATTAGAGAGGCAAGACCAGTCTGTTTTGTGCTTGTTAATATTAAGTAAACATATGTCAGCATGACACTGTAATTATACTCCCCAGTTACTTCACTAATTTATGACGCACGCCTCTAATTGGACAATTGAGATGAGTAGGTTATTAGTCTACGCTGTTACTCGGTCAACAGGTTCTGAAAACAATTTATAATTGGGAGTAAAAAGTGGTGGAATTGAAAAAATGCTTTTGAAATAAGTTATTATACTACCGTTTTTTGGAAAATAGGTCGCAAGATTTGAACAACAACAATTTTGTATAATTTTTTTTTTCGAAATTAAAAATTTTAATTATTCAATTATTCTTGTGAAATGGCTGTCGACTTTTGAAGGGGTGGGACTTCAAAATAAAATTACATTAAAAATAGACAAATGATAAAAGCAAAAAAAAAAGATAATTAAATTATCTGAAAATATTACTAATAATTTTATTTATTTTAAATCTAAATTATTAGATACTTTCCCAAGCTTTAAGTCAATAAATTCAAAAATTCGAATGCTAAACGAATGTCGCTTATGTTGTTGACATTTTTATTTGTGTCAACTGTTAAGGGTTAAGTGTCATGTCGTTAGGTTAAGTATGTGAGTTTACTATTGGCAAAAAATTGAAAATAGTATTAAAATAGTATACTGTATAAGCCATTGCTTATAATGCAAGTATTTGTGACAAAAAATGCTGAGTAAGCTGCTACACCCACCAAACAGGGAGTGAGCTTTATTTATGTGGCCAGAAAAATGCAAGCGCTATAAAATATAGTATTAGTGCAAGCGCTTTTTGGGGCTTAATTTTGATTTTATTTTTGCAAATTGTGTGTGATTTTTAATTGCTGCATGTGTCACAGAGGTGTGTGAACATTACGAAATTTATCTGGATTTTGGTATACTAATATATATATGTAAAGAACTACCTATAGAAATATTTATTTTAATAAAATTATTTTTTTTTTAATTAACTAAATTATTACATGTTTTTTTATTTTTTTAAGTTAACATAACTTTTTTTATTTTTAGTTTTCTTACTTTTCTTGAAAAGATTTTTTATTTAATTAATTTAAATAAATTTTTTTTAATTATAATTTTTTTTTTTATATTTTTAACTATTTTTGAATTTTTGTTTTTAGTTTTCTTACTTTTTTTGAAAAGATTTTTTATTTAATTAATTCAAATTAATTTTTTTAATTATAATTTTTTTATATTTTTAACTATTTTTGAAATAATTTTCATTAAAATTAAATTTATAAATAGAAAAAAAATTGCTTTTATATTAATTATAAACAATTATCGCATTGCTTGTAGTACAGGGTACCTTAAATTCAAGTTTATTAAAAAAATATAATTATACAGTACTAACTGTATTAAATATTATATGAAATAGTTTTGATGGTCAGTCAATAATTAAACGCTTCACGCTTCACCAACGTTTGTTTACACTTAAGTATTCAGTAGGTAGGTTACCTAACAGTGCGTTATTGACCGAGTTATGACAGCCGGTGCAAGCATTCTTGTTGTTGCGGGTATTGGTGCATGACAACTGAACGAAAGGTGTCATGTGAGAGACGCACTGAGAAGATTTATTATAAAATTTGAAGACTTTTTTAAAGGTTAGCAGCGCACAGTAGAATTTCTGGGAAGCTTTGAGTGAACTAAGTTAAGAATTTGGATGGGTAACTATAAATCAGTGCTTTTTTAGCAGTTGAAAAATATTTTCGGAATTTACAGAATTCACATAAAATTTAAAAATTTTGGAATTCATAAAATTTTCTCTTAGTTATTTTTCTTCATAAAAAATTTCTTCGAATTTCTTTGCCAACACCATGTCCTCTCATAACATGGAAATCTAACATTTGGTTCACTTGTTATGCGAGTGAAATTTAATTTAATTTCGTTTAAGTAATAAAAAAAAATGCAATAAAAAATCCGGCAGTACAGCCGCGGTCAACGCCAAGCCGTTAAAACTATGTAAACTCACACACATAACTATTTATGGCAAGAGATTGCGTGTTGAAAGTGCTAAAGTTAAGTTATGTGCAATGAAAATTGTTATAAATTTTATTTATGGTGCAACAATTTAGTGCAAAAATAGCAACAACAACATTTCACATTGAAGAAGCAGCTAGAGTTTAACCACAATGCGGGCAAGTGAAATGGAAAGTGGCAGATGAGTCTCAGAAAAGCAAAAGCAAAACAGAAATGTGTAGGAAAGAAATATATAAAGATTTGATATTTCATATATTTATGCGAAAATCTGTAAGTACATGTGTATAAATGTGAGTGAAGCGCTAAAAAGCGAAAGTGTGCTGAGGTAAATATGAGAAAAAAAAATTTAGAAAAATGTTGCAGACAATAAGTGAAAAAATTGTAGATTTCGTGCGTGGCTAAAATATATTGCACTACATTTTTTGTGCGATTGCGAATATTAAAAAAAAAAATTCATACATTTTTTTTTATAAATTTTTTTCATACAAAATTTTTTTTTTATTAAATTTTTCTTAACTTTTTTTTTTGCGTTTATTTCACATTTTGAACGCTTCATTTAACCCACATGCAGGCAATTTAATTGCCACTTTTAAGCATAGCATTTTTATCTTAATGAAAATGAAGGAAATTGCGTAACATAAAATATTTGCCTTTGCGGCGTAATATTGTCGTTAAATGAAAATAAAAACCTAGCATTGTGTCTGTCTGTCGGAAAATTATAAAATTTACTAACGCGCAGTGACAGTTTTTGTCTGCATGCCATTGGCGTAGAGAGTGTACAAGTACATACATAAAGAGACACGCATGTGGTAAGCCGCAACTTGCATGCGCCAAAGCGAGGAAACTAAAGACTTAAGCAACGAACTTGTATGGCTGCAGGGAAAACATGCGGGCAATTAAAATATGCTGAGGCATTTTTTTGATTTAGAGAAATATATTTGGAATGTTTATTGACAAATATGCAATTGACAGAAATTTTTGTTAATAAAAATAAGACATTTTTAGTGACTACAACGCAAGCTGTGCGAGATCTTTGATAAAAAAAAGTTGAAAAATATTTAGTTTATCGCTTTTCAACTTATTGCGCTTCAAACTGCAGTTAATGCTAGATATACCACCAGTTGACTTCCGCATGCGGAAATCTAACATAAACTAGACTATATACTATATACTCACTGAACTCTATACTAACATTTCGTGTAGTGTGGGAATCTGTGTTGGCGCAATAGCGTGAGAATACTTCGAGTTTAATAATTGATATTCTATTCTTTACCGTTTATAATAAGCGGAACGTTTAAAGTAAAACACATGCACAAACATACACACATATATATAGAAGTCAGCAGACGCTCATAAAAACGTGCCCACATCTCTGGGCTGTGCACTAAGTAATTTAATATGTGTTTATATGCCATATATTATTTGAAAAGAAAAAAAAACAAAAACAAAAAACAACAACAACAAATTGAGCGCTTAACTAAATAGTGTAAATAATTGATTTTAGTTTAACTTTAAACTATCTCAAGTACATATATAAGTATGTATGTATATATGTATCATGGTATTTAGTACAAGTGAGTGCCTGATTTGCATATCTTGTAGTCTGAGGCTAAGTCACTAGTATTTATATTTGTTTGTAATTATGAATGTATTTAGTAAAATTACTCTTTGTGTTCAGTAAATAAATTATAAATAATAACTGTATAAGGTGTGTTCAAGTGTTGTTGTAAATTGAACTTGTTTAAAACATATGTAAAAAGTATTATAAGAAATCATTAAGTGATCACAAAATATAGAATGGACCTAAAATAAAATGTAGGAAATATACGATTTGCTTGATGCTGAAGACATATAATGATATCTGATATGGTATCTTCATAGATCTATTTCTTATAAGGCAGTTGCCTTGACAGTTGAGTCTAACTCATTGGAATGGATTCATATTGTAATACGATCATCACGTGATTCTAATAAAATTAAAATTATTTGAGCATTATTTTCTGCCGCTAAAATAGTCTGAGTCTCAATTTAATACAGAAACGACAATATGCAGTGGTAATGATGGTTGAAGTGGTGGAATGTTGGGTTAATCAAGTAGTACGAAAATATACAGGTAAACTTATAACGATTTCTTGAGAGAAGTTTGATACAATTTTTTTTGCAATCGAATTCTATAAGGTTTTTACAAATATTCAGATGTGATGGAATATTTTAAAGTCTCTGCTTTTTCCACAGTATTTTAAATGAATGAGAACTCATTGGCAGACCAATTCATCCTGAAGATCTTGTTATTCCGGAGAAGTCTATACAATCCTTCAAAATAAAAAAATGTCTCGAAGAAGGTTGAAAACGACACCATGGATAAGCCAGCCGGCGGAAGACCTGTGACAACGAATACCGATCAAATCATTTAAAACATCGAGTTAGACCGGCGTGTGACATCTCGTGACAGCTCCCAGGAGATGGGAGTTAGTCACCAAACCATTTTAAACCATCTACTTTAAGTTTGGGTGTCTCATGGTTTGACGCAAAAAAACCTTCTGGACCTAATCAATGCCTGCGATATGCTGCTGAAACTGCGAACAACTTGACCGCTTGAAGCAGTCGATCGACCAGAAGCGTACAGAGTTGGCCAACAGCAAAAGTGAGTCGTCAGAAGCTACGGGAGCTCGGATGGGAAGTTTTATTGCATCCACAATATAGCCCGGACATAGCGCCAAGTGATTACCACCTGTTCTTGTCTATGGCGAATGCCCTTGGTGGTGTAAAGTTGAACTCAAAAGAGGCTTGTGAAAAGTGGTTGTCCGAGTTCTTCGGCGCATATGTGAACCGATCACTGTAATACTTTTTATAAAGCATAGAATAAAGAGCAAAAATGCGGAAAGGAGATATTTGCCAAGCAATATGTATGTGAATTTATTGAACAGGGTATGTTACAGAGCAGGAACATACAGTAAAAACAGCGATATTTTTATGCTCACATAAAGCGCACATAAAGCCCACAAAGTTAGTTGTGCTTAACATAAAACACCATAAATATATGATTTATACTATTTATTATGTCTAGTTTAGGTTAAGCCGCATTCTTTTCCATTTCTAAATTTAATTAAATCAGTTCTTGAGCCGTAATTCAGTTCTAGCATGATGTAATTATGCTATAAGATTAACAACACAGACTAAGTGCTTTGTCACCAAAGTAAATCATAGCCGTTTTATGCACTAGCATAGACTTTACTAACTATCCGCCATAAAACAAGCGTTCGCATTTCATTATGAATGCAATAATTCGTTCTACTTTTAATTACAAAATTTTTTTTTGCCACCTAGCGTTGCGTTAATTAAAACAAGACATTATTTTAACGCCATTTAGGTAACAAGTCTTGTATTCAAATGAGTGCGCGAGCGCTACCTGTTCTAAGCTTGATAAGCAAAATGACAGTTATTTACGCGACAAATAGAATGTAAAAGGTGTCTACAAAGAAATCGAAGCTTAGCAACAGGTGTCTTTTGTGTAGAAAGAAAGGAAATGTTGCTGGTGTTAGTAGAGGAAGAAAATGGCATTTAATAATGACTATTAAAATAGAATTGAAAAATAAAAATAAAAAATAAAATATAAAAAATATTTTACATATAACCTACAGACACACACACACTTTTGTTGCAAGTGTTAGCCTAACATGTGTAAGCCGCGAAAATTCATAAGCAAGCTGGCCGTTCTTAAAAAATCATGTCACATGCCGATGCGTGTTTGAATATATATATATACATATGTATGGAAGTATATATGAATATATTGCCTTCAGCCACGCTAGTCACCTAAATCAATGCCTGTAGCCACTATTTGGATTAAGCAATTGTGGGGACACTGTTTTTGCGCCACCGCTGCTCTACTAGTGAATGGCTGTATCGGACTGGCTGACTACTGTCGGTTGTCACTTGCGCTGTTGTTGCAATTTTGATTTGTTGTTTCTGCGTTTTTTGTTTTTTTTTTTTTTTTGGTTTTTGCTTTCAACTAACACTTATCGCAGCTAGTCAACAAGGCTTATTTATAACAAATTATGTGGTTTAATTAAATTGTACGACATTGTTTATCTATAAACATGCTATACAAACATATGTTGATGGTGAATATGTGCGATTATACATATATGTATCTATGTATGTATGCATATGTGTATGTCTTGCTCGAAAATATGCGACATGTTGAAAATGTTGTGTTCGTTGAACGAAACGTTGGAATTATGAAAAATATCGAACTTGCTTGCTTATTAAATAAATAATTGAGCCGAATCAAATATGTTGCATTAGGGGTTTTATATAAATTTTTGGTTGACTCTTAAATATTTAATATTTAAAAAATTATTATTTTTTTTTTAATATTTAGAAGATATTATAAAATATTTGGCTGATTTTTTAAACTTAAATTTATATTTATTCAAAAAAATATTTTAATATTTTTTTAATAAATTTAATAAATTTTTTTTTTGATTTTATAAACTTAAATTTATTTTTATTCAAAAAAATATTTTAATATTTTAATATTTTTTTAATAAATTTAAGTTTTAATATTATATTTTTGTGCTAATTTTGGAATATGATATTTAGCCTAAAACTGAGTCTTAAAATGCTTTTTTATTTGTAAATTTCAGAAAAATTAATTAATTTTTTTTAAATTAATGATTTTTTATAACTTTCACATTAGGGTGCGGTTTATATACTTTTTATCGTCCAACATAAATGTTGATACATTTAAAATTTTGAGATGTAGTTTCTTAAATAATTTAGACAAATGCTTTTTTAGTTCAATTGGTTACTTTTTTGCATTTTTATTGGGTTTTGTGGTTATATTTTTTTTAGATTTTTATCAAAACTTTAAAAATATTTTTTAAATATAAGTTACATATTATATATGCAGAAAAGGAGTAAATTTTTAAATTATATTTAAAATTATATTAAACAAAAATGTGTAAAATTAAAGATTTCTAAATAGCTGGAATTTGATTAAAAAATTATAAAAATTCTATAAGAAAATATTAACTGTTTTTCATAATTAATTTTGTAAAAAAAAATTTTTTTTAATTAAATTTTTTTGTTATTTTTTTAAATTAATTTTTGTTTTAAGTTCAAAATTCATGTTTCCCTTAAATTGAGTTTATCTGCATACAAAAATTAAATTTACAAAAGTTGCAAAATTGTAAAATTAAAAATAACTTGAATTTAATTAGAACCACCCTAATGCGCCAACAGAAATTAAGCAAAAATATAGCCAGATTGTGCAAATTGCCATGAGGACACATAAATAAATAGGCAAGCTAGCACTTTTAACTCGCATGTGTACATATCAACATTTTTATTAATTGCTCACAATTTGCAATTTAGCCGCATTGGCACACATGAAATGTAACCACAATTTTCGTCTATTGAATTACTATTCAATTAGTATGCTAGTTTTTCTTTAATTATGCTTAATTGACATTAATAAGCTGATTGGGTTTAACCGAAAAATACAACGCTGAGTGTTTTATACACAACACAACTCAAAGAGAAGTTGACACATTTACGGCTGCAACAATTACAACCCGTTAGTGTAAGTATGTACAAACGGTAAATCGCAAACTGCATAAGCGAACGGTAGAATGTAATACAGCAGCTTAGCACAAAATTTTGTTGAAAAAAATATAATATTTTCGAAATAAGCGTCACCTGCCAACGCTAAGACAACAAAATGGGAACTAACGCCATAAATTAGCACACGAAAGTGTGGATGTCAAACCAGCCGACAAAGTATAAACAAAATGCATTATTTATATGTAGACTGCAAAATTCGAAAATTAGCAGAAAATTTAGCAAAAAATTTATTTTTCCACAAGCAGAATGCCAGAAAATGTAACAAATGGCGACTCGCATGGCGATTGCATAATGTTGCATGCAATTCAAATAAATATAAAATGATAAATAAAATAAAATAAATGTTCAACTACATGCTGCACAAGTATGTAAATATAGTTTAGTACATTTTAAGGTTGTTTAGACGGCGCGCAAGTGTCGGTGTTCAAATATATATTTTGCTACAGCATTCGTGTTTGTGCTGAATAAATTTATTTGAGCGCGAGCCCAAAAGGCACCGACGCTGACTAGCACAGACTAGACAAAAAAGAAAAAAAATACAGAAATATGTGTGTATATATAGAATAATAACACAAATAAAAGCAATAACATTTCCCGCAACACGAAATAAATAAGAAATAAAATGCCAGACAAGCAATAAAAACAACAACAAACAACAGCAAAATTTACAAGTTAGCTGCCTAAGTCACTAAGCTAATGCATACTAAACTAAAGCAAACTAGTCGCAGCAAGCAGTCACACAGATCAGCCAGTTAGCAGGCCAACTAGCTAGCGAGCTAGACAGCCAAGCAAGCAACCAGCTCTGCAGTCAAACAGCCAGTCAGTCAACCTTCCAATCAACCAAAACCAATAATGAAATCGAATATTTGAATGTTTTCTTTTATTTACCGCAAATATTTCCTACATTCATTGCGACTTTGACGCTGTTCTTAAACCATAAACACACACACACATATACAAAGCAAATACAGACGCTTGCAGCGAAAACAGCACAAATTGCAAAGGCGGCGTTAACACACATTGTTGCATGTAGCATATGCTGAGTGCTGTTGTTGTGCCCATACACATTGTAGGCTAAGCACGTATAGGCTTGTGCTAGACATAAATTGGCTGCTGCTGCGGACTGCAATGACAGGGCTTGCATGCTTGTGAAAAGCAGTTGAAATGGCAAACATGCGCCAATAGAATTAAGAAATAATACTAAAAAGAAATTAAAATTTTAGCACGAGTGTGAGTCCGCTTACTATGTATAAGCAACACTGGTCAAAACTGTGTCTATAAATCGTGTCGAATGCTGAAATTCAATTTACTTATATTTTAATTGACGTGTGGATTGATAAATACGCTTTAAAATCTGGCTACAAGCATGTTCATAGCGTATTTTGTGGCAAGTAGGTGGCTAGACGTGTTGCTTGCGAGTTGAAAGGCATATACTAATTTACAAAAATGACATAAGAATTGCATTATATGTACCACCAGCCATATTAAAAAATGAGAAATAAAGGCGATGGTGTTACGATGTCTTAATCCATCAGTTAAAGATACAGAATTCTCAGACATACATTGACCTCAATAACTAAGAACTAGTACTACTAGAATTAATTGCTTTATAGTATTATTATAACCACTAGATCCATTGTTGACCTTCGCTAGATATTTGGAGACCTTTTTCAGAAATAAGAGCCCAAGCGCTGGACTTTTCGATGTCAGTAAAGTTGAACGAAACGAATAATGAATATACTACATAATTCATTACAGGGTGCAATCTTCAACTTTAACATGCAATCCTGTTTTTAAGGTCTAAGGTTATATGAAGATTTCTCATAGCTTTTTAACGCCTTTTATTTGATGTTGGCCTGAAAGCTGTCTTCGAAGCGATATTGATATGTAGTAAATTTAAGTATCTTGATCTACAAATGATAGCCACCTTTTTTAAAGAATATTTCATTTTCACCATGTGGTGAGTTTCTTTTCAGTAATAGTAAAAGGTCTAAAAAAATTCATTGAGCTAGTTTCAATATTTCTCTAAGATCATCTTTTCGATATATCGTTTTTTGGAGATCTGATTCTTTATTGGAACTCGGTATGTCCTTAGAGTTCTTTTACCAAAACAATAGTTTAAACTAACCCAAAAATAAGAGAGTATAGATTTTATATGCGACGATCTCGCTTCACATTTCAATACAATTTGACTTGAGTTAGAAATCAAAAAGTATTTGAGATTTCAATGTGATAGGTATGATATTTGACTCCTGAATGGATCACGTTTTGATGACAATGTTTATATTAAGGAGCATAGATATTTACTGTCATGGACTTTTTTATTTTTTTATTTTGGCAAGATATGTGAGGCGTTCGGGTTTTCAACACTCAATAATGAAATCAATGTGGATCAACTGCTTTATGACCGAAGCGAATTATAATTTTAATTTTCTGAAAGAGGGTTTTTGTATTACTTTATATCAACTTACAAAAACTTTCCAGCACTAATGGTCCGAGAAAGGATTTTGTATAATTGTAGTGAACTTGCCGACAAAATTGTTGAATAAGACTATCTCAGGATTACCTTATTCAAAATCTTCTCATCATAGTAAAATATGGGAACAAAAATAATTCTGTTAGAAATTTCGAGATAAAAGAAAAGATCTATGATCCAATGTGAGCGTTGTTCATTCACGGGGTTTTGATAGGTTTCTAAGAAAAGCAGCAGAGGAACGCTATGGCCCGTATATTAATAAGATAATGGAGAATTAATAATGGATTATTGAAGTATAGATAAAGTATTATGGAAGGTTGTCGGAACAAGGTTAAAATTGTAGATATAAAAAACCTTAATATAAGCTTTTATGCTTCTTAAAAAATAAATAATATTATTTATTTGTTCTAAGAGTCACAAGTTGGCTTAAAAATAAGATTGCCGAATAAATTCTTAAATTACGATTAACTTTTGCATTATCACCTTGAACAGACCAGTATAGTCTACGAAGAATGCCTCTCATATTCTTATGTCAGTACTACCGTTAAGCACGAACTCATAAGAAATGCAAATATCTATGAAAGTGGTATATGCAAATCAAAAACACACATTTCCATAGCACTACTTACACTTACACTTACACTTTCCGTGACACACTTTATGGCAAAAGTAAAAAAAAAAATATGAAAACAGCAGTGGATACATGCGAAGCCAACACATTTTGCTACGGTAGCCAGCAACTGCAAGGCAATTAACCTATGCAATTCGTGCTTGGAAGAAGAAGGTAAACAACAATGTGAAGATGTGGCAAAAAAGAAAAGCTGTTGCAAGACAAGAAAAAAAGGAAAATATGTGGCATTAGCCAAGAGTTTATATAGTAAATATATATACATATATAATATATATGTATGTATATATGTATACACTATATATAGTTAGTTATGTGCAGTTATGCGTCGATTTAATAGTCTCAAGCACATTAATAGCGCTGCTACATTGTAATGTTATGTTGGCTTGTATGTGTGTGCGTGTCGTATCGGTCTAATATGCTTGACTTGTTTTGCTAACTTTTTTGCGGCTAAACGACGGCGCAGACAAGGTACAGAGGTGTACATTTCGTATGCTGCTCACTTTCTGCTGTCACATGAAACGCATTTCGCGCATGCAACAGCAAAGATGCCACACAGCTATAATTACTACAAGTGTGTGTGTGGAATCCACAGTGCTGTGGCATGCCACAGTGGCCCACTATTGTTCATAAGGCAAGGCAAAGGCGCTGTGTTTACTACATACAAGCACACTTGTACGAGTTGTCACATATGGCAACGCTGTGCATCACGTTAGTGGGTCTCCACTCTCTAAGCTTGTTTTTGTTTACATCTTTCTGCGCCAGCAATTGACGTTGGCACGTTTTGGTTGCACGTACAAGTGGCAACGGCACACATGCTACAACTACACCAGCGCCATAAAATATTGGCGCACATGTTCACTAGCGTTCATGTGAGTGCTGTTTAGGTCTGTTACACTGACCCAGTATTTTGATTTGCTTGTCACTGCTGGTGATTGCCACAGTTACGAGTATTTGTTATTGTTTTTATTTTCTGTGATTTTCTTACTTTAGCTTTGGCTCTGGCTGCATTTGGCTTGGCGCGGCTTCATTGTTAAGCGCCGGTTTTTTTTGCTTTTGCTGCCAATGCTAACGCTGCATGCCACCTGCAAGACACTCACAAGTGTGCGTTTGTTGTTTATTTTGCGGCACTTTTCTGTCGGCAACACACACACACATGTGTCATGTAACGTCACTTAGCGTCGCAACGCGTAAATGGCCATTGTTAAATTAAATGTGCTTTATAACAATTAATGCTGCGTTATTTACTTGATTTGAGGCAGACATTTTGGCATTTGTGACGTTGTGTTGTTGCACGTTGTTTGGTGTCGCTTGTTGCCTGTGGCCTGTCGCTTGGTGATTTATTGTTTGCTTATAAATTTTATTGTTTGCTGAAAGTTGCCATCATCATCATCATCAACAATGGAATGTGGCAAGACTAGTTCTTCTTCATCATCGGCATCGGCAACTTCTGCTGCTGGTCATAAGAAGAGTTATTCGTGCCACATAACGGTGTAAAAGATAATTTGATGCATGCATGCGCACATTTGTGGCATCAAATAATCATAAAAATCAATATAAAAAAATATTTAATTCTTGCAAAGAATGCTCAATGCTTGATCGAATAGAATGCGCATTTTCACATACGACTTTTCTAATTGACTTAAATTTCAAGTTCGTGAGCAAGTT
The DNA here is from genome assembly GCF_028554725.1 of Zeugodacus cucurbitae. NCBI lineage: Eukaryota > Metazoa > Arthropoda > Insecta > Diptera > Tephritidae > Zeugodacus > Zeugodacus cucurbitae. Next base: position 63,627,225 of record NC_071671.1, on the reverse strand, counting down.
GATCGACTAGTTTTTAGCAATAATTTTTATAACTTACAACTTTCTAGAAATTTAGCCATCAAATTTATTGTTTTTTATAAGAAAGCCTAATATGTTCAATCAATACCAGTTTATTCATTAGAGTCTTTTTAACTGGGATAACCTCAATTTTATACCATACCATAAGTATTTTGTGATGTTTTAACAGTAAATAGTGAATTGATTAGAATGACAAACACATACCTGAAAATAAAGAGAAGGAAAATCATTAGTTTATATTTTGTTTTGGACAAAGATAAATGTATATATATATTTATCAATTTATAACAGCTCAAAAGGTACATAAATAAACATCACACAGTCTAAAAATATCTATATTCTATACTTCAATAAGTAAAAATTTCTAATACAGAATTTATAAGAGCATATCCCAGTTAAGGGTTACTCTTAGAGTACCTTAATCAATTTGTCAACTTCATCAAATGAATAAACCAACTAAGAAATATTATACTGCAAGATTTTAGGCTTCCTAAGAGTTTGTATATTATTTAAACGAACTAAAAAACTTAAATTTTTTCACCAATTATTTATACCATATTATATGTGTTAATATGTAAGAACATCTATTATCATGCGATTTTTTTGTTCGCAGAGCTTAGAGAAATTTATACCGACCTTTCATGAAATTTTGTTTGAAGATTCTGGGTGAGCTTCTTATTGCTTAAGCCACAAAAATGAAGTACTTTTTAATTATGCAATTCTAAGGTTGCAAGCACAAATCTTACAGTAGCATCTGACATGGATGGTAACATAAAATTGTTTCTGATATTTTTTTACAAAAAATAAAGGTAATCAAAAAACTTAAATTTATCAAATATTAGCATTGAATGTCATGTTAACTCACAAATAATGAAGGAAAATTTGAGAAAAATGGTAGTATAAGATCTGTCATAATACTACAGATATTAGATATAGCGTTTTTACTGGCTTAACTTCGTAGTTTTGATTGTTTCTTCAAACATTAAATAATTGTGTTTTAATTAATAAATAAAACAAACTTTTTTAGTGGTAATGTTTGTGCAAATATTTTGTGTCAAGCTGTCGAAGCTATTGTTTGTTGGCACTTCAATAGCTTCTGATTTGTTTTGGTTCAATCTTATTATTCTGATTCCCTTTCCACTTGGTTATTCGATATCATCCTAATGACTATTGTTTGGTATTTTAAAGGAGTTCGCTAAAAGGAGCGCTAAATATGTTAAATATATCAGTAAGAAGTAATTTCAGCCTAATATTCTAGATTTAACATACAGGGATATCACTTTTATAAAAAAACAAGTAAGGAAAGGCTAAGTTCGGGTGCAACCGAACATTTTAAAATCTCGCAATTTATTGCTATATTTTTATTAAGATAACACACATTTTGACTCACAGATCATATACTCTATGGACGCTATTGTATTTGTGCAAAGCTTTATTTCGCTATCTTCATTGGTTCCTTATGTATATTTTATAAAGTGAATGAATAAGATGGAATTCAAAATTGAGTTATATGGTAAGTTATCGTGGTTGTGATCCGATTGCATCCATGTTCCACAAGTCTTATCAGATTGTCATGAAAATATTATATACCGAATTTCAGTGAAATCTTTTGAGTAGTTCCTGAGATATGGGTTTTGACTCATAAGTGGGCGATGCCACGCCCATTTTCCAATTTGTAAAAAAATCTGAGTGCAGCTTCTTTCTGCTATTTATTCTGTACGTTCTGACGTTTTTCGTGTATGTTTTTGACGTTTTTCGATAGTGAGTTAACGTACTTTTAGTAATTCTCAACCTAACCTTTGTAGTTCTGGTGGTCGTGGTTATTATCCGAATTTCCCATTATACCGTATTTTCCCATTATATTTGATTAAATTGAACCCAACCCATTATTAAAAATTATTTATATGTATATAAGAAACCACCCGCAGCAATGCGCAACCCAACTGTTGATGATATTATTTGATTTACGAAATTACACACAGCTTTTTAATTAAAATTATAACAGCAAACGCTTTAAACTATAACAGAAGCAGTGACTAGACTAAAATTAAATGGTTGAAACGTGCTAAACTAAGCAAATAAAAAAACTATAACGGTAAAATATGGCAGTGAGCAAAGTGAGCAGGTGAGCAGGTGAGCTGCAAACAACAAGAATGAATGAAAAGCCACAAAGTAAAGTAAAAGTTAATAAACAGAACAAAGTTAGACCAACCGTTAACTGTATTGGCAGGCACAAATAGAAAATCATAATGGAAATCGATTTAAAAGTACGGCAAAGGCACAAAGCGCTTTGTTTTTGTAGCAATTTCAATAATGAGTGTTCTCTTTATTAGCCGTGCTGATCATTTTGTTTTTGGGTTTAAGGCCTTGTGGCGGCAAAGTGGCGCTTTTGTTGGTGTTATTTTTGTATATATTTTGTTTTGCTTGCAATTAAATGCGCTTAAGTGGCAAAGTGTTAATGTGGCATGATCATTATATATTTGTGTATGTGCGCTGGATTATATATAAATGTTTGAAAAAATAAGATTTTTTTTTTGTATTTTTTGCCTCAAAACGATTTTCAATAATTTATGCCAATGCGCAAACAAGCACTTTAAGTACACAAGTGTGATGGCTAAGTGGCAGCAGTGCGCGTTTGTGAAGCGGTGGCAGCAATTTGCGTGCGCTGCTTGTACGTGGTAAAAATACGCTTGGTATGCAATTTAGTTGCGCAAAGGAGCGGCAAATGCAAATAAACGCTATTTATAGGCAGCACATTTGCGCATTTGGCTAAATAAACGCTTAGCTAAAGCTACATATTTGCATAGAAACTATTTAATTTTGGTTAATTTTCTTTAATTCAATATTATTTTGCGTTTTTTATTTATGAACGTTTACCGCGGCGTTGGCGTTGCAGGCAGTTATATATAAAAGTGTTTATATCGAATTACCGACCCACCTGTTTGCCACAACAGCAACAAACACACACATATACACATTGTCAGTTTATTAATAATGACTTTACCGTTTTCTTAGCATTCATTTCTACTGCAAAGGTATCAATTTCGGCAAAGCTAACATTGTCGGCATGTCGGCTTGGCGGCGGCGCGTTTGTGTCTTAAGTCTTTCGTTTATTTAGCTCATTAGCATACAAAGTCAGTTAGTTACACTTTGTTGTTGGTGCTACAAAAATGCAATCGGTGAGCGTTATGCGAACTTCACATGCAATTAGTGAAAAAAGTGCGAAATAAATATGCAAATAAATAATATTCACTATTGTGTCGAGTTGAATTGCTTGAGTGCGATCCGTTCACACTTAGTCCGCTTGAGTTGCATTACTTTGTTGCACAAATATTTTTTGGCAATTAAAAGCTTGATTTTTTGTAAATTCCTACCTTTTGCTTTGTCATTAAGCAATAGTAATAGCATGAAGTGATTTAGTCTACCATGAGCATAAGCAATTAACATTGATTAGTAGATTTGGTTTAATTGTCAATGTGATCGATTAATTTGCAGAATGCTATGGGTTATTGCATTTGTCATGCCAGCACCCTGTACCTTCAAAGCAATTGCATTTGAAATTATTTTTTCTTATATTTGATTACAATTTAGCAGTGACACTCCCACACATCACATGTAACGGTCATTAGTGTTTGCCATGTATCAACCTTAAAAAAATCCACTCAAATCAAATTGTGCTTGGAAACTATGTTTAAGTTAAGGGAATGTCATTAATTATTTGTTAGAAACCTTGAACTGTTTTTCGCTATGCTAATGTTGATTTACATTTGTGGCATTAATAAACACATATTGCTGAAAATTTAAAAAGAGTAATTTTGATCCAAAAAAAACAAAATAAATAAAATAAAATAAAGAAAAATAAAATAAAATAAAATAAAATAAAATAAAATAAAATAAAAAAATAAAAATAAAAATAAATAAAATAAAATAAAATAAAATAAAATAAAATAAAATAAAAAATAAAATAAAATAAAATAAAATAAAATAAATTAAAATAAAATAAAATAAAATAAAATAAAATAAAATAAAATAAAATAAAATAAAATAAAATAAAATAAAATAAAAAATAAAATAACATAAAATTAAATAAAATAAAATAAAATAAAATAAAATAAAATAAAATAAAATAAAATAAAATAAAATAACGAAAAATAAAATAAAATTAAATAAAATAAAATAAAAAATAAAATAAAATAAAATAAAAAATACAATAAAATAAATGAAAATAAAATAAAAAATAAAATAAAAAATAAGATAAAATAAAATAAAATAAAATAAAATAAAATAAAATAAAATAAAATAAAATAAAATAAAATAAAATAAAATAAAATAAAATAAAATAAAATTAAAATAAATTAAATTAAATTAAATTAAATTAAATAAAATAAAAAATAAAATAAAATAAAATAAAAAATACAATAAAATAAAATAAAATAAAATAAAATAAAATAAAATAAAATAAAATAAAATAAAATAAAATAAAATAAAATAAAATAAAATAAAATAAAATAAAATAAAAAAAAAAAAAATAAAATAAAATAAAATAAAATAAAATAAAATAAAATAAAATAAAATAAAATAAAATAAAATAAAATAAAATAAAATAAAATAAAATAAAATAAAATAAAATAAAATAAAATAAAATAAAATAAAATAAAATAAAATAAAATAAAATAAAATAAAATAAAATAAAATAAAATAAAATAAAATAAAATAAAATAAAATAAAATAAAATAAAATAAAATAAAATAAAATAAAATAAAATAAAATAAAATAAAATAAAATAAAATAAAATAAAATAAAATAAAACAAAATACATTGAACATAACAAGATGTTATGATATCTTTTTTGAATTTTAAAAAATTTTCGTACACTTTTTTACATATATATTTTATGAAAATGTTGATTTTAATATTCATTTTGGCGATTAATTATTTATTTATTATTTTTTGTTTTTTCAATTTCACTTATTCAACACAAGTTACTTTAACTTAAAGCAAACTATGAAAAGGTAAGCAAAATTTAATTTATTTTTATTTAAACTGTCGTTGTTTTTCTTTTAACCACAACTCATTTGTGTCTGTCATCGATGCAGTTATCACGCGCTCTAGATCTAAGTTTTAGTTCGTGCCACTCAACGAGTAAGTATTTTCATTGAAGCAAAAGCAGCAGGTCAGGCGGCAGCTACCAGCTGCGGCAGCTAAATAAATATTTGTGGGATTTTTCTGCTGGCTCTGCAACAGAATGGCTGAATTTTAAGTAAATTGAATGAAGCGAGTCTCATGAAAAACTGCCAAATCAAGATCTCAGCTTGGTGTGACATAGAAAAACGTTCGAATTAAAATAAATAATAAACAGATGACAAAATTGTGAGATTATGATATGAAAAATAATTATAAATATTCTATAACAAAATATTTTTTTAAGAAAAAGTTTATAAATTATAAAAATATGAAACAAAAATAATTTTAATTTGAATAAAAATTTTATCAAAAATTTTTTACTATTATTAAAACTAATAAAATAACTTAGTTAGTTTTAGAAGTGTAGTATTGTTGAATTAGTGAAGTTGAACCACTGCTTGAAGCAAAATCATTTTATTTAAGAATTTTTAGAATTACGTAACACATTTTTTTCAACAGTTCAAAGTTTTTTATAAACAGGAAACTTAAAACCAGATCCTCGTCATTTGTTTACTCAAGTCGCATGTTAATCAATCTAAGAAATTCATTAGTGCCGGTGAATCAGCAGCATGAAAGCACGAAGAAAGCAGAAGATGTATTTCTTAAAAATATTTATGAATATTAAACGGCGAACCAGTTCTTAGATAAGCGAATTGAGAAGAAATCAGTTTCTATGTTATTAATAGAGAAACTTGTTCAGTACAAGTATATGTACTGCTAATATTGGTTTAATGAGTTGGTCAGCTGGTCACGTTCTTCATGCAATAAATAACAAAAAGATTTCCAAAATTATTTACCCTTTCAATAGCTTGAAAAAACGGGTCTCTTTGTTTCGATGGGTCTCAGCTACATAATTAGTTCTGTGTGAAGATCACGACAAGTTCCCATATCCTTTTTTTTTATTTAACTATAGGTATCAAAACCGTTAAGTGATATTTTTATAATATTAGCCATCTTCATAACAGGTGTTAATAGAGACGATATAAAATAATTTCGGATTAGGACACCTGAATACCGTTATTACTTTCCAGTCTTTAATTTAATTTATGAAACACAAATTGTTGTTGTATAAAGTGATTTAAGCTGTCGTCAAACTAGTTCATAATTGTCTGCCAAAGCATTTGCAGATAAAAAAGCGGAAACAACAGCAGAAATTGAATTTATATTGATTTTTTGAATGAATCTTGGAAAGCTATAAATTTTAAATATTTATAAATTTAAAGAATAAATTTTGGTAATTTTTTTCTGTTCGATTTAGTTATTATTCAGAATTGTTTCTATAGTTCTTTGTGGTATTTTTTCATTTGAATATTTTCTTCTACTACTTCAGAAGAATAATTGAAATTTAGCTATGGATGAGTATTTTTCTGAATCTCCATGACGTACATATATCTAAGATTTTTCGATATCAAAAAAGCTTCTCCGAGTCGTTCGATACCAAACGAGGTTTGAGACAAGGTGACTGACTATCATGTGACTTCTTTAGCCTGATGCTGTATAAAATAATACGAGCTGCAGAGGTAAATGGAGAAGGTTTGATTTTCTATAAGAGTGTACAGCAGATGGCGTACGTCGATGATATTGATATCATCGGAAGCAACAACCGCGTTTGTTCTGCTTTTTCCAGACTGGATAAGGAAGCGAAGCGCATGGGTCTGGTGGTGAACGAGGACAAGACGAAATATCCCCTGTCGTCAAACAAACAGTCAGCGCATTCGCGTCTTGGATCCCACGTCACTGTTGACAGTCATAACTTTGAAGTTGTAGATAATTTCCTATACCTGGGAACCAGCATCAACACCGATAATAATGTCAGCCTTGAAATCCAATGAAAATCACTCTTGCCAACAGGTGCTACTAAGGGCTGAGTAGGCGAAAAGTAAAGTCCTCTCTCGACGAACAAAAACTAAACGCTAAAAGTCCTTCATCATTCCCGTCCTACTTTATGGTGCAGAAGCGTGGGCGATGTCAACATCCGATGAGACGTCACTAGGAGTTTTCAAGAGAAAGGTTTTGCGGAAGATTTATAGTCCCTTAAACATTGTGGAGTCGGCTATAACTGCCTAAATGGTATCTACGCCAGTCAAGAAGAAGAAGAAAGAGCTTCTGAAAATAAATTATAACCAATAGAACGACAAAGCGCCTTGAATCTATCACAAATCACTTGAGGCGCCTGTTCAGATGACGATAGGTCCAAGAAGTTTCAACAGTAGTATTGCGAAAGCTGTGAAGTTTAGAAGACTCTAGACTTTAAATTTAAATTATACCAAAAATATGTCAAATGTCGCAATTTTTCCATTTGTTTCCGTTATTCTTATTTTTTACTGTTAGTTGCGCTCTGACATGCAAATAATGATGTCAAAATCATTACGCTTCATTACATTGTATCTGACATAATGATAACAACAAAAACTAAAAATGTACTCAAATTAGAGTGGGACGCATGCGCAGTGCAATGACTGACTGACCTGACTAACAATGATAGAGTTAGTGTGGGTGGACGGAAGTTTATTCAGGGTTAGCTGACGCAAAATATATGAAGATAACGAAAATATGTTGTCAAATTGTTTCTTTTTAATTCGAAGAGTATTCGGCTGATTTGCTTATGTAGATGAATAAATATAATTTTTTTTTTCAAATTGATTACAACGGTATCAATTTGTATGAAAATCGTAATATGAGTTCAGCAGACTTCAGCTTTAGCATCGCACTTATACACAGTGTATGTATATGAAACCATAGAAATATTTGTGTGACTCTTCAATTAGAGCAATTAATTCACTATATATATAATTTATGTACTTATTTTGTTATTTTATTGTTACTTTTTATTTTGCTTAACAAACTGACTTTATTAACTCACTTTCGCATGAATTTTTGGCTTTTGAATAGCTTTTGCTATTCGCCCAAGAGCTTTGCGCAATACAGTGCACATTGTATTTTCATTTGGATTTGCTGCAACATTTGCGTGTTTTCGACAAACGCTTGGCTGCTTAATCGACCAGCAGCAGCAGCAGCAGCAGCAACGATAGACGCCTGCATTTATTTAGTTGTCGATCATTGAGCAACAAGCAACATGGCAAAGCAACACCCAACTTACACCTGCCCGTTAAAGTGAAAGAAATTTTACAACATACTATTTGCAGTTGTTGGCACAAAAACAAAGCTACATATGTATAGTGTTATATATATAATATGTGGCCTGTTATAAATAGCTGCGTCTTGCTCGCTATTTTCAGCAACTAATTTGGGTTTTTCATGTTTCGCATTTGCATGTTGAGTAATTGCATTTGTTGACAAATAAATTATTTAATTTGCTTTTACATTGTTGTATTGCGTTTTTATTGTTATTGTTGTGTATTAACTTTGTTACAAACGCTTAGATTCACATGACTTAATTTAGTCACCGGCAAGTTTGTGCCTTAAGTCTTTTGATTTGGTCTACACACATGCTCTTGGTTTTAATGACTCATTCACCAAATGGACGTGACGACATATACTATGTATAGGTATATATGTATTATATGTATATGTGTTTTTATGTCAATATGTCTGTAGATAAATTAGTGATGTAGGTAATCAGTTAACGCTAACTTAATTAAGTTGTAAGTGGATTTACGTGCAGACAGTTGAAGTGAAGTCATATGCAATTGTAGCAATGAAATTTGAACGATTGAAAGTTTGTGGAAATGAATTTGCGAACTTTGAATTTTTTTAAATGAATAGTACAAAAATTCATAGATTTTAAGGTCAAAGAAAATTAATTAATCAATTTGAAGTCAATTTCGCACTGACAACTTAGCTCATAATTCGTCGAATAGGACTTTAAAAATTATAAAAATGTATTAAAAAACTAAAAAATTATTGAAAAAGCTCAAATGTGTGTCTAAGCATGCTAACTGCATAATTTAATATTATAATTTTCATGCAATATCATTTCCGCATATCCATTTTCACTTAGCTAGTCTTAGTCCCCACGCGAGATCGTTACACCCATATGGCTGCATTTCCTTATAAATACCGTTTCATTAGTTCGAGCCTACTTTTGCGCATAAACGCTGTTGGCCACACAATTTGTTTTTCAACCAAATGCTAGCCAATTACATATAACGCTGGCTGCTGCAAGGGATTTGCGAATGAACGCCAAAGTTAGAAGCCAAATAGAGTGGTAGTTTGCCAGAAATTTAATTTGATACTTACAACTCTGGTATTGTATCAACATTCATACATACTTATACTGAGTATTTGAGTCCTAAAAATGCGGGCTAACAAAGTGCCACATTGCGGTGATTATCGTTAGCGCGGCTGGCAGTAATGTCGAGCATTCTAAAAATATTTGAAAAATATAAAAAAAAAAATTTTTTTAAAAACACACATGGAAAAAATGAGCTAAACAAGTAGCCAGTCAAACGCAGTGGGCGGTTCATGCCACACACGTCGTGCAACAAATTATTTGCAAAATTGTATAGTCACTTAACGGTGTTTCACTTATGGGAACGTGTGTGGACTTTAACGACAATTATGGCGGGGTACTTACACAGGCATTTTATGCTCGAAAAAAGAGGTTATGTAAATCTAGTTGGCATGCAGGGTCATTTGCCAGACGCTTTTGGTACATTCGTGCTCTGTATGTATGTTTTGAGCCAAACGGTCACACGATGTTGTTTTTATAACTTATAAAGTAGTTGAGAATTACATACCTGAAAGGAAAAGAGAATATATATTGATTAGAAGGATTGTTTATAAATATTTATGATTATTAAAAAAATAAAATAAAATAAAATAAAATAAAATAAAATAATATAAAATAAAATTAAATAAAATAAAATAAAATAAAATAAAATAAAATAAAATAAAATAATATAATATAAAATAAAATAAAATAAAATAAAATAAAATAAAATAAAACAAAAAAAAAAATAAAATAAAATAAAATAAAATAAAATAAAATAAAATAAAATAAAATAGAATAAAATAAAATAAAATACAATAAAATAAAATAAATAAAATAAAATAAAATAAAATAAAATAAAATAAAATAGAATACAATAAAATAAAATAAAATAAAATAAAATAAAATAAAATAGAATACAATAAAATAAAATAAAATAAAATAAAATAAAATAAAAAATTTTAATTAAATACTGAATTATTTACGTTTTATCTAATTGTTTTTATTATTTGAAGTATGTTTTAAAATAATAGGTTATTCCTGTCTGAATTAATTAATTATAAATTATATGTCATAAAAACACATAAAACACATAGTATTTGTAATTCCACATAAAGCCGAGAAATATTTTCAATAATTTAATAATTGTATTGCAATTTTTTTAATGATTGCCCAACATTTGTCATTAAGAGGAAATTGTTTCCTTTAATATTTTTTGCCAATTTAATTTCTATTTTAATTATTTAATTAAATTGTTGCACAGCCTTGCCTAATTTGCACAAATTATTCAATTAAAAATTCCTCTAGAAATTTAATTGGCTGAAAATTCCAACATGTCACTGAATCCAAAAAAAAAACACAAAAAATACAAGACAATCAGCAAACTTTACACTCTTCTTCGCATTCTGCTTCTTGAGACGTACGGCTTCTTTGTCACGAGGAAAAAATCTCCAATCAAAATGGGCATATAAAAATTACTCTGCACTTTGGGGAGCTGTACCACTTGTAGAAGAAAAGCCAATTTAAATTAAGACAAGACGAAGAGTACGCGCAGACAAATGGAAGAAATCAGAGGCGCAAAAAAAAAATCACAGACTACAACAAAATTAAAAGTGTTGTCAACAGATCATGACAAGAGTAACGAACGCTACGCGGTTAGGTGACATTTTTAGCTATAAACAAGCTACTGTCAACAGCTGCTGCTGAAAAACACAACAGCACAATGACAACAATGTGGGTCGAACGCGCGCTTAATGGTGTGACTGACTGTGCTACAAAGTGCTCAAGAAGTGGTGCACATATACTTATATAGCGGTAATACTGAGTTCAGCGTAATAAAATTATAAAGGAACAACAACAAGAGTACAATTTGTTATTGCTGATTTTTATTTCTATCATTTTGCTTCTAAAAAATGGAAGAAGTTGCTTTAAGACAAAAAAGAAAAACAGCCGTGCAAACAAGCTGCTGCTGCCGCTGTGGCACGTTGCACGTACACGACGAGGCAAGCGTGAACAATGGGAGTAAAAGTACTGTGTCCATTTTTTATTTCTTATTATTATTTATTTAGTTGCTTTCTTTATGTAATACTCAAATGCTTTAATGCTTTAATGCTTTTTAGACTGAATGAATTTTACTACACTTTTTTACCGTCGCACATTTTTCTGCATTGTTAGACGCTTATATAACAGGGCATTTCACAGTAGTCCGGTCGAATGATTAAGCGAACGTGAATGTGTGTGCTGCTGCAAATCAGTTCGAGTCACGTTGCTTTAACTTGATACCGCCGAAAATAGATGGCTACAACACACGTAGAATGAAAGGCAAACAAACGCGGGCTGTCACTCGCTTGACTTATGTCATGGTGCACAGTTTTGTTAAATAACAACAACAACAACAAATGAAAATAGCAACAAAACTGTTTTAATTGTGTGTCATTTATGTCCGCGCTATCAGCAGTTCATTACTTGCCGCTTTGTCATTATTTATTTATGTACCGCATTGCCCACTCATGCCAATTAAACGCTTTCTTCGCTGTTTTTCTCTAAGTCACAGCTGTGTGGCAACATGGATGCCAGGTTTACTGCGGTTCAAAGTAGTGCACTTAGGATAGATATGCTGTTGGGCCCAGCTGATTGTAAGTTTTTCCTTAAATTAATCCGTCGCATTGCCTTTTGCTCTAGTACCGCTCACTTTCCCCCTCTCTGCCTCTCTCTCTTGTCTATTACAAGTTGTGTATAAAATCCAATAATTTATTACTTTGCCATTTGTCGTGATAAACGTATGCTGAGTGAAATATGCGCTTTTACCTGGACGCATGCGCCATATATTCTGTGTGCTTGCAACATTTTATGCAATTGTGCAACATTTGTCACATGCTTGGTTGCTTGTGTGTAATCTGTGTGGCTGTGGTAAGTGGGTTTTTGTGTTATGCATTTAGTTTAGTGACTAATAAGTCAAATGGCGAAATTAATTGGTTTCGTGAAGTGGTGTAAAAGGCTAAGCAATGGTTAATGTGTATGAGCAATGGCTATTTTCGGTGATATATTTGCATATGTAAATTGTTTTTTGGGTTTCATGGTGATTAGGTAATATTTGAATGTGCCTTTTCGCGCTCCATTAGTGTTACAATGCTCATGTTACTCTTGTTATCAAGTCAATATTTACTTTCGATAATTTTTGTAGAGCTAATTGTTTACTTTTTGAATCCTTGTAGGTTTACAGTACCTTTCTATTCCAAAAGTACATTTTTGTGCAATTTTTCTGATGATTTGACTTTGATAGCCTTTTCACACATGCGCTAATTGATCAATTAACTGGCCTTGCCGCTACTCGGCGGTAGTTGTCGCTGCTAAAAACAGCAAGCAGCTAATGAAACTTACCAACTTCTTATGAAAAGCAAAAACAAAAATGTATAACAGCTGATCGGTTATCGAGTAGCCAGCAGTTTGAAGGGCCAAAACTGGTTTCTCAATCAAAATTTTAATTGAACAATTAATTTGGCTGTGTGAAAATGCTATTACATTTGTATATCAATTGAGTTTTTATGTGTAATCGACAAATTTCATCGTTCTACCGATATGACTCACAATCTTTCATCAATTCAGGAAATATTGAACCTTCGAGCTTTTTTTGAAATGAAAAAGCTTTCAATAGAATTCCCGACAAAAGCTTAAACTTGATGGTACACTCTTTTGTATAATAATTTCTTTAATGGTGCGCTCTCTTAGCATGAACAATTTTTCGGTTGCTGATCTATCTTGACAGATGACGGTGTAGTCTAGATATTTCCAAGAATTATTTTATGTTCCAATCTAAAAATCAATCTAAATTGGTTCTCAAAACAATATATTTGGCAAAATATATAAAAAATAATTTGATAGGTGGCGCTGTCGTCAAATTATTGCTAAAACTAGCTTTTGTAGCTCGATTCAAAGTTCAAACTCGAGACCACTTGTAACACCCAACCAGCTCGATAAATTATTTCATTTAATAAACAATTGATTTCACTTCAGATTGCAACGCTACCAATAGCGACCGGTTCTATTAATAAGAAATAAAGTAATAGCAATTGAAAATATTCAACACTTAAAGTAATCTAATCGATTATTATGACATATCAGTTTGCAGTAAACGATCGCAAATATATTTACGCGATGCTGAGTATTTAAAAAATGTCATTATGCAATTTTCCATTGGCGCGAGTAACAAAGTGAATACACACAGAGAGTCACGAAATTATTCTAATGATTTTTTTTGTTTTGCCGCAGTGGTAACCTAGTTTCACCGATTTATAAAGTGCTAAAATTTTATTTAGTATAACATGGTCTGCGATTTTTGTTTTTGTTTTTCTAAGGTGCTGCAGCACGCGTGTTGGTATGTGTAGGTGCCACAAAAACACAAGATCTGAATTTGAGTTGCAGCAAAAAGTGGCTCACACAAAAATGTGTTGCTCACAAAAAATATGTTGCAAGGACGGCAGAGCAGAGTAAGAGAGAGAGAGAAGAGTGACAAACGATCATCAAGCTTTTGTGGCAATAAGAAAATTCAAAGAACCAAATCGATTTATTACTACTGTCCGGTGTTAGCTACAGTTGTGTGCCGATTCCGGCCGAAATGCTGCAGCGCGAAGTTCAATCAGCGCACCACTAAAGGCTGGACTAGACAAAAAGTTTGCTAAAGAGCCATTGACGAGTGGAGCATACATATGTATATATATGCAACAACGGCAACATAATGACTGCGTGGCGTGCGCTCCGACACTTCGAATAAAATTTTATTGCTTGCTCAAAATTTCAAGTCTGAGTTCTACATACATATATTCATTGTTTTAAGAGTGTGAGTGAGTGTGTTTGTGTTTGTCTTGCATGAGTTCTTGCCATTGTGCTAAGAGATAAAGTTCACATTGACTTTAAGCGGCAATAAATTATGTTGCTGATTGTTGTTTCTGTTTTGGATTTTTGTTTATAATAAACATATATAAAGATTAAAAAAAAAAAATAAATAAAATAAAAACATTATAAAAAAATCTAAAAAAAAAATTAAAAAAATTATAAAAAAAAATATTTTTCAAAAAAATTAAATTGAAATAAAAACAAATCTTTGTTTATGTTTTTGCACGCTTTTGTATGCCGCGCACTGGTTTCGCTTGAATTTGACCTCAATCGGTCGTGGCATGTAGGCAAGAATATTTTTGCGCCAAAATGGTGCGCATGCGTACTTAAAGAGTGAAAATGTGCTTATGATTGTTGTACTGCAATTTTTTGTTGCTTTTTTTTTTTGAAAAAGTTATACAATGGAGTTTGCAATGTGGCTCAATGCTTGTAGGTCACGAGACAAGTGAATGCCAGGGAATGATCTAATACTTCGTGGTTGCATAATAAGCCGCAGTGCAATAAGATTGAACAGATTATGAAATATCAAGATAATTTTTTAAATCATAAATTTTTAAATTTTTGCTATATTTAGGCCGATTTTATAACGATTTTTTTCTCCAAAAATTATAAAGCATAGAAGATAAACAAGCATTTTTATAATATTTATGCAACACATTTTAGTTGAAATAATGTGTGTGATAATCATAATTTATAATGAAATTAAGGTCGTGAATCTATGATTATAAAATAATGACAGTATTGCCAGACTGATTTAAGAAAAATAAGATTTTAGAATTATGAAATAAAATTTTTTTTAAAATATATTATTTGATGTACGCGAGAGTACTTAGATTTCTAAAACTTAAAACTGAAAAGCTATAGTAAACAATTTAATTTTTTCGAAAAAACGAAATTTCGAAAACAAATTTTCGAAAACAAATTTTCGAAATCGAAATTTTAAAAACTGAGAAAATCTATTAATTTTAATTTCTTCCTAATTCCTAATCAATTTCGGCTCACATAATGGTTTTTTAGTATAAAAAAACAGCATCAAAAAATTATTAGTGCATTCTAAAGATTTTACCTATTTTAAAAATAGTCTATGTCCTAAAACATTTTTATAAATTTTTTTCTAAGAA
Organism: Zeugodacus cucurbitae; assembly: GCF_028554725.1. Lineage (NCBI taxonomy): Eukaryota > Metazoa > Arthropoda > Insecta > Diptera > Tephritidae > Zeugodacus > Zeugodacus cucurbitae. The sequence continues at coordinate 63,611,838 of NC_071671.1, read as the reverse complement.
ATTTGGCAAGTGAATTTAAATTTTTTTCGAAATTCTAATCTCTTTTCATACCTCATCAAAATCCCCCAATTACCTGCTATTCATCGCCCTGCTAGCCTGCTCTCCAATGCATAAATGAAACCCATTTGGCAAACTTTGATTACACTAATTTGCAAATCGTCCAATTTTAAAGATATTACCAGTAGAGCACACTGCAACACCGCCCACAATGGCTACAACATACAAATATACGAGTACAAATGACTGCTTGCGCCAAAAATATTCAAATTATATACGAAATGCATTAAGGAGTTAGAGGTGAATTTGGACATGATCGCTCATATTCGTCTGCACTTATTGCTTCACTCGTAGTACAAGTGTGTTTGTAGTTGGATATAGTAAATAGTGTTTAGTTCGTGCAATCGATTATTGCCGAGAGTGACGTAATAGTTTGGAAATACGCCACACGAAACTGAGTAGTTTTGTTTGCCTATCGAAATTAGTTTATTCTTTTGAGTTTAGAGTATATTTTTGCTATTTGTTATTCATACTTTTTATAGCGTGCCATATCTGGATTAGATTTAATGTTTTATTTCTAATGAATGTAAAATCAGAGATGCCACCCATCGAAACAGAAATCAAAATATTGTAAAAAATATGTTCAAAGCTTTGTACTTTAAGAAACCCTACAGAAAAGTAAGCGGGAGTCTTTTATTTCAACTTATTGTGAAATAGAGTTGCCACTTATCAAATATTAAAAAAAACAATGTAGTGTTAAAATACACTTTCAAAACAAAAATGTCCACACAGAATTCCTAAAAACCACTGCGCTTGTCCAAATTTGATCTCATAGTGAACTAATAAAAATATAATTAAAATTTTTTGAAAACAAACCGAAGGCCATAACTGAAAATGTGTGGACTAGAACATACAAATATGCTAATGCAAAAATTAATAATGCAGCGAATTATTTAGCGGAATTTTTCAAGGCTTCAACTAAGACCCCCATATACTCATACAAACATACACACACATAGATAAGTCAACGAAATTGTTGACAAAAACTAGTTCTCAAATGCCAAACTTCAAATTTCAGCTGCACAGGCTTACAAAGTAATAACCGATACACGGTTAATGGTCGAAAACATTATTTCGATTTTGAAATTTTATAAATGTTTAAATGTATCAGAGTTTCCATTCTAAAAACGATGCAGTTTATGCGCTAATTAAACTACCGCCGTTATATGCATAAAATGTTTATTGGCTGGTTCAACTATTAATGTGGAGATAAAAACCACTAAAACGTCATAATAATTATAATTAATATAATTGTCACTTTTATTGTAGCTTATTGTTTAATAATCAGAGATTTGAATTTGCATAACAATTGGCAATTCGGTAGCACATTTCAGTTTGGTTTTATGCTTCAGTGTGTGGAGTCCCAAATGCTTACAGTAGCACTGAAGGTCGAATGGATTGGTGCTATAATTAGTTGCCATAAAATTATTGCACTAAATTCTGTGTATATTTATTGAATACATGCTTGTGCTTAAAGTTGTTCTTTATTGAAAATAATTTGAATTCTAAGTGGAAGTCACCTGTTTGTCGTACTTTAAACCAGAGTGTGAGAAGTTACTGAGGAATGAAATGATGGAATTCCTTTAAAATAAATTCATTAACCCCTACATTTTATCGATTTTATTGTGCTTTTTTTGTGGTTCTTTAAGAGTACCAGAGAATACAGATAATTGTGGTTTTGGTTGGAAGTGAAAGGAATTTGTCATACCTCTCTTACTCATTATACTCTTAGCTTCTGTTTTCTATATTTCGAAACGATAACGTTCCAAAACAGTTGAATATCAAGATGATAAAAAATGGCGTCTAAGAAATTCCACTTGACTTTTTGGTCAAAGTTAGCTGTTTATTTGAAGCACTTCGTCGAATCGTATCGTATATATGGCCAGATCTACTCAAGAGCTTTTTGCAATGAACTTTATTGAACTTTAATCAATCATTGTGTTCGAGGATCTTTGGAAAATGCTCTGAATCCACTGAAGTCATAAAAATAAAATGAAGTTATAAAAACAAAGTAAAAAAAATTCCAAATGAGGATGGATCAGTTTTCACATAATGGAGTTTTTTAGTTATAATTATGTATATACAACAGAGATAAGAAAGGAAAGGTTCCATCAGTAAGGTTATATTAGAATATTTGTATTAATTCAATCTTCTGATTGGATCATATTTTTGCTGTAAATATGGGGAATATAAAAAATATATTTATTTTAATATTTTTGCTAATACGATTAATTAAATTTCATTAATTATTTCTTTTAATTAATTAAATAAATTTTTTCAACAATTTTTTCAATTTTTTTTTTTATATAAACATTTATAAGAGTAAGCGAGTATTCTAATATTAATCTTTATCCTATTATTTTTGTTTTACCATTTTTTGCCTTAATTAATAGAATAATTATCACATTTACGCTTATATCGAGTGAAAACACACACACAGACGCCCAGTGCCATGGGCGACCACCTCGAAAATTATTAAAATAATACAGTTTTTGCTGGTCAGGTTTCTTTTACATGCATCTTAATTAGTTTGAGCGCCAATGTAGTTGTATATATGTATCAAAATATATATGTATGTATATATAAAAGCTATATCTATATATAATATAATTACACTAAAACTTTTTTCATCAACTGTTTACTAAACGCTTTTGGGAAATCTAGCTTTGTTCGTCGTTTACTTGACATTAAAAGATTTAGATACATATTTTATACATATCTACTATATCTCATCTATATACAAGTAAATGCATTGTTCATATGCACTAATATACACTCAACTCTCGCATGGGTGTGTATGTGTGTGGCGAATTAGAGCTCAAGGTTATGCGAACTAACTAAAATGAATGCGCAAAACATCAAAAACATAAATATTAAATATTGTGTAACAAAAAGAAACGAAAAAAGGAGTAAATACAAAGCAACCAAAGAAAAGAAAAAAGTTGCACAGATGAAGTAATCAATTTGAAACATGCTTCGACAATTTTTTTTTTCCAGCAGCCAGCAGCCAAATGGAAGTTGGTCTTTTATCTTTTCGCCCGTTTCAGTTTGGCATTGTTTCAACTGCGCTTTTTTGCTGTTTATTTGCAATTGTATTTTTCTCTTGGCTGAATTTGGTGTGTTGGTTGTGTTTTGTCACACGATCGCTAAAGATCTCACTCAGGCGTGCGCAGAAGCGTGCAGACTCGCATAACGGCTTATACATGTACATATGTGTGTGCATTTAACGGTTTTAACCTTTATTAGCTGGCTTTATTAAAATTTGTATGCGATCTGCAACTGTAACTGTTTCTAGCTGCCCAATAAAGCCGCCGCCGCCAACACCGTAGCATAACGACAGAATTCGCCAGCATTGCAAGGCAAAAAAATGCACAACTCTTTGTATGTAAAACTAATTAGTGGATTATGAATAACGGTCAAAACAAAAAAAAAATACATGTTTGAATTTTATTTGCTGTTGTTGTTGTATTTATTTGTTTGGTTTTTGGTAGATTTTTTAGATTTTTTTATTGCAAATTTTACTAAAACTTAGAAATGCCGACGCATTTGAATTTGTTGTTTTCTTCCTCGGAAAGTTAGTTTGGTGTGATATTATGTTACGCTTTGCTACTTTTCAGCATGACCTTTCAATTTTATTCTCCAACCATGCATTGTTTATTGTTTTATATCTTAAATTTTGCATATTTGTGCATTTTATGCGCAGTCTACTACCTGTTTTTGGTGTTGTTGCAGTTTTATTTTTGATTTTTTCGAATTCTGAGTTAGCTTATTTTGTTGTGCTTCCGTTTTTAACAGCCGAGAAACAATGTCAAATTGCATTCATGATTATATATAATGTTATATTTTTAAAACATCTAAGGCTAATAATACAATAAAATGATTTAAATTTACATATTTATTGAGATAAATTTGTTTGGAGGAAGAAGGTTTAAAATAAAATATCAATAAATACCGCCTTAAGCTACTTAGCCTGAGCTATTTAAAAATTCATTATTTTCTATTTTTAATATTCATTACTTATTGATTATTATTATTTTATTTTATTCTATTTTATTTTATTTTATTTTATTTTATTTATTTTATTATATTTTATTATATTTTATTTTATTTTATTTTATTTTATTTTATTTTATTTTATTTTATTTTATTTTATTTTATTTTATTTTATTTTATTTTATTTTATTTTATTTTATTTTATTTTATTTTATTTTATTTTATTTTATTTTATTTTATTTTATTTTATTTTATTTTATTTTATTTTATTTTATTTTATTTTATTTCATTTTATTTTATTTTATTTTATTTTATTTTATTTTATTTTATTTTTTTATTTTATTTTATTTTATTTTATTTTATTTTATTTATTTTATTTTATTTTATTTTATTTTATTTTATTTTTTTTTATTTTATTTTATTTTATATTTATTTTTTATTTTATTTTATTTTATTTTATTTTTTATTTATTTTTTATTTTATTTTATTTTTTATTTTATTTTATTCTATTTTATTTTATTTTTTCTCTACCAAGTTTTCCAATTAAATACCGGTATTCGAAATCAAAAAAAAAAAAATTGTAAAATACAAGTAGTAAATGTTATTGGCAATGACTTTGTTTTCGCCGAATTCATAGCATTTGATCCATTGATCGAACGCTCGATCGCTCCGTGTAAATATTTAAGCAACTACAACAAAATTACAAATGATCGGCACACCTAACGAAAATATCTCGAACCATATGTTGCAATTATGTGCATTGTTTCTAAGTGCCGCCGGCTGTTGCATGACTTGACTTGACTTTCATTTACACAGTGGCCGTAATTTAGCAGACATACATACAAACCTCGAAAATTTTATGAAAAAATGAAGCGACTTAACGAAGGTTTCAAGACCGGAGCATCCTCATGTAGAGACCAAGGTGGTAATCTGGTAACCGATGTCCAGGGCATACTGGGATTATGGAGGGAACACTTCTCCGACCTGCTGAATGGCAGTGAGAGTACAACACCAGGAGATGGCGAACCCGATCCCCCAATCGATGACGATGGAACAGATGTTCCATTACCCGACCATGAAGAAATTCGAATAGCAATTACCCGCTTGAAGAACAACAAAGCAGCGGGGGCCGATAGATTACCGGCAGAACTATTCAAATACGGCGGCGAAGAACTGATAAGGTGCATGCATCAGCTTCTTTGCAGAATATGGTCGGAAGAAAGCATGCCTGACGATTGGAATCTCAGTGTGCTCTGCCCAATCCATAAAAAGGGAGATCCCACAATCTGCGCCAATTACCGTGGGATAAGCCTCCTCAACATCGCGTATAAGGTTCTGTCGAGCGTATTGTGTGAAAGACTAAAGCCCACCGTCAACAAACTGATTGGACCTTATCAGTGTGGCTTTAGACCTGGAAAATCGACAACTGACCAGATATTCACCATGCGCCAAATCTTGGAAAAGACCCGAGAAAAGAGGATCGACACACACCACCTTTTTGTCGATTTTAAAGCTGCTTTCGACAGCACGAAAAGGAGTTGCCTTTACGCCGCGATGTCTGAATTTGGTATCCCCGCAAAACTAATACGGCTGTGTAAATTGACGTTGAGCAACACCAAAAGCTCCGTCATGATTGGGAAGGACCTCTCCGAGCCGTTCGATACCAAACGAGGTTTCAGACAAGGTGACTCACTATCGTGCGACTTCTTTAACCTGATGCTGGAAAAAATTATAAGAGCTGCAGAGCTAAACCGAGAAGGTACAATCTTCTACAAGAGTGTACAGCTCCTGGCGTACGCCGATGATATTGATATCATCGGAAGCAACAACCGCGCCGTTTGTTCTGCTTTTTCCCGCATGGATAAGGAGGCGAAGCGAATGGGTCTGGAGGTGAATGAGGACAAGACGAAATATCTCCTGTCATCAAACAAACAGTCGGCGCATTCGCGTCTTGGCTCCCACGTCACTGTTGACAGTCATAACTTCGAGGTCGTAGATAATTTCGTATACCTGGGAACCAGCATCAACAACACGAACAATGTCAGCCTCGAAATCCAGCGCAGAATAACTCTTGCCAACAGGTGCTACTTTGGACTGAGTAGGCAATTGAACAGTAAAGTCCTCTCTCGACGAACCAAAATCAAGCTCTACAAGTCACTTATCATTCCCGTCCTGCTTTACGGTGCAGAAGCTTGGACGATGTCAACATCAGATGAGACGACACTAGGAGTTTTCGAGAGGAAAATTTTGCGCAAGATTTATGGTCCTCAGAACATTGGCAACGGCGAATACCGCAGACGATGGAACGATGAGCTGTACGAGTTATACGACGACATTGACATAGTTCAGCGAATAAAAAGACAGCGGCTACGCTGGCTAGGTCATGTTGTCCGAATGGACGAAAACACTCCAGCCCTGAAAGTGTTCGATGCAGTACCCGCCGGAGGAAGCCGAGGAAGGGGAAGGCCTCCACTCCGTTGGAGGGACCAGGTGGAGAGCGACCTGGTTACACTTGGGATCTCCAACTGGCGCCGAACTGCAAAGGAGAGAGACAGGTGGCGCACTATCGTCGATTCGGCTATAACCGGCTAAACGGTTGCAACGCCAATCACATACATACATACAAACATACGTTTTTATATATGATGATGATTATACATGGATTTGGTCTTGTATGTGATTTGGTATTGTAAATATTTTTGGTTACGCACAGCGCACGCGCACGTTTTGCCAGCAATTAGATAAGGCCATATAAGTGAGTGGTATGCTTGTGTGGGACTGTTGGCGACTAGATAACATATTTTCAGGTTTGCAGGTAAAAATATAACTAAGCTCAGTATTTAATTTCAAGATCGTGTTTTGAAATGATATCTATATAATTTTTTTGCTTTTTCAGTGGTAATTTAATACAAGAAAATAATTTTTATATAAATTAGGATACCTTTTTGGATATAAAAGTAAAAATAGTTAGCTCTTGAATATCGATAAATGAAAACTAATTTACTTGCTCTTATCTAAAGTCATTAATTTCAAAGGAAATATTTTTTTATACTCTTCCGCTCCATTTTTATTGCTTGTATGCGACAGTTTACAGTTCACTTTTCCAGTTATATGTCAAAACAGTCACATATAAATACATTATAGAAAATAATGGAAAAGAAACTCTTGCCTCCTATCTATTTCGATTTAATGATTAACAGCAACAAAGCGGCCAATTGGACAAGCTATTTCACTCGTTAACCATTTTCTTCGTTTTTTTTTTCTCAAAGTAATTCAATTGCATGTATTTGATTTAATTTCAATTTCCATTTCCATTTCAATCACATTTTCATTTCGATTTCAGTTTTAGTGACAACAGCCAATTGACAGTCAAATGTCAACAACATGCCAACGGTAAAACAATAAGCTGCAGACATTTCACTTTTATGTCAAATGAAAGGCGTTGTGTGAAATGAAGTATATTGGCTTTCGGTAAGTAGATGGCTAACACGCAAGACTTTCTCACAAAATATCACATTGTGGCTATTACACATACAATGTATGTGTCTTGAGATTTATATGCATTATATAAATAAATAAGATACAATTCAATTAAAATTAAAATTAAAATTAAAATTAAAATTAAAATTAAAATTAAAATTAAAATTAAAATTAAAATTAAAATTAAAATTAAAATTAAAATTAAAATTAAAATTAAAATTAAAATTAAAATTAAAATTAAAATTAAAATTAAAATTAAAATTAAAATTAAAATTAAAATTAAAATTAAAATTAAAATTAAAATTAAAATTAAAATTAAAATTAAAATTAAAATTAAAATTAAAATTAAAATTAAAATTAAAATTAAAATTAAAATTGAAGTTAAAGTTAAAGTTAAAATTAAAATAACAAAAAAAAATTGAAAAAATAATAAAATAAATTAAAATAATTAAAATTAAAAATTAAAACAAAACTAGCTAAGTTATGTTAAAAATTAAGGCTATATTATTGCTTGATTAAATCAAGTAACAATTTGCATGCAATTCAGAATTTAATTTCACACTAAAAATCTTTAAGCAAACATTGAAGTAATACATATCCTCGCTAAACAAGAAATTTAATCAAGTTCTAGAACAAGTTTAATTGGCATCAAATATGAGTAATTGGCGTAACGAAAGTGGAGAATAAATGTTTAATAAAACATTAAAAAAAATTCGTTGCACTTCATTTCACTTTTTTAAACCAAAAGCGGTTATCACATGGTTCAATGATTATTTAATTTTTGCTTGCTCATCAGGAAATTTTTGCACAGCTGTGAAAGAGAAATTAAATTTTTTGCTAACTCACTTAACACGTTTTCGCTTTTAGTATGCAGATGGTGGTGGCAAAAAATATTTTGCATGATTTGTAGAAAAAATAAATAAATTTTGAGTATTTATAAAATTACCAACAACTTTTTCATACATAGTAAATACGTATAATATGTATTTATAAATTTACCGTTACCAATTAAGTGTCAAAAAATTGTAAATTAAAGTTCGCCGGCATTTTTGTCATTTTAATTCATTTTTTATATTTTTTTTATCAAACTCACTTTTGCTGGAAACCGTGCGACAACTACCGGAACACACCCAATATGCGGCAACAGCCACTGTCTGCGACAAAAAGTACCGTTACTGCCCAGCCCATCCGCCTACTTAGTTTCGAAAACCGAACTACAGCTCAACTGCTAGCGAGTTTTGAGCGAAAAGAAAAATGTGTGGCAACTAACTACCGTGAATAACAACAACAGCGACAGTAATAGTGTTTCAACTCTGGCATTTTGACGCCGAACTGACTTAAAAATTAATACACACATACGCGAGTTTACATAAATATTTGTAGAAAATCATATGTGCGGATCGGTATATTTAAAAGTTGCTCCGATTATTGCCGCATATCATTCAAGTGGCCTTTATCACATACCTTTTGCATCTAAAAAGTCATATATGTACTAAGAAAAAAATATTGCGCAATATTTTGAGCATGTGTGTACATTGCGCAATATTTTTTTTAATTCAACTTTTTATTGCATTTTCCATTAATATACTTTTTCAAATTATTTTTCCAATTCATAATTAATTTGCTTAAAGTGCAAGGCACGCTGTCGCAGGCAAGACAAGTGTAGCAAATAAATTGTAAATTTCCTGTATGTACCGCAATAAATACAACTTCTACATAAGTGTGTGCGTGTGCGTACGTATGCGCGCGCCAGCAAGCAATCAGCGCAACAAAAGGAAAAGTAGGAAATGTCGATATATTATTAAGATTGTAAGCGAAGCGATTTAGCTACCAGCTATGGGAGTTAACGGCAACTGATTACATGCCTGCAAAGAGGAGCAAACACACACACACACATAATCGCTCAAACAAATAAGCATCAATGACTTCTACATCAAGCTGCGCCTGTGGTCCCAGTTGACTTGTGGCAAGCATAAAAAAGTAGCACACACTTGATAGCTTATTTGGACACAGCGCATATGTTGTTGTAATTACATATGGTTTCTCTCGTTGGTGCGGTTATTAATAACTTCCCTGCAGTTTGTCGAAAGAGCAACAAAAACAATTCGAGTAATTATGCTGATATTCAGCGGAGATTTGCTTGTGTGTTAGATGAATTTAGCTACAGTTCATCGAAATTTCTCGTTCTTTACTTCGTTGTAAAAAAATTCAAAAAAAATACTCGAAAAGTTCAATTTAATCCATGTTATTGTTAATGTTGTTGTAGCGGCTTAAGTCATTAAATCATACATTTTTCACGAATAGTACCAAGTTAATAGTCCTAGGAAAAAAATCTGGGAACAGCTTATTTCATAAGATCAAAAGGATTCTCATAAACTCCCTATCAGAAGAAGAGCAAGATAGAGAAAGGAATACACAGAGAGAAGGAAAGAGAGAGAATACGCATCGAGAAAAGAGAGAGAGATATATCAAATGTCATGACTCATGACTTCTTGTACTCTTTGTTGTTAAAGCAGTATATTTCCTAAAGAATTTCAGAAAGATTTCCGAGTGGACAGTCATACGCATATCGGGTATAAGTACTGGTCCCTTCTGGCTGTGAATAATTGCTATTGGTTTGTTAAACTTCTAGATGAAAAAGCCTTCGGAAAACCCATAAATTATTTCTATTTTTTAAACTTCATTCTGAAACAATCGGTTCTCTCATAAGTTTCATTAAAAGTGGGAGACTTGATTGTATTTTCTGATATGTTCAAAATGTTGATGAAAAGTACTCTCTTAGCGACTATAAAGTTATGTTCATCTCTCAGTTGATACATCTCTCTCTTTGTAACTTTGATATTCCGTTTGTAAAGCCTCGGCTTCGCTTGTGTTCTCTGAGAGGATGTGATGAACTTTCTGAAGAAATACGAACCAAGAATTGGACTTAGTATTAAAGCTTTGATTTTCAAACTTCTTTCAACAGAGCAATTTTTCTTAACACTTTTACTCGCCGTAATAACTGTAACAAGTCATTGCTGAAATTATGAAGTTTTCTTGCTAAATATGGCAACTACTACATACAAGAATGTGTCGGTAGTAATGGCATCCGGTCATTATATGCAGTTTTATGCGAATCACAAGTGTTGTATTGCACCGGAAAAATAATAAACGAAACGGCATTAGTGAATGAGAAAAGCTTTAAGCTTTATTATCCTTTCATTTCCCGTTGCAACGTTGATTGAATAAGTTGTTATGACAGCGGCGAAACATTTATACTGATTATCTAAAAGATCAACAACTAGCCAAATAATTAACGAAAAATATCGAAAAATTAGTTAACATTATGTTCAAAATGCCAGCCAGCAGTCATGTGCTGCATACAACACACCATAAAATATATGAAAAATAACAGTATTACGCATCACTCATTGCGGTATATGTGGCTGAAATAATTTTTCAATAGAAAAACCGAAAACAAAATGAAAATTGTATTAAGGAAATATAAACAATAATAACGAATAACCGAGTGTGGTCGAAAAATTAGTCACGGCTGCAACAGATCGTACTACTTGCAACGCACGTACTACTAACAGTGGAATTCGCTTGAAATCATTTGAACAATAATAACAACAAAATATACAAATAAAATGAAAAATCGAAATTGCAGCTGTGATGAGCCACTGCCAATAACAGGGGTCATGCAGACAGTCAACCAGTTGGCGAAATTTATCACACAACAATAACAACAGCAACAACAAGACAAACGTAAACTCACTTGTATTAAGTAGGGGTGTGTACGAAAATTTATATACACATGTTATTTGTTGTTGTACAACTGTTTTTTTTTTCAGCCAAGCAAGCACGTCGCCTGTGCAAGCTGACAGGCTTTTAGTTCATTCGCTCGCTTAGCTACCAGTACAACTTGTTCGCAATTATTGCCTTTGTACGAGTGTGCAATCGCCTGTTTGTGAGTGTTTGTATATGTTGTTGTTGTATGCGCTGGTGTTGCTAGATCGTAAACTTGCTGTTGTTTGGCCGTAAACTACAAATTTAATAATGGCCAAAAGCAGACGCACAACTTTTTCTAAGGCTAAAACAAAAACACATCTGAGCAAAAAAGAAAAAGAAATGCATGCCATCGACACAAACACACATACATACATACATATATACATATACAGTTGTTCATGTATGACAACTTGCAGTCAAATGCCGTAATAAAGCGGCAATTAGCCATAAATCCCAAATTTTTGTTTGTAAAAAAGAAAGTGGTGAAATAAGTAATAATTTCTAAATAGAGTTCAAAAAATAAATAAAAACAAAATTATAAAAAAATAATAAAAAATTAAAAATAAATAAAAATAAATATAATAAAATATAATATAAATCAATAATAAAAAAATTATAATTTATAAACCACAGTTAAACGGAAACTATACTCCATCTTGCTTCGAATAAACACTAAATGCCACCGCGCATGCGCAATGTGACTCCTAAAGCGCAGTGCAAGTGTAGCCTGCCATTTTACTGCTGTAATTACAGCACTATTATGTCATTAGTGAAATTGTGAAATGCCTGGCAGTTGCACAAAATCACTCGAACTAAATTCCACAGTTTAGTTGTCTTCGACATAAGCATTAAACGCGCATAAATTAATTAAAGTTGTTTTGGAAATTGTTTTCGCCTAATACAGCTGCTCAATAGCCGATTCTCTTGTTGTAATTAGCACAAATTGTTGGCGCTTTAAAGCGTAATAAACACGATTTTCAAGGAAGCTTTATTTCTTTAACCATTTTTTTAAGTTACTTTCGAATGATCTACTTGAAACAAAGTAATATGGAGTAAGTTGTTGTTTATGCGCTTAAATATTGTTTCATTGAAGACTATTATGGTTAAAGAGTTGTCAAAATATAATACACTATGTGCATAGCCTGAGGGATCATATGAACTATTTATCATACAATAAGAGGTAAGAGAGAGATAAAGACAGAGATAGAGATGGAGAGAGAGTGAGATATGAAGAAAGAGATAGCGCAGGAACAAAAATACAATCTATTAAGTTCTTATCCTAAAAGACTTTATGGATTATTTATTTGAGAGAGAGAGAGAGAGAGAGAGAGAGAGAGAGAAAGAGGGAGAGAAAGAGATAAAGCGAGTTTAAAATATTCATTTGGGAATCTGAACTTTTGAATACTATGATTTAAATTCATTATAAAGGAATTGTTGTCGTATTTGGGTGAAGTGAAGCGAAGCGTATGGGTCTGGTGGTGAATGAGGACAGGACGAAATATCTCCTGTCATCAAACAAGCAGTCAGCGCACTCATGTCTTGGCTCCCACGTCACTGCTGACACTCATAATCTAGTTTCGTCTACTTGGGAACCAGCGTTAACAATACCAACAAGGTCAGCCTCAAAATCCTACGCAGAATCAATCTTGCCAACTTTAGACTGAGTAGGCAATTGAAAAGTAAAGTCATCTCTCGACGAACCAAAATCAAACTCTACAAGTTGCTGAAGCGTGGACGATGACAACATCCGATGATACGACTCTTGGGGTTTTCGAGAGAAAGGTTTTGCGGAAGATTTATGGTCCCTTAATCATTGGCAACGGCGAATACCGCAGACGATGGAACGATGAGCTGTACGATTTATATGGGAGCATTGACATGGTTCAGTGAAGTTCAGTAAGGTTTGACAACTTTTTTTTTTGAACCATCAACATCTCAAGAATATTGTGTTAAAGTTTTAGGTCATTCGGAGAAAAACTAACGAAGTTACAGCAGGTTGAATAACGGTACCTCCAGTTACCTGCGCTGAGTGTACAAAACTTTGAATCGATTTTCCCAAATATGTAATTTTTAAAGTCGGTGACCAGCCTACAGAAAAAAATACTGCATCGATCGTTTTGAAATTTTAAACAAATATTCTAAATATATATAGCTCTCGAATGACGTCGAGTTCCAAAAAGTTTAATTACTTACAATTTTACAATAACAATTAGGTCGATTTTTTCGTCTAAAATCGTCATTTTGGTTTGAAAATGGTACCAAAAATTGAAAAAATGAAAAATTAAAAAAAACTCGACGTCAATTCAAAGATAAACTAATAAACTAAAGAAAGCATTTTGATTTTTTGGTTTCGGATGATCCAGTGATGCTGTAGGCTGGTCACCGCACAACATTTTTTTAGAGGTGTCTGCAGAGATCGACGATAAATCCGTTTTTCCTCGCTATTTTTCGGTAAAACTTTTTTTAAGTATCATTCAAATGTTGTACTTTCATATAATAATAAGTAAAATAAACCTACAGCAATCATTTTTTCCAAAAAAATTCATGAAAAAGGGTCTTTTTTCGACGAAACAAACCTTACCCCCCCTTTAAAGCGGTTCCTATATATATATTTATCAAATATTTGTAATAAAAAAGTAATTTTCAATGTCAGATGAATATATTAAATTGAGATTCTGGTGATACTTTAAGAAAGAGTTCTTTTGGACTGGCAAGATTCAAAATTATTAATTAAAAAATAACTATTGAATAAAGAAAAAAAAATAGACAGAGATGGTTTATATCCATCAGCAACAAGGGAGAAAGCAAAATTTTATAAATTAAGAGAACGTCAAAAAAAAAATTGCAACAGTTCGTGACCGCAATGAGGAAGATATAAATAATAATAAAAAACTCTTCTCAAATAATATATACGATAGTATTACACAAGCTAAACATCATTGAATTATAGCTACGCATATAAAAGTTATAGTCAAGCGGAAGTAAGCAAGCAATTCAACTTCTTATGAAATCATCCTCATCATTTTATACACAACACCTTTCACATGATTACAAAATAGATTTGCTTAATATACATTCAATTTCAATATTGTTTACAATTTCCCGCAAACAAGCGCTTTGTGATGCGTTTCTTTACAGTTATATTACAATGAAAGTGAAAAGTAAAAATAAAAAAAAACCTAATGAAATCGAAATTCAACACAAACTGCGTCTATACAATAGCCAATGACATTTGTATAACGGTAAAATGCGTTTGTTATTTAGCTGTAAATAGCGGTTAAAGCATTTCATTAAACTAAAGTAGCATTGATATATGTATACAAACTCGCTATATAAGCCACTAAGCTTATTAAGCATTTCGAGTAATCCGCTTTACACGCATCATAAAGCAGCTTTCATATCTACTTCGTAAACTATAGCAGCTTATTCATTAAGTGTAGCATATGCTTAAACAACGTAATAAAAGATAACAATAAAATCGCATTGAAAATAATGTAAATGCTACAAAAATATGGCTGCCATAATGTACGAGTGGTTTACAAAAGCCCAAAAGCAAGCCAATTTTTGCAGATGAGCGATGTGCTTTTTAGCGCGTTCAAAGCAGTTTGCTGGAAAGAAAGTGGTTAACAAAAATTACCGGATTTTAAACAAAAATGTGCCATAAATTTCCGAAAATCAAATTATATGTGTATTCATGTAGCTGGTGTTGCCATGTTGTAAAAAATTTATGGTAATTTTTATGCTCTTTCACACTCAGGTGCGAATGCTGCAGGTTGTTATCGAGAGTTTTTTTTTACACCAGCAAGCAGTTGGTTTGATAATTGACATGCTGTTCAATTTATTATTGTATTTTATTTCAATTTCCGCCTTTGGTGCGCATTAAATTGAGTTTTTCTAAGAAGGTGATGCGTGGCGTATGAGTAACTTTTTGTTTAATGAGTTTGGTATATGAGAAGACTTAATGGAAAAAGTCGTTATGAATAAATTTAAAAAATATGTGGGATTTATATAAATTACATTTTTGAATGATTCGTTCAAAAAACCAACAACAACAATCCTACAAAATAATATTAGATATAGTATATAAAATGCAACTAAACTCTTTTATTAAATCATATGGATGAATCAATAAGAAAAAAATATGAAAATTAGAAAAGAAAATGCATAAAAAGCTCTATGTGAGAGCAAAAAAATTAAAAAAAAAAAAATATTTAAAAAAAATCGAAAAAAAAATGATGAACAACTTTTATGGCACATCGATCAATAAAATCAACAACTGCAAAATACCAAACAACAACTTTACATATTTTTTAATTAAAAGCTAGCAATTTTTTCCAACACGCAATAGTTTTTATGCGCATACAAACATACAGCGGTACACATGCACACATGACGCCTGCAACTGCCACAGACACGCTGTCGTTGGAGTAGCGCTAACAGCTTACTCGTACTTGTTATGCTGCTAACTGTTTTCTTTTTTTTCCATATATACACACATATGATTTTCCAATATTTGTTTTTGTAATTTTTAAGTTGAGTCAAGTAGTGGGCCACTAGCTAGTAGGCTATTAGCGAGCAGTCAGTGGCTTCAATCGCTCATACGTACTGGCAGGCTAATCAATAATTGAAGTCGCTCTACCAGGCATAAGCTTGATATATAGTTTATATATACAGTTAGTAAATTTGGGGGTAATTGCAGTTAATTTTTGTTGCTGTTACAGTTACAGTTATTATGCTTTACAGCCGTCGCTGGCAACGTATCATTTATAGTTTGTTGTTTGTATGTATACATGTGTGTGTGTGCTGTTTGTAGGTGTGCTTGTGCTAAATGCTTGAATGAACGCTTGTACTGTGCGTCCTTTGGCTACTCGTATTTTGTAATCGCCGCATATTTTTGTTATTATGAAATTTTTATTTTTCGTATTTTTTGGCTACATGATTTCTATTGCTGTGCTACTGAGCCAATTTTTTGAACGAATAACGGTAGGTGTGTATGTATGCATGCTTATGGAGTTTAAAAATGTTTTTTTATAACAAAAACTTGATTTTTTTATTTTTGATATTATTTATTTTGTTTTATATTATTTTATTTTATTTTATTTTATTTAATTTTGTTTTATTTTATTTTATTTTATTTTATTTTATTTTATTTTATTTTATTTTATTTTACTTTATTTTATTTTATTTTATTTTATTTTATTTTATTTTATTTTATTTTATTTTATTTTATTTTATTTTATTTTATTTTATTTTATTTTATTTTATTTTATTTTATTTTATTTTATTTTATTTTATTTTATTTTATTTTATTTTATTTTATTTTATTTTATTTTATTTTATTTTATTTTATTTTATTTATTTTATTTTATTTTACTTTATTTTATTTTATTTTAGTGTGTTAAAAAATGTATTGAGAAAATCCATATCCGATATCACTTAGAAGCATATGCGTGCCTTGTTCACAACCAAATGAAGTAACTGCCACAAGTCATTATAATTCTTAGTAATTTTGAAAACATAATTGAATAAATATATTTCTCCAATCTCATATGATTGCAATAACTATGCATCTGAAATGTCTTTTATGTCACTCAAAAGTCGCTCATACGCCATGTTGACTGACATCACCTTCAAAAGGAAACAACACAAGACATCATGTCTATAAGTACAAGCTACAACAGGTGCTTGTTATATAAATGCCATTCGGTCGGTTATTGGTGGCAAGAAAAAAATATTATAAGTAAAATAAAAAAGGCAAACTAATGATGACAAGTTATAATATAATATAAGAGTACACTATGTGTAATAATAAACAGAATAAAAAATATTACATATTATTGCACACATACATATATGTAGTACAAAGGCATAAAAGGCAGCTCAAAACCTACAAACATGCTCATTATGCACTCAAGTAAAAGAAAATGAAGTGAAAAACTAAATTATGTCACCAGTGGAAACTCGTTCAAGTCGACCAAAAATATATATTTGCTGTATAATTGCAATTTACTACACTAAAGTGCAGAAAACATAACAACAACAACCACAAAAATGCAGCGGAAAGTTATGAAAATGGGCATGTAGGAAGGAAATTGAGAAATGCGCACAAATTAAAATTACTAAAAAGTGACAATAACTTTGTTTACAGTTTTCATATTGCTGTGCAACAATGTTGCAAGCATGTTTTTGTTTAATATAAGTATGTCGTTTATAGTAAGTAGTTTAATATAATTTATAAGTGAAATAAAAAATTAAATTAAATTGCATTGAAGACATATAGAAATAAATAAAATGAAAATATGGCGTAAAACGGTATACAAACTGGTGTGTCTGCTGCAACAAGTGCACGGACGCATGAAGTTGCTAATATGTAATAGACATGCCAAGCATACATATACATACTCAAACACATACAATATAAATATATAACATATATATCTAGTTATTATGCATTACTCAAGTCTTGGTGGATGGCATGTCTGACTAGACGGGATTGCTAGCTTCTGCTTGTCACAAGTCATTTAAGTCTTTAATTGAGACACGTACAATATTTCTGGTTCGACTTATATATCATATACAGTGGAACTTCCTACAGTGAATTCGCAGGGGACCTGAAAATCGCTTCACTATATGGAGACTTCATTATATAGAAATTCATTTTTTTCTTTTGTTATTTTATTTAAAATAATCAGTAAGTTTGGTTTGAATTACATTATTCCATTTACATTCTACATTTTTCAAAATCATTTCCTTGTTTTTTAGAATATTTGATAAAGTGTTGGGAAGTATTTCAAACTGATTAGCAATATCTTTTTTCGTACCTTCCCTTCTTTAATTTTGTTAATAATTAATAACTTTTTTTCAAGTGAAATGGTGCTTCAATGCGTCATTTATACTTCAATTTCTTAACACAACTGAACTCCTACTACAATGTACATATGTATGTATTTTCATTTTGAGATTCCCCGTATTACATTTCGTTTATTTCTGAGAATATGCAGTTACAAATAATTGAGTGTAACCGAAAACATATTTAAAAAAAATTCACTATACAGAGACAAAAACGTGTGAAGCTTGATTTTCAAGCAGTAAAATTTGTTCTTTATATAGAAAACTTCACTATATAGAAATTCATTATAAGGAGACAAAAATGCATCGAAAGTAGAACCAAAAAGCTGTGTCTTCAAAATGACTTCATTATAGGAAGAGCTTCATTGTAGGGAAGTTCACTATAAAGAAGTTCCACTGTACATGCATATATGTAATTTATTTATATACGAATACATATGTGAATAAGAAGAAGTATGTGATGATGGAACTCTATATTGTATATTCAGTCAAGTATAGTAACTCATAAACTCATTGGAGAATGGATACTGTTGAAATTATAAGAAGATTAACTTCACTTTTGAGTGCTTCTTATCTTAATAATAAACCAAAAGGATAGTCTCAATTAGATAAGAAATAATTATAAGAATTATAGTAAATCTTAGGAAATGTCACTAAATATTGAGTTCAAAGAGGCAAGAGGCATCAAGGAGGCAAAAAATATGACAGGGTTGCCATTTCTCAACGTAATACAATTCCATTAAGCACATATGACAGTATGCAAGTTTAGGAAATAAAATATTGTAAATTTATTATATTTTAAATAAAACTAGTTGAGTTTAATAATGGCTGAATAGAGTTGCCATATTATTCAAAAACTAAAAAAAATATTGAGGTACGCCTATCGTAAAATATAATAAATTTAGTGTTAGCAGACAATTTTTTAATTCTATTTCAAAACAAGGTTGCCATCTCAGAAAATAAAATTGCAATACTTTTTATATATTGAGATTACCAAAATTGAATTGAATTGCCATATTGCTATTAGATACAAAATATTTAGAACATTTATTTAAAAAAAATTTAATAGGGTTGCCATCTCTCTATGAAAAAAACTTAATATTAATATTAATATTATAGTTACTATTGAGTTAATTAAATTTTTTTAACATTTGGAAAAATAATGTGGTAGAATACAGATTTAAAAATTAAAATATTAAAAAACAGGTATTAAATAAGAATTACAAAAATAGGGTTGCCAGGTATTCTTTGAATTAAAATTTATTTCATAAAGTGTGATTTCATTTATGGTGTTCTTTATATGACGACAAAGCTTTTGCATTGAGTATGTGTAAAATTTTCAATTTTTGTTGTGTCTAGCAACATTGTTGCGAATCGCTGTCATCAATTATTTCCACCGGCAGTCAACTGTAGCTGGAGAATCACCACTGTAATATCAACATTAGTTTGTTGAGTCATATTATGTTATGCGTCAATCAGAAGACACATTTTCTTTGCGCCAATTTTGCGCAATGCGACATCCATGGCATACAACAAATGCAACATTGTTTTTGTTAATTTTTTGTCGCCATAATTTTCCATTTGCAGCGACCAACACGTCAACGCATCAAAACATAGCGCAATATGTGTCGCTATTGCGGTTGCTCATGTTATTTGTTGTAACAATTTATTCTTCTTCTCCGCAGCCAAGTGGCACATAAGTGAGTAAATGCACACACTTAAACTGTGGCACTCGCTGAATGGTTGCATATTTGCCGCTGTTTTTGTTTTTTTTGCAACACTTAATATTTTGCTTCAGCCACTTCTTGTTTTCTCGTTCTCAGCGTCACTGTTGTTGCCATTCTTCTGCTATTTGTTGTGTTTCGTGTTTTCGCGGCACATCAACAGCAGCTACTGACTGACAGCCGGAGCTGCTGCAAATACACTTCAAATGGCAATATGCCGCTTCTTTTGTTGTTTTTGGTAAACAACTTCTTCTTTTTTGACTATTTTATTGTTGTTGTTGTTGTTGCATGCATGTTTACAACAACTGATCACCGGCATTTGTCAATGTCTACTTGTGAGTTGCAACTGGCTGGTTGGCTGCTAGTGTTGCTGCCACTTGCCGCAATCGATATGCAAACACATGTGTATGTAGCACAGTTGTTGGTATGTTGATACATATGCGTGTGTTTACATACTCGTATGTTGTAAGAATAGTTTTTTCATCATCTGTATGTGCGATATTCGTTGCATTTTTATTGACATATTTTGTTTTTCGATTCTGCTTTGCGCCGAATTTGAGTTTTGTTTTGATTCTTGCATTTTTCAGTTGAACTTGTGTGTTTGTTTCATTTTTTATTGCAAAATCGTCGATATTTCTTAATTAAGATTGGCTTGTGTGGAAACTGGACGCTATTGTTTGTTGGCAACTAAGTCGGAATTCTTTTGATTTACTTATAGATATAAATATTTGTAGGTATGTATGCATATGAAAATGAATTTTTTTTCTTGGAAAAAATTTTGTTAGTTTATTGGGTCAATGCTAACTGTAAGTTGTCTTAATTTTTTTAATTTGTCAAAAATATGCAAAATCTTTTGATATGGTTGCCATATTTTTGACAATTCGAAGAATAATTATTTCATTTAGTACAAAAATATAGCCAAATAGATATTTTGGGGTCACTATAAATAACAAAACTTTGGATAGAGTTGCCATATAGTAAAAAATTAAGAAATTAGTTAAAATATCCCCACAATGGTATCAAAGAGAGTTTATATTATATTCTAAAACTTTTATCAATTAAATTTTTTAAAAGAACAACTTTCCGAAGCATTACCTTTTAATAAAAATCAAGAAAATTGCACTGAATATTTGTTTAACGATTTTCCATTAGAAACTGAAGTATTGTCCTGGTCAAGAAACACCTATTGGAAAATAGTATAGTCCTTGCACAATTAATGTTTCGGACAGCAGTTTTGACCGTAGCGATTGCTTAGTCTTCCACTGAAAGAAGTTTTTTCAGAAATTTAGCTAGCTAATGAATTCTTTGATTCAAAGATGTTTAAATTGCGTTTTGTGGGAAGTATTTTAGTATACATATTGATGTATGTTTTTTAAGAAAAAGGGTTGCCATATGTAAAAATATCATTTTTGTTCAACTAGTATTTCTAACACAAAGAAATCAGTTTGAAAATAAAATTTTTAACTTCAATTTAGGTAGTTTTATCCAAAGAATTATATTTAAGTGTAGTGATTTAGAGTTTAAGTCTCAAAAATATTTGCTAGGCGACCATTTTCCTAGTACAGCTGAGTTCAGTGGTGATAGACATTTTTTAGGTCATTTTTTGGCTTGAGAATTACACTGATTTTTTTTTAAGACTCTGGTATAATTGAAGTTATGAGTTCAGACCAAAAATTTATAGGTTAGTATATTTATTTAGACAAGAGAAAAATATTTTTGATTTTTTTGATAAGGAAAATATAAGGATTTTAATGTATTCAGTGATAGTCTGAATGCTGATTTTCAATAAATTTTTAATGAATTAATTTTATGCAACACTTTTTTCCATAAAATTTGGCAATAAAAGTATTTCATAATTTTTATTATAATTTTATACGCGTGACATCTGATTTGTGATTTGATATCATTGAAAATATGTGCGAATAAAATTACATATGTATATTCATAATACTGCGCGCGAGAGTAAAATCACTCACAAATACATAGTTGTATCAGCGGCATAATGAGATCTATATACATAAATTGAGGCGCATCTGCATTTTTATCATTGATATAAAGACGCAACAATGCAATGGATAACAAACATGACTCATATATTTACATATATACACACATATATTAATTTTTTTTTTTTGCATAACAATTTCCTCTAACAATTCTAATAAAATAATGACCAGTTGCAGTGCTGGTTAATTAATAAGAAGAAAACCAACAGCGCTGAAATGCAGATTAATTGCATGAAAACACGCCACACAAGACAAGCGATTACAACCACACATATTTATATATATAAATACATATGTAAAGACGGTGTATTAGCTGTTTATGTGTGCAATCGAACAACGAACTCTGTTGCGCGCCACAAATTCAATACAAAAGACTTTTTTTTTTCCCTTAAGACCGACTGCATACAAACACCCACAAATGAAAAATAATATTTCTATAAAATAAAAAAATGAATAAATAAAACAATAAGCGCCTTCGATGTGTGAATGCAATTTCTCTCACATTGTTTCGCTTAAACTAGCGAGTACGCGAGTATTCGGTATTTATTTAACACCTCCCACAAGTATTTCGCGCTAAACAAAAACAATAGCTTAGGCAACGAACTCATTGCGGCAAGCGCTGCAGCTAATGATTACATACATTAATTAAATTTACTTTCATTTTTTTGCGATTTACCAATAACAACAACAACTATGGCTATGTTGCATACAAACCGAGAGCAAGTTGAAACAGTAGCAAGCAATTATGTGCTGATGAACAAGTGAGATTGATGGCTACACGACTATTTTATCACAACGCTTATTATTGTTGTTATTATTGTTATTTTTTTTTATTTTCGAAAAGGAAACATTTGGCCGCTGGCATTAGACGGCACGAGACATAGAGAGAGATGCTTGAAAGTAACGGCAAATATCAGTGAAATCGGTTGTCAAAAGTGACAGTGAATTTATTGCACATGCTTAAGATTCATTTAGAGGCTATTGTATGCAGCAACAACAACATTTTTCAACAGAAATTTTAAGAAATAAAAATCAAAAAATTTAAAAAATAGATTAAAATAAAAATCGAAAAAAAATAAATTTAAAAACCTCTGACGTCCACTGCAACACCTTCCACGCACCTAATCAATTAGTTATCAAACAAAAATAACAACAACAACAACATTTCATACATTTGCATGCCGCTGTTGCGGCGTTAAAGTGTGAAAGATGATTTTCGTTCGTTGTCTTGGCATTGCCGTCGGCGTGTCCATATTGACCTGTTGACGGCGGCGAGCGCATCTTTAACACGTCATGATTAATGAGCGCATGATTAATGATGAGCAGGTGGGCAGCATTCCAAAGCGCTGCTTGCTTTGTTGCTTTGTTTGGTCTAACGCATTTTTCAATTAACATTTTGTGGCAATCGCAATCATAATATTTAATTCGTTTTTGCTTTTCGCTAATGACGTTGGTGGCACGCGTTTTTAGGCTTTTGAAATCATAGTTTTGTGCCTCAAAATAAAAAAATAATAATATTTTATATCTGCTCATGCAACGCACGCACGTGCAGGGCATATGATTAATTCATATTGAATTTTTGTTCATATATTAGCCAGGCCTAGCCTTTTTGGCAGTTAATTAATGCAGGCTTTTTGCTCTGCTTTGCAAGATTAATATTGCAGATAAAAAATTAAAAAAAAAAAAAATTATTCGTTTTAAAGCACGCACAATTTTCGATATTCATGAAGAAAACCAATTCATATACCATTTCGAAATAATAATTATTTTTCTTCACAGTGGCTTGACGTTGTTATAACTAAGAGATAATATTGATTTGTAGGCAAACTTTTCTAATAATAATACTTCCAAAGTAATGTAAATTGAGCTCAGAATGTTAAATAATAAACACATATTTTCTTAGCAATTCCCCATTTTGAGCTTAGAAAAGTGAACAAATTAGAAATTGAAAAAGTGAATAAATTAGAAAATTTGCTATTAGAATTCCTTTACTATATGGCTATAAAATTTTATAAGTCAGTTACTTAGAAAGAAATTTTATGCACTAAAGTTAAATCATCTGATTTTTATAAAGTAAAAAAAAAAAAATAAATAATAAATTAATAAAAAAAATATATATATATATTTTTATCATATATTGAATAAATTGGAAGGGTACACGAACATCCTGTGATTAAAGAATTGAAAAGAATTTGCATCAGCATTGGTTGTTTGGTTGAAAAGGGAGTCGAAGAGAGCCTGACCGCAAGCGGGCGCGCTTAGGTCATCATTAGGCCTATTGTGCTCCCCGAAGGTACCTTGATAAGCATCAACTGAATAACTCGGTCGATTTAACGAAGCTTCTGAGTTTTCTCCACCCCAGCTGCCCAATTTCTCTTAGATTGGAGTATTGGGAGCCATAGAAGGTATCTCTTCCTAAACGCAGAAGGCTGGGCATTCGCAGAGATAATGCACTAGTGACTCGTCATTTTCTGCGATTCTACTGTATCAAGTCTCTGCTGTTAGCCTCTTAGAGGTAGGTGCCCCGTATTCATCAGCATTGATGGCAAGAAAAAGTGTGTAAAATATTATTCACATTATCGAAGGCAGAAAAAATAAAGTTTTACGAAATGAAAGTAAATCGAAATTTCATTTTCTATAAGCAAGGATATAATCTAATGTATTTTAGTGAGAAAATGTCGACAACTTCACCAAGAATTTTTAATTGTTTTTTTAAATCCACTGCAGATAAAGTACTCAAGGATCTCATACATACATATACATATATAATTATCAAGATATATGTTTTGATGTCAAAAAGAAGATCCAGTAATTGTCTTCCGAATGGAAGAAATTCTTTTAGAAAATATATTCTATATTTTTAGGCATATTCATAAAAGTAATTTGATATTCCTGTCTGAAAAAATACTCAAGAGTTGCAATAATGAAGATAACCAAAGTCTTTCTATTAATATCTGAATTCAAAATTATATTATTAACTAGCGTACCCGGATAATTGGGATATTAAACAAAGCATTTTCTTTGTTGGTACAACGTGGAATTAATGTATAATTGGATTAAATGGAAATATTTCCCAATCAAAAAAAATTTTATATACCTTTAGGCAGTTTCTACATCTATTCTTGGCAAATATAAAACATCAAATTTTTTTTAAATTTAAAATTAATTAAATTCGCTTTTTTAATTGGTGCGAATGGTGAATACAAACTATTTTCGAATCCCGCTGAAGACATAAAAAAATTAATTCCAAGCGGTCCAGCCGTTTAGGAGGAATTCAGTGACATACACACGTAGAGTAGAATATTATATATAAAGATGGCGAATTTTGTATTAAATCAATATATACAATATTTATATTCCTTAAAAAAAAATAAGGATGTTCTCGAATGAGCTCTATCGATTTTTTTATTGTTATATGGTTTTATATTTCTATTTAGCAATATTAAGAATAAAGGTTTCCGGCTTAAATATTGACAAATATTTTAGTTTGAAGTGTTTTTCTCAATGATTAGTTCACTTCTCAAAGTTGTGAATATTTATAAATACTTGCCGTAACTAAAACTTAATTTTTTAAATATATAGAAATTCAAACCAGTAATGAAAAATTATTTTCTAATAATTTTTGTTTGCTTAAAATAGCAAATAATTATACATACATATATATTAACACGTTGACTGCCAAGGTCATTTTCTGAAAACTGTCCAAAAATGACATTTTGATTTTTTCACATTATATTACTAAAAACTCTATTTCTAGATCATTGGCATCATCAAAAATCAAAAATGATGTTTTTTGATGAGAAAAAGGACCTACGAGTTATCTCGTAGTTGGCGTCTGGGAAAGAACGCTACGAATTATCTCGTAGTAGGTAGGTCCTTTTTTCCTAAAAAAAACATCATTTTTGCTTTCTATAGTATTTTGTTTTATAGTTATTATTATTTATTAAAATTGTCATAATTTTATTATTATTTCCTTTCTTTTTAGATTTATAAACATTCTCTAAAATTACTGTTATAATTATCAAGAACCCAATACTTTTATGTGGAAAACTACCACAAACTATAATATATTGCTTTATTTATTGTATTTGAGTTAATTTTTCCATTATATTGAAAGAATTTTTGCACTATATTGAATGGATTTTTCCACAAAATTTTTTTTTAATAAAAAAAAGCTCACGGAAGCCAAACCCAAATTTTTTTTATTTTCCCAGAAGCCATTTATCGATACTAACACTATTATAATACGGTTTTACTCGTAGCTACACAAAAAGTGGTAGTTTTTGGTAGTACGAGTTAACTCGTAGTTGGCTTCCTGGAAGAGAAATCATACTACGAGTTATCTCGTAGTTGGCAGTCAACGTGTTAAATTATAATGTTATTAATATTTTTTATTTTATAATTTTTAATATTTTTTAATGAAGTCGCCTGCGGGTTTGATTTATAATTTTAAAATTTTGCTATTATTTAAATCTTCATTTATTTTATAACGTTCAATAATTTGTATCATTATCGGTATTATTCACAGTAATGATAATATTATCAATTAATATAATTTGCTTGCTTTTTACTAATGTGCCACTTGATATCCTTGAGCATTTATAAATAATATTTATATTTTATTTTTTTATTGATATTTGCTTTATAAACAATAATATTTTTTTGCGATTTTTGCTTTTAATTCACTTAAAAGGTATTGAAAGTCTCCTTTCATTCACAAATTGTCAACACCTACCTTTGCCGCGCTGTCCAGCCACGCGTACGGCCTGCACTGTTTGTAAATCCGTGATAAGTGCAAGCACTCCCAACAGAACAGCTGTCACTTGTAATCCATTAAACGATTTCCACTTGACCGACATTTTCTTAAACATGTCTAATATTACTTTCGGCACAACACAATATTGCAGTTTGCTTTATAATTCAAAGCAAGAATTTTTTCAGTATTTCAAAATGCAGATTTTGTTTTTTTGCTTAATAAATACTCCTTTCTTGAGCAAATAGTTTTCTTTTCACTTCAGCAGTATAACAAATTGTTAAACTAATTTAAGGTTCAGCGAAACGGGCGATATCCAAACCCTGTTGTGGCACACAGAAATATTTCAGATTAATTATTTATTTTCAAACACTTTTTAAAGCATTATTTTTTCTTTATTGAAAAGCGCTGAATTTTTGCACAAATTAGGCTTTTGTCAAAAGAAAAAACGCAGCAGCTGCATTTGCTGCTTATTGTTTGTTGGTTATTATGCCAATAATTTTTAAAATTTTTTTCGACAAATTTAGTTCGAGGATATCCGTTACATTTGGCACTAATCACAATGCGCACATAAGCAAGAAAAAATTGCTGCCCCAAATAATTAGCTAAAAATTACAGTTAATTCACTGCGTCGAACCAACAGCTAGCAAGCTAATCCAGAGTACGAGATACACGCCCCGCGCTTAAGCACCAAACTGAGCTCCACTCGCCGAACGGACGAATATATAAAACCTTGCGAATGAACTGGCGAGCGAACGACCAACCATGCAGCAGCGTCAACGCTAGACGTTACCTGAACAGCGAGCGCCAGCTACACACATTAGAGCTGCAAAATTGCACTGCAGCGAAGTATGTGTGAGTAGATGTTGCGGCCAGCGTCGCTGCTGATGCCTGCGCCGACTTCAAAGCGCGCGATAACATCAAGCTTTGTAAAGAATGCGCTTGCTTTTGCAAAGCGCTAACCATCAAAGCGCCACTCACTTTGACGTCAGCGTCGCTGCTACTGCATGCGCGACAGCGTTGTCCGTTGATCCGCAACACAGCTGAGATGTTGGTAAGCTGCATCAAGAGCTTAGCTTAAGAAGTGCCACACACAGAAGTGTGGTAAAAGCTTTGGTCTTCAACTCACTTGCCGATTTGCCGCTTCGTGCGCGCTCGGCTGTTGTTCGTTTGCTCGCTCGCTGACCGCTTCGTGATTTCAATGAATGAACTACTGAATGGCATACTACAAATGCATTAGCGGAGAGCAACTGAGTAGCGCGTTGAGATTTCGCTTTTTGGTGTGTGTGTGTGTGTGTGCGACGAATGAATATGCAAATCTCGAGCGCGCCGAGATAGTTGTAATTCCGATGAATGACTGAACCAATTCATTACGTTGTTGGCTGGTTGACTGGCTGGTGAATGGCATGGAATTTGTTTTTAGGCAATTTGTTGTTTTTTTTTTTGTATTGCTTGTGCACCGTTAGCGCAAAGAGACGTTGCGTGTAAGAGCACAGCAGAAAGTGAGCGTGAAATCGCATGCGTTGTTTTGGCACATTCGAAAGGGAGCGCAAATTGGATTTGCCGAAAACGAAGGACTTAAGCAACGAACTTGCAGCAAGGGCACAAACACACACGAGCAAATTGACTTTAGAAATTGTGTAACTTTTCACGCTATAAAATTATTAAAATGATTACTTTTAGTAAAATGTATTAACAAAACAGTTAAGTTTAGACTTTAATGTAGTAAATGCCGGTTGATAAGCTTTTTCAAAGGTTAAAGATTACTGTTGTAGTATTGGAGCTACAGCTGATCAATATGTGCTTATATGACATAATTAGTGGTGTGACCTTTGATCATGAAATATACAAGCTTGCTTAAAAGATAGTATGAGCTTATTTTAAATGCTATGGCTCAACAATTTTCCATTTTATTAGATATTTTAGCGATTATTTTCAACATATGCGGAAATGAAAATTTTTCAAGAAGAAAGAATATTTCTTAAAGGTCATTATCGAAAGGTTCTATGAACGACAAAATAATTGAAAATTATTGAGTTTAAATAAAAACAAGTAAGTTCAGGTGAAAGGAGATGGGAGTTAGTCACCAAACCATTTTAAACCATCTGCAGAAAGCTGAATACACAAAAAAGTTTAATGTTTGGGCGCCGCATGATTTGACACAAACAAACCTTCTGGACCGAATCAACGCCTGCGACATGCAGCTGAAACGGAATGAACTCGACCCATGTTTGAAGCGGATGGTGACTGGCGACGACAATATCAAACGCAAACGGTTATGGTCGAAGGCCGGTGAATCGTCCCAAACAGTGGCCAAGCCGGGATTGACGACCAGGAAGCTTTTGCTGTGTGTTTGGTGGGATTGGAAGGAAATCATCCACTATGAGCTGCTCCCATATGGTCAGACTCTTAATTCTGCCATCAACTGGACCGCTTGAAACATACGAGCTACCAAAAGCATCCAGAATTGGCCAACAGGAAGGGTGTAGGACGCTAGACCACACACATCGTTGATGACTCGTCACAAGCTACGGGAACTCGGATGGGAGGTTTTATCGCATCCACCATATGGCCCGGACATAGCGCCAAGCGATTACCATCTGTTCCTGTCGATGGCGAACGCCCTTGGTGGTGTAAAGTTGAACTCAAAAGTGGCTGTTTTTCTCAAATAAGGAGGGGGGCTTCTACGCGGGGGGTATTATGAAGTTGTCGTCTAGATGGAAACAGATCATCACTGTAACGCTTTTTATAAAGCATTGAATAAAGAGCAAAAAAGCGGAAGGAATATTTGACAACCTAATATTAACCGATAAATGGGGAATAAAGCCCACTGGGAACTAGGAGAAGTTATGTTCCAATTTTAACCATTTTGTACCGATGCACGTTATTAGAAAAAATCCCTTGAATTACATTAAAATATCTGAGAGATTTACCGACATTAGCCTATCGTAGCACTGAGTTCTTCATGTTCGATATCAGACAACTTGAAAAGTTATAATCTGATCTCGACAATTTTTCCACAAATGATACCGCAGTTAAATATTATAATCCAGAAAATCTATCGAATACATCTAAATTCTTATAAAACCACACAATGTTTTCCTCAACAAACAACATTTTCTGCCAACTTATTTTCACACATTATTATTTTTTTCAAGGGAATATCGCGGAAAATATTTGATGCAGTTACAATCGCACAGTACTTAAATTCTTTTTAAGTTGGAAAACTCTGCAAAGAGAAACGCAATTTTCCAGAAGAGTAAATAGTCGCATTAAATGATTTAAAGAGAGCATTATACTGAGAGTAAAGTTAGTATATCTCAAGAGTATACTGAAAGTAGCAAATGAATCAGTTTAGTTCTTTGCTGACTTTGCAACAATATTGACGAATGCAACCGGCAAAAGTGAGCTTACGGAGATAAATTACAGTTAAATATATGTATATGTATGAGTACTTCAATGTAATGCATTAAAAGCTCTCTAGCTTGCAGCATAACAGTTGATGCAGGTTTTACAGGCTATTTTTGCATTGCTTATAATAACTGATAAGCGTAAGAGACATGCAAAAATTTATATGTAATATATATGTATATATATAACATGAAAAAAATAAAAATCAATATCAAGAATGAACTGAGCAGAATTTGAATTCCAAGGATTACTACTTGATAATACAGAGCTTAATGAAAGCTTAGTGACTAGTTTGGACCCACTACTAGGTAAATTCCTATGTAACAGAGTTTTTTGGACTACAAAATACAAACATATGAGACACATATGCAAATATTTTTTGACAGCGTGTAACTTTTGACTTTATTAGTGACATATAAATACACTCAACCAAGAAACTGGTTTAATTTCCCTTAATTATTTATTTATTTTTTTATTTCTTCAACTTTGTCTGCTTTGACTTTGTCTATTCTGACTTCATACTTTGTTACTTTGGTACTTTGATAGGCAAACACACATATATAAAGATTCGTGTATGCTAATTTGCAGATTCTCTCAGTTAACTCAGTTAACACACTTTCGCAGCGCTGTAGTGAAAACGAAAGTAATTTATATGCGCAGAATAATAAAATTTAAGGCTTTTTATGCGCAAGCTTTGGTTGGAAGAAGTTGAATGTGTGTGTGATGCCATATGCCTTTGTTTATTCAACCTCTTCTTTAGCGCCTAACAGAATGATTGCTGCTAACTGTTCTTTTTCTCATCTCATTTAAACTCGTTTGTTGTTGATTCCCAGCGTTTTGTGCTTGAGAAAGTGTATGTGTATCTTTATTAAATGGAATTGTTTGTGTATTTTTATAGCTTTCTTGCGGTTCTACAGCAGCTGACTAATTTTTTGGTTACCAGATGACGCAATTCTGTATGCGGCTTAATACTTTGAATTATGAGTAGACATACATACATACTAATATGCATATGATATTTCAAAGAATATGACAAAGATAAAATGTAACTAATCGGCATACTGATATAAATAGGTACTTAAAAGAGTCAATGACATATTTAACTGAAAACAGCGATATTGTTTGTGAGTTTCAGGTTAGTGAAGATATAGATAGTAAATGACGCTTAAAAGACCGTAGGATGCAGATTTTTCTAAAGATTCTAACTTAATAAACACAAAATATTGTGTTTATTATAAAGTAAGATTTGTTAGAATAGAACGAGCAAGTAGTTAATTTTATTGATTTTTCATTACGTTAATTACGTTTCTATTACTACTTCATTTTTGGCTTTTGAAATTGCTCTAATGAAAGTTTAGTTCTTCAAATGCAAATATTTTTCCGAGAGTTTAAAAAATGCATTTTATTGAATTTAATCCCTTCAGTGGCCAATCAAAGGAACATGCAGCTCAATTACGGACACGTACTGATATCATAGCGGATTTTGTTACAAAACTCGGATTAAATAATAGCATATTTTTATAGAGTAGAGTGGATCAAAGGTTTAGTTCAGGACAATAGCGGCGATAAAATATGCAATAATTCATAACTTTAATTGGCTTCTATTGGCTTCTGCTTTCATCGAATATAACGAGTTGGACCGCTTAGGTGGGATCCCTAGTAGTTCCTGTCGGCTGCCCAAGTTCGTTTAGCAGTTTCAAATATTGAGAGTGGTAGCATACATAAATACTGGACAGATCAGAAGACTTTAGTTTTTAGGAATGATGGAAAATTCAACTTTTTGTCAAGCTATTTTTACCTTATTTTAACAGATGATTTTTCATAAGATTTTTCAAAATGGATGGACTGCTTCGAAACTCCATGAAAGGATTATATAGATATAAAAAGTAGAATTTGTTATAAAATCCACAAGATCAGAGAACTTGACAATCTATTTATGAACATGAATAACATTAATCAAACCTTTTATAAGCATAGCCTTTTGGCTTAATATTAATTATCCATTTTTATACTCTCGCAACAAAGTTGCTAAAGAGAGTATTTGTTCGCATAACGGTTTGTTGTAAGTCCTAAAACTAAACGAGTTAGATATAGGGTTATATATATCAAACTGATCTGGGTGACGAGTAAAGTTCACATCCGGATATCTGTCTGTCCGTCCGTCCGTGCAAGCTGTAGCTTGAGTAAAAATTGAGATATCTTCATGAAACTGAAACTCAAGTGTTGCACTTAAAATTATATACAAAAATGGGCGTGGATCCGCCCACTTATGGGTCAAAAACCATATCTCCGAAACTAATTGACCAATTCCAATGAAATTCGGTTCATAATATCTTCCTAACTTCCCAATGGTATGTTATACCAGAACTTTGAAGACGGTCTGAATAGTTTACTTTATAATATATAAAGAAAGCACTAGTGTAACTAGATATCTTAACAGAACTTTGCAAAAAGGCTTCATTTAAAGAGTGGCATCGCCCTTCTAAAAATCGTCGAAATCTGTCCGTAAGTTTTCAAGACCCTATATATCGAATATGAGTACATCTAACAAATTTTAAACCGAAATTATAGTTAAAACTCTCAGATATTTTGAAGACATTTTTTAGGGAATATGTTTCTTCTAATAATATGTCTCCGTGCTAAAAATGAGTTAAATCGGGTCATAACTTCATCTATCTCCCATATACCTAATATTAGGGTTTTCAAACTTTCAATGGACTTTATACCATATATATGCCGAATATGTGAGTCAAATTGTTTGTTATATTAATAAACTTAAATAAATAATTTTCGAGAACATAAAATGTTCGGTGACACCCGAACTTAGCACTTCCTTACTTGTTTTTTGTCAATTTTGTTTTAAATTTTTCACTGACTAGGTAGCATTTGTGGAATAAAACTAAAATGTGAACCTACTGGCTTATTGAGCGGTGGATTAGCTGTGATCGCTTGCTGATAGTTTACGTTAAATTCGATAATATTTTAATATACATACATATGTGAACATACACTTTACTACCAGCTGTATATTATATGAAATTCGATATGCAAATACACACACTTGACACCTATATTAGCATTAATCACAACTCACAGCAAACCACTCACCTTTTCAACCGCTGGCTTTATCAGTTAAACGATCGAAACGATAACGGCAAAAACAGCGAAAATTAATTTATGTCTAACAACAAAGTTAACCGACAGCGCTGGACTAAAATTAGAGTTTGAAAATTTATGAGCACCCAGACATGTGGCAAGCCCAAAGTGGGCGCACACGCACCAAAGAGCCAAAAACGCCGAACATTTTAACACCAAAATGGAATATCTGGAGCATTAAATGGATTAACGCTGGCACCAAATAAGAACGAAGAGAAAAACGCACAGACATTAATTAGTGCAACAGTAATTTCGTTGGCTTTAAACGTAAAATTAACTGCAGCAAATTGGAAATGAACAAAGTAAGTGAGAGCATCAGATGTAGAGACTGTTCAGCACAATTGCCACACAATGCAGTGGCATGCACATGTTATAAATAACTGCATAATAGCGCGCATAATCCAAGAGCTGATTTTCATGAAAATCGAGCAAATGTGAAATGTGCGTTGCAGGCGAGCTTCATCTACCAGCAACAACAACAAGAGACGTGATGTCATGCGCTAAGCGAACGTAAGTGGCAAGTATTTGCCAAATTAATAACGCTGCTGCCAAACAAAGCGTTTCTGTGTTGTTGTTGTTGCGCTAAAACAGCAGCAATTACGGCTGTTAGTAGCATTTTAATTTCTTATCCACAATCTTCGAGCGCATAGTCGCGTAAAAAAATCATACCAAATTTATAATGCATGTAGAGCAATTATAATTTTTGCTTCCCAAAAAAAACACATTGGCGCTATAATTGTCAACTTTACACGGCAACAGCAGCTAAGTACCGTTACATTTTAGATTTTTGCGCATTTTCGTACATGTATGCATAAATAATGGACAGAACTCGTCTATGGATATAGAGACATAAATGTATATACTATGTAAGTGCAGCAGCCTTAGGACTTCAGTCTTCAAAACTCAGCGTTCGAGCGCCGTCATAAGCAGCGCCACCCTCCTTTCGCCACAATTGTAGCACGCTTAATATGCTGGTGGCTCACCACCTGTTGGAATTTATTGTGCGACGTGTTCATGCATTGTTGCTTTTGTAGCAAGTTGTTGTTGTTGTTCTTATTGTTTTGTATAGTTGTGCTTCCTATGTTTGTATATGCTGTGCTATGCTATGTTAATGCTATGTTGCAGTTAGTACATTGTGGCAAATCAGTGGTTAGACGTAAGTTGAACGGCTATAAGTTGAGTAGCCGCCACCGCAGCTCCACCCATAAATGCCAATTGAAATATTTACTGGCAAACAATCAAAAAAATACATACATACATAGACGCAGACATATATAAGAGCATATAGACATAACAGCAACATAACTGTTGGCGATAACGGCAACATTGTAAGCAAAAAAGCGGTAAAGCGAATTACGAGCATACAGTTATGAATACAAACAAACAGTTATAACTACAAATATATTTACTTATACATACAAACACATACATAATCACAGCTTATTGCCTATTGCTTGCTTAGCAAAGTCAGCAGCGCGCTGTTGACAGCTTGAAAATGTTAGTGCTTTCCATTAATTTAAAAAATGACCAAAATGTAATATTTGTTTGTCGGTATGTGTGTTTGTTATTAGTTATGTTGTAAATGCTATATTGCTCTAAATAAAATTTAAAGTGGTTTACTAGGTTTTAATTGCTATTTTGCAAAATAAGGTCAATTTGTCCTTCGAGTACTTTTTCCAACGAAATTAGCAGAAATATTTTGTTAATTAAACTTTAATGGGCTAGTGACTAAGCGTTTACCACTTTATTTGCTATTTCTGGTGCATGGGGACCGAATTATATTGAGTTACTTTTAACTGGTGTTTCATGAATTAGATTGTTACGTGTTTTCCATCATTTTTGGCTACTCAGATTCCTTTTAGGTGAGTCAGTTAGCAAATTATCAATTTAGCGATCTATAAATTGAGTTAATTAACTCAGTAAGTCAATTAAAAGAACCATTAATTGAGTTAATTAGTTAATTTAATTCATTAATCATATCATTTGAGTTAATGGGTCAGTTGAGGAAATCAAGTGACACATAAATTAAGTTAATTTGTTAATTGAGTCAAGTAATTAATGGATCTCAATTAAGTTAAATATGTAAATGAGTTATAGCCCTTTTACACAGAAGCTAATTGGTCAATTTACCGGCCTCTGCTCGATTAAAGCGCTTATTAAGATCGTTTTATCATACAAAATAAAAATCTACATTAATTTTTAATTGAGTTTTAATTGACATGAATATGAAACGCAGCTCTGTGACAAAGACCGCATTTGTAATTATATATACGTTATTTTTCTGCGATTGGCTTAATTTTATGATAAAAAAAACTACGGTAGATGTCGCTGCTAAAAATATCAATCAGCTGATGAAACTTACCAACTTCTTATGAAAAGCAAAACCAAAAAGCTGGTCGGTTATGGCGAGTAGCCGGCAGTGTAACAGTCAGAAAAGGGTTTCTCAATAAAAATTTTGATTGATCAATTAATTTGGCTGTGTAAAAACGCTATTACTCACTGACCCAATAATTGAGTAAATTAAGTAACCCATTTATTTTTGTAATTATGCCAACGAAGAGACTCATTAATGGAGTTACATAAATAGATATATAAGTCAATTTGTTAAAATAAACCCATTAATTAAGTTAATTAGCTAATTAAGTCAATAAATTCGTTAATCGAGTAAATTAAGTGTAATTAATTGAGTTCTTTAGCGAATTGAGTCAACTAATAAACTTATTCAATGAGTTGAATAAGTAACTGAATCAACTAAGGACCCAGGATTGAGTTAATTAGTTCTAATTAATAATATATTAAAATAATACTGTGCTATTATGCTTCAAAAAAGTATAGATCTTATCTATCTTCAACAACAGACCTTTTAACTACTTCAAAATCACAATCTTTGTTACTTATAAATCGCATTTAGAACTAACTAATTAACTGATACTTGAATGTAAGAAAATTCTTTCTAGTATGAAGTCATTAATTGCTCAATCAATGAAAAATGAAGAAAAAAGTTTCTAATGAAAATGAAAGCAATTTTCTACTAAATCCGCACACAAATGACTCACTGCTTTATTTGCTAAAATTAATTAAATCACCCCAGAAACTGTGTGAAAATGACAAAAACGTACATCGAAAGCGCATAAACTTTGACACACAAAATTTTCGCACCAAATTAGCAATATTAAGAGATCGAAAGTAAGCAGTGAGTAGCAGAAATGAAATGAAATCAAAATTTGGAGTCATAAAGTATAACAATTTTAGGTGGAGATGTGAAATTGGCAAAAATAAAAGACATTTGACTAACCACTTAGGATAAAATCAGCAATTTATAACGGGTGATTTTTTTGAGGTTAGGATTTTCATGCATTAGTATTTGACAGATCACGTGGGATTTCAGACATGGTGTCAAAGAGAAAGATGCTCAGTATGCTTTGACATTTCATCATGAATAGACTTACTAACGAGCAACGCTTGCAAATCATTGAATTTTATTACCAAAATCAGTGTTCGGTTCGACAAATCGAAAAATCGACAAATCGACAAATTTTGTTCAGCGATGAGGCTCATTTCTGGTTGAATGGCTACGTAAATAAGCAAAATTGCCGCATTTGGGGTGAAGAGCAACCAGAAGCCGTTCAAGAACTGCCCATGCATCCCGAAAAATGCACTGTTTGGTGTGGTTTGTACGCTGGTGGAATCATTGGACCGTATTTTTTCAAAGATGCTGTTGGACGCAACGTTACGGTGAATGGCGATCGCTATCGTTCGATGCTAACAAACTTTTTGTTGCCAAAAATGGAAGAACTGAACTTGGTTGACATGTGGTTTCAACAAGATGGCGCTACATGCCACACAGCTCGCGATTCTATGGCCATTTTGAGGGAAAACTTCGGAGAACAATTCATCTCAAGAAATGGACCCGTAAGTTGGCCACCAAGATCATGCGATTTAACGCCTTTAGACTATTTTTTGTGGGGCTACGTCAAGTCTAAAGTCTACAGAAATAAGCCAGCAACTATTCCAGCTTTGGAAGACAACATTTCCGAAGAAATTCGGGCTATTCCGGCCGAAATGCTCGAAAAAGTTGCCCAAAATTGGACTTTCCGAATGGACCACCTAAGACGCAGCCGCGGTCAACATTTAAATGAAATTATCTTCAAAAAGTAAATGTCATGAACCAATCTAACGTTTCAAATAAAGAACCGATGAGATTTTGCGTTTTTATGCTTTTTTTTTTTTTAAAAAGTTATCAAGCTCTTAAAAAATCACCCTTTATATATGAATTTGTATATAGAAACTGAAACTCAAACCTAGAGCTTGTTGTTGTTATATGTAAATGCAGTGCAAAGCAGCGCTTCAGTTCAAAATAAAGCAAACACAGAGTAGTTAAAGTTTTAAATTTTACACAAATAAAATTAAATTATGGACACATGCGATTATATTTTAAGGCAAAATGATGTTATATGTGTTTTGTGTGTATATATTTATGTGCGTATATACATATGTACATATATGTATTTTTGTATATTAGTGTTTTTGTGCTCAAAAGCAAGGGAGTTGGCAGCGGGGTTTTTGCAAAAAAATTAACTTGCAAATCCGTTTGGTTGGGCTAGCAAAAGCAAAAAACGCAAAAATAATATACATATATTGTGCAAAAACAGCAACAAACAAAACAATTATAAGCAACAACAATGTAATAAAATTGCGAATTTTTGCAAAGCCATGAATGTGAAGGTAAAAAAGAATTCGCAAGGAAAGTCTCTGGTTAGATAAGTTCAGTTCAGTTTTTAGTTTAACCTTTTATGCGAATGCATGCATACATATATACACACGTGTTTTATGATGTATGAGTGTGTGTTTGTGTTGGTTTTTGCGCGCTTTTTTTTAATGCAATGCAAATGTATGCATTTTATTAATTGTAACGCTACAAACAATGGTGGCATAAAATTATGTGTAATAATAACAAAAACAACACATATACTCGCTATAATAAAAAATAATAATCATATTGCTTATATATACATACATATGTATGCCTTTCAAAGCAACTCCGCCAGTGCCAACAAATTCTTTTTTTGTACAAATTGACAGAGTGACTGCTGAGGGAAATATGAAAATGTAAATGAGTGCATTAACATCAGCCACTGCACGACATGACAAGCAGTTGTTTTTGCAGGCATTGAGGCGTACAGGTGGCACTGTTGGCGGATACTCATATTTATGTACATATACTTAAGTGAATTAGTGTAGACAAGTGTCTACTACAGCGGCAGTGGGTGATAATAGACAGTAATTAAAGCGGATATTAGCGGGGTTGGTGTAAGCGATGCGAGTGCCACTTGCCGCTCATACTCGTAGGAATGAATGAAAATGAACAAAGCGATGAAAGAAAGATAAAAATCAGTGCGACTATTATCATCTTTAAATGCACGAGCGTAATCTGATTCTTCAGTGCATGCTGCAGACAATGCGTTTTGTCTCACACATAATTGCGCTTTCTCGTGTGTAGTTGAAATTTTTCGCGTTTTTATGCTTTTGATTTTAACACCAATCAATACGGCATTTACCAAGCGGAAAAACCGCGTAATATTGCCAATGAACTTTACTGCATATTGAAAATTTGAAAAATTCCATAAACGCTAATGTTTCAAAGTCAAATATTATCAAGAGTAGGGAAGTGAAAATGCATATTGCTTCAATAACAAAAAGTTGTCAATAATAACTGTTTAAGTGAATGTAAACAATACCTGCATAATGGAGTATACATTTTTGAGTACAGGCGGAAATAGATACAAATTTGTACTATCTATTTGCTAACAAATGCGAAATTTCAAAGTCTGCGGAAATCCTAAAGGCTTGCTTTTCAAGATATGTAAAAAAGCTTTTGCAACCTTTATTTCCAGTAGGTTATTTTGAGTTTTTTCTCACTGTCTTCACTTTTTTATTTAGGAATCTTAATGATTCTCCTTATTAGTAAAAAAAAACTTTTCCAAAATTGGTTGATCTGAGAAGCTTTTGAAAGAGCTTTTTGCTGCTGTAGCTGATTTGAAGTTCTAGTTCTCTCTAATTGTCTTTACTATTCCATTCACGAACCTTAATGATTCTATGCGTGCAATTATAAAAGCTTTTAGT
Organism: Zeugodacus cucurbitae; assembly: GCF_028554725.1. Lineage (NCBI taxonomy): Eukaryota > Metazoa > Arthropoda > Insecta > Diptera > Tephritidae > Zeugodacus > Zeugodacus cucurbitae. The sequence continues at coordinate 63,572,515 of NC_071671.1, read as the reverse complement.
AGATACAGTCAACTAGGTTGATCTGGGGATCCTTTGAAAGCTTTTATTACCGGTGGTTTTGAGTTTTTTCTAATTATGTTCACTATTTTATTCAGAAACCTTTCGAATACACAGTATACTATGGTGATCTGAGGACATTTCGAAAGCTTTTATTGCCAGTAGGTGATTTTGAGTTTTTTCTCACTGTCTTCACTTTTTTAATTAGGAATCTTAATGATTCTCCTTATTAGTAAAAAAAAAAACATTTCGAAAATTGAATTAATTTGGTTGATCTGAGAAGCTTTTGAAAGAGCTTTTTGCTGCTGTAGGTGTATTGTAGTTCCTTTCTAATCGTCTTTACTATTCCTTTCACGAACCTCGATGATTCTACTCGTGCAGCCATAAAAACTTTTAGTAGATACAGTCAACTAGGGTGATCTGGGGATCCTTTGAAAGCTTATATTACCGGTGGTTTTGAGTTATTTTATTCAGAAACCTTTCGAATATACAGTCAACTATGGTGATCTGAGGAGCTTTCGAAAGCTTTTATTGCCAGTAGTTGATTTGAATTTTTTTCTAATTGTCTTTATTGTTCCATTCAGGAACTCTGAGGATTATTCTCAAGTAGATACAGTCAACTAGGCTGATTTGTGGATCCTTTGAAAGCTTTTATTACCAGTGGTTTTGAGTTATTTTATTCAGAAACCTTTCGAATATACAGTCAAGTATGGGGATCTGAGGAGCTTTCGAAAGCTTTTATTGCCAGTGGTTGATTTGAATTTTTTTCTAATTTTCTTTATTGTTCCATTCAGGAACTCTGAGGATTATTCTCAAGTAGTCAGGCGAGGCGGGCTTGAGTATGAGTTTTCACTATTATTTTAATGAAATATGAAGAATAGTCAATGAAATCAGTTGACGGAAAGAAAATGGTTCAATAATTTGACTTAAGGGGTTATATACAGTTAGAATTTTCAAAAAATCAATTTTTTTTTAATTTCATTTTCTTAATGTCCATATATTTAAGAATACACACAGAAAATTTCATATCGTTCCGGTGAATATTTTCAAAGTTACAAGCAAATGAAAAATTTGAAAAGGCGTTTCAGAGTGCTTTTAAGTACAAGGTCCAAACTTTAAACGCGTTTTTCTCAAAATGGTGTTTTCAAAGTCGGTGACCAACATTACTCGAAAACGGCTAGACCGATTAGTCTCAAATTTTAACACGACCTTCTTAAATATATTTTTTAGTAATTAATCGTAGATTTTTTCTCTCCGATAAATATTTTTTTTTTATAAACAATTTAAGGCCGAAATTTCGGTGAAAAATCGATTTTTTTTTTTTTTTGAGAAACCGCCATTTTGTCAAAAAATTTTATTTTGCTTATTCCTTCGATTAATTACTAGATTTAACATTATTTTAACGAAATCTGTTTGGTTTTTTAATTTCGGATGATCCAGTTCCAAGATATAGTGGTCACCGCAAAACGTCTTTTTTGAGAGCAGCTCCTGGAGATCAGCTGTAGCTCTTTTTCAAATAAATATTTTTACTAAAACTAAGTCTTAAAATACAGTTAAAAGATACCATAATATGTGTATAAATTTTTGGATCAATAAATTAAAAAGTTTTCTCAGAAAAAATTCTGGAAAATTCACTTTTTTCGGCCGTCTAACCCTTAAATGATATCATCCCTTATTGATGTATGATATTTTCCCAAACCCAGTTGTAACAATTACAATGAATTGCTTGATATTGAAACTAAAAATTACACTCGTACCAAACTGCAACTAAAAACAATTAATATGCGTGCTGCAGAGTGTACAAAAACTCAAAAAGGAAGGAAGTAAGTGAAGTGTACAACAAACATATTGACATGCCAACTAACACCTGGCATCAACGCCCAGCTGTCAACAAAATACCTAACTGGCGATAGCACATGCCAAGTCCAACACGCCTTGAAAATGTAATGCGTGCTCAGCTATCTTCCTTATGCACAAAATTACAGCTATTAAAAATGAGTTTCTTGAAGAAAATTGCAAAGCTTATCTTTGGAGCTTAAAAGTTCATTTTTCTTGTATTTTAAAACTTAATAAATTATTTTGCCGACCAATAAATTATACGCCCACGCTTACTTGACTAACCTGCATACGAGTATAGATTATATAATAATTCTCATAAATATGCTATCTAAAAACATAAACAAGGAAATCTGGTATTTTCTAATTTATTATATAGTTTACTTCGTGCAAACTTTTAGCCTCAATTGTTGAAATACACACATTTATTGCTGCTACTGTCATGTTTTATTTCTTTTTTGTTAATTTAAATTTAAGTTGTGTTTTGTTAGTTTTTCTTTTGCAAAATAATTGCGCGGCATGACTGTTAATTGCCACAATTTCCACCGCACGTCGCAATAATGCGGCGCATCAATGTGACGTCCGCACGCAACGCGCTACGCAAAGGCAGAAACGGGCGCGCATGCGCAAGCAGTCGAGCGTTCCGTTCAAACACAAATGCAATCAATTTGCAATGTGTATATATGAGTATGTATTTATTTGATTATTTGCTTTTATGCGCACCGGTATGCACAATTATGCGTAGCATTTACTGCAGCCGAAACAAAAGCTTTATCTTTCTCCAACAACTTTTACCGTAGAGAAACATAAAATTGTTCATATTTACTAAGCATGAGTGCATTGGCTTTACAAGTCTGAGAGTTGACGTGTGATTAGCTTGATTGATATATGCTGTTTTATGAAAACTGCACTGTTGCAAATTGATATTTATTTGTTTGGTTGTGTGTGCGCATAAATGCAGTAATCAAAACAACATTTTTCATGAGTTTATTACATTTTTTTAAATATGAATTTTTGGTTGGTTGCATCTTTTCTATATAGATATACATAATATGTACATAATATAAACATTTATTCATACTATAATTATTATTATTTATTATATTTGTGAACAAATAACTGTAACAAAAGCGTGTGCAACAGTAACACATAAAAACTGCAAAAATTCCAGGAAACCTCTGTAGGGGTGCATAAATAATTTTATATACAAGAAAGCAAAAAAAAATAGCTGTCCTTTATTGGACAAGCATTGGGGAGCAACCAATCGGACAAACGGTTCAGTTGTTCAAACATATTGGCAGTACCTGTACCAGTACTTTCTTGGGTGGATAAACCTAGTTTAAGATAGTGACTACACTGCTTTAATAAGGTATCCGCATACTCTCTTGTACCAAATCAACTCGGTAATTTTTATACTCTCGCAACAAAAGTTGCTAAGAGAGTATTATAGTTTTGTTCACATAACGGTTGTTTGTAAGCCCTAAAACTAAACGAGTTGAATATAAGGTTATATATACCAAAGTTACAAGAGTGTACAGCTCCTGGCGTATGCCGATGATATTGATATCATCGGAAGCAACAACCGCGCCGTTAGTTCTGCTTTTTCCTGCCTGGATAAGGAAGCGAAGCGAATGGGTCTGGTGGTGAACGAGGACAAGACGAAATATCTCCTGTCATCAAACAAACAGTCAGCGCATTCGCGTCTTGGCTCCCACGTCACTGTTGACAGTCATAACTTTGAAGTTGTAGATAATTTCGTATACCTAGGAACCAACATTAACACCGATAATAATGTCAGCCTTGAAATCCAACGCAGATTCACTCTTGCCAACAGGTGCTACTATGGACTGAGTAGGCAATTGAACAGTAAAGTCCTCTCTCGACGAACAAAAACTAAACTCTACAAGTCCCTCATCATTCCCGTCCTACTTTATGGTGCAGAAGCGTGGACGGTGTCAACATCCGATGAGACGGCACTAGGAGTTTTCGAGAGAAAGGTTTTGCGGAAGATTTACGGTCCCTTAAACATTGGCAACGGCGAATACCGCAGAAGATGGAATGATGAGCTGTATGTGTTGTTCGACGACATAGACATAGTCCAGCGAATAAAAAGACAGCGGCTACGCTGGCTGGGTCATGTTGTTCGAATGGATGAAAGTGCCCCAGCTCTGAAAGTTTTCGATGCAGTACCCGCTGGTGGAAGCCGAGGAAGAGGGAGACCTCCACTCCGGTGGAAGGACCAGGTGGAGAAGGACCTGTCTTCACTTGGTATTACCAATTGGCGCCAAACCGCCAAAAGGAGAGATGCGTGGCGCACTGTTGTGGACTCGGCTATAACCGCGTAAGCGGTTTCTACGCCAGTTAAGAAGAAGATATACCAAAGTGATAAGGGCGACGAGTAAAGTTCAAATCCGGTTGTCTGTCTGTCCGTCCGTGCAAGCTGTAACTTGAGTAAAAATTGAGACATCTTAAAGAAAGTTGGAACACGTGTTCCTTGCCACCATAAGAAGGTTAAGTTCGAATATGGACGGAATCGGACCACTGCCACGCCCACAAAATGGCGATAACCGAAAACACATAAAGTACCATAACTAAGCCATAAATAAAGCTATGGAAATAAAATTTGGTATGAAGGATCGTACTATTAAGGGGCATATTTGGATGTAATTCGTTTGGGGAAGTGGGCGTGGCCCCGACCCATACCAAGTTTTTTGTTCATATCTCGTAAACTACTAAAGCTACATATATCAACGAAACTTTCAGGAGTCGTTTTTCTCAGGTATTTTCTTATATAGTCCAAAAATGGAGAAAATCGGATTATAACCACGCCCACCTCCCATACAAAGGTTATGTTGAAAGCTACTCAAAATGCTTTAATTCAGTAATGAGAACCTTCAGTAAGGAGAAGCATTAAATTTCATTATAAAGAAAGCACAGAAGAGCTGCATTCAAAATTGTAAACAAAATTTCAAATGGGCGTGGTTCCGCCCACTTATGGGTCAAAAACCATATCCTCGAAACTACTCGAACAATTTCAATGATTCGGTTTGTAATATTTCCCTTGCATCCCAATTATATGTTGTGAAAATAGGCCAAATCGGTTCACAACCACGCCTACTCCCCATATACCAGAACCTTGAAGCCAATCTGAATCGTTTACTTTACAATATACATATAAAGGAAGCACCAGTGCAGATATGGGAATAGAACTTTTCACAAATACTGCATTTATAGTGTGGCATCGCTCTTCTAAAAATCGCCAAAATCGTACCATAAGTATTCAAGGCCTCATACAACGAATATGAGGACCTTAGAGCTTCGAATACATTTTTTAACGAAAATATAGGTGAATCTCTCAGATATTTTGAATAAATTCGGAGGGAATATTTTTCTTCTAATATAATGTCTCCGTGCCTAAAATACGTAAAATCGGGTCATAACTTCACTTAACTCCCATATACTTAATATTAGGATTTTCAAACTTTCAATGGACTTTATACCATATATATGCCGAATATGTGGGTCAAATTGTTTGTTAACTTAATAAAATTAAATAAATAAATTGCGAGAGTATAAAATGTTCGGTTACCCCCGAACTTAGCCCTTCCTTACTTGTTTTATTATTGTTTTATATTCACCTAAGTTCATAGAAATGGTCAATCGAAGACATATATAATATTTTATTTACTTAATATATCTTAGTTTACCTGAGTTGATAGTGGGAATATACAGTGACTCACAAAATTGATCATGGTATCAATCGGTACCCAATCGATGATAAAAAGCTAATAAATGTTTTGATGTTTTTAAAATTTTTTTTTTTGTTATAAAGGTATAATAATGAAAAATTAAACACAAATAATATTTATTTAAACAAAAATAAATAAAAGCAATAACGAAATTAAAAGTACAATATGTCAGTGTGATCAATTTTGTGATTTAATATAAATATGGAATAAATAAATAAATATAGAATGGTGATTATGAAGTCGATGGCCGGCATGGTGGTGCAAGGGAGACGATTTTCGAAGATGCTGTATTGGTTGCTAAAGCCAAGTGAAACCATCACAGGAGACCGATACCGAACGCAATTGATGCGTTTGAGACGAGCACTAAAAAAACGGCCACAGTACGAGGAAAGACACGATAAAGACATTCTCCAGCATGACAATGCTCGGCCTCACGTCGCAAAGGTGGTCAAAAAATATTTGGATACGCTGAAATGGAAGATCTTACCACACCTGAGAGCATTGCTACTTGGATCGACTCGAAAGATGAGGAGTTCTTTCGTCACGGAATACGCATGCTGCCAGAAAGATGGTCAAAAGTAGTAGCTAGCGACGGAAGCAAAGTTGTAGACCTAATAGGATAACAAAATAAATTATCTTATAATCACTTTTAGGGTCTATAACGGCTTTGAATCTTCTTGGTATACTACTACACGAATTTGAGCATATTCCTAATAAAAAAGATTCCCACACCAGCTGCACTTTAAGTCCTAAATCGCTCAATAGGCCGATTTCGCCTGCGACCGGTTTTTTTAATATACCCGGTAGTGTTTAGGTACGAAGATTGTGGATCAATCTCAATCAAGCGTACTAATGTTATTGTGCTGCAGCCATTTGCGATTTGCCTTTGCTGTATGGTTTGGATCATTGTCCAAGTGGAAGAAAATGTCTGACCCATTTTCAGCTAAGTCACCTATAGTGCCAAGCAGAATCTCAATATAAGGCTCTGCTGTCTATCGTTCTTCAATTCTTGCCAAACTACCAACACATCGTTATGCATCCCCACACCATAATGGAGCCTCTCTCAAACTTCAGCACAGGTTTATGCGTGGTGTCCCTCTAATTTCGCACTCTCCAGGTTCATTCGCGCTCATCCGATACCAAACGATTTATATTAGTTCAAATTGGTAACGGTATCTTAAATACTAACCAACAAAAGTATTCAGTTGGATTTGTGTTTGACTGCGTGTGTAAGACGGAATGATAGAATAAATGGCTATTCAGCGGAGTCACATTGTGAGTCATTATTATTATGTTCGAACCAAAAATCTAACTGATATATAGCAATTCATTACTCGATTAGCGAAGGCGATTTGATAGCCTTAGATATTTAATAAGGACTGGTCAAACATAATAACATTTAATTGACATATGTAAGAGAATATCAAGCTGAGTAAGTGAATGAGCTGCAATTATTTTCTGCAATGCCCCAATTCCCTAATATAAAATATGTTGGAAATATAGTGAGACATTTTATCTAATTATTCTTCTGTTTCTCCTGATCATTTCCTTGATGAGAAAAAACTGGCAATTACCATGCACAGTTTCCACTCAGCTGTATTTTTTTTTTAGCCACTCAGACTGTGATAATAAGAAATTGTCCCTAACATGATTTGGTCTACGTATCACTCAATTCCATAAACAATTTGGGCAGTAATATGAGACACGTGACTCTCCCGCGTTCTATAATAAAACTTTTTCTCTAGGGGATTCTGACCGCTTATTTCTATTGGTTACCGCCGAAGCTATTTGGAAGATAGTTAGATAACGATGAAGCAGCTAATTTCTTCAACCACCTCCTATTAAAATAAAACCTCTTAGCAAATTTATAATATGAACAGAATGAAATATAATGGTTGATACTCCTAAACACTAGAAACAGCGATCTATATATTTTTTTTATATTATTCGCTATTAACATTTGTTATCTAAACCGAGGGAGAGAGGTTTTTGTCAAAATTTCGAATTTATAATTTTCTAATATGTAATACGGCAAATAAAATCAAACCAAAATTTATGCGTCTGCTTACTTCGAAATGCTAATTTCCAGCCAATTTGCTAGTTGGTTTTCTTTTTTGCCTTTCACGCATTTCTTCTTTAAATTAGCCATTAGTTGTATTTAATGAATTTTGGAAATTTGCAAAGAAAAAAGTAGTTGTTGTCATGCGATTTTGCAAATGCCTCATTTATATGCTAGTTAAATTTTTTCTCCTTTTTCGCTTTGCGAAATCACTTGAACTGAATTAATGGGATTTTTATATGTAAGCGCGAACGCCATTGATCTGCTTCGCAGCGCCACTTTTGTTGTTGGCCGTTCGTTGCTGTGATGCGGTAAGTCATATTGCTTTGCATATTTCGATTGGATTCATTTTGAGAAAAAAGAAATATCTATTGTTCAGCAAAGTTGTAAACCGAGTAACCCCAAAAATCGAATTGCTATTGCTAAAATCCCAAATAATGTTTTATGTGTGCTCTAGTTATAGAAACGCGCAATGCATTGCAAAGCAAGCGATTGTGAGACCACATAGCACAGTTGCAAGTGAAGTAGTAGCAACCTTACTCATGGCCATTAAAGGAATACCAAAGAGGCATTGCATTGATGGCTCGTTACCCCACTGCGTTTGCACTGGTTATCCTAGCGCTGTGAGCGCGTCGGCGCAGCTGCTGCTACCGTCTGGCTGGCTGTCCATGCAAATCGGCACACTTGCTGAGTTATTGACTTGTGGCCAGCAGTTCCAGCGGTGCTCACCTGTATGTATGTTTGTAGGAATGTTTGAATTCGCAAGCATTTCGCAATGCCGTCGCGTTTGCCGACGCTATCGCGCCGCCGCCGCTGATAGCAGCTCCACACGTTTAATGCGCGGGTTTCTTTCGCTTGCGAAATGTAGTTCGCTCTATTGGACCAGTTTACCTTACACACACATACTCACTCTACATATTTATGCATTAACTGCTGAATATTCGATCACTTGATAGCAGCGATCATTGCGTCGCGTCGCTAATATTGCGAAAATGCATAAATTTTGCACTTAATTTTTTTCTTTTTTTACTTCACATTGAGATATTTCTTTTTTCGCGAAATAAGTTCGAGGAACATAGTCACAGGGTGTATGTATGTATGTCTGTCCGTTGTAATTTAAAATTCAATATTTTACATCATAACTGACGCAGGGATTAGGTTAGGGATACTAGTTTCTGTAATAATTTTTTTTAGGTTAAGATTCTGATAATGTAATCCAGGGACAAGGTAATCCGAAGAAGACAAGATTTCAGAAAAGTCAGAACAGAACCTTGGACTTCGTGGTGGCGATGACTATCAATTAGTAACAAAATTCTGCATTAAATGCTTATATAAAAGTTTACGGGAATCTGGGCACTCTGATATCCCGGACCACTTACAAAACGTTGCTGAGCTTCTTAGATGGGAGGACACTGTGAGTCTGAAGTACTTGCAGTCTATGTAAGTATGGTCTTCTACTGTTTACCGAATTGAGTATTAAACATGAATAAGTTCCAAGATATTCCTGTCCCTAATACAAACGGTCGAGATTTCTCGAGCTTCTGAATCTGAAGAAACCATAACCCTCACTTTACCAGCAATTTGGAGTAGTATACTGTGGAATCTTCGCATTATGTACTCAAGGACTCTCTGTCTTTTGGGAAGCTGGAGTTCAAGTTTATTAGGACGAAGCTTTTTGTCCTGCCAAATATTATATTTGAATACAATCTGGAGCAAAGAGAGTCACAACAGTCAGCTGGCAAAGTTATGTCCTCTTCATTTTGGGATGCGCATAAAATAATTTTAATTGACTTTAGCTTAAAAATGAAAGATGAATGAAGGTACTTGACCGAAGTCGATTGGAACATTTGAAAGACTAAATCACGGAAAGACTGTTCCGTTTTAAGTAAAAGGAAGTGATGGTTCATCAATAGGAAAATGGAAGGCTTTTGGGTTTCGAATTGCTTCTACATCCATATCATATTATCCGGATCCCAAAGACTTTCTCCTGTCTTTAGAACTAAAGAGCAGTGAAACATATTGTTCCACAAAAAAGGTGTCTAAAAATTTGAAGACGACTAATAATTGATAAATCATTGATTGATTTTGATAAATCATATCGATATATTTCCACCGATATATTTCCATGCAGAGATCTTTGAATCGAAGAACAAAAGACCTCATAATGAGCATATCGTTCTAATGGTGCTTCTGAACACTACTCAAACAAACAATTATTGAGAAACGTAGGCGAATCAGGTGTTTTTTTGGACATTGAAACATACTCTCTAATTTCATAACACATAAACGCTATCAAACTCAATACTTCATTATGCTTACTTAGGAGTAGGTTCATTTATGCATATGCATATGTTTATATAATTCTGCACGCAATCAACCGCAAGTGTCCATTAAATTATTTACGATTACCGTTATGTTCAAAAATTGGCTGGCACACCATACAAAGTGACGCATACTGTCATAAAAACAGTTGTCTGGAGTTATGTTTTTATGGGCTTCAGTTTGTTTGCTCTACTTTTCACTTTTATATCCGTAAGCATTTAGCATAGATATTGTCGCGCAATTAACTGTAAATTGTTTTATGACCATCACCCATTGTGCATTTCCATATGCAATTAGCATGCATTTCGGAATGTGCCGTTAGTCCTTAGCAAATTTGCTATGTGTTGCACAATCTTTAAAGCACCGTTATGAAATTGTCAATTATGGCAGGATTAAGTGAGACTTATATTGGAATTTTAATTAAATTTAATGGCACTTGGTTTTTGGCAGCGATTTTTTAGTGGAGTATGCGGCAACAAGTTGGTCAAAATGGACAACAAGTAATTGAAGCAGGGTGTTGGATGGCAAATACTTTGTTTGAATATGAAAAAAAAAAATTATAAAAATTGTGATAGTTAAGCAAAGAAGGATTTTTTGTGATAAAAAGGGAAAAACGGAGAGCGGGTGAAAACGACACCATGGATAAGCCAATCGGCGGAAGACCTGTGACGACGAATACCGATCAAATCATGGAAAACATCGAGTTAGACCAGCATGTGACATCTCGTGACATCACCCAGGAGATGGGAGTTAGTCACCAAACCATTTTAAATCATCTGCAGAAGGCTGGATACACAAAAAAATTATTTGTTTTAACTTGACCTGATCTAATCCATTTTGAGTTCTTGTAAATAGATCTTACGTTCAAAACCCGAAACCAGACTCCTACCATAACTACCGTGATCACTGAACTTTGCGATTTCCAAAATAAAAAAATCAACAACATAAATAAATCTCTTTTCAACTTTAACAATCATCTTCCATTGCAGATGTTGCCCCTCTCACATGTCAACGACCACATTCAAAATCCACATAGTTGACCTGCCATGCAAATGTCAAAGCAAACAGCAAATGTAGTCATAATATTATGAAATTTACCCGCCTTGGGGACACATACAATGTGTGCTGATTTATTATTTCCTGGAGATGTAAAATGTGCCATTTGGTTTTTTCACATTTCGCATTTCAACTTTTCAAAGCAAAGCATGCCAACGCCTCTATTATGGCGGTGCAAAATTATTGCGAATGTTGCAAGAAAGTCGTGTTTTGTTTTATGCTTGCCACCGAACGTCAACGAGCAGGCGTACGTCTTATCTTAATCAAAAATCTTGGCATTGGTTGAAGGTGTTCGAAATTGGAAAATTTCACTATTTTACATAACTGCACGTTCACTTGACGCGCACTCATGCCTGCATTCAATCACACCGACTCTCAACCGATACACACAGCGCACTCTCCTTTCCACCTTTCCTCTCTCTGAACTTCAGCTGACTCAGCTCTCATCTTTCGCATTATTAGTTACGCATTCACACGAACCGACGTTCGGCAGCAAACAGCAAAGCGAAAATGAAGCATGAATGAAACCTTTGGCTTGCCGTTAGCCGTTAGAGCGGTGTTTGTAGCCGGTGTTGGCGCAACCTTTGCCAACAAAGCGTTTGGCATTCCTTCACTTTCATTTAAAGGGCAACCCGCTGACTTTGCTCGCATTGAAGGAAATCAGAAATCAGAAATCATATTAAATGATCAATCAAAAGCTGGAGCCCTGCAAGTTATGCACCCAAAATGTTTATAAACACGGAACGCTTGCACCTGGTGTGCTTGAGTGTGTGTAATGATGGCTTGAAATCTCAATTAAAATATCTAAACAGCGAAAAATAAATGTAAATGCTGCGAAATTGTGATTCAATTATCAACGGTTTGTCTGTTTGTATAATAAATAGTAAATAAATACAAATGAAAGTCATTCCATGCAACTTTCGATTGGTGAGATGCCCGTTGATTTAGGGAGATTTTGGTTTCTTTAAAATTTTGTATATAAATAAAATTTCATTCATATGGGAAATGGGTGATTTCACTTATGGAATACTCGGAAATTTTGTGGCAGAGAAAATAGGGGGGAACCATAAGCATATGTACTAATTATTTGAGATACCTCTAGAATATGATAACTCCACAAATAAGAGTTCACCCTTGTAATGCTTAGTAACATTACTAATGTAGGCTGCAAAGTAAAACCATTAAATTTAGATTTTAGAGAATCAAGCTTAGTGACCCCCTAAAGAAGTTAAGATCCCTCAGTAGCCTATAGGGTTTTGCTTCGCCAGAGTGTACTGCCTAGAGATTGTTGTTACAGAGATATAATAAGATTGAACGAGTACTGACATCGACACATCTGTTACAGCCGTGAAAAAAATCGGTTACGGTAGTAAAGAATCTTATCATAATTAGAGAGTAAGTTCAACCCACTGTGTTTGAGGTTTGGATATAAAGCTCATCGTCATCAGGTTGACTCTTATTGAGGGAGTAAAAGTAGAAAACGGATACTTCATAAAAAAAGGGCAATTGAGACGATCTCATTGTCAAAAATCAAGTATGCTCTGAAAGAAACTGGCCAGAGTCGATTGAGATCGGAAAAATTTTTTTTGGTGAATTATCATCCCATAGATCATCTTGGCTGAAGGCTAACCCAATGGACGATAGATAATAAGGGTTGTATGGTTCTGACAATTGAAACGGAGAAAATCTAATGAAGATCTGGGGATCTAACTACAGCCTGTAGATTATCGATTTTTTTTTTGCTGAATTATCATCCATAGATGATCTTGGCCGGGATAATCCAATGAACGATAGATAATAAGGGTTGTATGTTTCTGACAATTGTTTCGCAAGAAACGGAGAGAATCTATTGAAGATCTGATGATCTAACTACAGCTTGTAGATTAAGTTAATGTTGTCTGGTTCTAATTAAAGTATTGATTAAATTTACAGCATCTTGCGTTATATTGAACCTTTATGCATACTATGCAGTACACTACTACGATGGTTTTAAAAAGTTTGAAGTTCTGAAACAGAAGGAAATCAGTTAGTTAAAGAAACGCTACGTTATGGGCATCGAACTGAATATGTTCATGACAACTTATATTTGAAACTATTTCCTAGAAAAGGTTGCCACCTGATTGAAAGTTTTTATCGGAAAAAGCGTATGAGAAGATATTACAATAATCCACCAGTTGGTCTTGTATTCGGATTGCTTGAAACAAACATGCTTCAGAATTTTTCGGTTGCCACCTGTTAAAATAAGTTGAAAAGTAAATAATAAGCAACTTGTTTCTCGTGGTACTATTTATATGACGAGCTTAAATTAAATGAAAATATTAGTTAAGCTTCAAAAAAATCTCTATTCCTCTTCCTGGTTGAAAGAATTTTATAAAACATTGCATTTGAATCCAAGCAGTGTTGGTATTCACTTTCGTTGTTATTTGCCTCACTGAGCAACGCTGTTCAATAAAATTATATAACTACTGAATGCTGAATCTATGCTCCAAATTTACATTCACACGCGCAACAGTAGGTTAAAAGTTTAACACTTTCCATTTGTTTAAATACCTGTAAACGAGACAAACCGAAAAAAATAGAAAGTAATAGCGCGAACATTAACAATAAACACACACCAAAATGGTAGCAACCAAAACTGCAGCCGAAAAAATATATAACAAATATTCCCATTAACTAATTATGGCATGAGATTCAATTAGACAGAAAAGAGGCCGGACTTCACAACCTCTTTTCAAAGTATGCTACCTATAAAGGGTACCAAAAGTTTAGAACTGTATGTAAAGGGATGATAAACTGCTAACTATTAATAAAATTGTTCAAAATTTTTAAATTTTGTAATATTGGGTTTTGAACTTCCGATCCGATGCGTGGTAGTCACATACTTAAACCACTTTTTTACATTGAACGCAATTAAGCAAAGCAATAAAATATACTCCAATAAACGTCAATATACTACAGCGCACCAAATCAGCCTAATAATTTGCCCAAAATGTAGTCAGAGCGCTTAGATAACTGTATAACACACACACACAACCATCAAATGGGTTTATGAGTTTAGGCAAAACCAATGCGCTCATAATGGCAATATTATTGATTTTGACTGCTTACTGCTACTGCTGCATTGCTGTTGTTGGCGTAGCTAAGAGTTAGCTGTTAGCATAACTGATTTTATAGCAATATCAAAGCAATCAAAGAGTAGCCAAAACACTCGACCAACCAACTAATAACAACATCAACTGCAACAACCAACCACAATATTGGACCATACACCCGTTAAGCATCCGCCTTAAACATCAGCGGCGCGCCAAATTCAACGCCGCTCTTGGGTCGTCATGCCATAAAGCAGAGGTCAAACCTATGTGGCTGCGCAAATGCTCGGTGGCACCATGATCAACACCTCCCCCGAACCGCAGTGCACCGCTGCGCCACCCAGCGAGCACTGCGCTTGCATTATCAATGGAATATGAGCGACACAGCGGACGCTGGCAGTGAACAAGGCTGACAGAGACTAAGAAACTATGTGCCAAGCAGTGAATTGAAGAAAGCCAATACTGTTATTATGGCACTTTAATATTCGATGATTTGGTCACGAAGCGCCTGCACTATTCATTATTAAATTTGCGAATACGCTGGTAAGGCGCTGCCAGTGTCCTTTGTCATTAGTTCGCCGGACATTTTCGGTGCCACTGTGCTACGATGGGGCGCGATTAGCAAAGAACTCAAAAAAAAAAAAAATTATAGAAAAACTCGATTTTTGTTGACTACTTTACTTTTCTACTGTTTTACTTTAATCAATTATTATTGTCATTGAGTTGGAATTAGTGCCACCAACGTTGATCAACAGCTGCATACTCGCTGGGTTTTTGTAGGGAAGAGCAGAATTTTTCGTGACTCCATAGTTATAGTTTCTTTTTTGTTTTCAGAAGTCTTGTCATTTGACATTATGTTTGTTTTTATCTTTCGGAGTCTTGTAAATATTTTATGTACTCACGATATTTAGCATGCATAATTATTAAATTCGTGAGCACCTTAAGGTGATTAAGGTGATCGGTTTCAAAATGCATCGTATTTTTATATTTTTTCCCACAATAACCTTAATATATATGTGCCTTTTAAGGTATATAACACATTGCCAGTATTCTCGAAACGCCCGATTAAAATTTTTATTACGCCTACGATTAGAAGAGACGTGAGTCTGACTTTGTTTATCTCGAAGCCAGCAAAAATACCACCAACAATCTAATCCTGGATACCAAGCGCTAAAAGAACATGAACGATGACAAACCGAGATGAAAAGGTACTTGGAGCACTCGAGAGAACTGTCCGCAAGATCTTTGGAGCCGCCCGCGTGAGCAAGAAGCTCCGAAGAAGATGGAACAATGAACTGTATGTTATATAAAAATTCAACGAATCCGCTAGTTGGGCCTCAGCGAAAAGCTCCTTTGATACGAGGTCCATGGGTAGCAAATGGAAGCAAGGACGCTAATGGAAGGACCAAGTGCATAGGGGTCTGTATACAATTGGGATATACAAATGGCGTGACTTCGTAAAGGATAGAGGCAACTCGCGAAGTTTTGTGTTCTCGGCCCAGACCGACAAACGGTTGTAATGACAAGGAAGAAGATGTGCTGAGGCTCGATATCGAGAACGGTCTATAAAAATAAATTTACTGATGTCGTTTCATATCTAATTTATCGGTATAGACTGAAGAACTTCGTAATCTCAGAATTATGCTCCAAAATCAATCATTGGCAATAATAGCAGGAACATATGTACCTACATACTTGCTTTCAGTTGCCTTTGAGGTCATTAATATGATCGACAATATAGCCTAACCTAAAACGTATTTTTGAATTACCAGGTCGTTAGCATTTTTAAAGTTCTAGAATTCTTTTCATCCACTTAAAATGATGATCGCTCCGGTATAGTTTACTTCAAGCTCAAAGCTTCAATGACTCAAAAAAGACAAACTGGATACTTTGTCTTCAGAAGACCACGAGGGTATATAATCCCTACATGAAGCATTTTTCATTTTCACCATTATTTACTAAAATATCGGATATCGGACATTTATTTGGTCAAGGACTATCAAAACTGTTTCTACTAATGTTTGCTGTCACTACAACAACAACAACAGCAGCGTGCAACCAGCTGTCTCTATGATATTTACTTTATTATCAAAATTTCATCTCTCAATAAGCATGACAAGTTGAATTTTCAATATTTTTCCGATTTCTTAAGACTTATGTTATTCAATTTGAATTAATTGTGCATTTTAAAGGGAGATAAGATAAATTGTATTGTATAATAAATGAAACTTTTGTGCACAGCTACTGCAGGTAATGGCGGACTGTGTGAATAATTTAATAAGTAAACGTTAATCATGCATTTAGAAGCTTAGCTACCAAACTAGAGCTAAGAAAGCAACAACAAAACAAAAATAAATTAAATAAACGACGACCAACGATTGCTGGTTCATGCGGCATTTATAGGCCACAGGCGGCCAGGACTGAACTCAAGGTTGTTTGAAGTAGTTTTTAAAGCTTTTGTTGTTGTATTATTGTTGTTTTGGTTGTTTTGGTTGTTATTGTTATTATTGTTGTTTTGGTTGTTATTGCTATTATTGTCTTATTTGTTCTTGTTGTGTGTTGCCTGCATTTTGATTTACACGATTCTCGCTGCACTTTTGCGCTGCCACCACACCATGTGGCACAACCATTGACCAACCGCCAACCACCAACTATGGAACAGTCGTTACAACAATTCCGAATTTACTCCCATCGCAATGATCTTTTATTTATTGCATAATAATATTGGTCGAGCATAGTCGGGAATGCCAATATGTATCGAATATTGTTCAGTCTGTGGCTTTAGTCAAAGTCTTTGCGGTTTGTACTTACATACGGAGCATGCCGTTGTTCTTGTCGTGTAGTCAAATCGTGTGTGTCGACAGGAAAGACCGCAAAAACAAAGAAACAAGCGCGAAAAAAGCTGCGCCAAAGCAACAGATTAAGCCAGGTAGTCAGTCGGTTGAACGAATGTGGTGGCAGTCAAAATGACTTGACTTGCAACATTGCTGCTCCAGTTGTTGTTGTTTTGCTAGCTGTAATAGGGTCAGGCTGATTACTTTTTTTGTTGTACACATGTGAGTTTTTCATATTTCAGTCGGGCGATGTATGTGTGTGTGTGTGTGTGAAAGTCGATTTAATTTTTTGCACGAATTGTGTAACACGAAATTTTTGTTCTTGTTCACACATTTTTTTTCTTACATACTATTTTTTTATTTATTGTTTTTGTTGTAATTTGTGTACTTTTACGAGACACAGTTGGCCTTTTCCGCCAAACGGCAGGTTTGTCGCGGCGCTGCACATGCGCCACACACAGCATGCACATTGGACTCGACATTTAAACTATGGACCACATGTTGCTAGAGCGTGGCTTTTTTTCTACAAATAGACACCTTTGGGCTTGTAATGCAATGCTTTGTTTTGTAAGGGAAATGTTTTCAACTCAATGGGTTACTCAGCTGTAATTTACATAATTTTTTTCTGATTTATTTTTTATGAATTTGAAGGGTTATAAAATTTACTTTCTAGCTGAGAAAAGTTAAGACTTTAATAGCAGAAACTTTCGGGACTGGGATTGGTATTATAATAACTCTGAAAGCCTGCAAGTGTGCAAGAAAGCAGAAAACGTTGTATGAGGTGTTCTAGAGATAATAAATGCAGGTTCATACCACGTTTAATAGAAACTTTTACTCTAAAAGCCATAAAAAATTTCTTATTGGGGGGTAAGGTTTGTTTCGTCGAAAAAAGACATTTTTTTATGAATTTTTTTAGAAAAAATTATTGCTGTAGGTTTATTTTACTTATTATTATATGAAAGTACAACATTTGAAGGATACTTAAAAAAAGTCGATCTCTGCAGGCACCTCGAAAAAAAGTTGTTGTGCGGTGACCAGCCTACCACATCACTGGATCATCCGAAACCAAAAAATCAAAATGCTTTCATTAGTTTATTAGTTTATCTCTCAATTGACGTCGAGTTTTTTTAATTTTTCAATTTTTGCTACCATTTTCAAGCGAAAATGACTATTTTAGACGAAAAAATCGACCTATTTGTTATTGTAAAATTGTTAGTAATTAAAATTTTTGGAAACTCGACGTCGTTCGAGAGCTATATATATGTAGAATATTTGTTCAAAATTTCAAAACGATCGATGCAGTAGTTTTTTCTAGTAGTTAAAAATGACATATTTGGGAAAATCGATTCAAAGTTTTGTACACTCAGCGCAGGTAGCTGGAGGTACCGTTATTCAAGCTGCTGTAACTTCGTTAGTTTTCTCCGAATGACCTATAACTTTCACACAATATTCTTTAGGTGTTGATGGTTCAGAAAAAAATAAAAAAAAAAAAAATTGTCAAACCTTACCCCCCCCTTAAAGAAAAATCAAAGAAATCAGATCAGAGCTGTAATGCCGGTAATGGATGATTTTCGACTTCAAAAAACGATAAAAACAGAAAAAATTTCAAACCTAGATTTTGGTTACATTCATTGAGAGCTTGCTGCACAAAATACATTTCTGTTGAAAAAAATTGCTAGGTTTTCGAAGAAGTAGTTGTGGATTTATGTTATAAGTATTCCCACTCTAACACCTCTATATTACAATTTAATAATCTAAATAATTTCCGTTTCAAAATCACCATACAACAAGAAGTGACATAAAAGGCAATTAAAGCAATAAACGCATACAGTAATTTAAAAAAAAAATAGACACGGTTTGACACGCAACATGCAACCATGAAGCGAAACATGTATTTCTAAGTAACAACAATAAAAAGTAAAAAAAGTAATATATAAAAAATCTAAGCAAGAAACTCTTTATACCAAAGAACAGGTGCTTTTATTTGCGCAAAGACACTTACTCACGTTTCAAGAAACAAAAAAGAAAACAGAAAAGCAACAAACCTGACTCTTGTGTATATTCAATTAGAACTGATCGCCAAGCTGTGATAAGTTATGGTAAACAGGTGAATGCATAATGGCAGGCATTTTGTTATTGTTTGTTCTCACACAAGTGTTCCGAC
This sequence comes from Zeugodacus cucurbitae, assembly GCF_028554725.1. Lineage (NCBI taxonomy): Eukaryota > Metazoa > Arthropoda > Insecta > Diptera > Tephritidae > Zeugodacus > Zeugodacus cucurbitae. Next base: position 63,553,409 of record NC_071671.1, on the reverse strand, counting down.
TATTTTGTATATGACAGTACGGGTACTTACTTTCAATTATGCTCGCGGGTATTAACTACTAATTGCTTTATCTTAAGCAAATGCTATTCATGTGTCAAACGATAATGCTTTTAAGTATGAAACAAATTTATATAGCAATGAGAAGGGAAAAATCGCTTAGAAAGGTGTAAATTGAATGACAAATTAATTCGCGACACTCACTGCCACCGAGTACGCATGTAAAATAGTATGAATTACGATAAGCGCTAGACACCACAAATCAAATTTTTTATACGCAATTTTTCGAATATTTTATTGAATAAATTTTAACAGATATCTTATGTCATATGCAAATATCGAATAACTTTCATATTGACTAACCAATTGAGTTACGATATTACCTACATTTACATTTTATTGAAAAAGCTTTTAGAAGCTTTCTGGGTATTTCTCCAATATTCAGGCAAAGTAAAAATCAAGGAATTTTTGATTTAAATGATTTAGAACAAAAAAGTTTTAAGTTTTTTATTACTACATTTATATTAATTTTAATTTTTTCTCTCTCTTTAATGCATGCAATATATTAAATAAATAAAAAATCAAATACCAAAACTCACCTTTTAATCATCCTAAAAAAGCTGTATGCTTTTGTGGAATGAAAGCTCTTTCCTTCTTGGAAATAACAGAGCTTTTTCATTTTACTCGTTATTACAGGACTAAGCCACAAACGAGCTGAATACTGTAAGCTCACACTAACAATGCAACGGAAGGAAATACTCGGACGTTTTTGCAAACAAATATTACCGAAATTTTTGACTCGTCGGCATGCACGGGAACAAGAACATTTAAGTTTTGTTAATGATTGTTATAATTCATCAAACTCGCACTCAGTATTTTCAACACTTTCACTTTTCGCTTAGTTCTACTTTATTGTTATGAATAAATATTTTGTTAACTAATAATTTTCAATGAAACGAGCCACGTGTTAAATCGATAACTGTACACGTCAACTTCCGATATTCGACTAAATTATTTCCGGCGAGTATAACAAAGCTCCGTAAAATTATGAGGGAGCATGCATATTTTCACTCAAAGTCCCTTTCTTTCGTTAAGTTCTAGCGAGTTAGGCTTCCGCTTCCTCAAACTTCCCATTGCAATGAGTGAAAGAGAGTTCTTCTTAAGTACAATATATGTACCAACATACACTCGGACATTGAAATCGGCAGCTCGTCAGTAGTTCAAGAGAAATTATCGGGAACGGTTGTTCGGTTATAATCGCGGTCGCGTCGGTTCGCGTTAATTGTCTAATTAATTGTTAAAAGTCTAGAAAATTTCTGTTTAAATGAAGTATTTAATGAGTTCATCAAATGTTCTCAAATTTGATTGTGTTGTGTAAAGTGTATAAACATTTATAAGTTACATCGTGTTGAAATGCTATGAGAAACTGCATTCAAAATGGAGATCAAAAGCTCATCGCTTTATGGCGTGAGTTTGCAGTGCTCATAAAAGCTTTACCAATGAAGTGTGTACCTTGAAGAATGTATTTTAGGACACAAAAGCTTCTAGAAGAGGATGCGCTTTCAAAAGCTTTTTCTTTGTGGATATAAGGTGGGTTTGGAACATGGATAATTAACAAGTAGAAGTGCTAACAGCATTACAGTTCATAATGTACTGTATTATCTTAGTAAGAGTCCTCTCTGATATATAGTAATAATCAACAATGTAACAAAACTAATTTATTTTACTTAATTTGACTTTTCGCATAATTTTATCTTAAACTGAGTTCAACTTCCTTAATCTTTTAATTCATGACTTTTTCTAATATTTATGGAAAAAAATAATTTCTTATAATTGAACGGTCAGATCTTATAACCATCGTGATACGGTGCATCTAAAACTGTTATTAAGTGAAGTCACACATCTCTCTCATTTACATATTATATGTAAAAGATCTAGTAACATAATTTCTCTTGTCATAGGTTTTATACATACTAAGAAAGCTCTATGCTTTTGAGGACCGAAAGCTCTTCACTTTTTGGAAAATAAACAGCTTTTGTAGCTTATTCGTTTTCTTCCTATATTACGTTGAATTGTTTGCGGCGAGTATGAGGGAAAGCTCCGAAGAGAGAATTAGAAGAGAGCAATTCGATGAATAAAATTTCCACTTATTAAGTACTCAAATTTTACTTATGCAATCGTTAAGTTCTAGCGAGTTAGACTTCCGTTTCCTCATATTTCCTATTGCAATGATTGAAAATTGTTAGATTAATTTCACTCAAATTTCGAGTAACCTACTTTTGCTAATTCTCTTGTTTTTACTCATCTCATTGTTGGCATGAAGGATTTTGGTATTACGCACTCAACATACTTACAAGTGCTTTTGGTGCTCATCAGCTGTGGACTTTGACGTCGTCAGCTCGTCAGTAGTTGAAGAGAAATAATCACGTACGGTTGTTCGGTTCTGCTCGCAGTCGTGTCGGTTTGCGTTAATTATTCCTTTTTATTCTATAAATTGTGTGCTTTGTCTAAAGAAAGTATTTAATGAGTTAATCAAGTATTCCATAATTAAATTATGAAAAACAGTGAGAGTGTTATAAGCATTCATTAATTCATTTGGTTTTCAAGTGTTCAGAAAATTTGCCCTCAAAATGGTGATCGAAAGCACATCGCTAAATGGCGTGAGTTAGTAGTACTTATGGAAGCTTTACAAATGAAGTATGTATATTGAAGAACGGGAAAAAAAGCTTTCACAGGAGATTGCGCTTTCAAAAGCTTTTCTATTGTGGATAAATGGTAGGTTTTGAATATGGATAATTAAAAAGTGGAAGAGCTAAAAGCATCACAGTTTAGAATGCACTGTAATGTCGTAGTAAGAATCCTCTAGGTTTCTTCTTCCAAGCGAATTAGCCTAAATTATACATACATGCATCTGTAAAAATAAATATTACAATGAAAATTAAAAAAATGTATTCAAATAATTAAAAAAATTATTTTACTTACATTACCCATTTGAATTTTTGCATTATTTAATCTCAAAACATTCTCTTAAAATGAATTGAACTTTAATCATGCATAATCATATCATTTTCAACTTAATCTAATATTCTTAGAAATCGCAAATTTGTCATTGCAGAAGAATGAGAAATTCAAAAGTTCATGATACAGTGCATGTAAAACTGTTAGAAAGTGGAGTCACAAAACTCTCTCAATTGATATATGCAAAAGTTCTAGCAGCAAAGCTCATAGCTTTCAAACAAGCCAAAAAAGTTCTATACTTTTGAGAAATGAATGCTCTGCACTTTTTAAAAATAAAAGAGCTTTTAGGTTTCTTTCGATATTCCGTTGAATTGTTTTCGGCGAGTGTGACAGAAAGCTGCGAAATATAATTAATGAGAGCCAGTCGCTGAACACATTATTTCACTAATAAAGTTCTCAATTTCCACACTCTCAATCGTTAAGTTCTAGCGAGTTAGACTTCCGCTTCCTCAAACTTCCATTGCAACGAGTGAAAGAGAGGTGATATTTGATTGAGTATCTTTACTCAAATGTTCGTTAACGTGCCTTTGCTTAATCGCAAGTACAATATATGTACCAACATACACTCGTTCGAACTTCTGCTCATCCCATCTGATGCGTGAAGGACTTTACTATTGCGCACCCAATACGCTCAAATTCGGACATTGAAATCGGCAGCTCGTCCGTATTCGCGGTTCGCGTTAATTGTCTAATTAATTGTTAAAAGCTTATAAACTTTTTGTTCTGTTTAAATAAATACTTTATAATGATGTTATCAAATGAGTTAATCAATTTTCTCAAATTGGATTGTGTTGTGTGATGTGTATATTTTTATAAAATATATCGTGTTGAAATGCTATGAAAAATTGCATTCAAAATGTTGATCAAAAGCTAATAGCTTTAGGGCGTGAATTTGCAGTGCTTATAAAAGCTTTACAAATTAAGTGTGTACCTTGAAGAATATATTTTAGGACACAAAAGCATCTAGAAGAGGATAAACTTTCAAAAGCTTTTTGTTTGTGGATAAAAGGTTGGGTTTGGAACGTGGCTAGTTTACAAAAAGTTATTTTAAAAGTCCTCTCTGATATATAGTAATAATCAACAATGTAACACAAATAATTTATTTAACTTAATTTCACTTTTCGCATAATTTTATCTTAAACTGATTTCAACTTTCATAATCTTTTAATTTATGATTTTTTCTAATATTTACGGAAATACATAATTTCTTATATTTGAACAGTCAGAAATTATAACCAGCGTGATACGGTGCATCTAAAACTGTTATTAAGGTGAAGTCACACATCTCTCTCATTTACATATTATATGTAAAAGATCTAGTAACATAATATACCTTGTCATAGGTCTCAAATATACTAAGAAATAACTATGCTTTTGAGGCACTTTTTGGAAAATAGACAGCTTTTGTAGCTTATTCGTTTTCTTCCTATATTTCGTTGAATTGATTGCAACGAGTATGAGAGGAAGCTCCGAAAAATATAAAGAGAGTAATAAACTATTTCTACTTACTAAGTACGTACTCAAATTTTACTTATGGAATCGTTAAGTTCTAGCTAGTTAGACTTCCGCTTCCTCATATTTCCAATTGCAATGAGTGAAAATTGTGCGATTAATTTCACTCAAATTTCGAGTAACCTACTTTTGATAATTCTCTTGCTTTTACATAGTTGTGAACATATTTTTACTCATCTCATTTCAGGCATGAAGGACTTTAGTATTGCGCACTCAACATATATACTCACAAGTGCTTTTGCTGCTCATCAGCTGTGGACTTTGACATCGGCAGCTCGTCAGTAGTTGAAGAGAAATAATCGCGTACGGTTGTTCGGTTCTGCTCGCGGTCGTGTCGGTTTGCGTTAATTGTTCCTTTTTATTCTATAAACTGTGTGCTTTGTCTAATTAAAGTATTTATTGAGTTAATCAAATGTTCCAAAATTAAATTATGAAAAACCGTTAGAGTGTTGTGTTAAATTTATAAGCATTCATAAATTCATTTGGTTTTCAAGTGTTCAGAAAATTTGCCCTCAAAATGGTGATCGAAAGCACATCGCTAAATGGCGTGAGCAGTATACTTATGGAAGCTTAATAAATGAAGTGTATACGTTGTAGAACGGATTTTAGGACACAAAAGCTTCCACAAGAGGATGCGCTTTCAAAAACTTTTCTTTTGTGGATAAAAGGTAGGTTTTGAACATGGATAATTAAAAGGTGGAAGAGCTAAGAGCATCACGGTTTAGAATGCACTGTGATGTCTTAGTAAGAATCCTTTAGATTCCTTTTTCCAAGTGAGTTAATCTAAGTTATACTTGCATGCATATGTAAAAAGAAATATTGATATGAAAGTTTTAAAAAAATTTAATCAATTAATTTTAAATTTATTTTACTTACATTACAAATTTAAATTTTTTCATTATTTAATCTCAAAACTCAAACAATCATTTAATTTTAACCTTTATCTAATATTTTTAGAAATCGATAGTTCTTCATGAAAGAACGAAGAGAAATTCAAAAGTTCATGATGCAGTGCATGTAAAACTGTTATAAATTAGATTCACAAACCTCTCTCTTTATATGTAATCATATATGCAAAAGTTCTAGTAACATAATATCCCTTGTCATAGCCAAGCCAAGAAAGTTATATACTTTTGAGGAATGAAAGCTGTGCACTTTATAGAAATAAAAGAGCTTTTAGGTTTCTTTCGATATTCCGTTCAATTGTTTTCGGCGAGTGTGAGAGAAAGCTTCAAAATATAATTAAATGAGAGTCAGTCGCTGAATACATTATTTCAGTTAATAAGTTCTCAATTTAAGCACTCTTAATCGTTAAGTTCTAGCGAGTTAGATTTCCGCTTCCTCATATTTTCGATTGCAATGAGTGAAAGAGAGACACAACCTTGATCGAGTAACTTCACTCATTCTAATTTTCTTTGCATGCTTCTTAACAACAGATAAATAAATACACTTATTTTTGCTCATCTCATTGCAGGCGTGAAGGACTTTACTAATGCACACTCACAAGTGCTTTATATGATCATCAGCTTTGGACATTGATATCAGCAATTTATCAGTTACAAAGAGAAGTTGTTGCCGGTAGTTCGGTTTTAATCATATTTGTGTCGTTTCGCGTTGATTGCACCTTTTAATGTATTTATTAAGTGACTCTAAGAAAAATATGTAAAATTATAATTGCAAGTGTTGTGTTTAAAGTGTTACAACACTTTTCAAGTGTTAAGAACAATATCGGTATAATCGGTCGTCGTCGCGTCATTCGTAAATCGTGCGTTTCATGCCAATACTTGGTTGCGAGTAACGCGCAAAAACTTCCTCGTTTCGAAACAACGTGCGGAGCTTACATTCTACTGGAGCTTGCGCTCTACCAGAGCTTGCAGTTTATCGGAGCTTTTATATTGTATTTAAAAGGTGAGTTTTGAAATTCTAAATTTAACAAGCAGAAACTTATTCACATACTTATGATGAGCATGTATTATAAGAGCATGTATATACATATATAGAAGAGATGCGCTAAGAGTGTCACAGTTTTAAAGGTACTGTAATGCGATAGTAGGTATTCTGTATTACATGTTATGTATGTACTTATATTCCTTCGAAAGAACTTTATATTACATTTTCTTAAATTTAATAAATTTGCTTATATTTAATTTAAGGTTATATTTTTTTTAAAAAATATATTTAATGAGCAATTTTTAAAAATAATTTATTAATGTTAAAAATTTATTATTTTTATTGCAGGTAAGAAATTATATGAAATTTAATTCTAGTAACGAGAGCTGTCAGCACCTTTACTTTTGATCATTAATATTCTAAATTGAAATAAATTGGTGAGTTTTATGATTTTTACTTGAGTTTTTATTTTTAATGGTATAGTAATAAAAAATTTACAAATCTGAAAAATTCGACATTTTTGTACTTAGTTTTCACTGCATTTTTGTTGATACTCAATTAAATCAATTAATTATTGTAAAAATATTTTTGATTACAATTTATTAGTATCTTTTACTCTTAATATTTATGTGAAATAAAAAATTTTTAAATCACTTTATATATTTTATCAATTTCAATACAGTTGAACTTCCATAACTCGAACTTCTATAACTTAAAGTTCTCCATAACTCGAACTCTAGAATTGTCAATAGAAGTAAAATTTCATACAAATTATCTTCTGTAACTCGGAAGTCTCTTTAACACTAAGTTTTTTTGTGGATTATGGTGATTCGAGTGAGCGAAGTTCAACTGTATGCAGTACATATATATATCTACATATATTAAAGAATATTTCTTACCCAATTGGTTAAACCCACCTGTTTATTGCTCAATAAATATTTTGACTGGCAGCACGTAATTGATTGATTTTCTGATTGGCCAAGTACGCCTTACATGTGATTGATATGCTAATTATTTCTATTCAATGAGTATTAGAGCTGTTCTGAGACAGCTTGTAAGTTCTAGATTGTTTATTGTAAATTTTATTTTAATAATATTTCTATTGTACACATTTTATGATCAATATTTTTTTTTGGAAAAATAAGTAAATGTTGACTTAATATTGAGTCAAATACTATCTAAATCCCTGTGAACTATTGGAGTACACAATTAAATGAAAAAAGTTGTTGGATATAAATATATGATTAACTATTCTCAATTATCCTTTGAAGATAATATATAATTAATAAAGCTTTACCGAAAGCTCTAGGAAGAAGCTTTTTGGATTTTTTATGCCAATATGATAATTTTGAAGATATATCTGTTATAAAATATATAATTATGAGAACCTCGTCCAGGGTACTTTGTAGAACTGTTATTTTTTTAAAGTGCTTTTTGAGCTTTTTAAAAAAATTCTTAAAATCTAAAATATTAAATTTATTAAAATAAAAATAAGTAATTTATTTATGGTAGATTATTTATAGTGAATAAATTTTCTGAAACCTTTTTTTATATACATACATACATACATACATATGCATGTATATATATTTTTTAATATTTATGTAAATATAATATAGTCATACCTGTGTAGCAAATCTCTAAATCTTTAACACTTCGTGCGTCAAACTAATGAAATTATAATTTACATACTTAACTAAATACATATATTCGCAAAGACCCCGCTAGATACTATAACTTATTTGCTTAAACACCCAGATCATAATAACTGTGCTGAAACAATATCTCAATTGACTTGTATGAGTCGATAAAAATCATAATTTGCATATTTCAACGCACACATAAATAACAGTGAACACCGCTGTCCGCATATAAAAATATGTTTTTTATTATATTATATGTATTATAAGTATGTATGTGTGTACATACATCAGCGTCAATCTATAATAACATGCCATGAACTTTTAACCACAGCGATTTTCTTCACTTTTCCTTTCGGCTTTTCTTACAAGTCTCTGTGAATACATGCGATATACAATAAAAATGATTGATGCCATTATTGAATGACCAAATGCCCGGCCAAACTGCCAACAACTCACCGACACTATAACCATTTACATGACCGATTAGGTAGTTAAACGCAACAATAACAAATAATAACAACAACAATATGTTGGCTTTATGCTTGTCAATTACCGGACGCGAAAATTACAGACAATACACAAATATTAGACATATAAACAATTGATATATAATATAATGTAAAGCAACTCGACTACATAGGTACACATACAATGATATACATAGATATATTTATATATGTATGTACGTAGCGCGTAATATGCCGCATAAAACGCTCGTTATCGCGCCGCAACAAAGCAAATGTGGTGCAAAAATGGCATGAAAAAGATTTATTGGCATTCTCACATGTGGGCTAATCGCATGTGTTGACTGCTAAATGGTTTAAAGTGTACGAAATAACGCCAAAAAGGTAAATTAATAGAGAATCATAAAGAGAAGTTTGAGAAATCACGCCGGTTAGATGAAGGCTTTGTGTGGCCGATAATTATATTGTGCAATACTATAAATATTGTATTGTCTTATAGGCAGTTCCTGGCAAAATTGTGTCTAAACAAAGTCTACTATAGCTCCCTTTGTAGACCAAGCCTGCCTGAATTCGATTGAACAAAGTGACAGGTGAACTAAGAGAACTATGGCAACCATACCATATTGTTGAATTTAATCTAATTGTGCCGCTATATAAATAGTTAAATTTTAATAGCGACAATTTTTAATATCTCAACTCACATTTAAGACTATAAAAATATAATAAAATAGACAAACACATACATATCTTGCGAGCAGCTGATTGGCCAATCCACCGTGCACTGTGTGTTCGGTCAAACGACTTTACTTTACTGATATATAACTACATATTATTATAAACTCTCCGATGTTGGTGTCCATTCGTAATTCAATTTAGTTTACATGGAATTTAACACTTGTTCATCCGGTTTATGCTTTATGCTGCCTGTTTGATTTAGTGACTGGGCGGCAACCTATTGCCTAAAGAACTGTTCGTGTGTTGGCTTATTGTGTACTCGACACATTCTAATTTACGACGTTTTAGCCAATGCGAATGAATAAATGTTTCTTTGCTAACGAAGGGTGAAAGGGGCGTATCAATCGTCGCCTGGAAGTGTTAATTTGATAGTTGTCATTAAAATAATGCGCAAATTAGCCGCTAAATAAATACACAGATATACTATATATGCTAGTGATAATTGAAAAGGGTGTTGCTTAATAAATCTTTGAAAGCCATGTCGATATTCGAATTCAATATATGTATGCCTGATTTATTGTTATAATTAAAATTTAACTGACTTCATTTATAGAATTTCATTGTAGGTCACAATAATACCACAAGTGCTTTTGTAGAATGCTTGATAGAAAGGTGATTCGCCCACGGTACCAATGTTGTTGATTGTAATTCTGAAATACAGTTCTTTTTGGACAGACTTACTTTCAAAACTGATAATGCAGGCGTAGTGGAGTAAACTATTAAGACTATATATATACAAGGGCTTCGGAAAATAATTATCTATATGAATGTGCATTGAATACTGAACAAAATTTAACTGTTTCTTTCGTAAGTTCTTTACAAAAGCTCGTTTAGTAAGCTTAATCTCTATTTAAATTATATATCCTACATATCCAAAGTGAAGTTAACGGAATAAGGGTAATTAAATGTTTAACGAACGATTCCTCTTATTATAGCCTTTTTACACAGGAGCTAATTGATCAATTTACCAGCCTCTGCTCGATTAAAACGCTTATTAAGATAGATTTACCATACAAAATAAAAATCAACATTGATTTAATTGAATTTTAATCGACTTGAAAATGAAATGCTACTCTGTGACAAAGCCGTGCGATATACGCTCTTTGTCTGCGGTTGCCTGAATTTATTGATAAAAAAGTTAAGGTAGATGTCGCTGCTAAAAATATTAATCAGCTGATGAAACTTACTAACTTTTTATGAGAAGCAAAAACAAAAATGTATAACAGCTGATCGATTATCGAGTAGCCGGCAGTGTAAAAGGCAAAAAAGGGGTTCTCAATAAAAATTTTGATTGATCAATTAATTTGGCTGTGTAAAAACGCTATTATTGAAATATAATTTTTTTTAGTATAGATCTCAATTTCAAATCAAATCATTGGTAATACAGCATTAGGAAAAAACTATGTGTAGAGGTTAGGTCAAATGAAGATCAATTAAGCCCAAAACTGCTTTTGAAACAGTTGCTTACTTTATAGGGACATGTGAAATTACATATCTAAAAGCGTTTCATTACTTATTCGGTGAAGTACACAAATAACATTGAGATTATTAAACAGATAGAAAATGTCCGATATTTTTATACATTTAACATTTCATAATATTTAGTCAAAATGGGGATTATTTTTCGGTGAACAGCTTATATTTCAGCTCCAAAAGAACAATAAGCATTAGCTTACTGACAATCAATTTATAATTATGGTGATTTAAATGTAGCAGTGTTAAATCTGGCATTAAAACTCACAAATATGGTAGCATAGGGGATTTTTAAGAATATCCAAGGTGGAGGACTATTCACAATGCTTATGCTTATATTTTTGCTAATTTATTTTATAAATTTTTTTATTTTATTTTTCTAAGTAAATATTTGCAACTAAAACAAGTAAGGAAAGGCTAAGTTCGGGTGCAACCGAACATTTTATACTCTCGCAATTTATTGAAGAAATTTAACCAATACATACATGCGGAATAAAGCTCAGCGTATTTTTGAAAAACCTATAATTAGGTATATGGGAGCTAGGAGAAGATACTTTTGAAAAACCTACAATGAGGTATGTATGTATATGGAAATGTTATGACCCGATTTTAATAATTTTTGGAACAGAGACACACTATTAGAAGAAAACAATTTCCTCTGAATTAAATTGAGATATCTGAGAGATTTACCCATATTTTCGGTTAAAATTTATCCGTAGGCGCTGAGTTCAACATGTTCGGTATCTGGGGCCTTGAAAAGTTATGGTCCGTTTTCGACAATTTTTTCATAAGTAAAGCCAGAGATGATATGCACTAATTGTATAAAGTTTTATTCCGTTATCTTCGTTATCCTTATGTTTTATGGAGTGCAATCGAGTGAGAAATATATTCTGTTTGACATTACATACAATATTATAAAGTGAAGGAATAAGATGGATTTCAAAATTGAGTTATAAGGAAAGTAGTAGTGGTTGTGAACCGATTTCGCCCATTTTTTGTCCGTGTTATTAGGGTGTCAAGAAAATATTATATACCGAATTTTATTCGAATTGGTCGAGTAGTTCCTGAGATATGGTTTTTGACCCATAAGTGGGCGATGCCACGCCCATTTTCCATTTTGTAAAAAAATCTGAGTACAGCTCTCTTCTGCTATTTCTTCTACAAAATTTAGTGTTTCTGACGTTTTTCATTAGTTAGTTAACCCACTTTTAGTAATTTTCAACCTAACCTTTGTATGGGAGGTGGATGTGGTTATTATCCGATTTCAACTATTTTCCATGGTATGTAAGAGAACCGACTGCAGAAAGTTTGGTTTATATAGCTTTATTAGTTTGCGAGTTAAATGCAAATAACCGATTTGTGGGCGGGGCCACGCCCACTTCCCAAAAAAAAATTACATCCAAATATGCCCCCTCCTAGTGCGATCCTTTATTCCAAATTTTACTTTTATATTTTCATTTATGGCTTAGTTATGACACTTTATGTGTTTTTGGTTTTCGCCATTTTGTGGGCGTGGCAATGGTCCGATTCTGCCCATTTTCGAACTTGATCTTCTTATGGTGCCAAGGAATATTTGTGCCAAGTTTCGTCAAGATATCTTAATTTTTACTCAAGTTACAGCTTGCACAGAGGGACAGACGGACAGACATCCAGATTTCAAATCTACTCGTCACCCTGATCACTTTGGTATATATGCTCTATATCTAACTCTTTTAGTTTTAGGTGTTACAAACAACCGTTAGGTGAACAAAACTATAATACTCTCTTTAGCAACTTTTGTTGCGAGAGTATAAAAATGTGCTTAAAGATTTCTGTATGGTATTAATTTTTTATAAATGATACTTAAAAGTTTCAGAAACATGGCAACTTTTTTTAAATATCAGAAATATCTATAATTTATTAAGAAATTATCTATAAGTCTAATATTTTATTAAATAAATTTAATTAAAAAACTTTTGACAAAAAAAATGAAGAATTTTTTAATATTAATTTTCAAAATGTCTTCAGTTTTTTGTTTCTTAATTTCAACAATTTTCTTAAATGAGAATTGTGGACTGGTAACTGGTAATTCTTCATCTTTTTTTGGGGTTTAACTCTTACTTCTCATAATCCTGGTACATATATGTTAAGCTTTCATAATGACGCTGCATAATTTTGTCGATCGTGTCTGAAAAATTATTCTTCAAAAATTATTCTTAGTTACAAATTGGTGCATACTTCAGAATCCTTTTAAGTAATCTATATGCTCTTATTGTAACCCTCGTTTGTAGCGTAAATTCAAGGCCTGCATCATACATCGAAGAACAAGTTCCAGCGCCATTTTGTTGCTCAACAATATTATTATCACTTCGATCTACTTGAAAATTCTATGCTTCCATAAATGATGCTATCATTAGCTGAAATACAAAAATAATGCTCAGAAGCTTTAAGCTCCAGTTTAAACTGCTGAGAATATATTCAATTAAAAATAAAATAAGTTCTAGCATGAACGCAAAAGTATTTCAATTGCCCACAGCCGTTACGAAATATTTTAACAATGTCCAATTGAGCTTGGTAACAATATTCATTAAATTTTATACAATACAAACAACAGACAAAAATGCTGAAATTACAAATCGTATGTGACCAATTTCAAGCACGTTGAAAAATCAATTTAAACAAACTGATATGTTTTCAAAACTACTTAAATCGAAAACTATGCCATTTAAAAGCGATTTACTTTGGCGGTACCCCAAACAAGTGTGCGTTTATCTGTTATATATTACTTATATGACAGCTTATTGGCAGCTAAACAAGCGTGCAGAGTGCGCAGACAAAGCGTGCAAGTCACTTCAATGGAAACGGAAGTTGATTTCGAGTTTGTGGTTAATGGAATTGGATGTGAATACCGTGAGTCCAACAGCAATCACATGGTAGACAAAGAGGCGACCAAGTCAGTGTATGCATTTATATGTTTATATATATGTGTGTATGAGTATATATGTATGTGTGTCTGTGAATACCGCTGAGCGCGGCAAAGTATTTGATTGCGTTAGAAATCAACTTGGCCATCCAACTAATTTAACGAGAGGAACAGTTCAGTTCGCGCCCGCATAGATGAAGGTCTCAGCCTCAAAATTGTATTGAATGCTTACGCATGCGCGCATTGACTATACCGTTATGGCGGCAGCATTTGGTCAGAATCTAGTAATGTATACTTCTTGCCATAAACCGGTGTTTACTACATTAGTTTTTCGTGTTTTTTTGGCTTTCGTCTACCGTTAGCTTTTCAACAGCTTTTGCATATTTGGCAACTGGTGATTAATACTGTTATAACGTAGTGATACATAGAATTTGTTGCACGCCATATGAGAGTACAGTGTCTATACTAACTAACTCTGAAACTAAACTCAGATTTTGTGAATGAATTTTTTCAAACAGACAAATGTTAACGCTTGTTTGCTTGCCACTTTTGCTGTCCAGCCATTTCTTGTTGGTTTTATCAAAGCAAAGTGACAGTAGATATTGCACGCGCGTATACATAGCAAGTAAAGCCCCGGGTCACGTAGCACATGCATTTGCACCAGATCTGTCAGGTTGTGCCTTTTTTGTATTTTTTTGTTTTGTTACCTTTTCCTTGGTTCGATTCGTTGTACCAAATTTCAAATTTCCAATTTGCCCAAGCAAAAGCAGAAAATATAAAAGAAAAATGAAAGGTAGTGATTATGCGCCTCAGCGTCTAAATACTCTAGCGCTTGCGTACATATGTAAATGTGAAAATTTGTTAAGCATTTAATAGGCGTTTGAAAAAAAAAAGTTTAGTTTTGTTGCGCGTAAAAAATGCTTAATAGAAAAGCGAGATTAGCAAAAACTGCTGCGTCATTTTACATGTAAGCCAATGAGTGCGCTGCGCGCTGTAAAGCTTTTAATATAATATTGACAGCGGCTACCAGCGCTTTAATTATTAGTTGGCTTATTTATGTAAATGTTTTTGTTATAATAAGCGGTTTTTACTTGTAGTTGTGATATTTGCATATTAAATACCATTATTAGGAGATATTAAGATGTTAGGTTTATGAGATTACATAGTTAATTTAATGTATCGCATTAAAAATATTTTTAAATTATTTTATTTGCAATTGCAACAAAGTAGTGCTAATTTGACCACTCACAATCGATTCAAAATACTCTGGCACAAAAAAAAAATGCTTCTAGAATACAACTATAATATCAACATACTTTTCAGACCTTTTAACATGGCAAAACAAGTACAGTTTAAGGTCGTACAAAGAAAATAATCCGATTCTGACATTGAAACGATTATCCTCACTAGCAATACAGAGCAGACACATTGTATGGTGTTCCATATTGCCAACACTAATTATCTGGAGAAACTATTTCTCAAGTTTCTATCTACTTTATGAAAAATTATTCCAACTATTTCCTCTACAGCGTTATTATCAGAACCAGAAGCCTTCTTCTATATACATACAATTAATTACATCCTGAATTACACAACTAAAATTTATTTTAATTTTTTATTTCTCTCCGAAAATTATTGCAATTAATGATTTTTATATATTTATATATTTTGATTTAATTCTTGGACACATTTTTTATCTTTAGGATAAATAATATAAATATTTTCAGCTAGAAAATATATAATTGATTCATATCTTCCTTAAATATTTTTTCCAAGCCTTCCTAATTATTTTTTTCTTCATCGGTGACAACTCTATTCCTAAATATATCTAAATCAAAGACTTCCAGAATACTTTCATTATGCTCATTATGTATTCGTATTATTATTATTATGTTTTCGTAAATCAAAGACTTCCAGAATACTTTCATTATGTTCAGAAAGTATTCTGGAAGTCTTTGATTTATATATTAACGTTTAAAAATAAAATTTATAGTATATTCTGATTTACTTTTTGTATAGGTGGCAACTCTATATTATAGAATATGTAAGAATTTAAAATTGCTAAGAATATTTCCTCAGTATATTTCAAGTTCATTAATTTTTCAATATTTTGTATGAAAATGGTTGTATTACTCTTATTTCTTTTAATAGAAACCTTGAACTCAGCAAACTGTTAGCACTTTCAAACTAAGAATCTGATAAAAATTATATAGAAATTAAATGTTTCTTAAAGCGTATGTTTATAATTAGTGCTTGTTCAATTTAATTAGGTACCCTTATCTTATTAGCTGATTTAGGTTGAGACTTGGCAACTTGAGCTCCATGGAAGGCCATTTCGATAGAGAAAATAAATTCCTCAATCAGGGTAGTATAGAGTGCTTGTCAATCAGCATTGTTGTTGTAGCTACAGAAAATATAATTGAAATAAGGATAAGCAATCCTGCCAAGTTGACTGTCCCTGACCAGTTATTAATGCCTGTCGGACAGTCATGTGTAGAGTACTTTTCGAATTAACTAGCTGGTCTCTGTGTGAAATATGTATATATTCTTCCGAATCCTCAAATTCGGTTATAAAACTTCAAGGAAAGCAAAGTTGTGCAAGTAATTGAACAATATCTCAGCGCTTAAGAATTCACAATTAGACGAAAACTTTAGCTTTTTTAACATTTTTAACATTAATGACTCTATAAATACAATAATTAGCTACCAGACATTTTCTCACAAGTTATGTGCTCATATTCCACAAGGAGTATGCAGCAAATAAGATATTATATTAGAAGGCGCGTCAAATAAATGGCCCAAATAGGAAACTAGAGCTGGAACGACTAAATAGCCCAGAAAATTAAAAAAAAATAAAGTTAAGCGCAGTCTCCGAAGCAATACAATGTATGTGCCGGGTTACACACAAATAGAAGTAAAAAGGCCACATAAATCAACGAGTTTTACGTCATCAGCGAAAGTGTAACGAATTGTTAACGTGACAAACAACTATCTAACGGTATATGCATAGTGAAAATAAAAACAAACAAATGCTGGAAAAAAGTATGTGTTTATGTATCACATGTGTGTAAAGAGAAGTTGATTGATTCATGGCAAGCCACAACAAATATATATACATACTTACACATATGAAATATAGCATTGTTATATCCTTGTGTACCTTCGTGTGTGTGTGCAATGTAAACAATTGCCAGTTTTCGTATATATGCTCATGTTTCTATGGCCATAAGGAGACATATTACTGCGCCGTGGGCTAGAAGGCGCAATAGAGGAGTCATGCATGCATTGATAGACAAAAACACACCTTCAGCTTGACAACAACAACAACTGCAATGGAAATTTTAGAGGCAGCAGCAAAAGCGTAGGAAAAAACTGGGCAGAAAATAACCAGCTTACAAGCACAAGCACTTGATACATGTCTGGTAATTAAAAGTGGTAACAAGGGATCTTGAGCAGCCGACTTTTTGCAGAAAATTTTACAATTTGAAATTTTTTTTAATTTTTACAATTTGAAATTTTTTTTAATTTTTACAATTTTTAATTTTTGTGTACAAATTGTAAATTCTTTCATTTTGTTATTTTCTTCTTTTATTCTTATTATTTGCTTTTTATTCATTCATAATTTGTGTGTGTGTGTTTTTTTTTTGTCAACAAAAGTCGACAAGTTTTTCTAAAGCTCACATGCCGACATACCTGCATGCCTACATTGTTATTATTATATGTACTTATATGGTCGTTGATAAGGCTGACCAGACGGCTGGCCAGCTTTTGTGGTAGCAGACGATTTTAATGACGTTGTCGCGAGTGGCGTTGGTGGTGGTTACGTTGACGTTGACAATTATAACAGCAATACCGACATGAACAACAGCAACGCAACGCAAACGAGGTGGCCGAACGCGATCTACATACTTGTTGTTAACTAGGTCAGTCATCACAGTGTTCTCTGTAGCTTGTTAGCCGAGGTTAGGGTTGTCGTTAGGTATTGGGTGTGTGGCGCTTCGAAACAAGTTCATCAAGTAGTTGATTTCCGTAGAATAAATCCATAGAATAACGCAAGGTTCGATTTTCTTGATATTACAGATTGGACCTTCGAAGGCATTGAGGATATACCGAAAGGGTTAAGAAGATAGTTTCAGCAGATTTCAACAGAAGGCAGTTTATTCGAGAAGTTCTCATCATATTATGAGCTCCTTTGTCACAATAAGCTCATACAAAAAGTATCGTCTTTAAATCACTTTAAGTGTCTCCAAGAACTCTTCGACCTATAACATTATGTTCCAAAATTTTCAATCACTTCTTTATTAGAAAAGATCACTTCTTGGTAGACAAAATCAACACAACCCTAACTTCATAAATGTTATTGCCACATGCGCATGAACTGTGTGCCGCACTTACTTGCGTCCAGACCGGTGCAGTGTACACACAGGTTGGGAACTAGCAAACTATGAAGTAATTATAAAACTGCTGCTGTCTTTCGCCGCTTGTAGTACATTGGCCATGTGGCATGGTGTTGCTGCTGCAGCAGGCAGCCAAGTTGACGGATGTTATGCTGCAACGCCACTTTAGCGGTATTTATATGGCAGCTAATGATAGCCTTAAGTCAGTATCTCGACTAGTTTGCGGTAATTTGAACTGAGTTTATGAAATTTCATAGCCACTATGAGCTGAGTGTTTATTGGCGGCTTGATTGGATTGCAGTGGTGAATATTCGGCATTTGAATACCGTTTGAATGTGCATATAATTCATATATTCGCAAATGCGTGCTACATTTTTGTACTAATATCTTTGGGGTGGGTGACGTTTATTGGGTGAATTTGCTCATTTTCGCAACAAACTTGCTGACTAAATCGGATAAACTATGTTTATAAAAGGAGTTTTCCTAATAAGTTGCCGCATGTGTTCCTATAAAGCTAATTTTCTATCGATAAGGGGTCTTATTAAGCCAAAAACCGAATGTTCTTCCCGTAAATACCGAGAGCCACCTCTTTGGGGCTTATTATTTTTATTCCAGCAGCAAATTCGACACTGAATATCATGTTCCTTTCACTCACCCATTCAATTGTTCCATCCTGGGACTCGGAAATCGAACGGTTATGGCAGTAAGGAAGAATACTTATACTATTAAGGCAGTATCTGGTAGAGTTAATTGCAGAATCGATCCCGAGAGGAACTGCTCTATCAACTAAATTAAATCACAAGACAATACAAGAAAATGTCCGTTCTGAGACTCCGAAAATCGAACACAACAGACCCAGCACGATATTGCCGCTCCTGTCGTTTTCTGCGACTGACTTTTTTATTTAATCTCTTTATTATTCCAGGGTATTTTTAAATTCTATTGGGGTAATAATCAGACATTTTGGCAAAGTCAGATAATTTGTTGTATTTTCGTAGAGTCTATAGGTATCTTTACCTAAGCGGTTAGGCCTGTCTTGCGCCCTCAGAAAGGCCTAACTTTGAATATTTTTTCTTAGAATACTGAAAAATTAATAGGGTTTCAACCATTTTGATTTAAGAACAATTTTTTGTATAAAATGGTATATTTTCGAACTCACTTTTATCGAATGTACCTCTACGGGCGACGATGACAAAGAACACATGCTTCTTTTACTATTCCAGCAATTGAAAAATTATTCTGTTATTTTGAAAATGAAACACATCTATAACTATTTTTTAATCGTGATTAATTGTATTGAATAAATTTTCAAATTAAATCACCTCACTTGCTGCCTTGAACAGTGTGAAATAGCGGATTAAATGCGTGGCGTAGTGTATGACGTGTAATTTGAATGCACTCACGCATTACTGAGCTCTCAGCTGCATAATCAAATCAGACATTGCGTATGAGTATATAGCTCTAAAAGCACATCTAAGAGTACCAATGTAAAAATATCAATTCATGGCAAGAATGTCTTGTGACATGCCTGTCGAGTCAAATGTATGGCGCTCTGATGGATGTGTTGCAACTTTCTGTCACAAATTATTTGCATATAAAATCGATGTTTTGACTTTGAGTTAATTTCTGACTTTTATGAGTCACTCTACTAAATTATGGCCACATGTGAGATTATATAATTTTTTTTTTATCTAGAAAAAGTAATTTCAAATGTTGTTTTCAATTAGGAAATGTCAGCATTTCTGGGAAAGCAAAAAATTACAATTTATTATAATAGAAATTGTGTTGAATGTCAAGGCCAATAGCTATTACCGGATATTGATTTATGGCAAGACAGTATTTTTAAGTGAGGAATTTAAATACATCCTTATCTACAAAAAATAACTTATTTAATGTATATATTTTTAGTTACAAAAATACCTTTCCTTAATTGGAATATAAATTGCAAGTAAAAATAAATCAGGGTACTGTATTTCATACATATATCACATGAATATATAATATTTTAAATATGTTTTCTCTTTGATGCTAAATGAATTTTCTGCTAAAATTTTCCATAAGTTATTAAGCATTTGT
This sequence comes from Zeugodacus cucurbitae, assembly GCF_028554725.1. Lineage (NCBI taxonomy): Eukaryota > Metazoa > Arthropoda > Insecta > Diptera > Tephritidae > Zeugodacus > Zeugodacus cucurbitae. The sequence goes on along the minus strand of NC_071671.1, from coordinate 63,533,302 downwards.
TCCACTTTCACCGAAAATGTCTCTATAGTGTTTAAATTGGATACTAACCGTTGAAACAGAGTGTAGGATCCCACAGACCAATTATATTCTCCAAGCTTTTTAGGCCAACAAATTAATGAACTTAGTCTCTATTTTGGAATTTTAGAAAGTTGTTAGTGAAAATATGAGGTTAGGAAGGTGTCCACAATTCCACAATGAACTCGAGTTCCCCTAGTACTACAACACAAACTTTATGAACTTGGAGTTGCCTCAGAGGAATAAGGTATGATTTTACCCTACGATTTCTTTGTCGTCTATGAATTGAAGTCGCATACAAAAGTTTTTGACAGCACACGATCTTTAATGATTTGGAAAACATATCTTTTAAGCTTGGTCACCCCGTACATTGAATAATTGTCACCCCAAATTGACTTTTTCTTATAAATTTTTTATTTGTAATTTATTGGATTTTTCACATTCCACATTTGACACATATACCCATACCATTTGTGGTCATTTATGAAAATTTGCTCTGAATGCTTGTATATGTATGTATGTTTGTTGCTACTTCACACACCCCATGGCGCCAACAATCGTTCGCCGCTCGTTTGTTCTCTCGCCTTGTCGCCTCGCTGTTGTGTCGAAGAAACGCCTTTGGCGTCACTTTTTTTCAATCCATTGCCAATCAAATTAATGAACGACAGTCTGTCCACTCAGTTCATTCGTCTTTCATGTCGATTTTTGCGAGTGATTTCGTTTCGACTGCAACAAATCGTGGGGACTTTTTTCTTACTCTTTTTTTTGTTTTTTTGTGTCACAAAAATATTTATTTATTTAATAAAATCAACCCACGGCACAAATATATATTTTCATTTCGTCTATGAGTCATACAATACAATATAATACTACAACAATGCTGGCTGTGACAGTTGGCCGAGAGGCAAGCCTTAAGGTGACCAATATTATGTAGCCATGTGCTTGGGAGTCACACAGGCGGTGCGAATATTTCGTTTGAGGTTGTTATTGTTGGATTTTTTTTTAAATAAATAAATATGTTACTCGGAAGTGATTCAATTGTCGCTCATGGAAAGCGACAATATCGGAAATATTAGATGTAGAAATATAAAGTCTCTGAAATTTTCCAAAAATAAATTCCAATATTTTTTATACACAAAATATTATAAAACATATAAAAAAAATTTAACTAAAGTCAACTTTATGACCTCTGCATTTGTCACCTTAAAGCTAAGTTAAACATTTTTTGCTAATTCTTTTCTTGTTTGTTGATTCTTTTTGACCGTGTGAAGATATTTGTTGTACAATGACGCTTAAGTCTTCGCTATTCATTAGTCTTCGCTAGTATTTGCACACATTACTTTTATTATTTAATTCATTAGCTAATAAAAATGCAAAACAGCGCTAATTAGCGGTTGACAAAGTCAGCTTCAATGGCTTTATTTTAGTTGACAATAAAAATAAAGAAATAAAGTTTAATGAACTGGTCACTTGCTGATGCGCTAATGCAATTATGCAGACACGAGTGACTACACATCAGTGGCAACGAAAATTTGAATTAAAAAAAATAAGCTAGAAAAAGGAGCACCTTGAAAACTCATATAACTTCTGTATTATTAAACATTTTGAGAAATTGTGTGGGCGGTTAAGCAGTATGACAGCAAAAGAGGCGATAGAAACGGTAGAAGAGAGAGTAAGACAGTGATATTATATGACAGCGAAACTTTATGATTATAACTAAAGGCTCTAGATTAGGATTAAGCTTAGCTCTCTCACTCATAAAGCTTTCTAAAGTTAAGCTTTCTTGGAAACTTGAAAATTGTAATCGTCCTGAATTCTGCATTAATACAAGCTTATATCAAGGCTTTCCTGGTTCTGATATGGTTTCTTGAGTTGACTAAGTTAAGTTTGTCATGTCTTCATTGAAGCTTTTTCCGTAGAAATCGTAGAAAGTATATACTAAGGCGATATGACTTGCTTAAGAACTTTTTGATATTTTGATAACATCTAAAAATTTAGTTCTCTTTTCCAGTTTGAGAACCGAGTGAAATCTTCTTTTAGTTTCAATTAACGATTGATGGACCTTTCGGTGTTTCTTAATCGTCGAAGATGCTTCTATTATTACTCCAGTTTCCATTAATGCCAATTCTTAGAGGTTATTAACTATTTTCATGTTATTAAATCGAAAATCATATCGGAGTTATATTATAACTTTCGCTATAAATAGTGACGACTACAATAGTACAATAGTATTTTTGAAAAACCTATAATTAGGTATATGGGAACTTAGGGAAGTTATAACCCGATTTCAATAATTTTTGGAACAAAGACGTGCTTTTAAAAGAAAAAAGTCCTCCGAATTATATTAAAATATCTGAGGGATATTTTTGGTGAAAAATTACATTGAGCTCTTCATGTTCAATATCCGGGGTCTTGAGTTATAGGGGAAGTAGTCGAGATTGTGAACCGATTTCGCCCATATTCCATCCGTGTCATCAGGGTGTCAAGAAATTGTTATATACCGAATTTCATTGAAATTGGTCGAATAGTTCCTAAGATATGGTTTTTGAACCATAAGTGGGCGATGCTACGCCCACTTTCCATTTTGTTAAATAAATCTGAGTACAACTTCTTTCTAGCATTTCTTCTGTATGCTCTCACAGAAAGTTTTTATTAAGAATTCTATTCCTTTAATATTTGAAGATCTGAGTTATAAAAGGTAACTTTGATTAACAGATCTTCACTGAGCAGACTTTCTTTTCATGTTTCTGGAACATAATATAACCAATTTGTGTAATAATTTAATAGTTCACCATTCATTTCATTCCACCTCCTTAAAGTTAATTTGAACTACAATTGAATACAAATGTAAAGACCTCACCAACACTCCCACAAAAGCACAGCATAAACACACCCGCTGATTGATAAATAAAACTAAAATGTGGCAGTCTATAATTTAATAAAATAATAGTGTTGCTACCACATTTCAGAATGACAATTGATCAAATATTGTTGGTCAATTACGAGCATGCAACCGCAAATTGTCGGTAATAAACCTTGACAGTTGCTATACGCTAGAGAGTGGTGCAAAATATATATAAACACATAGACAATGATTATGAACAGAAATATTTACTTATTACAATTTATAATAAACAAGATCACTTGCCGTGCGAATTTTGAGTTAAAGATCAAGAATTTTACGCCGACAATAGACGAAAAAGTTTTAGATTTTTTTGTATGGGAATACAGAAGTACGTGATTAGGTGTATATATATACATTTTTTTTTCAGTTATATATATGTATCGTCACAGCAGGGCGCCACCAAAAAGTAGTTCAGCTCAACAAAGCAATCCAATTGTAATGGGCAACAACACCGTATTACTTCGCCAAATATATGTATGCCACAACGAATCAATGGATCAAGCGATCGATTGCCGATCATACGCTTACATAGAATTGCTGTACGGCAGCCACACCTTACATTGAACTTGAACTAATATTTATTTGAGGAAAGAGGGGTGCCGCTGGCCCAAATGGAGGCAGCGCGCAATTTGAATGAAATTTGTACCGTTGTTTTTTTCGCCTTTTTTTTGTGTACAGCATTTACAGTTGCCTTATTGTCTATTACGTTTTCGTTTCCCGTGCCTATCAATTGTTATATGTATGTAGCTACACCCCTCACATTGGCCAGGTGGTAACATGCCTTAGATTACCTTTTGATGAACTCACGAGCTATTATTTGCTTATGCTCCACATCCGACTGTAACGAAATGGAAATTGAAAGTAAAATGTGAGCTAATGGACTTTCGGCTATCAAATACATACATACATATGTATATCCGTAGAGACAAATACATATAAGGCTAAAAGCAGTTAAATAGTAATATCAATTGTTCGCAGCAAAATCAGTTCATATAAAGCACTTTGCTTTTGTTTTTGTTTTTTGTTGCTTCACTTCGTGATTTACTAGCGCCGCGATAAGGATGTGAAGGCAAAACAGACAATGCTGAAAACCTTACTTTTATTTAGTCAACTTCGTCATGTCTTGCAGATAAAGAATTGACCTCAACAACAACATGCTGCTGCCAAATGCTTTATTAAACAAATCTTATTGTTGCTTTTGTTTTGGCAAAGCAACAGCTGCTTAGCTGTGGCATACAGAACACGGACAGGGCGTATGTGACCGGCCAGACATTTAGTGTATGCCCCTTTGGTTGGCGAATTTTGCTGCCAATTTAAATTAATATTTTTTTGCACTCTTTACTGCTATAGTTAGTTCAAATTAGCGCGCTGAGTTCCCGTTTAGATTGTTTATTTGTTTTTCCGTTTGCATAAATTAATTTATGATCGACGCTCAATGATATACGAGCGCTATATGTATACCATATAGACATATGTATTCCTATATATGTCTATGTATATATGTACATATGTATATAGTGTAAACTATGTTGGAAGTCGTGTGCGCACGATAAATTCTTGTCTCTGGCGTGAATTCGCAAAGCCGCTCTAATTCTTGTCCAAGTTTACGCTGATCAATTGGGTTTTTCTTTGCAAACTACCTTGGCGGTGGCACTTATGAATTGCTGCCTTCAATATGTTGTAGTTCATTCGCCGTTTGGGAAATTACAGGATATATGTTTACTGGGAAATTACTTAGAAATGAGTTTTTGAAGTTCCTTGATTGAAAGTTTTCCAATTTATGGAATATATAATGAGCAGAAGAAGAAAGTTTTTTGCTTAGAAAGTGATCGCTGTGATAGAATATGGTTCAATCGGCCTCTCTTCGAGCCTTTCAGCGGCCAAACATGTCTAATTACTTAATAAATAATCATAATCATCTCATAACTCATTTTACTTACTGTATTTTGGATGTTAAATCTCTATCCATTAGTCTTTTCTAGTGGCTTTGCTGAAGTCATACCGTTAAATAAGAGGTCGTTGAGGTGTAATGTTAAACGTGAGAGAGTCCAACTTTATATTCAGCAGTCCATTTTCCAAGTGTCTATTAGAATAACTGAATCATATTCAGGGAGGTGAGTATCTGAAGAGCTGCAATTATGGCCCTGGGGCCGCTGAATGTGTGCTCAAAGCTAGTTAAGAAGTGTCTTAGGTCATTATCGATAGCGTCACGTTAACTATTTCACTATCAGACTCGTTTGGGTACCGGGTCACAGCGTAATCGCTGGGAACTGTAGAGCGAATAAGCTCGCAAGAAAGGGCGAACGTCGTCCTATTTCACCATGCTGGGGACGAGTCGGGGCTTCGATGTCTTCTTGTGCTCTAATGGATCAATGGTCCTTTCGCGAGCTTGGTAACCGCTGGTTAGAAACTAACACCTACCTGCCCGGTTGCGAGATACTTTTGGCCCAAAGTACGAAGTACGAACTACGTGCTCTCGAAAATGTTCACCTTGGCGCACTAGTAGGAGTACTCACTAGACACTGCGGAATGGGCATATATGCGATGAGAATAGGAATCCTGCCGGACGCAAATTGCCATAGCAATATGGAGGGAGTTCAGTGTTCGCAAGACATTGGAACATCTCGGTAGCTATACTTTTGGCGAACCATACAAACTTGCTGGAATAGAAATTAGTCGCCTCATAAAATTTGAGAAAAGATCAAAGCGATTCAGAGATGCTTAAGAATCTTCTTTGTGATCTATATGTATTTAGGAGTCTTTTGGCATCTCAATGGACTGACACCTTCAGCTGTTCAAGTGGAGCACTCAGGCTTAACGGAATTTGTGCTAAAATTGTTCCAACAATGCAATGATAGTGAAAGATTACATTGAGTTCGGAACCAAGTAGTATATATTTTCTAGTTTCTATGGATCAAATGTAGTTTCGAAAAAAGACCATTGGCACAATATTTTGAAAGCTGTTCGACTAAAAGCTCAAACTATGATTTCCAGTAGGAGCATAAGATTCTTGTACTAATCAGATGTAGAATTCGCTATATTTCTATCTCAGTCCACAATTGCTTCTGTGAAATGTATATGTATTTATTTGATTTATCTGTTCTACATCAAGAATTCTCTCTCCTCAATTCTCTTCTAATTTTCCTCAAAGAAAAATATTAAAAAGTCTTTTATATGGAAAGGTTCGTTTTTATATTTCGTTTGCAAAGCTATCCAATCTAGGTTTAACTAAAGAAGTTTCTTTGAAAGTTTCACCACTGTTCTGCTGACAAGAATTATAAAAATCTTGAAACCATTCAAGTATTTTCCCTATATAGATCTGGACGACTAATGTCGGCATGGTATTTAAGAAGGGGATTCGGCTTACTCAACAACCTCCGAATTTAGTAAACAATTTCTCTTTCCTCAAATCAAGTTCAATTTTAAACTCTAATATATTTGCTTTTCGCTTCAGTTTCCTCTTACTTAAGCTTAATGATCATGAAATTCTTGTGAATACAAAATAAAAATCGATTAATTAAAACAAAATTTCGCTTTTGTGGCGCGGTCACGTAATCACCAACTGCCAATAACCGTACATAAATACTGCAGTTATTACAATAGCCGACTTATTATAACAAAAATACATATTTACATGCATACTGAAGCATATTGTTTTATGCTGCCCAATGTTTCTGCACAAACTCAGACTCATTGACTGATCTCCATTTCGGCCAATTGCGCATAACTAATTTTGTGTTCTTGCTATGTCTAGCGTATAATACACGCTTGCAGATAAATGAATAGCAAAGCTGGGTTGTGAATTTGTTAATTCTCAATTTTAATTTGAGCTCTAATTTACGTACGGCGAAAAAAAAAACACAGCTTGGCTGCAGAAGGGAAAAATTAATTAAATAAATGGTTTTCTCAAACTCGACTATTCGCATTGACGCAAATTAAATTTGAACGGAAATAATTTGATACATACACACACACACATCCGTGATGTTTAAGTATGTACACAATTATCAACATAAGTTCACACAGACCTAGTCATAAATATATGTGCCTTGAATTCCGAAAAGAATGTGGCAACTGGTGAATGGTCCATTTGAAGTTTGGCCAATTCATTAAGTACCTTGATGATTAGACATACATAGTTACATATATTCTGTTTTAATATATATTTATTTCGAAAATTGATCATAGGTGATGTAATTATTATGGCTTAACTGTAGTAGATGCCCTGTAGGAAAAATTATTTAATTATAATAATTTTCCATTTATTTTGAATTATTTTCTTGAAAAACTGTTGAAAAGAAAATAATACTTTGTCATATTGCTTTCTTATTTCAGAAATAGTCAAATTCGTATTGCAATTAATAGACAGCAAAATTGATTGATTGAAAATCAACCCTTTTTTGCCTGTTATACTGCCGGCTACTCGATAACCGATCAGCTGTTATACATTTTTGTTTTTCCTTTTCATAAGAAGTTGTTAAGTTTCATCAGCTGATTAATATTTTTTTAGCAGTGACATCTACCGTAGCTTTATTTTATCAAAATCAGTCAATCAGCCAATCGCAGACAAAGAACGTATATCACACTTTTTTATCGCAGAGTTGCATTTGATTTTCAAGTAGATTAAAATTCAATCAAAAATAAATCTAGTTTTTTTTTATTTTGTATAGTAAATCGATCTTAATAAGCGTTTTAATCGAGCAGAGGCCGGTTAATTGATCAATTAGCTCCTGTCTAAAACGCGATAAGAAAGAAAATTACCATGATCTTCAAAATGTTCGATTGCCTCAATATATTCAGGCTGACTAAATTTTTCCTACAGGGTATGTTCATTCGTCACTATGCGCCATCGAAGTAAAATGTGTAACCGGAAGATGTTAACTTCAAAGAATTCTCAGCGGTCATTAATTGTTCTTTTTTACTTAAATTATATATATAGACATGAATAAATAAGCGATTGAGTGCGCAAAAATTCTTTTATAAATGATGAATGATTTCGATTTCGATATTTTATAGGCCAATCAACAACTGTTTCATTTTATTTTGCATTATTTTAACTAATTTACAAAACGCTACAAATATTTAAATAACAAAAAAAAATGTATTTTCTTTATATATTCATAAATACAAATGAACCTTAGAAAGCTTAAACGCCTAATGCATAAAATTCCTCTAAAGCTTTCATACAACAAATTACCTAATATTGCAAACCAATATTTTGCATATCATTTCTCAAAGCTATTAAGTAGTTATTATTTACATGAATATCTGGATTAAACTTTCATAATCTCACTGTCACTTTTACTATCACATTGTTGCCGCATTCAATATGAATTATTATTGTTATAACACTTTGCATAGCTTTTATCGCCTAAAGCGTATGCTTTTCGTACACTTCACTCCATTTACATATCTCCATATGTATGCATGCGTGCTTGACAGGTTTGTCATTTTGTCAATGCTGTAGACATTTTTTCGACACACACAATTTGTTTTTGTTACTTATAAGTTGTGTGTTATCCACTTGTGAGCGGCATTTCCTGTTGTATGTGTGATAAACGAAAAATTTTTGTACATAATTATTTATTTTTAAGTACGGCAATCAATAAACATTCAAATAGAGATTTATAGGTGTATACAGACTCATTTTTTTATGAAAGTGCTTTTGAACTGATTAGCTGGTTTAATGGAGTACTTTCGGAAAAGGAAAGTGATACAAAGGCATGGTCATATTCATTGACATACAGAGATGCATACACGTGTATGTTGCCCATAGATATGTATATATAGTCATAGGTAAATATTTATTCATTGAAATCCTTTTTTTTAAGAAATTGTTTTTTTATATTATAACTTCAACTAATTTTAGCTATGTAAGTTGCCCTTGGTGTCACGGATTTACATATATTCAAGGGTTAATTCACCTTCAAATTATACACTTTCTTTGATTTTAATTGAATATTATGGCGACGTTATTTCTAATTATAATAAGCACTAAAATTGGACAATTATTTTAAATTTAGATTTATCTTGTGCCTAAAAAATATTTGGCAACCCTGTGTTGTTTTAATATATGTATTTTATTGTTTAAGTGATAAATCATACCAATTTAAACCCTACCTAGAAATAACAAGTTTATTTCTAATTCTATTTAAACCATATGGCAACTCTAGTCTTTCGTCTCCGCCAGAAGCTTGAAAAGATATTTGATTCTTCAATTTGTAGTGTGTGCCTTTATGGTCTACTACAAGTGTGGGGATCTCTAACTTTTTAACATACTTCGAACGGAAGAGGGGTATTTGTGAACCTTAAGGGGACCCCCCCCCCCCTTTCTCGGTTTCAAAGAATTTCAAAAACTCTTGAAGATTTAGCCGATTGAAGATTGAACGTAGTTAGGTATTATGCCAAAGAATTTGCTTCTCTAAACTTTAAACGCGTTTTTCTCGAAACAGTGATTTTACGACTGGCACTCAAAACCTATTAATCCAATCGGTTCCATGTTTTAATACGTTATTCTATACATATATACCTATGGCTAGGATAAATCAAATCGGTGAAGATCTTTTTTACTTTTCAACTTGAGAAAAGCAAAATTTCTCGAAAATGTCGAGAATTCGGCTCAAAAAGTGACATTTTCATTTGAGAATAAGTTTGGGATGCAAACAGATCTCTACAAAATTTTGTTGGATTAATGTTGATACAAATGTCTAAGATCGATATAAAACGATTTAATCGACCAGTGCTTGACCCTAGGGACATTCCCACAAATGTCGAGAATTCGGCTCAAAAAGTGACATTTTCATTTGAGAATAAGTTTGGGATGCAAACAGATCTCTACAAAATTTTGTTGGATTAATGTTGATACAAATGTCTAAGATCGATATAAAACGATTTAATGATTTAATCGACCAGTGCTTGACCCTAGAGACATCTATTGGAAAACGGCGGAAGCAAAGTTGTAGACCAATAAAAGTAAAGACATGTTTGATCAATAACTCTAATGAATCTTATCAGTTTAATGGCACATTTTGTGGAGTCATTCTTGTTAGGAATTATCTAGATTATACAAATATTTTGGGAACTGGTTTCGGTTCTCTATCTTATGGGGGATACCTCTTTTGTTCATCACAGCGTTTAGACGACCTTCAAATAGTATCTTAAATTCACTCTATCTTCCAGAAATTAAAGAAAAATTTACTTATTGATTAATAGAACTATGAAATCGTGCTCAGAAAATACTCGTGATAAATGTTTATTGAACGATAATTAAACTTAAACTCTGTGTATAGACCCTAATAAAACTTTACTAACTGTACGAAGTACTTTTTTGTTAGTTTTTATGTTGTTCTGTGAACAAACACCTTTCAAGTACTGCTCGACAACTTTTAACTCGACGAACAAAAGCAAGTCTTTAGCGCTGCAATTAGAGACCATTTTGCAGCTTTTGAGAGCTCGTTTAGTTGTTTACTTAAGGCTTAAAGAATTATGTAAATTATTCGCATGACTTAGCGGTATATAACTCGTTAATATTCGCAATTCTGAGCTGTACGTTTATGCTAAAGAATATTTAAGCCACTCGAAATTTGTTGCTATTCATGTACACATGTCTCTACAGTTGGTTGTAAGTACAATCTAGTCAAAACACAAATTATGTACTAATTGAAAAGCATAACATAAATACCAACAAGTAAGAGTTGACAAACTGTAACTAGAGACATACATACTACATACAGACCGCTGTGGGTAGGCGCTTACCACCTGATCACAGCTGCTGACCGCAAAGTGGAACGCGTCCGACACAGACACCCGCTGATGCTAACGACGACGTGCGTTGGATTTAAATGAGAATTTATATTTGCAGAAATAAATTATTTTTGATATCAGACACATACACTTATCTACTTTCTGGGTACTGCCAGATTATTGGTTCCAAACTGAAGGGCATTAAAATCTTTGTTTTTGGCTTAAGCTATTTATTGTAATTTTTTGCAGTTTAGTTGCAAATGGCTCAACGCGTTTGAGTTTTTGATGAAATTCGACATTTACTTGAAAATCAACACCAACTTAGCTAAGCTGGGTACAAAACTGTATTTTATGCAACAACGGGCTTTCGATAATTCATAAAAGTTTATTTAAAGTTGTGGCATTACTGAAATCAGCAGTTTAGTGTGCTCTACTTTAAATTGAAAAACATAAATTAGAAACAGCACAAGTGCAACAACATGTCAGTTGGGTGTCGTGCATGCGCAGTAGCGCTGCAGCCGAGTTGGTAGCAATCGAAATGCTAGGATATTTGTTAAGCAGTATTTTTTGAAATATGCAAATGCTTAGAATCTATTACATAATAGAGTGGTTTTACATCTTATATGTGGTTTTATATGGATATGGTAAACAGTGGCATGAGGTGGGTAAATACTAACCAAAAGAATTCTTGACAGTTTTGGTGAATGTTCGTATTTGAAGGCTTTGTTGTTTTTGTTTTTGAACTTTAAAGGTCAAGTTAAAAATAATAAATATTTTATATATTTATATATGGAAAATTAATAAGATATCAACAGTGGTTTCTTTTATGAATGAATAATTATTCTAAGAGAATGTTCTTCTGCTTCAAAGGGTTGTTTCGTGAACAAAAGCAATGTTATAATTTCCAAGAGCTTAGAGTGCGAAATTTCATTGACTAAACTTAAAAATTTCTATCTAAAACATATGTATATATTATCGTGTTCCATAGATTTAAATATAATCCGATGGAGGCAAATCATTAGGGTTCAAAAGTGCTAAGAATCAAGTCAGTTCATCGGTTCGTCCCAAGGTTTTTTACCTACGATAAAAAAAATGAAAAATTGACAATATGGCGGCGTTTTAAAAAAATAGTTGAATTTTACCCAAAATTTTGGTCGTTTTTGGCCTGCCAAAATTCGATTTTTTGATCAGATCAACTAGAACTATATACAGAACATGTAAAAAAAATTCGATAGTTATCGGATCATTTCTTTTTGAGTAATCACTGCTGCAAATTCGGAAAATGCTGTTTCGAGAAAAAATAAAAAAAAATAAAATGATCGTTTTCACTGTTACCGAGCGGCTGCTCTTTAAATTGCTATAACTCAAAAACTATTTGAGATATCGATTTGAAATTTTAATATGTTATGTTATAAAGGTGTAATCTACCGAAATATGAAAAAAATCGATTTTTTTGAAATTTCACACTAGGTATGTCCCTTAAGAATTCTGATCAATAAACCTTCAATTCGTTGGGACCTTCAAGAATGCTTATATCTCTGCGGGCTTTCTTCGATTTCGGAGATTTTGGACGGCACACGTTGACCTTCTGAACTTAAAAGTTGGAGTATTTCATTTCTTTAGAAAGTGGTTCCAAGAAATATAGGTTAGGAACGCTGTTGCTTTTCGGTTGCTGATTGGAAGAGATTGTGAATAGTTTAAGGGGCTTTTGAAATAACGTTTATTATGTATTCTAAAAGCTGTATAATTTCATTAAAATCTACTGTGCGGTTTTCGAGCTACTTGCCACCAGTTCAAATAGTTGTGAGAAAAACACATTTAAAGTTTCACACTACCGTTTTGGAGTGCCCAAGCGTTCTTTGTAATTTGCCGAATAACTCGAAAAGTAATTATCGGATCAACATCAAATTTTCAGAGAATATTTTTAAGATATTACACTTAACAAAATGCAAAAACAAATAAAAATTGTTGTTGTGAAAATCACCTTAAAGGGAAGAATTGAAGATAAGACATTGGTGTGCAGATCGATTTCGTTCCCAGATGGGCATTGAAGCATTGGATAGAAATTCTATGATTTTCTTCTTTTTTCAAAGCAAATTACTAAGATTTCCCGGGCTAGATCCATAAAAAAACAAATAACGAAGGTGAAAAAATTAAAATTTTCAATTTTCAATATTTTGACATGACTTTACTCCAACCCTCGATCACTGTGCCTCAATCAATTTGTCCTTGAACAGCTGGCTGTGGCACGCGTTTTGTTTCCAAATTCTTTTGATTTGCTGCCTACTCAATGCGAAGGTTGCAAATGAACGTCAATATGTAAATGCAATGCAGCTATAAAGCGTTGCGGACAGTTGAAAAAAAATTTAACTGGCAAGTTGGCTAAAAAGTACATTACAACTAAGTACCAACTCAGCCAACAGAAATTACTCAATAGAGCAATCAATATCAAATCTAATGTGGCGTTTTACTGCATTGACAAGACAACCGAAAGACTTCTAGATACCAGATCTTGTACGATCGCACTCTCTTACACGCAGCAAACGAATATGCGTAATTAAGTTATTGCAATGTGCGAGTGCGAAATATGAATAACATTACTGAGCATACTATATCGCTTTAATTACGACATCAAATCAAATTGAATCAACTGAGAGGCCCAGCCAGCCATGCGCCGACACTTAGCCAACGAAAGGCATCTAGAGACCACAGCCAGAAATGTTGTTTGGACGCCCGCGGCTGCAAATCAATTTGAGTTTGGTATAGATAATAAAAAAACAATATCCAATAATGCATTTGAAACTGTATAGAATTTTGAGTATAATTGAGTTGTTCATAGAACAATTCCATGCAGCCTGCCTTTGTTGTGCGCAGACAGTTTCAACTATAAAACGGAATTTATATTGTCTTGCTGTGGCAATAATATAAAGTATTTTCAGTTTTTTTTCAACTCTATTTGCCTGTAAGTGGCATTAGTCTGTCATTTGGTCGTAAAACTGTGCTTTACTCATAATTTCTCGTCTGTCAGTGGCTTGCCACAATGCACCATTCACAGTTGCAGAGGTGTCGCCCGGCAATTTCTTGTAGTTTATTGTTTGGCTGTGAAAAATCTAATCACATTTATGCAATCGACGAATGACGTTGCGACAGTTTGTCTGGTGCTGCTGGTTGCCTGTCAAGCCGCCGTAATGTGGCACAGCATAGATTTGGTAATAAATAAACAGCAGCAGCTGGTATATGAAAATCTTGTGAAAAGTAAGAAATTCGTTACACTAAGCTGAGTGTACTGTGCGCAACTTTCAAAATTATTAACAATAAATAATTGTTTTTTTTTTTTATTTTACTTTATAAAATTGTTGATTATGCGTGGGACTCTGAATACTTTCAAAACTGGAGTAACATATTTTCTTTGTTCTCTTTCGATACGCTAGCAACCACCCACATTACAGTTAATGTAACTGCATAATTTTTTACTTACTTACGCTACAAATGGAGTTGACAAGAAAAATAAAATAACAACAAAAATTTGAATAATTTTCCATAAAACCACTTAAAGTTGACTAAATGTTGCATTGTGTAATAACTTAATCTATAGATAGTGGGTGGTGAAGGTGTAAGTACTTCATGAAGAGATTAAAAAATAATTTGAAAATTTGTTTAAGCTATGGGAAATAAAAAAATGGTCAAAAATGGTCAAAAATGGTTTTTTTATTGTCTAAGGACTCAAATTTTAAGGAGAAAGCATGAAATAGATAAATAAGCTCATTTACTACTCTTCAGGGATAAATCATGCCTATCTATATCCCTACCGATCCGAGTTGGAAATTTAAGGTTTATTGAAAATAATCGAATTTTTGTATTAAAACTAACTTTGGGAGTCTTCTTTGATAAATTGAACTTTGGCCGAAGAGCTCATGGATCATGATAACCATTTCTGATAAATGAAGTACTTTTCCATTTTTCTTCCTTAAAAGTAATTAAAATCAAATTTTATACTGAAGGGTTTTTCAATTGAACGCTACAAAATTAGATCGATAGGGACAGCAAACGACCATATTTTCATATTTTTTTCCCGCTATTTTAACATTTCTCTTCCGTAAGGTTTGCCATTTCATCATGGCGTCAACTTTAAAGTGCTACGTCCTCTTTATGGTCGTCATAATCGTCTTGGCAGATCAACAATTGAGAGTCTAGTGAAAAATTTTAATCCACACAGGCACAGTACAAAATGTTTCCGTGGCCGTGAGACAAAGAAGTACCCAGAGTGTCGAGAATATTGGTGCCGCTAGGGCAGCAATTGAGGAAGACCATATCAGTCTCTCACATGTCGTTCTTCTGTATTCCGAAAAAATTACGGGTTAGTGCGGTTTATGGGCCGGCGGCGTCATTGGGCCGTGCTTCTTCCGTAATGATCAAGACCGTTACTGTGAATGAGAATCGCTACCGCCCAATGAAAACCGACCATTTTTGGCTCGAATTGGTCGAATTGGACGGAGCCGCAAACCACACAGCGAATGTCACAATCGATTTATTGAAAACCAAGTTTGGTGAACGTGTTATCTCACGAAATGGCCCAGTCAATTAGCCGATGCAATTTGACGCCGTTGGGGCTCCGTCAAGTCTATGGTCTATGCCAACAAACCAACGACGATTGATGAACTTCGTACGAATATCGAACGTGAAATTGCAGCAGTATCGGCCAATTTATGCTTAAAAACCGTCGAAAATTGGGTTCAGCGTCTGGAGTTCTGCAAGCGTGCTCATGGTGGCCATTCAAAAGGAATCGAGTTCCATACATAATGTCATCAAATGTACTTTCACAGGAATAAAGAATTTCATTGATATCCCAAACCATTTTTGCTTTGTTTAAACTTTTGTAGCGCTCTTATTAAAAACCCTTTACATATTTATCTTTATGCTCATAAAACCTGACGAGTGACATTCTTTTGTCGCACACTGTAAGTACTAATTTTTTCTAAATGTAGAACCTTAAACCTAGTTTTAACGGAAATTATAATTTTCCTTGTGTATGTACCCCATTTTTAGGTTGTAAATCATTTCTTATGCACTCCACAACACAAAAATCCCTCCTTGACATACCTATAAATCAACGTATAGAAATATTCCTTATGCCGCAGCTTGCTGTTTGACAATTGACCACATTTACGCTACATTATGCAATAAGTGGGCAACATGGCTTAACGCCAGCTGCCAACAACCATCAGAAATCAAAAATGTATCCACCAAAAGACAACATTCCATTTCAATGTTCTTGTTTTGCTACTAATTGTCAATAACCGGCAGCCTGCCAGCTAGTTGTGTCGACTGTGTTCATTATTTAATCATATTTGGACATTTTAACTGTCATAAACTGACAAATATGATCAACGGAAAGTTCCACATGCATTGTGCAACGCTACAGTGCAATGTAATGAGCTCGTGAACACTCGGGCAAGTGGGGTTTCCTGTGTTTGATCGTGGGTAATCGGCATTTGCCGTCGGAATTCGTTGTGGTTTCTAGATACAATTTTGATGGAGTGATTATGAAAGCAGAGTAAGTCTAAAATTCTTCGGACACAAATATCTGAAGTCGCTTCAAAAGACTTCTGATCTTTTAAGGGGTTATGATAGTCTGGAAACCTCAATAAACAGCAAACTCTGACAATTTGTTCTAGGAGTAAGATAAAAGGAATCACATTTCGTCCTTTCAGTCTTGTGTGAAATGTATACTGTCTAATTGGCACATATGCGATTAGATTAAGGATCTTTTTTAAGAAAACGAGGAGGAATCATCTAAGCACTTCCAACTCCAATGTCCAGCATTCGCCGACTGAGGTTAAAATAATTATGTCGGCACACTCTCAGAGGTTCTAGCGAATTGACTTGACTTATGAATCCGTGAGGATCCATTAGGAGTATTTGAGTGCCATAAAGACAGTTTTCACTTGTCTAGGTGTGATTCTCTGTAGTCGCGTGATCAATCCCTTGGTGTAACCTAACCTGACATTTGGGTCAATATTTCCCATTTTCAGAATTACATTTTTATAGAGGGCTTTTACGAGCGATGGTTATTCTAGGAATTCATGAAATTTCCGACTGAAAATGAAAGTTTCCAAAGCTCCCTTTCAATCGTCATATATACATATATGTATATATTGTACCGGGCTCAGAATTCCTATCCACAAGTCGGCATTCTACACTATGACTCAGATACTACCAGATAGTAAATAGTCGGCCGCATATTATATAAGACTCGAAAGCAACATAAACTTTCTCACACTATGTAATCTAGATAAATCACCACCCATCAGCCCTCAGGCTAGACATACCTCAAATTTCAGTGCAAGTTTTCCGTCTTTTAGCATAGATGAATTTACATACGAGTATGCACCTGAAACTATATTTGCATTCACAATCGTCAATCACTTTTAATTTGCCAACACCATTTCCAGTCTGATTTAATTTCAGCAATTTTTTGTTGCAGTTTCAACATTTACATACCCACTTTTTTCTACAAATCCCGGTCGGGTGTTTGCCTTGAGTTTTTTTTCATACAAATGTACAAATGTACATATGTATTTATGTTTTTATGAGTTCAGTTTGCTTGAGGTGTCGCAGTCAAGTGTGTTTGCGAACAAAAATTACACCTCTAAATGTGTACTGTATCACTTACGCAGTCGGCGATTTTATTTGCGTAGTAATTATCAGTGCAATCATAGTGGACATTCATGGCGTCTGTCTGCGTACATATGTATAGAGTGGTACTTTGCACAATATCCTGTGCTCGCAGAAATTAATCAACAATTTATGTTTTACTACGGTAAATTAATGCACCGTTACATTTTCAATATTCCAGTAGTTGGAGAGCAATTAAATCCATACGCAAATGTTGTTTTAGTAATTATGAATAGACATATGTTATACTAGCGAAAATACGCTGTGAATTTAGTTGTGTTACCATTAGTGAAAAGTTGTTGCATGCTGACTAAAAAAAGAGTTTATGCATGAATATTGATATTTATTCATATATTTTATATTCTAATCTCAGGGTCATTTTACTAATTATCTATTCTTTTAGTAAAGAACACTCGACAGTAAGAACAGGAAATAGAGTCATGTGGATAATTGTAATAATTTATGGATATGGGAATATTTTCAACCTTGGTAGAAAAACTGTTCACCTGGTTTTCCATATTACTAAAAAGTGGTTGCGTACATATTCTTAAAAATGTAACTGTCGTTTTCGTATCATTTGATATATTCATAAATCTCTTTCGTTCAGCATCATTAATATTTGTTGTGCCAACATCTTACACATTATCTCATCTACGCTGATATTTTAAACTTTGAAACGCCTTAAGACACCTATTTTTGGGTACTTGGATCAGAAACCCGACGTTTAACTTCTCATTCTCAATAAATTTCCTTCTAACGAATATGCTCTCGAGTTCTTATAGTTAGAGCTTAACTCTAACTCCAATTCATAAAATTATAACATCGCAGATCTTTCTGTTTCTATAAATAGATTTCTTTATAGCCGATTTAGCCTTCATAAGTTCCAATAAAGCTTTACGGAAGTCTGGTGATGGTGTTTCTTTTTTCCAAGATAAGCGATGGATGTCTTTGAGTCTTTTAACTCCTTGTTTTGGGTTCAACGAAAGCAATCCCCTCGGCTAAATGACGACCGACGTTTTGTTTCATTCACTGTCACTATCTCGATTCTAAATCCTACTTAGAACCGAAAATTCATTACTTTTAGTCGATTTTGAGCCGGCACACACTTTACAAGATGTTGTCACTTGCCCCAAACATTCATGAACGACTTATCCAATATTCTTCTTTGATATAATATGTAGGCAGTGTACGGATGAACTTCATTTTAAGATCATCTTAAATCAATTTGTGGAGTTTTATTGGTTATTTTTTGGATGTTTTCTGGATCCTTACAGCTTAAAACTTAGAGATTCAAACATGGTTAGATCACTGAAAGGACCGTCCTTCCGGTATCGTTGAACCCGCTGTCTTCAGAATCAAAATCTCGAGATTCATCATCTTCAGTGCTTATATGACCTCTATGGTATTTTCCAAACCCTTACGAATGGTTGTTTCGTCTGACGAGAGGCCGAATAACAGTCAACAAACCTCTTTGGCATCAGTAGGATTTTATCTCGGTGCTTCATTCACACTCTATATTTATACTCTTGGTCAAAAACCATATCTCAGGAACTACTTGCCAGATTTCAATGAAATTCGGTATATAATATTTACTTGATGACACGTGTGAAAAATGGACGAAATCGGTTCATAACCACGACAACTTCCCATATAACTCAATTTTGAATTCCGTCTTATTCCTTCACTTTATAATGTATACATAAGAAACCAATGAAGATAGCAGAATAAAATTTTACACAAATACTGTATATGATCTGTGGCATCACGTTTGAAAAAATTGTCGAAATCGGTCTATAACTTTTGAATGCCCAGGATATCGAATATGAAGAACTCAGTGCCTTAGGGTAATTTTTCACCGAAAATATCGGTAAATCTCTCAGATATCTTAGTTTAATTCAGAGGAAAACTCTTCTAACAGTGTGTCTCCGTATCAAAAATGGTTAAAATCGGGTCATAACATCCCCAGCTCCCATATACCGAATTATAGGTTTTTCAGAAATACGATGGCGTCAATACCTTATAAATCGGTTAATATGTGAAATATCTTAGCCAAATTGAGTGAGCATATAATCTTAGATATATTGTATATTCGTGTTGAAAATGAATGAAATCGGTTCAGGGATTAGCTCAGCTTACTTACTATATATGAGAATTTTCGTTATACCATTGGACTTTTTGCCGAATATATGGGTCATATTGTGTGTTATCCTTATAAAATAACTTCAATAAATTGTGAGAGTATAAAATGTTCGGTTGCACCCGAATGCTTCATAGCCATACAAAGATTTTAGTTTATCGATGCACTCTTGTCGCGATTATCCACGTTGAAAGTTGTGAAAAATGATCGCACGAAAATGTTCACGAGTTAATTCCATGTTTTGGCTGAGATGAATTTTTTAATTCCCTGTAAATAAAACAATTTACGATTAAATGACAAAACGTTCTGAGTGATGTTATGCTAAAAAATGTCAAACTTTCCAATGGAAATGTCAGATTGCACCTGGCAACACTAAGTGGCCAGAAATATATATAGCAGCCCTCGTACGAAATTTTATGTTTTCTGTTATTCCATCAGCAGCATTTCTGTATATTCAATAAGACATACCAACAATAATCTAGAAAACAAAGTTAACATTAATGATACATAATCCTAACGAGATAATTGCAAAATATATATATTATTATTAAATGTCTTATTATTAGTTTCACCACTTCCTCACCGCTGTGCGACTGACATTAAGAATGTAAACATTTTAAACGCAGCATTTCAATAAAACTAAAAATGCTAAAATGCATAACAAATTGGAAATCGTTAATACAAATCGGAATGTAGTATTTGGTGTGTACAAACATATGTATGTACATAGAAAAGACTAAAACAAAAACATAAACTAGCCAGACCAGAAACAAGAATTATTACAATTTTTCGAGATTTATGCGCTACTGGCTGAAGTGACTGAAATTTGCCACAATCGAAATGAGAAAAGAAATGGAAAAATATTGACAGGTGTGCAAAATGCATTAAAACAAGCGTGGAGACAAAGCCAACAACCGCGAACGCAAACACAAGTGATAAATAATTACGCAAATTCCAATAATCTGTCGGTTGGTGTGCGTTTACCGTTAAGGCAAGGCAAAGCAACGGCATTTATTACCATACATTTTTCCAATTCCGCGCGTTTCTTGAATTTGCGGCGATTTTCAGAAATTTCAAGTGATCTTACTCAAGCCCCAACTAAAAACCGCCTTTTTGTGAATTTTATTTTATTTTATTTTTAGTTTTCGATTTATTTATTCTTTTCTTTTGGTTTTTATTTAATTTGGCGCATTGCTGCGGTTTTTGGCGCATGCGTATGCATTTTGGTATTTCGGCGCGTAGCTCGCTGCTTTGACGATCGATCAACTGTCCAATTAACAGTTTCGCAGTTGTTATTAAGTCGTTTACTTAAATATCAGCTTGCACGATTTGTTGTATTACAAACAGCGCATTATCTATATGCCATACATATACAGTTAGCGGCGTAGTTAATGTTAGGTTATTAGGTAACGCATGCTATTAAGAGGGTCTGTTAGTTAGTTGTTAGTTGCCAGTTGCTCTTTGGGCTGTCCAAAAGCTTATTCAAATGAGCAGTCGTAAGCGTTACAAATATTATTTTTGTACCGTGTATTTAATTTTGAGCGCATGCGTAGCTGCGTTTTGGTGTAATAACTTGCGGTTAAGCGTTCAAACTTTTAAGCAGACTTAATGTTTAATTCTAATCTTTCGATCTGATTGCATGTTTGCGACTGCAGACAAGTATCTGCCACTTTGGACTAAACTACATTCAACTGTTGATTTGTGCTGATTTTGCAACTATGACTTACAAAGGAAAAATTGTCGTTCTAATAGCAATATTTGTTTTCATTTTCCAACGTGATTTTCATAGTTTTCATTTTTATATGAAAATGAGGTTATAAGAAAATTTCATTGCAAACTCAATATCATATATAATAGTTTGATATAATGTATAGAAGAATAGAATAGAAGGATACATTAATAATGAGAGAAGTTGAGTTTGGAAGTTCCCCCCATCAGGCCACGGCAGTTTGAAAATGAAACTTTAAACGCGTTTATCTCAAAAATCAATTTTTCAAGTTGGTGGATACGATTTCTCGAAAAGCTGTGAAATTCTGTTAAAAGTGTGCATTGTATTTGGAAAAACATTATCTAGTTAATGAACGAATGTTTTCGAGCAATATATGGCTACCATTTTTTTAGTAAAATTGTGTGAAAAATTCAAATTTTAATTTAATCCTTCGTTCATTAACTAACGGGTGATTTTTTTGAGGTTAGGATTTTCATGCATTAGTATTTGACAGATCACGTGGGATTTCAGACATGGTGTCAAAGAGAAAGATGCTCAGTATGCTTTGACATTTCATCATGAATAGACTTACTAACGAGCAACGCTTGCAAATCATTGAATTTTATTACCAAAATCAGTGTTCGGTTCGAAATGTTTTTTATCGACAAATTTTGTTCAGCGATGAGGCTCATTTCTGGTTGAATGGCTACGTAAATAAGCAAAATTGCCGCATTTGGGGTGAAGAGCAACCAGAAGCCGTTCAAGAACTGCCCATGCATCCCGAAAAATGCACTGTTTGGTGTGGTTTGTACGCTGGTGGAATCATTGGACCGTATTTTTTCAAAGATGCTGTTGGACGCAACGTTACGGTGAATGGCGATCGCTATCGTTCGATGCTAACAAACTTTTTGTTGCCAAAAATGGAAGAACTGAACTTGGTTTACATGTGGTTTCAACAAGATGGCGCTACATGCCACACAGCTCGCGATTCTATGGCCATTTTGAGGGAAAACTTCGGAGAACAATTCATCTCAAGAAATGGACCCGTAAGTTGGCCACCAAGATCATGCGATTTAACGCCTTTAGACTATTTTTTGTGGGGCTACGTCAAGTCTAAAGTCTACAGAAATAAGCCAGCAACTATTCCAGCTTTGGAAGACAACATTTCCGAAGAAATTCGGGCTATTCCGGCCGAAATGCTCGAAAAAGTTGCCCAAAATTGGACTTTCCGAATGGACCACCTAAGACGCAGCCGCGGTCAACATTTAAATGAAATTATCTTCAAAAAGTAAATGTCATGAACCAATCTAACGTTTCAAATAAAGAACCGATGAGATTTTGCAAATTTTATGCGTTTTTTTTTTTTAAAAAGTTATCAAGCTCTTAAAAAATCACCCTTTATATTCAGTCATGTACTGAGTTTTCGGCATTAAAAAAATATTCACAAAATATGGTTAAATAAGTATCTTCGATATGCTGAATAAAAAATTTGTAAAAATGCCATAGTTTTAATTCTCTGGGGTTACGTCACCCTGAACGCATGAAAATCGGATGGCGTTTTAGGAATTTTTTGACAAATTTTTTTTGAATATTTGAGGTAGGACTTCTTTACATTTGTTGCTAATTTAATATATATTTTAAGCTTTATAACTATTAAAAAAATAATAATGACAGAGATATAAGCATATGAGGCGTGGATCAATTCTTCCGGAGCACTCCTTGATGGTATACATGATTGGCATTCCAATTTTTGTCTGAAACAAGTAAAAAAATATTTTTCTTAAAAAGTAATAAATTTTGAACACACTGACGAAGCAGTTTTTTTAATTTTATTACGCAAATGGAAGCACTTCAGAAATTGACTTAATATTGTGGACTTAAAATACCGTATAAAAATTGGATAAAAAGTTTTCAAATTATTCAATCGAAAAAATCCCACGTCACTCTGTGGAAAATCTATTTAGGAAGATGTATTTTAATATTCAAGTCAATCACTTCAATAGTTTTTGAGTTCTCGTGAAGACCGTCTCGAAAAATGTGGGTTTGAGAAAAACGCAAAACAAGGCTTCCAACACCGCGCGGACTTCTAATGATTACAACTTTCGTAATTATTAAGACATTGTTTTTAGAGAATATCTCAAAATACTCGTTAGAATATAGACTTTGAAATTAAGCAAACAAAATTATTTTTTTTTGAAAATTTCGGGGTGGAGTAACCCCTTAAGACTGATAATCGCCAAGTTTCTTCGCCACGTATCTTTCCTCACAGAAACCTCTGATAGTAACATAAAGTTTTCTCGTACGAAGATAATTTATGAATCGTCTGAGTTTCGAAGGTCAGCAGTCTCGCACTATTGGGATGCGATCGAGATAAATTATCCAACAATTTAGAATTATGTGTTATGGATTGCGAAGACTTATTATCTTTTGGCTATCAAATCAAAATATTCGTAATATAGAATATTATTTACTATATCGATTTAGGCTAGTAGTAAAATAG
Source organism: Zeugodacus cucurbitae (assembly GCF_028554725.1). Taxonomy (NCBI): domain Eukaryota; kingdom Metazoa; phylum Arthropoda; class Insecta; order Diptera; family Tephritidae; genus Zeugodacus; species Zeugodacus cucurbitae. Next base: position 63,509,619 of record NC_071671.1, on the reverse strand, counting down.
CTCTTGCTATCTTTAGTTTTCGCACTACAGTTTGATCTTTAATATCTTCCTTCTGCCTTTTTGGCTTTTGAATTTCGCTGCTATATATAAAGCGCTATAGAGCTCGTATCTGGCACTACTATACTTCTTTGAAAGGTCTTGACATAACCTACAAAACGACGCTATGCATGATTAGTTTGGAAATTGCGTTTAACAGTTATAGATGTGAAAACATGCAGTTCACTAACGCCGAAATTCGCGATATTTTAAAGTTTTCTTTCGTTAAAGGGAAATCCGCTAGAGAAATGTTTCATGAGATGAATGGTGTTTTGGGGGATAGTACTCTTTTACTTCGAACTGCGGAGGAATAGTTTCGACGATTCAGAGCGAGTGAAAACGACACCATGGATAAGCCAGCCGGCGGAAGACCTGTGATGACGAATACCGATCAAATCACGGAAAACATCGAGTTAGACCGGCATGTGGCATCTTGTGACATCACCCAGGAGATGGAAGTTAGTCACCAAACCATTTTAAACCATTTGCAGAAGGCTGGATACACAACAAGGCTTGATGTTCAGGTTCTGGACCGATCAACGCCTGCGATATGCTGCTGAAACGGAACGAACTCGACCCACTATTGAAGCGGATGGTGACTGACGACGAAAAATGGATCACATACGACAAAATTATCTTCTTGGAAAAGGAAACTTTGGATTTTATTCTAATACTCTAGGAACGAGGAATCGGAAATAGTAATTTGTTAAAGGTTCTTTGAAAATGTACTTCAAACCGTGCTAATATGTGTTAATTTGACATAAATTAGATGATTTCTATATTTTCTGGACTTGTTTACATTGATTCTAGAAATGTGTCAAGTTTTCGAATTGTGCGAGTTATCCTCCTTAAAATCAAGAGTCATTCCGAGGTGTAAAATAAATAATGGGTGTATCAATTCGCATACGACATTTTTTTAACAGCCAATTACTTCGAAAATGTGTATATAAAAAGCTTTCCAGAGAATCATTTGACCTTGTGGTGAAAATATTCAAGGTTAGTTGAGTCATTACCTAACTCACATAAATATACAGCAAGCAATATAAATCACCTTGTCATTGAGTGGCCGAGAAAACAACATATGTACATACATATGCCTGCTAGTTGCCAATATAACGGTAACAACATTACAATAAATATGCGAACAATATATTCGTATGTGAGTGAGTAATTGTAAAGAGTGACTGAAGGTGCTTGTAGCTGTGGCACGTGCGCACATGCGTGTAACGGTGATGCAGCGAATAGGTTTGTTAAACAAAATCGTCTACACACCCCAAAGGCGATACATGCTATACATATGTATGTATGCAATAAATAAATAAAAAAGTAAAAATAGAATTAAAAAAATTAAAAACCAAATAAATGAAGTAAAAAATTCAAAAGTGGCAAAGTAATATAAAACGAAAGGAAATTGCTTTTAATGCAGACAATAAACGAATCAGGGTGCGTGCAACAAACGCCAGCGCCAATCAGCGCTTGTCCACCACAGCAACTTCCACGCGCCTGCGCACAGTAGTGCGACTGCCAATAAATAAATTGCCGCAGGCGAGTCTAACTGCCACACGATATGTAGACATATGTAGAGATGTGAAGTCTATATTGTAGACATGTGTAGTTTACGAGCCCAATGGCGCCCTTGAGAATGGCAGCTGGCGCTGTGAAATGGGTTAGATGACCAAAGTGAATTGTTGTTGGCTAAAGAGGAGGTTAATACTTGTATGTTTGTATGTAGAAATGTATGTGAAAGTGCAAATAAAAAAATATTTAAACACAATTTTCAACACACTTATATACATACATATGTTTACAGACACTGTAAATAATTGACAATAATGAATTGGCCGCAATTTTTACGCACGCCACTTTCTGGACTAACGAGACCCGGTTGTGGTTGCTGCGTAAACCCTCACTTTTGGTCGTAGTGTGAATTATTGGGAATTATTTGCCGTACATGACTGAGATGCTGTTTCTTGTGTCTTCTACCACTCCTTGCCTGCTTTGACCAACTTTGAGCGCCAAGCTGCTGCACCAGCTGTTGTTGTTGGCTTTTTAATGAGCGTTTATTTTTGTTTTTGCTTGAAAATTCGCAATTTCCTTTTGCAGTTTGGCTATTTTATTTTTAACTTGGATCTTTACTCGTTTTAGGCGTTTTTGTCCTTTTTGCTTATCTCATCTATTAAGAGTCTTTTCGCCATTTTGCTGGTGTTGCCTCTGCCAGATGCATTGCAGTTTTATTTTACAAGTGTAAATTAGGCGTAAAAGTATAATATACGCAGCGCATTGAGAGCGTGTAATCAATTTAACACTTAACAGCTTTGTTGCTGTGCGCGCTTGAGGCGTCGGCAGCACCAGCAGCGGCGTCGGTTTATTTGCGAATTTTGTGGCGTTTTTGCAACTAATTAAGTTGATATGACCGTGAGCATGTTGCTTGTAAATACTTATCTCACAACAACTATAATAAATACAATGTGTGGTGCTTGAGCAATTGCAAAACTCAAACGCGTCGCAATTTGATTTATTCACTTACTGGCAATTAAAGTAGAGCTAGAGAAGAGTGATAGTTAAACTAAATCGTTACATTGGAAAAAGGGGCTGATACTCAAATAAGTGCGTTCGGGCAGTGAGTATTGATCGTTTTTTCTTTTATTTTGCTTTGCTTTTTCTTTTTTCACTTTCCAAGCGTGTTACGCGTTCAGCCCATAAACTCAAATAGGCCATAGCCAGGGAGTGTGTGGTACCATATACTTGTATGTGTATATTATAGGCGGTGATTTTGCTCAAACCGCTAGCCAAACTGACGCGATCTGCCGGAAAGTACTTTCACCGCGTCGGGCTTTTTCCGCATTTAAGTTTTTTTCTTTTCATACTTAAATTTGCGGAAGCCTTCTTATTACACCTCTTTTTCATGCGTTCGCTACAAATCAATAATCGATAGTAAATAATAAGAAGTACATATGGGCATATTTTAAAAAGAAGAAACTGGGTCAAATTTAAATACCTGTTTAACTAATAATTACATTGGATTTTGACAGCACATCAGCTACATATCATATGAATGGTGATTTTCAAAAATATAAAAAAAAATATCGAAGCTCACTGGATGTTGAAAATCTTCGACATAGAAAGATGATCCAAAACTTTCATAAACAAATCTTCTCAAGCAAAATCTTAATGCAAATAACAGTTATAAGATCATATATACATACATATTTATATAGCTGAGCTTCTCCTCATTCCAACCATCTTTTAGGAAAGCTTTACAGCTAGAAGTGATCGCTTCACAGTACAGTTATGTAGCTGATAGTAGAAGAAACAAGAATTATTTTAACTATTTGGAGCTCTCATAGAAAACACCGAACTGGTAAATGAGCGACACCTCAACTGGGGTCGACCGATTGTTTGTAACTTTATTTGGGTTGCTTCACTTGATAGCCTGTAACTGAGCGAATTGGAAGTTAATAGTATTTATATTTTGAAGATCCAAACTAAGTCCATCTAAAGTTGACTGACAGAAATTATCATAGCACGTTCGATTAAAAGTTAAGAAATCGTTGGAACTGTTGGAAGATCCGTAATTTGGCCTGGACGCTGTTGTTTACGAGTTAGCTGTCCGGCAACTACGAATTTAAAGAAGCGATTCAACGGTTGGTCAATCTAATATAAGTCAAAGAGGAATTCTGACAAAAACAGTATTTCTTTCAATTTTAATAGATTTTAATATCTCTTGAAAATATAATGCCGAAAGCTCAACGCTTGATACAAAAATTTGTCTTTGAAACCAAAATTTCTTCAACGGAGATAGCTAATATGAGAATGTGTTTATCTAACAGGAAGATTTTTCGATGTCAGTAACCTAAAACTCCATAAAATCTTCGAATGTTTTGAAAAAAAAAATCTGTAAAATGTAGCTCGAGTCGGCCTTTTTTTATAATTTTCATAAAACCTGCTGAATAAATAGAGGTTTTATGAAAGTGTACACAAATTTTTAGGTCGCTCTTCAAATTGTTATGTTATATATCTTATCATTTTCCAAATTTAAAGATTGAAATTTCACTTTTAAAAATCTAGACTTTTAAAGAAACCTAATATCAAAGCAATTTAAGAAAGCTGTCTCTAGGGGGTTAAATAATATGTAATATTTCTTGAAAAATATCTCTATAAATCTCAAAAACCCTAAATACTCACTTTTATTCATTCAATATAAAACCTTGACAACGAAATTTCGAAATGAAAGACATCAAACTGTCCGAACTGCCAGAGCGTGAAAAGCGTGAGAAACATGTTACAAGAGGTAAATGCCAAAAAAACCGTAAAAAATTATTCGTTTATTGAAAGTATTATATTGTAACGGAAATACGAGTTGCCAAAAACTAATTCAAGTCAACGCAACTAGGTGACAATTAATTCGAAATTTGTCCGGACTGTCAGCGAATGCCTTTCCAAATGTCAAGAAAAATGGGAGAGCTGCGGCTCACGTAAACCGCAGTGACAGCTGCAGGCAACAGTGTCCCCCTAGCTGACTGGCAAGCCCAACTGCAGAATAAAATACGGGCTCACATATTTCGGCGCTTTAATTCAGTACTTCCACATTAGACTCACCTTAACACCTGCAACTAAAGATATATTCATTTCATGTGTGAGGATACACTGAAGTGTTGTTTTGTCACATTTCGTGTCAAAAAGCGCGTTAATATTTGCTATGCTCCCAGTAGCTTTGACAGTTAGACAGGCAAGTTGTTGCTGCCTAATCAATTTTGAACAATTTTCGCTTTTAAATGGAGAGTCATTCATTTTATACTGCACTGATTTGTACGTGATTTGGAACTCACTAACGATTTTTTTGAACTTTGGATTTTTTGTCGTCCGAAGTGGTCGATTTTCATTCAAACTATTCAAAAAGAATATTTAATTAAGTACAGATATTGCAAAATTATATATATATTATACATGGTTATATATACATCGAAAATGATTAATACGCCCCGAAAATGACATAACAAAAAATGAAAATAAAATACAAATAAAATATCTCAAAACTTGACTTCAAAACGAACTTTCTCGTCCTCATTCCAAATCGGTAAACTTGAATTTCAACGGTATAGCAGGCGTACCGATCAGGTGATATCTGAACGGATTCTTTATCGGATAATTGTACTCGATACGGAAATGGCGCACTAAATTAGCCAGCGTCAATTCCATTTCTATGTCCACAATACGCTTACCGACGCAGCTCCGCGGTCCAAAACCAAACGGCAAATTAATGAATTTATTCACATTCTCAGCGATTAGGCGCTCGCCATCGGCTAATGTCGCATCCGAATTGCGTAGCCAACGCTCCGGTATGAATTCACGTGGACGTGGAAAGAAAAGCTCTTCGTTCGGCAGCATATTTGAGCTTATTAAAGCGCCGGTACCCTTCGGCACCTGATAACCGCTGAGCACGAGATCGGTGCCAGTTTCACGCGCATTACCAAAGGCGAGGGGATAGAAGCGCAGTGCTTCCTTGATGCAGGCACGCAGATATGGCAACTGTTTCATATTTTCAATTGTGAAATGGTCACTGCGGTGTGGCAGCACTGCGAGCAGCTCTTCACGCAGTTTCTGTTGCTTTGCGGGGTTCGCGGCGATGCACAGCAGTATGGCGGATATTGCGCTGGAGGGCTGAAAATTAAAAAAAAATTATTTATAATAATAATATTAAAATATTTCCTTGCGTTTACCCCATCTACACCAGCCATTAGCATATCCATTGCCATAACTATCGCTGTTTTCCGATTGATTTTCAGCAATTTCTCCAAAACACTGCGTTCTTCACCATCCTTTGAGGGATTTGCCTCCAAACGCGTCAACGCTTCATTTACATAGTGATTCGTTATGTCGAACATCAGATCCATTGATTTGGCGAAACGTCGATATGTTGGTGTAGTAATGTATTTATAAAATGATGGTTTAATGCCCAAATCATAAATGGATTTGAGAAATGCGCTCATATTCTCACAGAGCACTTTGGCGTCTTTTAAGTCGGGATTCTTACGTATCAAACCGAATTCGTGATCCAATGCAACAACGGCAACAGAATCGAAAGCGAGATGGTTAATGTCCACTAGAAAGTTATCGGGTACTTCTAGTGTTTGTGGATCGCGTATCTCACGGATTCTAGGATTTTAGAAAAAAGATGGAAAACGTTTTAACATTTAACATTTTAATGAGAATTCTTATATTTTACCTTTCTACAAATTCCAAATTTACTTTTTGCAACGGATCCAAATAGAGTTTAGCATTTTTAGGCTGCATCAAAACTGGATTTACCACATGTCGAAACTTCGCCCAATTTTCACCGCTATTTTGGGAAGAAAACGATTAAAATTATTCACTTAAAAAACTAATATATCAAATAAAATCAAATCTACATTTTATATTTATAAAATATCCAGTCAATGAAAACAAAAAAAATAGAAATTAATTCTTACTTATCATTCAGACCCATAGTTTCTTTGAAAAACCCATCCTTCCGATTTTGCCGATAGTATCTCACCGCATCTGTACCAGGACGACTTGGCCAAATACCTTCTGTACGATAGACCTTTTCAAAGTCATTCACATTGAAGAGTACAACAGAGTCTGGCTGTCCAATCACACCAGGCAGACGATAGATATCGCCGAGACGTTCACGACACTTGAAAAGGAAATCGTTTAGCGAAAGATCGGCAAATTCACCTATATTGGATAGAATAAATGTATTTCATAAACATGTGATTTTTGTAGTCAAATGAGCGACTCCAACTAACCTCCTTTTAAGAAGCCTCGTAACATTTGATATCTAGACAGTCTGGGCAGGGACTTGTAAGGTAAGGCCTGTTGCCACTCCACGTCGAATGATTTGTTGTCAAGACTGTCAACCTAAGATAATAAATAAATATATATTATTGTGCGCAAAGCTATTCTTAAGAATTATAGAATTGTTATCCACCCTAATGTAATTATTATAAATGCATGCACTTATCTGCTCACCTTGACATTGCCGACTGTCGATTGAAATGCAATTTGACATTTTTGCAATTGTTGTTGCTTTTCGTTGAATATAAACAAACGCGAAACAGTTGTGCCGGCACAACGTACACCCAAAATTTTAGACATTCTGAAAACGTTTCTAGCGTATACACAAATTTGCATAAAAACTCGGTTGGAATGTAGGCTTCAGCACTTTTAGAATACAATTGGAAGTGCAGTGCTTGACTTACGCCGTAAAACTGAATAGTGAAATAAAGTAGCTGTCATTGATGTATGCAATTATTAAACAAAACAATGGAAACAGTGTCATAGAACTGAGGAGGGGTAAATAAAAGAGATAAGACTACTAAAATTTGAAGTTGTTTGGAGAAGTTGTTTATTTGGTTGTCTCTTTCGGTTGAGTTGCCTTATAAACTCGGGTTTAATAATTAGACCAATTGACATACATTAGATATTGTTCACAAAAGTTGTTTATTTAGTTGTCTCTTTCGGTTGAGTTGTCTTATAAACTCGAGTTTAAAAATATTTAAAATTTTGTATAAAGTAAACTCCATTTATTTGTATAGTGTTTAATGTGAAACATCAAAATAACAAATAAGACACAATGTGAACAATAATACGTTCAGGGAACTGATAATATTATCAAATAGTCGACCCCATTAGAACCCTCACAAAATATATTTAGCTCGCCTTCATTGATAAGATAATTGCAGTGTGCTCATTTACGAGTGGGAATACACGAGTGTATCAGTAAACAATCGTATAATGGGTGTAGTTTTTTGTAGGATCGCTTTTTTCAGATATTAATTTAATGTTTTTGAAAAATGTTTTTATTTTTTTTACTGTTAAAAAATTAACATTGGTTCTTCAAAATATTACAGTTATTAAAATACTCTATTTCCTTTAATTATATTAAAATTATATTAATAATCCGCTTTTCCAGCTCTTATCTTACTCTATGTCCAAGTTGCTTCAAAATAATTTGTATGCGCTTATTGAGACACCCTTTGTTTGCAAATGTTTATAAAAGTCAATTTGAGAGCTGGCTATTTGTTTTTGTTTGCTTTAAGTTCTTATCGGTAAACAAAATTGTGCAAGTTCAGTCATGAATATTGAAATTAATTTCATCAGATTATTAAAACTAAATACTCAGAGAAAGCTTTGAAGCCGTAGTAGTTGTTGTTTTGTTTTATTAATGCAATTCGAAAGCATATTTTAAATTTTATTGATGGTGAAAATTAAATTGACATTATTAATGAGGTGATTGTGATTTATGTGCATATTTTTGATGGTGTTGCCACCTGTTACAAAAATAAAAATTTCATTAATTTGTAAATTAAGAATTAAAATTAACTGGAAATTAAAATAAAATTTTAAATAAAAATAATTAGTCATTAGAGTTGCCACCCAATTAAAAATAATTAGGTATGTATTTCTTATAAAGCATTAAAATATGTCGGTCAAACAGGACGTATTTTAGAAGGCTTTTAGGCAAAAAAATATTTATATCAGGCTTTGTCTACCAAATAATTTGATTAGATGGCAACCCTACGCAATCGTTTCTGCAAAAACTGGAAGCTAACCAATTTTAATGCCCTCAATATGTATAATAAACCAAAATTATGCTCAAAACTACATTTCTGGAAGTCCCGTGAAGCAACGCTTCCGCAGACGCGCCCATTTTACGAAACTATCCACACATTCGACGAAAAGAAAGTCACACACAAACCAAAGTGCGTAAAATTACAATCACTGCAACAATTGACAACACTCTTAGAGAACAATGTTGCTTTAATGTGCCACACCGGCAGCAACGTGCAACATGTTGCTAATTCATTCGCTTAACTTCGTTGATAAATCTCACGTAAAACGCATAAATCCTAACTAAGTGCTTAATTTGTATGTGATGACTGATGTGCATTGTGTGTGTGTGTGTGTGTGTGTGTGTGTAACAAAAATCAGCTTAACTGCCAATACGCTACAGCAACAACAATAACATCCATTCAGAGAAATGCCAATAGCAAATAGCGTTATATGAGCGCTATTATTACAAATACAAAGCGGACGCTTGCGCCTCCGCAAAAGGAGGCAAATCCAGTGGACAAGGCACATAAATCAGACAAATTTTATACGCCCCATTAAAATGTGTAAACAGTGCTTCCGCATTCCGCATTTGCGCCAAAGAAAGTAAAATGTATTTGGTTTTATTGATATAAAAATATAGCTTTCGAGTGGAAAGCCTCAAAAAATGTAGTCATTTCAATGAAGCAATTGACTGAAAACCTATTGGAACCTCAAATTCCTTTTTTAATTGATATTCGCATATTTTGGAAGTTCATGTCTTTCACATTTTTTATAAATATCTGACGATCGTCATTGACTTAGCGTTCCGCTTATTCAGCTCTATTTTGCCATTAGCTATGGGCTATCTAATCGAAAGTTGATGGTTGCGCACTCTTATTTACTAATCATCTCTATCCGAATTTATAATTGTTAAGTAAAAATTTGTTCCTAGGAAAACTGATCATACACGTCCTGTTAGTTGTTTTCCATTTCGACTGATGGTAGATCCATCAATAGTGAATCACTCAACGGTCCGTTTAACCCAATTTACGGTACTTGGGAGAGAAACCTCGATCCCAGCTTCCACAATGAAATTTTTTCTCGATCATACATCCATTTTAGGTGACCTTAACCTTAGTTCATCAGTAAAGCAAGCAATTTATGATAAAAACAAGTAAGGAAAGGCTAAGTTCGGGTGCAACCGAACATTTTATACTCTCGCAATTTATTTAGAAATTTACCTATATTTTCGGTGAAAAATTACCTTTAGGCACTGAGTTCTTCATGTTTGATATCAGGGGCCTTGAAAAGTCATGGTCCGATTTTGACAATTTTTCCACAAGTGATGTCACAGCTCAAATACAGTATTTGTGTAAAGTTCTATTTCGCTATCTTTATCGGTTCCTTATGTATACATTATAAAGTGAAAGAATCAGAAGGATTCAAAATTGAGTTATATGCGAAGTAGGCGTAGTTGTGAACCGATTTCGCCCATATTCCACCAGTATTATCAGGGTGTCAAGAATGTGTTATATACCGAATTTCATTGAAATCTGTCAAGTAGTTCCTGAGATATGGTTTTTGACCCATAGGTGGGCGACGCCACGCCCATTTTCCATTTTGTAAAAAATCTCAGTGCAGCTTCCTTCTGCTATTTCTTATGTAAAATTTGGTGTTTCTGACGTTTCTCGTTATTGAGTTAACGCAGTTTTAGTCATTTTCAACCTAACCTTTGTATGGGAGGTGGGCATTTTTATTATCCGATTTCTTTCATTTTTCAACTGTATAAGGAAACGGCTAAAAGAAACGACCAGACTGCAGTTTGGTTTATATAGCTTTATTGGTTTGCAAGATATATACAAAAAACCTATTTGGGGGTGGGGTCACACCCACTTTTCCAAAAAAATTACATTCAAATGTGCCCCTCTCTAATGCGATCCTATGTTCCAAATTTTATTTTCATAACTTTATTTATGGCTTAGTTATAGCTGTTTAATATTTTTGGTTATCGCCATTTTGTGTGTCTTAAGTATAGTGAAGGCAGCTAATTATAATGCAGTATCACACCCTGCTCGTTGACCTCGATAACCGATTTTTGTTTAAATTTTTCGGATTTTAAATTTAAATCTGCGGTAACTAAATACTAGAAATATTTCGCAGCTTTACTAATACTTCTCCACCTAAAACACCACAACGCGCTATATTACCCCATTATGAGTACCGTTGTCAATAGGAATTGTAATTGAACGATTTTTCTATATACATATATGTATGTATATGTAGGTAAAAGAGGTCTGGACTTCACAAGGTTATTAAAGACAGAACTCGGTACAACAGCTCCCGAACCTCTCAAAAACCATATTAGGAGTGCAACTACCAATACGGATTAGTGAAATCAGTTGAAAGTTGTTCTTAGTTAAAAATGAGTTTTAGGGGTTTTGTGAGGTTTTTATTCATCCATGGTTCTGAATGTTTTAAAACGGTTCGGAACGTTTTCAACATTTTAACTATTTTGCACTCGAAAGCTATATCACTTCTTACATTGTCAATAAGTAATGTGATTTAACCAGCTAGTTCTAGTTCTTCTATAAATTAATAAAATAGAGTATAGAAATTTGAGTTGTTTACCTGTTTCGATAAACTTGGTGTTGGCTTACGTAATGCTTCAATAACGGAAGATAAATCGCCAAAGAAGACAAAAACCGCAAATCACACTAACAAAAAACACACTCACAAGCTAAAGAAAGGCGAACAACAAGTCAAATACTTTCAACGTACAACTTCTACTGAAACTCACATGTAAGCAACAACAAACTCACCACACACACATATATAGATATTTACATATAATTGGAAAGCCAATAATTGAGGTGTGATCAATGCATTGCGCGATCAGGTGAAATTATGATGTAAAATGTGGCATGCGACAAGGCACACCGAAAGTTATATGGCAATATGTAATGAGTGTAAACAAGAAGAAGAAGAAGAAGAAACAAAATGTAAACATAGAAAAGCATTAAGCGGCAATGTAAATATTCAAATTGCCGTTGCAAATGTGGACAAATTTACATAAGTATTTATGTACTCAAAGTAGGCGCATTGCAGCCACACAAAGTACCGCCTTAACATTTTCCTGCCACAAGCCATGTGCGGCATGCCACTGTGGTAGCGGCGCCTAATACTAATACTTTCGCGTACAACAACAGCAACAACAAGCAAAGCATTCGTTGTGATTAACCGCAAAGAAAAAATGCTATAACAACAACAACGGTGAAACAACAAAATTGGCAAATTCGACATACAACATATTGCAGCATAACGGCGCACAACGCCAACAAAAAACACATGTACATATCGAGAGTGTTTTCTTTAAAGTGGTAATTTAGTGGCAAGCAGCAAGGATAGTGAACCAGCGAGTGAAATTACAATGCAATTGCCGCTTGTTGTAACATTTATTGTTGTTGTTGTGCGATTGTTATGTGTGAATAATTTCCCAGCTGCTGCTGTTGCTCTGTGGCGGCCATAAAAATGCCAAACTAAATGCGCTCAAGCACTGCAATTGCACTCAAACACACACAGACACACACACACATATATTTGTATGAATATTGATATATGCTTGTTGTTTGTGTTGCTAGCTTTGAATCTCAGCACATGCGGTGCTGCTGCTGCTGCCACCGACACTTGCCACTTTACATGCCTCGTTGCACTACATCAACGCCTCCTCACCGTTGTGTCGGACAGTTCGCAGCTAAAACGGTCAAATATAAATTATTTATTTATTCCCGGCAAAAGTGCAGGTGATTTGGACCGTGGAAGTAAAAGTGCAATAGCAGCAGCACCGTTACTGCAGGGCAGCAGCAATGTCAAAAGCACACTGTAATACTGAAAAGCGGCATGATGCACCACCTACGCTGACCAACTGTTACCGGGCGACTACCGGTACTTATATACAAATATGTATGCAACTCTGCCTTATAGCTTCCGTTGGCTGTGAAGGTACTTACAATGTTTTGCGGTCCAAGTTCCGGGCCAACGCGTGGCAATGAAAGTAAATAAAAGTTGCATTTTTATGGGTGTGCTGTCTATTGTTTGTAAGGTGTCAGTATGCTGTAATATGACTGTAATTCATGCAGCATACACGAAATACACGAAAATGTTATGAACCACTAAGTTTGACCGTAAAAATGTTTAGTATTCTTTTTGATGATGAAAAGTGAGCGCAGTTCATGAACTGGAAATTTATAGTGTGTACCCTAAGAGTATATTAAATTTTCAACATAAACTCCAGTTTATGGACTTAGTAGCACGAAGTTTTTTCCATATATTCAACTTATGCACCACTCTTTGTAGTTTTTGAAAATATAAGACTGTTTTACAACAATATTTGAAAGCAATATAGAAATTCTGGGTTTCTCAAATAAAACAATGATATGGCTTACACAGTTATTCTTATCAACAAATGCTTAAACTCGAGTTTATGGCGACATTTGATTAGATTTTTTCCAACAATTGGAATAATCTTAATTAATTCCAATAAACTTTCGTTGTCGTGTGGTGATATATTAAACCGTATGAGAATTTCATAATAACAGTGGTTTGAATAAGTTAAATCGGAACAAAAATTTATTAATATTCACAAAAATGGTAAATATAGAATATTTCAATATTTTTTAAGATATGAGATGTGTTCAATAAATAACGGGAATTTTAGTTAAAAAAATGTATTCATTCGTCGCCTTCAAAATAGTTCACATTCGATATTATACACTTACGGCAGCGCTTCTTCAAATTGTCGAAACACTTTTCAAACCCGATTTTTGGAACAGCCTTTGGCGCTTCCAGTGATATTTTCATTTTCAAGGCCATGGATATAATAAAAAATAAATACAAAATTTTGACGCTTGGAAATTCACGGTATTTTCTGAACACACCTCGTAAGTAGATCAATTTTACATTTGGAGCGTCAACAATCATACTTATATTATATACTTTAAGGCTTTGTTGAAGACTTATATTGGGAATCTCAAGGATGGTTTCTCCACATATTCAAAATATTCAAATGAATAACGTTTTCATAGCATTCACGAGTTCTATGTCTTTCTATATCCTTTAAAGAGCATTTGGGACTTCGGGATGTATACTATAAATAGGTAAAAAAGTGAAGAGATTCAGCTTAATTTTCGATACTCATTGACATATTTTTCGGTTTTGAAATCTATATTATATATTATTAAATACATTCGGTGACCTATTCATAATTCCACGTTTCAACCCAGTGCTGAGAATTCGATAATTATGGGGTTTACTAGAGGCATAGACTCAACACCCTCATTTGATTTAAGGGTAGGTTTCAGAGGCTAAAAAAAGTCTTTTTACATAATTTTTTAAATATACACAATCATATATATTATTTAAACAATTCAGGGTATCATTGACATACTAACGGGTGATTTTTTTGAGGTTAGGATTTTCATGCATTAGTATTTGACAGATCACGTGGGATTTCAGACATGGTGTCAAAGAGAAAGATGCTCAGTATGCTTTGACATTTCATCATGAATAGACTTACTAACGAGCAACGCTTGCAAATCATTGAATTTTATTACCAAAATCAGTGTTCGGTTCGAAATGTTTTTATCGACAAATTTTGTTCAGCGATGAGGCTCATTTCTGGTTGAATGGCTACGTAAATAAGCAAAATTGCCGCATTTGGGGTGAAGAGCAACCAGAAGCCGTTCAAGAACTGCCCATGCATCCCGAAAAATGCACTGTTTGGTGTGGTTTGTACGCTGGTGGAATCATTGGACCGTATTTTTTCAAAGATGCTGTTGGACGCAACGTTACGGTGAATGGCGATCGCTATCGTTCGATGCTAACAAACTTTTTGTTGCCAAAAATGGAAGAACTGAACTTGGTTGACATGTGGTTTCAACAAGATGGCGCTACATGCCACACAGCTCGCGATTCTATGGCCATTTTGAGGGAAAACTTCGGAGAACAATTCATCTCAAGAAATGGACCCGTAAGTTGGCCACCAAGATCATGCGATTTAACGCCTTTAGACTATTTTTTGTGGGGCTACGTCAAGTCTAAAGTCTACAGAAATAAGCCAGCAACTATTCCAGCTTTGGAAGACAACATTTCCGAAGAAATTCGGGCTATTCCGGCCGAAATGCTCGAAAAAGTTGCCCAAAATTGGACTTTCCGAATGGACCACCTAAGACGCAGCCGCGGTCAACATTTAAATGAAATTATCTTCAAAAAGTAAATGTCATGAACCAAATGAAATTTTATGCGTTTTTTTTTTTTAAAAAGTTATCAAGCTCTTAAAAAATCACCCTTTATATTTAAACAGTGTTTTGTGAAGTTTTTATTGAAAAATTCAGCCGTTGGCACCTCATCTTCCATGACGTGTTGAAAAAAAAATAAAACAAAAACATTTCGATAGTACATGGATGAATTTAGTTAACGTACGAAGGAAAAAGAAAATGTTGAAATTTGAATTTTTGACAGAATTTGAACCAAAAAACATACTTTTTAAATTTTCGCCATATATTGGCTCGAAAAAATAGTTATAATAAAGATATAAAAAAGTCTTCGAAAGATTTCAAAGATGTGTGCAAAATTTTATCAAAATCGCTTCATAACCTTTTAAGATATCGTGTTCCCCGATTTGAAAAAGTGAGTTTTGAAATCAATGCGTTTAAAGTTTTACATTCGTACTGGCGTGGCTTGATGGGCGCAACTTCCAAAGGGTATATCTCTTAGCAGTTTACTCAGATTGATTTGATATTAGGGTATATCTCTTAGAATTGTACTCAGATTGATTTGATCTTTTTGATCCATATAATATTAAGAAGACACAATTTTTTTTCAAATTTTGAAACCCTTTTATGTCAGTCTTATTATCTCACAAACTAAAGAAATTGTATTGATTAAGTTGAAAAGGTTTTAGAAACTACATATTATATATGAAAAATACCCAATCCAAATGCTAAATTTTGAATACAATAAAATATGGATATATAATATGAGAATTAATGCGATTATTAAATAGTGTTGCCAACTTACAATAACCACATTTAAATAATTCTCTATTAAATCTTCCATACAAGCCATTGATTCCGATCATTCGGTTTGTATGGCAGCTATATGCTATAGTGAACCGATCTGAACAATTTTTTCGGAGATTAAATTATTTCTATGAACAATAACTCACACCAAATTTCGTGAAGATATGTAGTAAAATTCGGACGTTTTCCATACAATTCCTATCGTTCAGTTTGTATGGCAGCTATATGATATAGTGGTCCGATATCGGCAGTTCCGACAAATGAGCAGCTTCTTGAAGAGAAAATACATCTGCAAAATCTTAAAAACTGATATCTTAAAAACCGAACGACTAGTTCGTATATATACAGACGGACAGAGAGACGGACATGGCTAAATCGACTCAGCTCAACATACTGATCAATTATATATATACTTTATAGGGTCTTCCCTAGGATCTTCCTTCTGGGTGTTACAAACATCGTGACAAACTTAATATACCCTGTCTGTTCAGGGTATAAAAATTAAACTTTTTTGTTGTGATTACTTGAAATAACTATTGATATAGTTTTAAAAGCACTGGGAACTTCATTACGTTAGCTCTGCCTGATTTTGGCTTCCAAATTTGTTTTGTATAAATTAAATTCATCTCACAAATAATTAATTCTATATTCGAATTTCGACATCGAGTATCAATACCATTAATTAATGGCTAACAGTTTCGAAATAATATAGGTATAAGACCACTTTTTTACATACCGACATTTGTCGCCTTAAATCGAGTATGCGCCGACATAACTTAATAAGCAATGTGGAAGCCAACAGTGTGACAGCCGTTACAAAGTAATCAACAGCTACGGGTACAACAACAAAACTGTTGAAAAATAGCGCAACAACTCAGCAACACTTCAACCAGAATAGCAGAAAACTATTCATTACGTCAAACGGTGGAGCGCGCAAATTAAGAAATTAAACAAGAGTTATGTATAAATAAGCAAAAATAGAAGTAAAAAACAAAAACAAAAAAATGAAACAAAATGTGAGAACAAAAAGTAGAACAAAATGCAAGATACATTAACAGCGAGGAAGCAGAGTGAAGGACATGTTGGTGGCAACTCCGTAGATATTCATTGTATATACTTCACTTGACGTGTCTATATTTAGTAATAACAACAATAAAGTCGACAACAAAAGGCAAGCCAGCAATATAATGTACATTTATCAATGAAAAATGGAATGAAAACAAACGTGAACTAATTGTATAGTTGCAACATGTTGCAGCAGTTGGTTGTTTTTACCTTAGTTGCATCGGTTGCTGTTGCTATTTGTTGCACAGCTGCACCAACGGTATTGCATTTGCCATTTGTAGTGTTCTTTTTGATTTATGGGTGATTACGTTTCGCGCTTTTGTTTTTGTTGTTGTTGCTTTTTTCAAAAATAGTTAATATATATCGTTTATTTATTTATATGTTAGTCTGTATGTCTGCACATGCACTGCTCCAAACAAAGTCGCTTATGTGCCACAATTTGCGGCACGGCTTAATGTTTACTTACCCACTCATTTGCAACATATAATTTTCGGCAATTGCCGGCATATACATAAATAAAGTTGTTGCAAGCGTTTTTGATTTACCTTATTTTGGCGGCAAGAAAAACTACAACTTTCAACTTGGCATTGTACGTAACGGTTTTGCAGCAGCTGTGGGTGAGAAACCTTCAAGTTGGGGAAGATAAAAATGGCTGTGGAAATATTGTGAAATTGCGAGGTAATCGTTTATGCGGTTTATGAAAGAAAAATTTTGTAAATAGGAACCCTTTTCTTTTGCTATAAGACTTTTTTATATCAAGATCTCTCTTTTTTGTACGAAGTATAATTAGACTCCTGGTTTTTACATATTTCTTCATTATGCTCTCTCTTTCCAACTTATTCTGGAGCACATTTTCCGTTTGAGTTTTTTCAGCATCTTGCTGGAATCACCCCAAAGTCAAAGAGTGAGAACATAATCTGAAAATGTATATTCACCGTGGCTGGTTCGATGTTGATGTGGTCGTGGAAAATCATACCTTAAGGTTCTTAGTTAGCAATGAAACTCCCTGATAACTTTTTTAAATACATATGAACCTACGTATGTATATTTTTTGAGGAGAATTATTACATACTAGCAGATCCGGCCACACGTTTTGTGGCTAAGATATACAATCAATATTGGCTTCGATGACGATGAAGTTCATTACAAAGTCGAGGTTGATTTATGTTATACAGCATGATGACAACTGATGCTACTTTTAAATGTAAAATTAAGTGGTGATAATCCAGGCAATTCCAATGATTATAAAAATCCTTTGGGATAGTTGGCTACGCCATCCTAATTTGTATCTGTGTCAGCTCTACTGTAACGAAACTCTAAATTGTCGCATTGACATCGACGACATCTTTGTTTTTTGCGACCAATATTGGTCGTTCACTCAGCCAATTGTTTTATGTCCGGAAAGAGACATAAGAGACAGAAATCTGTTTGAAATGTTATTAGTCCATCGAGGTATAAATAAGCGATTTTTTATGCGCCGTACTTCCCAAATTATAAACATGCATATCTGGAGAATCTTCGCAATAGCGCTATTTTTGGCGATTTTGCAAACTGGTGTTTCGTTGATTTGCAATTTTGGAGTAATTTCAATGCCGAATATACAGTTTGTGTGCCTACTAACACGTTGCCAAGATGCCCCTATTCCCATTATGCTTTGATGGTGAAAATGAGTGAAATCGGTTCAGGAATTACCACTGTCCTCATTTACAATATATGATGATTTTCGTTATTCTATTCTTCCTTATGAATATATGGGTCAGTAATTTGTGTTATATCTTAATAAAATTACATCAATAAATTCCGAGAGTATAAAATGTTCGGTTGCACCCAAACTTAGCATTTCCTTACTTGTTAAAAATTGTTTTGGGCTATCATCACAACCTTATACAATTGAACAATGACAAAAATATTTTAACAAAGCAACAATGATAACCTTCAAAATATTATTATTTTTTGTTTTCTCTTTTTTTTTAATTTTGTTCTGTTATTGCAATCTTCCGCGAAATTTTTCTATATTTACTTACTTTCTAAACCTTTCTTGACTATGCTCCAATATTTCAAAACTAAAATTAGCAAGATCGGTGTGGCAGTTCTCGACTTTTTGCGAGACTAACGAATAGCAATTCGTTTTTATATCTATAGAATACAAATTGTTTGTTTGGGGGATTAGAAAAATGTGAATTTTAGACTTTTTCAGGCAATTTTTTTAAATTTTTCTCTCCGTAAGAACCAGTCTCAATCCCCCTGGAATACACACAAAAAATAATAAGTGAAATCGGTCCAGCCGTTTTCATGCTATGTCGTGACAACGGAAAAGGGGTTTAATTTATATATATATAGATTTCTCTTATGATATATTTAATTTCTTTAAATTTCCTCTTCATTTGCTACAAAAAAAAAATCATTCCCATCACACTTAATGTCTGATTTGCATTAGAATGATCTATTGCTCGTAACTAATTGAGGAATTGAATTCAGAATTATAGAATTCTTTCCATAAACCCCCTTACACTTCTACAGAATGTCACCGAATTGCAATTAAGAAACTCATAATCTCTTAAGAAACACAACTTTTGCATTATTAAAATAATGTATATAACTGTGAAATTGTTTTGTTAAAATTTTTGTCATCTTTGCATATGTTTATTATATAAATATTGCATTTTTGTAACACTCGACCCAATATTTCATAATAAATGAGATGCCACATTGATGTCTCAATAACAATGTCTATAAATGAATTGCTGCCATTTAAGGCGACACTAATTCTTGCGGTGATTAATCACCATTTAATAACATGTCACATATAATTAAGACATACAAAACGAAGACGGAACAATATTAAAGCAGTGACATTCAAATTTGATTATTAACATTTTGTATAAAGGAGATTATGCATTAGTGTCACTTTAAATTTGGAAATTTTTTATTATTAATAAAACTAAAAGAAATCAATACATACTTTTTATTTACCGTTAGATTAAATATATCTTTAATTTTTATATGTAAATGCTATATATATAGATATATATTTTCTTGTTTGAAGTAAAATATATAGATATTTTTTGTTTACTATTGAATCTTACGATTTTTTGCAGTCAATGATCAATTAGTTATAACAAATGTCTCAAAAATCCTTTAAAGATCCTCCAATTGTGCTTTTAAAATTTCGTCTTCTATTCATAATACCCCCTCGTAGAACAACCCCTCCTTATTTGCGAAGAACTCGGATAGCCACTCTTTACAAGCCTCTTTTGAGTTCAAGTTTACACCACCAAGGACGTTCGCCACGGACAGGAACAGGTGGTAATCACTTGGCGCTATGTCCGGGCTATATGGTGAAAGCGATAAATCCTCCCATTCGAGCTCCCGTAGCTTCTGACGAGCCATCAACGAAGTGTGTGATCCGGCGTTGTCCTGGTGGAACACTACACCCTTCCTGTTGGCCAATTCTGGACGCTTCTGGTCGATCGCCTGCTTCAAGAAGTCCAGTTGTTCGCAGTAGATGATATAATTAAGCGTCTGACCATATGGGATGATTCCCTTTCAATCCCACCAAACCTTCCTGGCCGTCAATCTCGGCTTGTCCACTGTTTGGGATGATTCACCGGCCTTCGACCACGACCGTTTTCGATCGATAATGTCGTATATGATTACTTTTTCCTCGCCAGTCACCATCCGCTTGAAAAATGTGTCGAGTGCGTTTCGTTATAGCACGTTAATCCGGTCCAGAAGGATTTTTTTGCATCGGCACCCAAATATCAAGCTTTTTTGTGTATCCAGCCTTCGACAGATGGTTTAAAATGGTTTGGTGACTAACTAACATCTTCTGGGCGATGTCACGAGATGCCACATGCCGGTCTAACTCGACATTTTCCATGATTTGATCGGTATTCGTCGTCACAGGCCGGTTGGCTTATCCATGGTATCGTTTTCACCCGCTCTGAATCGTCGAAACCATTCCTCCGCAGTTCCATCACCCACGACACCATTAACCTCATGGAACGTTTCTTTAGCGGATTTGCTTTAAGCGAAGAAAACTTTAAATAGCGCGATTGTCGTGGTTAGTGAACTGCATATTTACACGTCTATAACTATTGATCCCAATATCCAAACTAATCATACATAGCGTCGTTTTGTAGGTTATGTCAAGACCTTTCAAAAATGTATAGTATTGCCAGATACGAGCTCTGTAATATAATATAATAAGGCGGATGGGAGATATTTAACAACCAATTTTGTGATTCAGTTGATTTAGTTACAAGACACTATGCGAATACTTCAATTATGCCAGTTAAAGTGATTTATACCAGTTTTATTTCGATTTGGTGCTCTTTTGTCAAAAAAGAATATATTTAGGTCAATATGTTACCCTTAAAAGGATTATACCAATTTATGTGGTTTATACGAATTTTTTGTTCGATTTGCTACTCTGTTGTCAAAAAACGGGAACATTGTTATTTAATTGAATACATTACAAGAAACCCCATTGAAGTGGTATAACCGTTTGATTCTATCTCTATCTCATTATGCCACACCATATTGAATATATTTGATTGTTCTATTCGCCCCCTTCAATATTAGACCAATCAAAGACTGTATATATGGCTATGTAATAAGCTCGCGTTTACTAGTTTCAGTTTTGAATCAATTAATCGTGAAGGTCATACTTTTAAATGCATTGATTTGATTTAATATGTTAGTTTGCGCTTATCTGATCAAGCTGCAATTCTACATGGTGTCTAATTTCAGTATACGCATGTTATGATTTTCTTATCTGAGACACAGATTTGGCATCAATTAAGAGAACAAAATCACGATGTAATTGTTAGGAAAAAATATAAAAAAAAAATAAAATAAAATAAATGAATTAATGAATTAATGAAGAAACAAGAATTACATTTTTTTACAAAATTAATTATGTATATTCTTTTATTAATTATATAATTGAAAATTCGTATGCCATTATAAACGTATACCAGAAGCTTTCAAAATAATAAGAACACCGTGTCTGGTATATCATTCTGCCGAGTTGTTGTCAATGGAAGACCGATGGTTATGTTGACAGTCTAACTGAATTAAACTGTATTAAAGGGTTCGCTTGTTCGATAAAGGTTCTAATAAGCTTATGGTTTGAAAATCAATTCCATGAACTGAGCAGCCTAATATTTTTCAGTAGGCGATTCTATTATATTCTCAACTGTTATAATTGATTGACTTTATAATTTATGGAAAATGACTGACAATAGCCTTTAGGGTTACCATCTTGATGTTTTGCAATCATGTGACATTTGTCGTCATGTCGTTGTCATGTGACATTCTGTGCCTCATGTAAAGCCCACTGAGTTCATACAAATTAATGATGAATCAATTGTCACGAAGATTGGCTTGTGAATCTCTTTTCCAGCTACTGCAGCTGCTTTATGGATGCTTAGAATTCCCAAAATCTTACTTAATAATAATGTTAATTAGACATTCTGGGAAATAAAGTTATTTCACAGAATTAATGTTGACAACATTTGCCCTCAAGTATATTCAAATTAACCCACTAGTTCGCCTCATAAAAAAAAATAAAAAAAATTTCTGGTTAGTAAAATATAAAAAATAAGAAGAAGAGAATTTTACTAAGTGAATTAAGACGAAACAACTTAAACGCTCCGACTGAGTGACCTCCAAGAGATTTTTGCGTGCCCGAAAAAACCAATCAGCGCCCATCACCATGATTTTGCAAGCTTCTGACCTCAGCGAGTCAGCAGTGAATAAGCGCACCACAAAGTAATACGTCTAAAAATGGAGGAGTTTGGTTAAAATTTGCAACGGACAAGTTTACACGGTGCGCGCAAAGTTTTCAGCAGCGAGCGAATGGCGGACAGGCAACTCGTGCTGGCCGCGGGCATCTGCTGACAAAAGCATGGTGCGGCGCATTCAAATTTAGCTGCGGTTGACCATGCGAGGGTGTAAGCCCAAACAAATCAGTTATAGCTAGTCAGCGAATTTCGGGCAACGAGTTCATTAGTAAATGGTCTGCGAGCCATAAACGAAGCGCATTAAAGCATGAATATCAATAGCAATAAAAATTTGGCAATAAAAAGTGACTAAAAACTGAGGGGAGATCAGTGCTAGTGGGCGTGTGGCACGGTACGTTACAATTGCAATAAACTGCATGTAATGCTAAAAAAAAATATTGGCTAAGTAGTTTTGCATGCGCTTCTTGCAACAGGCGCCTACACCACAAGCACTTGCATGCGACATTTTGCACTAAAAGCTTAAAATTAACCAAAGTTCGAAGAAAATGAAGCATAATTTTTGGTGGCTTACTCATTCGTTGCGCCCTGCTGCAGCGGATCGTTGCGCATTGATAGCAGCATTTGCGCAAATTTGCGTTAAATACTCGCCAAATGAAACAATTACAGGCCACAAATGCGCGAAAAGCTCAAGCTCAGCGCACAATTCACACAGCAAATAGAATCTGGTCAACAATCTTTACGGTCCTGTGGCATTCTTTTAATTTATTACTGCTTTGCATAACTGTTTTTTGTTTTAGTATTTTTGCTTCGATTTATTTTTTGGTTCGTATAGAATTTTGCATAAAATCGTGATTGTTACAAATTTGGGTGTTCCACTACCACGATTTATATGCTGCCAGTTGCTGACGTCTATGAAAGAGTTTGCACATTTTTTCTGTTATATTTCTGTATTGAAGCTTTAGTATTGCTGTTTGTGTGACTTTACTTTTAAACATTTGTTCGTGTATGTTTGTTTGTATATAGTTCGAGGCAAATGTCTTACTAAGCCTTCCGATATTAATGGGCATTAGTAATCAACATATTGCTCTATAATACCAGATTTCACTAACTACATATACTAACATCCATTAATATAGGAGTGTGTGGATATGTGGGCTTTTGGACCATTTTTTGGTGGGCGTGTGTATGTGAATTGGGAGTGAATGTGATAAAAATACACATTTGGCTAATGCGCACCACTTTTGAAAGTATCCGACAGTGCTTAGTGGATAAATGAGTAGAAATACATATATATGAGACCTTTTAATTTAGACATAAATACATATTTATTCGTTACAATGTATATTATTGCTTTTTTTTAAAGTGATTATAAAGATAACTGTCTTTTAAACATTTATTTGTAAATATCAAGCATTTCTTTATTATTTTCTTTTAACACTGAGCTATAAGTTGCTTGCGTAGATCCTAAATCAATTGGAATAAGACTCATGCTATTATTTTTGAAAATTTGGTAGTTCAGCAAACCAATCCAGTTTGCTGTGGCTGATTGTTTCTATCCGAGCCTGAAAGATAAATATATCTAATATAATAAGGACTAAAATATCCCATTACGCAAAGTTTTCTCAGGTTCTATAAAAACAGTATCGTTAACCGAAAAAAAACCTGGAAGAAATGCTTCCAATCCGAGGACCGTACTTGAAATCCTCAAAGATACGTCCAGTAACGGCAGCAAGCTTAATAACAAACAGCTGTAGTTCTAATAGACCATCAATTCCAACTTTTCAGAGAATTACCCAAAGATTTAGTTAGGTTTAGCTAAAAAGGAAAGGAAGTACCCAAATTTGAATAAAATTTAAAACAAATATCCAGAGAACTTAATTGATTTATGAAGAGATTTTTGTATAAAATGGTGAATAGTGGCAGCTTAAATTAGATTGAAAAGACGCTGGACCTGAACAGATATTACACAACGGTGGAATAACTGTTACCCAACGGACGAATACTTTACCGAAGAAGTAATCGTGATAGACACTGTGCTATTGAGGAATCAACTCTCAATATAGTTGACAAAATTGTTTGAGGCATGGTTTGACCTTCGGTATGAATTTAGACTTTTGAAGTCCAGAGTCCATATCAGGCTTGAGTGAAATAACTCGGAAAATGGACAGAATTTTCAAACATTAAAACTTTTTTTCAAATGCACAAGGTTGAATATTTTTTTCGAAACATGGGACTACTGTATTTGTCTTCCCTAAAAACTTATACGGGTTTGGAAATATAACTTGCAGAGTCTAATTTTTGTTTAATATACTCTATTCGATCCGTTTAACCTTAAACTCCAGGTTGAGTACAATTCCGATGGGACTGCAATCTTGATATTACATTAAGGAATCTTTTTCATAGAAAATATTTGAAACGGTGTGTGAACAGTACAGTTTCCATAACCTCATTTCGGTGAGGAAATAAATATAAGATTGAATAGACTGTTGAGAAAGTTTAATTTTTCTTAATTTAGAAACATGAGAAGGGCGTTGGCACTCGTTATTACCCCAATAAATTGTATCAGATCACATTATTGAACCTACCATAAGCGCTTAGATTTTATACAGCAATCCAACACATTAATGCGCCCAAATCAAATTCAAATCAGTAATACACGAAATATCTTGCCATTTACGAAAATCGTCTATTAATTAGTTAATTTTGATACTTTTCACAGCCAAAAATTCCACATAACGGCATTTGGTTGCATTACATTTCCGCCATTTTTCTTTTCGTTTTTCCATTCTTCACAACGTTTTAGAATCGCTCGCATACCAATTGGAACAAATTATGCCTATTTCGCGTTAACAAGTGTATTACGGCTGACGTACAAATACTGAATTCAACGCCGTCTTCTGGGGGGCGCCCCATATGGACCGTACTTATTATTTCTACACTATTTATTTATGCATTATTTGCTCCTTTTGCAACGCCCATAGCAGCCAGAGAGGTTGACAGTAGTGCTGCATTGCTTACCACATTTTGTGGCGTTGTCTTGTGCTGTGTCTGCGTCTGTGGGGAAAACAAGTGTCGCCGTTAGATGCCTTAAATGCCAAACAGTTGTGTTAATGTGAGAAAAGTCTAACGTTTTCAAAAATGTTTAATGCTTAATTGGTCGCATTGCTTTACCGAAATAATGGTAAAATGTAGTAATAACTATATAAGGACCTCACGGATAATTAAGATGTGCGCGATATACTCTTTAGATTGATTGTTAATATTTTTGGGAACGTTGGGTTTTATATACTATCTAATTAACAGGAAAAATATTAAATTATAACTATATTCCAGATTTTTTAGTAGCTATATCCTGTAGTTACTAGTAATTTTTTTAAAAAGTCCTTTATTCGAACTTCGAATAAAAATATTTCGATTTTGGAAGCTAACTTCGAAAATCGGAGAGTAAATTTTTTTTTACTTGTGGTTTAATCTTCAGGACAAAAAAAAAATTATTTCGTCAAATACCCAGCCGAAAAGTTCGAAAAATAATAAAGTTTTCTATAAGGACTTCGAAAAAAATATATTGCATCATCTTTGATATGCTCTTCAGTTCAGATTGCAGAACTTATAAATTTTTAATTTCCTCTTAAAATATGATTTTTAAATAGTTGTTCATAGCATTAGTACAACTCCTTTTAGTAGCATCTACCTACACTTCTCAGACATTTCTTAATTAAGAGCTCTGTTTAAATAGTTTTTGATTAGGCAATCTAAAAGAACCGTTATCACAGTTGGCAGTCATTTTTTGTGTTTATATAGAGCTATTAAACAAAAATTGTGTTTAACGTAGCATTGGCGACATAAATTATGAAAAAACAACTTAAATTATCCAACAAAACTCCTCAGCTTAACGAGCTAAGAAATAAATAAAATCTGCGGGTAATTTTGCTGTAAAACTAACACTTTCAACATTTTGAGAGCAAAAATTGCCATTGCATAAAAAAATCGTTAATATGTAATTAGAACAGTCTTAACCCTTAGTTGGAACTACTCACTCTTAAAGTGTTTGTGATTTTCAGAATTCCGATGGAATAACTGCGATGGAACTCGTAAATTTGAGGGGTTTGCGATTTAATGCTTAAAAATTCTTAACCTGGAAATAGTATTTTTTTAATTATTAGGATGCAGCAAATGTGGAATATGTTATCTCACAAAATGGCCCAGTCAATTCTCCGCCTCGGCCGTGCGATTTGACGTAGGGCTATGTGAAGTGTGTGGTCTATGCAAACAAGGCAGCGACGATAAATGAACTTCGTACGAATATCGAACATGAAATTGCAGCAGTATCGGCCGATTTATACTTGAAAACCGTCGAATATTGGGTTCAACGTCTGGTCTTCTGCAAGATCGTGATCGGGATAGCGAAAGCAAAAGAAATCGAGTTCCATACAAAATAGCATCGAATGTACTTTCACAGGAATAAAGAATTTATCCCAAACCGTTTTTGTTTTATTAAAAGAATACTTTTTTAGTTACGAAAACCCCTTTAAACTTCTACTAAAGTATCCAATTTTATAAAAAACAAGTAAGGATTTATTTATTTAACTTTATTTATATTATTTTATTTTAATACACAATTTGACCCACATATTCGTCATATATATTATATAAAGTCCATTGAAAGTTGGAAACCCTAATATTAGGTTAGAAGCACCGAGGTCCTCATGTTCGATATATGGGGCCTTGAAAACATATGGTCCGATTTTGACGATTTTTAGAATGGGGCTGCCACACTATAAACGTAGTATTTGTGCAAAATTCTGCACCGATATTTTCACTAGTGCTTACTTTATATATTGTAAAGTAAACAATGCTGATCGTCTTCAAAGTTCTGGTATATAGGAAGTAGGCGTGGTTGTGAAGCGATTTGGCCAATTTTCACAACATATTATTGGGAGGTAAGGAAACTATTACAAACCAAGAAATCGGTCGAGTAGCTCCTGAGATATGGTTTTTGAACCATAAATGGGCGACGCCGCGCCCATTTTCCATTTTGTAAAAAAATCTGAGTGCAGCTTCGATCTGCCATGCAAATATGCCCCTTCCTAGTGCGATCCTTTATTCCAAATTTTACTGTTATAACTTTATTTATAGCGTAGTTATGACACTTTATGTGTTTTTGGTTTTCGCCATTTTGTTGGCGTGGCAGTGGACCGATTTAGCTCATTTTCGAAAGCAACCCTCTCATGGTCCCAAGGAACATGTGTTCCAAGTTTATTAAGATATCTTAATTTTTACTCAAGTTATCGCTTGCACGGACGGACGGACAGACATCCGGATTTCAACTCCACTCGTCATACTGATCATTTATATATATATAACCCCATATCTAACTCTTTTATTTCTTGGTGACACAAACAACCGTTATGTGAACAAAACTATAATACTCTGTGCAACAGGTTGCGAGAGTATAATAAACGTAAAATGGCAGTCGTTAAACATATTATTTTAATCGAGTCTTGAACAAAAGTAACGTATTCTGTTATCTTAGATTTGATTCAGTGCACCCGCAATTTAAACAATCATGAAAACCTAGAGGTCTTTTGAGAAAATTTGTGTTGTTTTCACTCTGAGTTTTCTAATCTTTAAACACACCCTTAGTAATTTCTGATTCTTGAGGTTAGATTGGAGTTGGACGAGTGAAGATGATCACATATTTTCTGTCGAGGGTCCTTCTAAGTGTTAACATTATTGAATATAATCGTCAATTGGCGACACAAATGCAACTCTAAGTTTGTGTCCACATTTAGAACACTTAAGTGCTGAACTCATGCAGTTAACTGTAACATCATTAATGAATCAGCATGTTGCGACAACATGCTGCAGTTAGTTGCTTTTGATTATACAACATAAAACACTGAAAGAGCAAGTGTTTCATTACGCACTGTAAAGTGTACAACCTGCGAAGCCAAGTCCAAAATGAGTTTACAGTTAAATAACAGCACAATGTATGAGGTGATAAAAATAGCAAAAAGACACCGTTATTTGAACAAAACGCACCAAAAAGCTGTGAATAATGAAAATTTTATGCTCCAACGGTATGTTGTAGCCATTTCAAGGACGTTATTTGGAGCGAATAGAAAACAAAAACAGTGCCGTTAGATTATTTGCACATTTGAACTGTGGTTTAATGACAATTAGAAATGAGAATTCCAACCATTATGCAGATATGGGTACGCATGTAGGAACTATATTGCATATGACAGGCATATTGTATATGCATATGGTGGTTTATAAATAAATTAACTGTTAAATATACTGTATATGTATATTTATAATAGAGCATATTTGTATAAATTGAGTGCGAAATGATATGAATGCAATTTGCAAGTCATGTAAAAGGTATCTCACAAACACACAAACATACATGCTTATATAATATGCACAAACTGTGTATACAGGGTGTCACAATTGGTGTTGCAAGTTGCATGTTGCCACAGAAAAATATAATTTTATTTTTATTAAACAAATTAAAACATTTAATTAATTTTTAACAACCCACTCTTAATGCAACACCCTCTATTTGCATATAAATAAAGTGGTGATCGGCCGAAAGTCACTTTTCAAAATACATTAAGAAGAAAAAAATATTGCTCCAATATATTTAAAATTGATTTTTAATTACTCAGCGCGTGATTTGCTGCACAGACACACTTCAAATATATAAACAACAATAACAACAACAACGACATTTGCATGCAAATATGTCTGCAAATTAATTTAGCTATGATTTAATTTTTTTCTGTACGTTTTTGTTGTTATTATTGTAGTTTGGTACCATTCACATTTTTTTCTGTGCTGCTGCAAATATCAAATAGAGTTGCTATGCTTCATAAAAGCTTTGCAGACAAGCAAATGAATTGCAAATGTACACACAACACATGCATATTTACTCGAGTACATGACAATTGTATGCAATGTCGATTGGTGAATTTTTCACGCTAATCACGATAGCCAACGACTAATGAACGCCGTTGTTCAATGACATTCTTTGAACTATTTTTGCCAACATTTTGTTAAGAAAATTAATTGGATTTTCAAAAATATGCAAATGCAAACGCTTATAACAACAAATGAGTGTCTATTATTGAAGAAATAAATATACAGTGTTGGACAAAATTAAAGCATCTCCTTTAGTGTGGTTTTTTAGATTGCTGTTTTTAAATCGAAGTTCTGTTTCTATTGAATTTTTGAACACCATGAATTATTTCACGCAAAAATTTAGAAACTGAAGCTAAAATTAACCGTTATGTGGTTTCTCATAAGTGAATTTATAACCTAATTTCATACACAAAAACTATAACACTTTAATTTATTTTCACTTTTACTGAAAAACGTTGCATACATTTTGGATGATACTCTAATCTGACGCCATATTTACTTCTAACTAAAAACGTTGCCTACATTTAGGAGGATATTGTAGTTTCGTAGATTAAATTTGAATTTTCAACTGTCTTTATACTTACTTCTCCTCAAAAACGTTGTCTACATTTAGGAAGTTACTCTAATTCTAATTAATATTTACTTCTACTCAAAAATGTTGTCTACTTTTATCAAGATACTATAATCTGACTTCATATTTACTTCTACTAAAAAACGTTTCTTAGGAAGATACACCAATCTGACTTCATATTTACTTCTAATTAAAAACATTGCCTACATTTAGGAAGATACTCTAATTTTAATCCATATTTACCTTTAACAAAAATCGTTGCCTACATTTAGGAAGATATTCTAGTACTGTAAATTAGAAATATTTTTAACTCAATATCATTTCTGAGTTGCCAGCTGGATTGTCAATATTTTACTTAATTCTGCTACGCTAAGAGCCTTTCAATAATTTACTTAGACCTCTCCAGTAACAAAATTAAACTTTTCCAGTGCTATTACACTCTCAATTCCAAAACCATACGCCAAAAAAAAACACTTTATTTTTTCACTTTAGCATTTATATATTTTTCATTATTATTAAATTAGGGAAAAAAGAGTTCCAACTCAAATCCAACAATAAATTGAGTGTTTAACAACAAAAATTTTGTTTGGTCAAAGTAATTAGAATTAGAAAATTTACTTCATTGCTGCAACACAACGGTGACACTTATGACTTTTTGTACTTCATTAACTAGAAACGTAGCTTAACCTAAAGAGATTAGAAAAAGTGAGAAGAATTTATTTAACAAACATCAATCCAACAACATTTTTGGCAGTGGCAACGGCAGTGGCAAGGTAAAAGAACAAATTAGTCGAAAATGTGAGGTTATAATTAGTAAAGCAAGCGTTTCAATTATGCGTAATCATGAGGCGTGTGCGACGATGGAATGGATTCTGCACTAATTCACGGTACAAGGTCAGGATGGGCACCCATTTGGGGAACCGCGGACGAAATACTGTGTGATAACAAACCGAACAGGGGTTGTGTGGCATAATTTCAGTTGCTTCAATGTTTGTTGTTTGTGTAAATTTTGTGTTTCGCTTGTGATCCTGGGTTTTTTGAGTATGCACTGTTATATGTTTGCTTTTTGAACATGTAGCGGGTATAGCGGTACATTTAACGGTGGAGCTTGGAAGTGGGTTGAACGCTTTCTGCCAGACATGCAACGGCCGACACATTTGTGCGAACAAACGTTCGAAATGCCACTCGATGCGTCGATGCAAGCGCAAGCGACGCGAGGGACAGTCGCGTGCACGACAGGCAGGTGTCCAACAGTGGCGGGGCACACAAGCATCGGTAGCGAACACAAATTGCCGTTTAAATGTCAGATCATAGAAATTTTTACCTGTCATCACTTGCATGAATTCTGCAAGAGCAAGGAAAGCAATATTAGTTCAAAGATAATTTGTGTTTATAAAAAAAACTATACGCTCACCATCAAAATCTACGGTGCCCGAGCCGTCCGCATCAATTTCCTCAATAATCATATCTAAATCGCTGGCCGATAGTTTATCATCCAATTCACGCAGAATGTCACGAAGTACTTGCACCGTCAGATAGCCTTTACCCTCTTTGTCGTAAACGCGAAACGCTTCCTTCAATTCGCTGGCCAGTGCGGGCGTATCCTCTTCGACCTCCACAAAGCGTGCTGCCAATTTGCAGAATTGGGAGAAATCCAATTTGCCCGAGTTCGACTTGTCGACCTCCTTGATCAGCGCTTTAATCGCTTTGTCATCCAGTTTTTGGCCGAGTATCTCGAGTATGGTCTGTACATCATTGTATTCAATGTGACCACGCTCATCATGATCGAACGCCTTGAAGGCATTGCGCATAACTATTTTTTAAAGGTAGGATTGGTTAGTATATATTTAGAGGTAGTTCCAAAAGGACTTACTTCGCAGTTGTTCCTTGTCGTATTCGGCCTCGGACTGTAGAAAAGTAATGAGAAGGAAGATAATATATTAAAATACTGCTTTCATTACAAATAAAAACTGTTAATAAAAATATAACAAATATAATTGTTTATAAAATATTTCGTGTTAGTGAGCTACAGAGTACATCTTTCAGTTAGTCCTAATGTAGATATTGCAAAAAAGAATATATAGGTAAGAAAAGAGAAGATTCCGACTGTTCCCACAACAAATAGCCAAATTTTTACCCGCCTGTCAGACTAGATTGTCAAATAGCACTCATCAAAATGATTTGGGGAAGGTTTTCAGCGACTACAATAACAACAGCAACGAATATAGAGTTGTATTCTACCAGAATACATAAGAGAACTTTTTTATTATTTCTGAAGAAATCTGAAACCATCTTAATCGATGAACTAGAACTACTTCTCTTTGGGTCCAGAGTGGAATTAGAGAAAGATTCTTCTCCGAGACAAATTATCAAAATTGTATGGAAGAAGACGAGTAGCAAACCTGCAGACACCTTCGCCTCTGCTGACAAGCTTTCACCGGAATGAAGTTGAAACACCTCGGAAGTCCGATCTTCGGCGATATTTGAGGAACTTTTTGATCCATACGTGGAAGTTGTTTTTTGGCAAGATCGGGGAGACCATCGGTCTTACCGACCCTTATCATGAGGACTGGAACTATTATCGACCCTAATATTACCCTATTAGTTAAGAGCTAAGAGAGTAAGTTAAAATGTTATATGAAAGAGTTTCCTCAGACATTTTTTTCTGGCAAGGACATGTCGCTGGAACCCCTTAGTTTTCAAGATTGTAAATATCTTTATTTAAGAATTTTCTGAAATCTTTTTCACAGGATTTTCAATATATGAGCACAAAAGCCGAAAATAAATAATAAACATACTTCTGTACACATTGATATACTATTCATATCGCTTTGTTTATTTGTTAATTAGTGGCATGCAAAATTTGTCAGCTCGTTAAATTACGCGTGTTTTATTTATTATTATTCCTATAAGCATACAAACATTTGATCAAAAAGACAAAATCCCAAATACAACAATAAGAACAACAACACATCCATATGTTTATCTATTATTGAATTGTGTTTATATGTGTGAAGCTCTTACGGCTGCTTACGGCGAGTAAAATGACCCAATTGGCGTTCAAGATTTACGACAAGGTACCTGCGTACAAATGTGGTCTTTTGCAACGCCATTTTTGCCTCTTCTCGCTTGCTGTTGCAAGAACAAACACATTTATGCCAGAAAAATACTCATAAAAGGCATATTTTATGCGGTTATTAAGTCAAGTTGTGATAGCGAAATTATGAATATAATGAGGAGGAGGATATATGTACATATAAACATTATTTTACAGGGGGTTTGCAGAAAGTTCAAACTGAGAAATATTAGACATTTGATAATTAATAACTAATTTAGGATTCCAAGAGATAACATTGGGGAGAAATTCGTTCAGAAGCCATGGTCTGAAAATTTGGTACAATGAAGTAGAGTTCCAGTGAAATCTAAACTATTTACATCTATCAAACTATTTCGAAAACTATCGGACAGTTTTGTGGTTGCTTCGATTGTTTGAGCGCTCGTCAAAGATGGCCACCAGCAAGAAAAAATAATATTTTACAGTTTTTCGTCGACAAAGGTGTTGGTTAATTGGGTTTCGTCGATTCCGTTCCGGTAATTTGAAGGTTAATTGTCGAAACATCGATCAAGTTAAGTAAATCGTCGTATCCGATCATCATGTAAATCTTGGAATAATTTCCCTGAAGCTAAACATTGTCCAAAAAACTGTTTGGAAACCTTTAAGTAAGGCTGAATACAAAAAGTAGCTCGATTTATGGATACCACTAGAGTCAATACACAAAAGAAACTCACGGACCGAATTTCCATCCACGAATCACTGCTCAATTAAGCAAACTCCATCCATTTCTGAACCGGGTGGTTACTGGAGTTGAAAAGTGATTTCCTAACGACAACGTTAACCGAATATGTTCGCAATCGATCGTCATGAGTCGATGAAACGGTGACCAAGTCAAGATAAAGGATCTGGAAAGTTTTGCTATGTGTTTGACGAGATTGACAGAGAGTTATCTACTATAAGCCAACCTCTTGCCACAGACTTCTACTGTCAGCAGTTGGACCGTTCCACCGTAGCAGTCGCGGTCAGAAGCGGACGTCTTTGATCAATATAAGAAAAATGGAGTTTCAACTGGACAACATCAAGCCACATACGTCGAAAGCGTCTTGCCAGAAGCTCCGGTAACTCATTTGGGAGGTATTTATGCATTCACCTTATAGACCGGACATGGCACCAAGTACTCACTACCTATTCCTATCTATGGCAAATGAGTAGGCTGGTGAAAAATTTGCATCAAGAGAAACTTGTGAAAATCGTCAATAGTGAATGGGTTTTCTGTGTGAGTGGTATTATGAAATTTCCTTCAAGATGGCGATATCTAATCGAACAAAACGATGAATATTTGTCTTAAATCGGATCACTATAATTATGGTTAATGAAACCTTCAATTTAATGCAAAAATAATGAATTTCTTTTGACAACACTTCTGCTAAAGGTTAAATTGTATATAGTGGCGGACTACATAATTACGCACAACCATTTTAGACTTACCATTTTCACTAATTATTCCAAAAAATTTCTTGCAACAATAAATTAATCCCAAAATACAGCAGCTGATGTGAGTTGATTATCCTTAAGAGTAAACTGCAACGAAGAAAACGTAGAAATCGGTTGAACACAGTTGCAATTTATTTTAAAGATAATGTGCACTATTATATCCGATTAAATAATCAAATCCATACACATATAAAACAGATTAAGTAACGGCACGCACGAAATGATTACTTAATCCTGTCAAAAAAACACTTGATTTATTTTCGTTTTATTTTTATTTTTTGCTTAAATGCAGCAAACTCACAAGGAAAGCAAAAAAATTACGCCACTTGCGACACTGAAGGGATTATAGAAATCTCTATACTATATAGATAAATAGTAATACCCGTTACGCTGCGAACGGCCAAACGATCGATGTGTTCACGCTTCCGATTCACGATAATCACTCAAGAGTTGTGATTTGCATCAATTAAAAAATTACCTTTCGATCAGATCGAATTAAAGGCACTTTTATTGGCGAATGCGCGCCGTCGCTGAATAAAACAAACTAAACGACGATGACAAAAGCGATGGCAACAAAAAGACAACAACGCAAACGAACGCCCTACATATGGGATGGTGAGTGTGCCACCAAGTGGCAATAAGTGCTGCAACACAATCATGAGTATATGAGTGTATGTGTGTGTACTTTTATGTAGACACAATGTTGGCGATGAGCAGCAAGCAAAAACAACAACAATTTTGCTTTAACTGTATATGTAGATTAAATATGTATGTTGGAGCGCAGTCCAAATCTTATATATGTATGTGTTTGTATACATAATTGCTGGCAACATTCAACAACAACACTTGGCTATGGCTAAAATAGCTGCAACAAGCGGCTAACAACAAAAGCAACAACAATAACAACTACAATCTGAGGGCAGCCAGCTCGCATCACATCGCATTTGATCAGCTCGAATTGAATTGAATTGGATTGGCTTTGAATTGAACTCGTTGCGACTGGGCGGCGGAACCGATCAGAGCAGTGACATGAAAACATGCAAATCTATACAAACAGACAAACATTTGTAGATATATTTAAAATACATAGATTTTGAGATATAATGCGAGAGAAATATATGTATATACATAGGTGTGTGTGTATATATTGTATTGTAGCTGTATCTCTGTGTGTGTTTTTGTATACATGTTGTACACCGTCTGGTACTCAAATGTAATTTTGTCGTATTTGTTTCCAAATTTTCCTAATTACGGTGAGAATTCAGCGACACATCAGCACATCAGCACTTGAGCAACAAAAACAACAAATTTATCAGCATCAGGAAAGCATGTGCCACACATTCAAATCAGAAAAGGTGAACATTTTGCTGATTTGTTGTGAAGCTATTTACTTGGCCTGTTTACTAGTTTGTTGTTGTTGTATTTTTAAGCAATTTTAATTAAAAAAAAAATAAAACTTTTAATTAAAGGCAGCTGCAGGCAATACAAAATCACACACATACTTATAAACATGTTGCTGCAACATGTTGCAAACCTTCTATAATATACAAATGCAAATGCGACAGCAGTAAATTTTAGGTGTGCGCATTGTTTTGCGATTTGATTATATTTTAGTTTATTATATTTGCCGTTGTTTTTGTAATCATTCTACTCACAATATTGTTAGTATTTTGTTGATATTTCATTCGAAACACAATCAATTTATATGCATTGATGAGATTAATTAGCGTGTTTGATTGCCCAATCAAGCACTTGTCACAGCCCCCCATAGACCTTCGGCATCTTTTGCGCGCCAACCCTTACTTTTTCATTCTTTATTGTTTAAAAATTAAAAAAAAAAAATTGTATTATTTCTGAATTCTTCATTCATTAATTTGAGTATTAATCACTTTCGAAAATTTGTTCATTTTCATTTAATTACTCTAATTGTTGGCCGTCAATCTGTTTCGGTGTAATACCTATTTTTAGCCCTTATTTATTCTGATTTTTTGTTATATGCCAATCAGTTATTTCCGTAATATGTTCTTGATTCTTCATTCAATGTTCAACTTTTTCATTTATTCTTTCTTTCTCTTTCAGCTTTTTTGTTTGCATTTTCTACATTGAACTTGTCGAATAATGACTCAATGATGCGGAAAAATGTCATAGCTGTTGAAGGTGAGTCCATTTTATACAATTTTATTTGTTAAATATTTTTCTGAGAATTTAAATTGTTATTGTAAATTGTTTGGCTTTTCCACAACTTAAAAAAACAGGATCCTATATCAATAAAGTATCAAAATTATGAATTTGAAAAGCAGCGACATTATAAAAAGCATTAAATTTACTCAAATGCTGGTGCTAGTTTCATATACAGATATAGCCCTCCATATTAGATTACTCTTTGATATCATTGAGGCATGGATATCTGTTCTTCTCTTTAAAATTGTTTGTGTGTATCACTAGGAACGATCGTCCTAAATATCCAACTCATTATGTCTAGAGATCAATGAGGCATTGGCATTTTCATATATTATTGCATTGTTCGACCAATATTCGTATGATTTAGTTCCTAGGAAATAAGCGATGAATGTACCTCAGACTATTTGGATGTTTCGGACAAACGAATTAAAATTTTGTTAATATTTTAATTATGACCCTCCTGTAAGAATTCATCTACGAGTGTAGTTCCCTTTTTATACATATTGCACAGAGTATACTAGTTTTGACCACATATATCATATACGGATTTTCAAACTTCCGGTAGACTTTATACCGTATATATCGGTTAATATGCGAGATATCTTAACAAAATTAAGTGAACGTATAATCTTGCATATAATGTAGCTTGGTGGCGAAAATGGCTAAAAACGCTGCAGGAATTGCCTTAGCTCCCATAAAATAAATGTAACGATTCTCGTTATTCTAGTGGACCGAATATACGACTTGAATTGTATGTAATCTTAATAACATTAAATAGAGAAATTGCAAGAGTATATACTGTTCGGTTACACCCGAACTTAGCCATATCTCGAATATCCTCTAAATGGGATTGCAAATACGATATTTGGAAACAATTCAACTCTGGTGACACCTGGAAGTTGCAAGTGTACTGGTCCCTTGTCAATATTAATCCCGAATTTGGGTCAAATTGTCCAAAAATATGGATAATATATCTGCTGTGATGTTATCTATCAAGATTTTCTCTATAACAGGCTCATAAATACAAATAATAACTCGCCCAAACTTGACTGAAAACAAAAAGGAGATATCTTTAAATTTTTAGAGATTTTTTTAGTTTCTTGTCTATAGTATTTTCATTCCAATTTCATATATTCCGTACTATAGGATAAAGAACATATTTTCGTAGATCTCAGAAATCATAGATGTCCTTCAGTGGTGTTCAAATCCATAAGTCTATCTACCATATTTTTTTTAGTAAAACCAGTTTCGAGTTAAAATCGTTAATTGTAAAAATTTTCATTACCATGGAATACTCTGAAATACACTATGATTGGATTCAATATCTTTGGATTTATATTTAATAATTTTAACACTTTCTTTTTATACCTTATACGCGATAAGATATCGTGTGGCATTATTAATCAAAGTATTATAAATGATTGCCAATACAACTATAAAACTGTAGTCTGAATCATAAGTAACGATTGCTAATATGCAATATATTATACATATATAATACCCCGAAATTTGATAAAAATATATCATATCTTATCTCAACACGTTCTGAAAGTATAAAAGGCAAAGAAACTTTCTTTAGCGCCAATAGTAACCACACTCCATCAATGGTCAGTGAGTTATTTAATTAGAATCGAAAATGAAAATAATTTCGTCGGTTTTTGTGCTCTTCGCTGTTATCACTGTCGTGCATTCGGCGAATTCAATATGGGGTACGTCAAATAGCACTGATAACGTTATTTACAAGAACAATTTATTTTACCCCGCTATAAGGAATGTGGCGCAAACATTTTTCTTCAGCATACCAGAATCGGTGAGTTGTGAAAATTAATATATTTTTGTGCTAATCTCTTTGATTTGCATTTTCTTCTTTTAGTATAAAAGTAATAGTCGCGTCATAAGCTCTATTCAGCTGGAAGATCAATTTAAAAATAACACAGGTCCAACTAATTCCCTGCTGACTGGCGGTCCCAATTGGACTTATGCGACGGTGCGTATGGTAACCCAACGCAGCTATGGTCTCAATGTTACTGTAACTGTTTATGGTAGATACGTGATGTAATCAATAAATAACAATAAAAAAAACTGAAATTCAGAATAAAATTTTGAACAATTTTGCTGTACTGTTAGAAGACGCCATTAGAAAGTGGTTTCATGATTTGCTTTTTGAAGATTGTTTAAGAGCACTTTGATTGTCGTCTATATATCCAACTCAGTTTTGAATCATTTTACTTAGAATCAACGAGCTTCTTATATACTATTTTACATACATCTCTTCATACACTCAAAAGATCTGCAAATTCTTGCTCTAAACTTTCCGGCATGTCTCATTGGAAACGCCTAGTGATCATTGGCAATTTGTCATGCCGTTTGCCCAAAAATAAATTACTCATAAAAAATATTTATGTATGATGTTGCCACGCCATTTCTGCGAAGACTACCTCTGAGCAACAGTCGTGGCAGCGGAAATCGAAGCGTCTTGCAGAAAGCGCTACCAAATAACAGCATTGCACTCGCGCGTCACTGAATTATGCCTGCAAGAAATATTTTTTCGCATTGCAATCCAATAAATACATTTGTATTCTGTGCGCATGTGTTGTTGTAATCATGTATTTGTTGCATACATGGGCACTGTGATCTATATACATATATACATATATGTGTGTGTGTATGAGTGTGTGCTCTTTGGTATTCGCAGCTAATAAAGCAGAAAGCTTGTAAATCATTGCTGCACGACACATTAGTGGAGGAATGTCGCACTTCTTTGTTGTTGTGGTCTAAGGTGTAGAAATTGGCAACATGTTGCATCAACAATATACATCGATTTTCGCTTAAATTTCAAATGATTTGTTTAATACGAGTGAATTTCTTCGAAGAAAATTATAACTGCTATAAATTGTATATAGTTCAGCTGAGAAGTATAGGAAATGGATGTGTTATTCATCTGATTTTCTTTTTTATGTATTTATTTGATTGTTTATTAAATCAGTCAGTTACTATATAAATATGAAGACTAGGGGTCTATTAGGTGCAATTCAGTAATACACTAAAGTAATTGAATGTACAGATCAGTCTCCATATACTTATCATACCAAGCCATCATCACAGTTATTAATTTACACATATCTCAATGAACCCAAGAACTCTGTAAAATGTGCTAACTCTCGGTTTATGGTTTAATAGCGGCGCCCTTCCATCAGCCACACTGCATTTCTAACAAACAAATCCTTCTTATAACACTACTCGAAATCAACCACACTTTAGTAAGATCCTACTCAACTGTCAGTTCAAGATGATCAATATAGAAGAAATGAACAGAACAACAAAATTTTCTCGTAGCAAGTAAAATATTCTTCAAAATACCTGGTCTTGGTATCACAAATCATTTTAAATTGGCTTAAGAGCATTTCGCTATAATTCCATCAAGTCTATCATGCAAACCAAAATATTTTAGAAATATCGAGTTATCTTTATGTTTAACTTTTTCATTGAGTTGATAGCCAGTTGAACTCTGTGTTGATTATTATGTTAGAAACGTTTATCTCGTCTTCGAATAGTGGTCCACATTGCATCTCTGTTGGAAGTATATCGGAAATGTTTGTTAGTTATTATTGATTCCACATCCTTGGCATTGTTAATAAGCCTAAACTGATGTTGTTGTAAAGAGTTCTATGGTTTGCAGTACCACTGAAAATTTCATTTGACAAAAAAATATTTCATGTCTACTATTTTGATTATTTTCGAGCGAAAATCGTATGTTTATTGCAGCTTTCGCGATTTATGGTAATTTCCTTTTTTTTTGGTTTAGGACATACTTTGGTTTTGGAGAAAATTCTTACGAAAGTGCGGTTATGGGAGCGCTTTTTCTCTAAAAAGAGACCAAATATTTTTCGTAGCATAACTATAAATGTTCGTAAGGGATCACCTCTTATTAAAGCTTTCAACTGTTGAAAGCTTGCACTTCATATATCTATACATGGTGTGTTCAGAAAATTACGGGAATTTTGAAATTTAAAATTTGACGGGTGAGGAGTGTACAATTGTAAAATTTTCTTTTCTATAGCAGCTGCTAAGGTTAGATGTATTTTTATGAGTTTGGCGATTTTCGTTTGAGGAGGGCTCACACTTCGATGCTTGTTCGTGAATACTTGGCCTAAAATTACATTGTAATGATGCCCATATTTTTCCATATTCGCTGTGTGACTTGTTCCTATTTTTAATAAAAAATTAGAAACTTAAAGATCCATCGTTTTACAAGCATAAGAGTAATCGCTATACAAAAAATCCTGTATGGATACTGTTTCCACGATTCGATGATGTGCTGTCATATCGAATGGGGACTATTTTTGAGGCTAGAACATTAATGTAAACGAATGAATATATTGTTTTTTTTTTCAAAAAATGGGAATGACTGTTTCAGGAATAATTTTGCTCTTTTTCTTATCCTGTTTAACAAAATGAAACAACATAGCGTAGAAACACTGGAAATTTTAGTTTTACCAGATCTTATTGCAAATCGCATTTATTTACTCCATTTTTTATGATTTTTTTGAGTTCGAATTTTTTTTTAAGAACTCCACAAAACATCAACTGAATACATATTGTACAATTTTCATTAATTTACTATTGTTTTTTGTTTCTTTTTTTTTGCTTTTGTTTTTAGTTTAGTGTTTTGTTCTTTTTTTCTTTTGTGTAAATTTCAATACATTTTTTGTAGTTTTGTTGGTTTTAATTGTTGTAAATTACGTTGTTGCTGTTGACATTCATGCTTCATTGATTTTGTTGGTTTTATTTGTAAGCGTTGTGCTTATTTTGTTTACAGTTTCTATTTTGTTTATAAAATAATTTGTTGTTTTTATTTTTTATTTTAATTTTGTTGTTTTACGAGGTTGTTGTTATTGATTTTGTTTTAATTTTGTAAATTCATACTTTAGTTGTTGTTTTATTTGAATTTTTGTTGAGTCAAGCATGTTTTCATTAAATGATGTGTAGTTTAAAGCTTAAATTAATAGAAAAAATATATATTTTTTAGAAAACTTTTGTATCAATAACGGCATATCCTTGCGATTTCAGCGTGTGTTTCGTGTAGTAAATGTGTACTTATACTTATACGAGTATTTACTGCATTCATATG
Source organism: Zeugodacus cucurbitae (assembly GCF_028554725.1). Taxonomy (NCBI): domain Eukaryota; kingdom Metazoa; phylum Arthropoda; class Insecta; order Diptera; family Tephritidae; genus Zeugodacus; species Zeugodacus cucurbitae. Next base: position 63,467,765 of record NC_071671.1, on the reverse strand, counting down.
TATATATTTCCGCATAAGTGTATTGGCATATACATACATATTGCATAATATGATATGATAATAATAATAATAAAATTTTACGAACAATTGAACAATATTTGATATAACAACAATAAACATTTGAACAGAAAAACAAATTTTGTAACATTTTAGAAATATTTTTTATGAAAAACTTATTTTTGTTTTTGTATGCATAAATGTAGAAGTATGTATGTATTGAAATACATTCGATAATATATATAAGTAACTTAGTTTAAGCTTAGTAGACTTCCTTTCTTATTTGGTTCAATTACGACGAGCATTGCGTGGAAAATTAAATTTATATTTAATTTAACTTTAAATTGATTAATATATATATAATTTTTTTTTAATATATTTTTAACAATATTTTTTTAATAACTGCCTAGACTACGCATGGCGCATCAGCCAGTAAGCAATTGTGCGCATGCGCAGAGACTAAAGCGCAGTTGTTAATTTTTTTTTTATAATTTTTTTTTTCACGTTAGTGAAAATGAGTAAAATTGATAAATAAAAACAAAAAAAGTGTTTGTATTTATAATGCATGCATGTTACTTTTATTCATGTTGATGACTTTTGTGCTTGTTGGGTGTTGAGTCACTCGAGCCATTGACTTGGTATGCAATGTGTACATACTTAGTGGATTTGATAATAGTTGGACGAAAAGGTTTGAAAACATTAAACGGATTTAACAATAACTTTACAACATAAGGACAAAACAGTTAGTTTGTATTGTATATATATGTACTTTTTTTTATTAAACAACAAACTTATATAATTTGACTTTGAACGATTGCTTTTCTTTTGTTGATTTAAATATTTTCTATGCTTTTAAATATTTTAACAAAAAATTTAACAAAAATTGCAAAATTATTTTTTCACTAAAAATATTAATATTTTGTTCACGAGTGTATGTATGTGTGTGTGTTGTTCCATTGTTGTTGGCATTTTTTGCTGATTTTATAAAATACTACATATTTCTTAGGTAAAGATTTGCGGCCAAAAATAGATAGTATATAGCGCCTGCGTAGTAGTATTTACCGCTTACTCGCCGGTCATGACCTCCATGAATTCTGAGCGCAAAAAAAAAATTAAAATTTATTAAGTTAAAAATTTATTATTAAAAAAAAATTCATAACGGTTTCGAGTTCACTCACCATCGAAATCCACCGTTCCTGAGCCATCAGAATCGATTTCCTCAATCATCATGTCCAAATCGTCATTGGTCAATTTATCATCCAATTCGCGTAGAATTTCGCGCAGCACACCGGTGGTGATGTAACCGTTACCCTCCTTATCGTACAAACGGAATGCCTCTTTCAGTTCGGCTTGCATCGCTTCGGCATCCTCCTCAACGAGGAAACGCGCCGCCAATGTGGTGAATTCTTCGAACTCAATTTGTCCCGAACCATCCTCATCGACTTCGGCGATAATCTCAGCCAACATAGCATCGTCCAATTGATGGCCCAACATACTTAAGATGGTGCCCACCATGGTGGTGTTGATGTAGCCATTCTTCTCAGCGTCGAATGCATTGAAGGCATTACGCAAGACTGTGGGGAGATGTGGAAAATCGGAGTTATTAAGGTCTTAGTCTAGAAAGTCTACTTAAAGTCAAGGAATGAGTGGTGAAATGTTTAACCTGATTGTTTTGGAACGTCATATTCTAATTTTTGTGTTTTCGAATTCAGCTATCAATCCTACATAGAGTTTTTATGGTAGAGCTCTGAGGAGCTTCTATACTTTTTGAAATATAATCGATCCTATCTCAGTTATGGCGCATAGTATGTTAATTTCCATCTGTCCATGTAGAATAAGCTCTTTATCAGACGAACCCCACAATAAGTAAGTCAATAGTAATCTCTGGACTTAACATAGCGGTGATTCCAATTTAGGCTTCCACAGTGGGCCTTATACGATTGACATTGAGATGGAGAAGTCGTTTTGAATAACTTGATGTTATAAAAGGTTCCAATTTTGGGAGAGTATAGACTAATCATGTTTTCAGGAATCAAACCACACAATAACGCAATTGTTTTATGGACCCAAGCGATCCTTGAGGGTCTGAGATTAAATGCCGTCTCTCAGTAACTTTGTCTCATTAAAATTTGTAACGAGAACTGTAAGAGTAGTCCTATGACATAAACATGAAAGTAAATTTTTGCTGGCTTTGCAAGCCAGACACGCAATGTCTAAACAAATAGTCCACCAAATGTCATTGCGACTAGTTAAACCTATTAAAATTCAAACAACTTCTTGACAATCGCTTCATATAATATTTACATGCAAATGAGAAATATTTGTTTTTATTCCATGCAAACGCAGCATGGAGCCACCAATCAACATAGCACAAACATAGCCTTTCCAATATTGCCTTGGCTTATGCTTTTATGAAAGAGCACTTTCGGTTGAGCTTTCATCATAAAATTTTTCTAATCATGTGCGTAGGTGTTTACTGACACATTTTGTGGCATGTGGCAAACGTCATGCGGTGCCTGCGACTGTTTACTGCCAACCCACCCGTTGGTGCTTAGGCGGAAATGTTGGGTTTGGGCAACAATCGCGTGTGTTGGCAGTTTTGTCAGTCACTTTGAGATTATGCGCTACTTGTTTGCCATTATCGCGGCGCAACAGCGCTCCAATACAATAAAATAGCGTTTGACAAACAAAACAGTCGGCGCAATTTGGTGTGTGGGTACTTGAGAGTATGCTGTGGATTTTGCAGTATTATTTTGAACAGGTGTTGATGGTTGGAAATGCTTAAAGCTGTGGTTTAACTTTATGGCTGAGACGCTTGTGTGGCTTGTAAAGTGAAATGTCTTTGTAGTTTTTTCAGCTATAATACTTACGTTCGATTTGGTCTTTGGAGAGTTCATCCTGCAATGAAGTAGAATAATAAAATTTATTAGTTTTGTGGGTAGGTTGAAAATTACTAAAAGTGCGTTAACTCACTAACAAAAAATGTCAGAAACACTAAATTTTACAGAAGAAATAGCAGAAAGAAGCTGCACTTTAATTTTTACAAAATGGAAAATGGGCGTTGCATCGCCCACTTATGAGTCAAAAACCATATCTCAGGAACTACTCGACAAATTTCAATGAAATTCGGTATATAATATTTTCTTGACAACCTGATGACACGTGTGGAAAATGGGCGATATCGGTGCACAACAACGACAACGTCCCATATATATACATAAGGAACCAATGAAGATAGCGAAATAAAACTTTACCCAAATACTGTATATGATCTGTGGCATCATTTGTGGAAAAATTGTCTAAATCGGACTATAACTTAAACGGATATCGAATATGAAGAGCTCAGTGCCTTATGATAATTTTTCACCGAAAATATCGGTAAATCTCCCAAATATCTTAATTTGATTCAGGGTTCGGTTGCACCCGAACTTAGCCTTTCCTTACTTGTTTTATTTCTAACGGTGTTTGTAGTGAGAAAACTGTTTTATGGCTATGGAAATCTATCTCAGGCACTGGAGATCACTACACACTACACCCCTACGTTAATATAAGTACATCGCTCAAAACAGGTTTCATGATTTTCTTCGACGAGTGGATGGTTCTTTTTTATAAGCATTAAAATATATATTAATTATATTCAATATCTGATCATATTTATTAATTCTATTCCAGTTTAATATTAAAAAGATAGGACGATAGGTCTTTGCCATCTAGCTGAGGCTATTTTTGACCATTAGTAGTATTTTTGACCATTCTAGTTTTGCTAGTTTAAATCGACTAGAATTTTAAGATTATTTAAAAAAAAAATATAACTGAAATATTTTTGTACCATATTAGACCCCTATTGCCTATGTTGTTTCATACAATATATATAGCGTCTGAAAACGAACGTACATATATGTAAATCCTCTTCAATTCTATCTGCTATAGGAAGTAATGAGCGTACTCATTATGCATCAAAAATATAAAAATATCCGCAAGGTGGCGCTATTGTTAAAATATGTTAAAATAGATTGTGAAATGAACCTTGGATTCCTTTTTATTCCGTTCGTTCTTTGTATGTAGACAAAACTGTCATACGAAAATGATTTGGAAAATAGTCGGAAGCATAACAGCAAGGTTCATTTGCAGACGTGACCGATAAGACCGATCTTCACTTTTGGACTTTTCATTTTCAAGATAGGTGGTTGCGATCAGGCCACATTTATTATAGAAAGAAAACACACACCCAAAATATTTCACTAATATGTTTTCATAATTCATTTTAAAACAGTTTATGAGCTGTTGCAAGCTGGGAAATTCTTATATTGTAATTTTTTTATTCAAAAATATATAACTCATTGGTTCGTTACTGCTTATATTATGGTTGTGCGAAACTTATAATTCATAAAATTAAAGAAAACAATATTTTATAATTTCCTTCCTTGAAAATTGTCTTGTGTGTGAAAATCACATAATTTTTCATGCAAAATTCCACACAAAAATAAATTCATGAAATTTTATGAATGCTCAAGTCGTAAAGTTTAATTATTATTACCGACGACTAATTTGAAAAATGAGCAATTGGCTATAAAAGAAATTTAATGGTTTGCTTAAGTAGTTTTTCATTTCAAAAAATTTCAGCACAAATATAATTTATGAAAAGAAAAATAAATTTTTGTAAATTTTATTAAAAAAAAAATTTTTAGTTCGCTTATATTTTTGATTTTTATTTTTCATTTGTGTAAATGCTGTTTCAAAATATTTCGCTTTATCCTGCTAAGGATACACACCATCTTGTTGGCTGCTCAAACTAGAAAAATCGAAAACAAACGAGAGATAAATTCACGAATAAGGATCACACGAGGCGGCACAAGGCGACACAAGGCGTGGGAACACAACACGGCACGACACGACCAGAAGACACACAACAACGACTATGACGGTGACAACACGCTAAGGACAATGCGATAAATTGCGATTGCAAACTTGCAAAGTGCTGTGGCGCGGAGCGTGTTTGCTTTGGATGCGCGTACGTTTGGCAATGCGAATGCTCGGAACGTTGGGCGTTTGTGGTTGGGTGTTATTTGTGGCGCTTTCTTTGGAACTACAGCTAAACGCTAGCGCTAATGCGCTAAAAGCTATGCAAATTGCTGTTGCAGCAGCAGAAGAGTTGTTGTTGTATATATATATGTATATATTTTTTTTTTGTAATTAATATATAGCTGCTTTATAGTGCAGTTAGTGGTGTTGATGTTGATGGTAGTTGTTGCTGCCGCCAACGCGCTTACACCTGTACGCCGAAAATATACACCGCCTCCGGCCGTTACATTTGCAGTTGCAATACATAACAACGTTAATAATTTGCGACTAATGACCGCCGCTTGGCCACAGCCGCCCAATGCTCAGCCACTACACCGCCCGCCCTGCGGCAGGCTAAAAGCTGGCGGTGTGTGGAGCTGGGCGGCTGTGCGCGAAAATTGTGTGAGGACGACACCACGACCACAACGACGACGACAATGATCACGACTGAGCAGGCCAAACGGCGGTTAACGGCACATTAGCAGTTGCACATTAGGGCAAGTGCGGCTGCAATGGCCGCTGTCAACGCACTTGCAGAGGGCGCATATACACATAAGTGGAGGTGTAGAGGAGTTCGCGGTGCAAGAAGGCAAAATTTGCATATTGCAGTGTATACCAGACAGCGCTGCCACATATGAGTGACACTCAGAATTTCTTTTGCTGCCAAATAATGAAAAATTCTGCGAGTTTTATACCCAGCGTATGAAGGCGATTTTCTGATAAGAAGAAATATTTTATATCAGAAATTGTTAAAAAAATTTAATATTTTTAATTAAGTATTGTTTTTAATATAGTAGTTGTTGATAAAGACGGTTTTTCGTAAAAAAGTGCTAACTCAAAATTATTAATTTTTGAATTTTTTTTTTTAAGAAAAAATGCACAAGGTGATTTTATGGTCGAAGAAAACAGGAAGATTTCAAATTTGTTATTTTTGATATTCTGTAATTATGTATTGTTTTAGATATAGTAGTTGTTGATAAAGACGGTTTTTCGAAAAAAAAATGCTAACTCAAAACTATGAATTTTTGAAATTTTTTTTAAGAAGGTGACTTTACGGTCGTTTTTTTTTGCTTTCTAAATATGTATTTAATGTCACATAGCCTTTCCTAAAAATTGAATAACTATTTGGTGCTACTCTTCAACATATAAAACTCCTCAATTATTATATGAATAAAAGACATTCTACCAAAATTGAAATATAAGCACATCCAAAGCTTCTGAAAATGAAACAGACATCAATTATATTTCGAATAAAATCGATAAAATATGCCTAGAATACACCAAGAACTATTTTTTTCAACACCTAGCAAACTGCCGATTCAACGCCACATTCGCGCTTTGAAAATCGCCTCAAATCGCATTTATTTGCTCTATGTAAATGTCAAAGCGAATTATACACATGTAGATTTCTTCTTTCCCTCCAAAGCGCACCGCAGAGCAGGCGCTTCAGTCGCCCTAGCAATGCACTCCTAACATGTAATAGCAATATTTAGATTTTTTTGTTCTCATCAGTGAGTTGACGCGACATGCCACATGCCAGCACTGGTACCACATACAAATATACAAACCGACATGGGTGCAAATTAAAAATACATAAATGCTTGCACCCACTTGAGGCCCGCAAAGACTTCGCTGTCGAATGCATCAGATGACGAATGTGTTTGCAACATGCCTGTAGCTAGCTACCTTAATGTGCGACCAATGAAATGTGCAACGGCTGCATGAGTGTATATATGTATATGTATTAGGAGCAAATATAGCTTTGGTGGCTTGAATTTTATTTCGTAAATATTTGCTACAACATAATTTTGCTGTAATCCTGTGTACCCTGTGTACTTACAATGTTCTCTTAAATTTCTAAGTGCATTGTAAGTGTAAATATATATCTATATATGCAAGTATATGTATGTATGTGTGTTGCCTTTAAGGCACGCCGCATTGCATTTTTGCAGCACATTAGCAACGTTGCATGCATTTTGTGGACAATGGGCGATGTCTTTAGCCAATTGAAAATTGCATATATTATAAATATATTTTAAATTAATTTCAATTTTTTTCAAAGTGTTTATTTTTAAAATTCGCGCATATACAATTTATGATATTTATAAATTTGTAGCAAAATTTATAGTTGTTTCTTGTTTTTTGCTGTGGTTTGCTGACAGAAGAGCATTTGAATACTTTCACCTGAGAAAATGCAAACCTATACACAAATTAACATATTTACATATATATACATATACATAGATTAACAAATATATATTATCCATTGAAATATGAATGAATGTACTTTGTAGCTGCTCTTAATGGATTCACAATTGAGGTGTTTGTTGCTTGTTTGTGGCCTATGTTATATTGTTTTAACATGCATACATCTGTCTATATAAATGTAACCTCTTCAAGATCTTGTTCACACATATGTTATCTCTTGTCTGTCGCACAAAATTACATTTTGACATGAATTATTGCTGCTTTCTGCTGAAAACACTTATAATGTGTCTAAAGGTACCCTTCGTCGTTTGCCCTCGAACCTGGGAAAATGCTACATTTATATTATGAAACCACATAACAGCCTCTATATATTATATATTATAACGAATATGTTTACTAAAGTGTTTTATTCATAAATTTGTGAGCATGTATTTTGGCGCTGTGAAGACGGAAATATCGCTATATTTGGGTGTTTTTGTTAATAAAGTTCTCAAATCGGAATCAACAGGTATTTTTGTTGGCAAGCAAAGAGAATATAAAGAAGAAAAAAATAGTCAAAAAACGTATATTTTTTAAGGAAAAAGTGAATATTTGCGAGTTATAAAATTTTCTTCCAAGAACGACACGTTAAGCAGTCAAGAAGTAGTTTAATATATTCTCGTAAAAATTTTAGTTTTTTTAAGAATGGCTTGACATCTAATTTTACTTGAATTGTTAACCATCTAAGGCATTACTATTTATTATTATAGTCTTCGAAAAGGGTTCACTTTGAGTTAATAACGGAATTCCAAACTTTAAAAAAATTCCGTAGAATGGAGTGATTTTCAATATTTATTTTAATTTTTATGGCTTCGATTGATTGAAGCAGAAAAAGGCGGTTACAAATTGTAACATCGCTTGGAATAAAAATTCCATCAAAGTTAATGTTAAAATTCCAGTTAAAAATGCCATTGCTCTTTTTATGCATTAATAATAATATGTTTTCAGACCCCTTCTCATCCTTTTCTTAAAAAATTACAGAATTTTTTGTATGATTCCGGCAGCGTTATGGTACATCCGTGCCATTTCCGTGATTTCTTTAATATTTCCAGCATTGTACACTAATGAGTAACGAAGTCAGGATTTTAGTTATGAATCACAGATTAACCAAAATGAAAAGTGAAACGATGCTGCTAAGAATCTCCCTTAGGGTGGTGACGAAGAAATATGAACCTGAACCTTAGCCGTAGATTCACTTGTGTATTGATTTTTAAGGTATAAAACGTAGTACAGTGAAACCACTGATGTAGATGAATGTTGATCAGAACCGTCGACCCGATTTGAGTTATATTTAATATTCTTCTTAATTTTTGTCATCATAATATTCATACAGTTCATTTTTCTATCATATGTGTTAGGGACGTCTATCCGAATTCGCACAACATGAGCCTACCGTCGGCAAATTTCAATAGAATATTTGACATATATTGTTATGAAATACACTTATGGAAAAAATAATATGTGTGCGATAAGATGTTCCGGGATTTTGCCAAATATTTTTATGATGAAGGGGAAATAGTGGAGTAGTTTTATAACCCAATTGCATTATTCATTTGTTAATTTTGCATTATTAAAAAGAAATCCCTGATCGTCCAAGAAAAGCATACATAATCGATGATCGCCGCATACTTCTCATAACAAGGAAGGGCCCTTTTGTGACATGACAAGTTGGACGATCCATGCCGAATAGAATCGGAAAACTGGTGAAAAAGCATGGAAGATATACTGGTTATTATAAACCCATAGACCAAACTTCATTTTTTTGCTTTTATTTAGAAACAAATATTTCAAACCTATTCTTTTGACCAATGGTATTTCTTCTTATGAAATTTTCAAATTCAAAATGAAACATTTTTGATATATTTCGGTTGAATTACGTAAAATATTAATATAATTAAAACGAAATTCTTTTAAATACAATCACTTTAAAGTTATTAAGTTAAAACACCTTTTACTTTGTCCATAAGTGTATATAACCGGTCAATGATATTGTTTAGAGTCTATCTTTTTGGTTTGGAAAGTGTCGAGGAAAATATGATTGAATTTTTTAGATTTTAGGATCGATTATTTAACGTCAATTTGCTAGAAAAGCTTTAACTCTCGCACTATTAAATATTTGATCTTTCCTTTTGAGTTTTGTGAAGATTAATAGATATTAATTGATGAGGGTGAACTTTTATTTTGGTCTCCTCCAATAATAAACAGAAAGCAGTTCTGTATGTTGTATCATCACGAATAGCGAATGACGAGTGCTGGGTTGGGCTTGCCTACAATTTTATTCTTCGAGCTCCACAAATGCAATTAGAATGCGATCAAGTAACTGGTAAAGTGGAAACGCAAATTATAATGCAAGCTTATCAGATACAAATCCAGATAGCCCGAAGTTCTACGTTTAAGGACTTAAGTAAACCCAAAAACCAAATTACGATGCGACCAAAGCGGCCGGACTATTATATATTATTATCTCCATCTCATGTATCATATTCCATCAATCTAGAAGTCTAAAATAATTATCTCTCTACCCAAAAAATATAATTAGAAATTCGGGTTCACAATAAGATCGATACTTATTATTTTCCTAAAATATTACAATAATTTCATATATGCTAATCATTACCATTGTTGAGTTGCCCATTGTGTTGGTGGTTTTGTTTTACTTCTTCTTCTACTATTAATGAATTGAAGCGTTACACTTAAAATGCACTTGTCTGCTCACTAATTAGCGATCAAATGCAATGAATACACACACGCGCACGTACACTGGAAACGGCTCTGAAATGCGAAAATGCCTTCAATTATACTAACACAAATTGCTGTATATAGTATTTAGTATAAATTGCGATAGATCTTCTAAAGCGACGTCAGTTGAATGCTGCACTTTAGTTTTCGCTTCGCGACAGGAGCAATGGCGCGTGTGATGGACGCTCGGTGTTTGGCGTGAATGAATTTGAATTCTTCCCGTTTTGACTCAGTGACAAAACTGAACTGGACGGATACGATGGAGGCATTGAGACAATTGTCCACGTCAAAAGCAACGTTAGGCACACACACATATACACAACTATTTAGATGATTGCATGTGTAGCTATGTTCAAAAACCAACAACAACAACAATTTCACCCACAAATTCATACTTAGACTGGCAGTCACTAGCCATTTCCCCTTTCCTCTCCAACCATTTGGCTATGTGTTTGTTTGGATGTGTTCATATTATCTGCCAGGCTGCCTGCTGGCTTGCTGGCTGGTAGCCGATGGCAAATGCCTGCCGCTGATCGGATTGCCGCGTCTGACAGGTTTGAAATGTTTTCTTTTGGAAATCTACTATAAATCTCATTAAAATATCGTTCATCTTGGCTAAGCTCCGACAATAACAACAGTAACAACACTAATAATTTGGCCGTATAAATATTTTGAAAAATAAAAAGTAAAAAATAAAAATAATAACTCGCGCGTTTACAACAACAATAAAAATATTTAGCGGGAACAAGAGGCCTTAAACAAAAAAAAAAAAGAAAAAAAAAAACAACAAATTAGTATTTATGTACAAAAAATATGGAATTAGCAAAGATATTTATTTATGTGTTTGTGTACGTGAAAGAAAGTAAAACTGAAAGCACATAATTGTGCGCTTATCTTTGTATATGCCATACATACATTTTCAAAAATATAATTATAAATGTTAATACTCAAATACTAATTTTTTTAAAAGTTGCCCTATTACTAAACAGTTTGTCGATTGCTGAGATATACTTCATAGAATCACCACAACGAATGTCTAAAACATTTATGTATTATTCTTTATAGTCTATTTAAGTAGGTCGTTAAGTAGGAAAATGCGTGAAGGAAAATTATGAGAGCGATAAAACGGTTTTATAATTTAAACAAGTAAGGAAAGGCTAAGTTCAGGTGCAACCGAACATTTTATACTCTCGCAATTCATTGAAATAGTTTTATTAAGATATCACACAGTTTGACCTTTATATTCGGCATAAAGTCCATTAGAATAACGAAAATCATCATACATGGTTTATGAGGGCTGAGGTAATTACTGAACCGATTTCACTCATTTTCACCACCAATATACATTATATCCAATATTATATGCTCACTTAATTTGGCTAAGATATTTCACATATTAACCGTTTTTAAGCCATCGTATTTGGGCTATTAAGCCCATCGTTTTTTTTTCAAAAACCTATAATTAGGTATATGGGAGCTAGGGGAAGTTATCACCCGTTTTAATAATTTTTGGAACAAAGACATACTTTTAGAAGAAAAAAGTCCTCTGAATTACATTAAAATATCTGAGAGATTTACCGATATTTTCGGTAAAAATACCTTAGCCAATGAGTTCTTCATGTTCAATCGCCGGGGCCTTGAAAAATTATATTCCAATTTCGGTAATTTGTCACAAGTAGTGCATATACAGTATTTGTGCAAAGTTTTTTCCGCTATTTTCATTGGTTCCTTACGTACCTATATATTATATTATAAAGTGAAAGAATAAGATGGAATTCAAAATTGAGTTATAAGGAAAGTAGTCGGGGTTGTGAAGCGATTTTGGCCATTTTTGATATGTGTTATCAGGGTGTCAAGAAAATATTATATACCGAAATTCATTGAAATTAGTCGCGAGGCCACGCCCATTTTCTATTTTGTAAAAAAATCTGAGTGCAATTTTTTTTTGCTATTTCTTCCGTAAAATTTAGTGTTTCTGGTGTTTTACGTTAGTAGGTTAGCGCACTTTTCGTAATTTTCAACATAACCTTTGAATGGGTGGTGGGCGTCGTTATTATCCGATTTTAACAATTTTCATGGTGTGTGGTGGGCTACGTAAGGGAATTGACTGCAGAAAGTTTGGTTTATATAGCTTTATTGATTTGCGAGATATATACAAAAAACCTAATTGTGGGTGGGGTGACGCCCACTTCCCCAAGAAAAAATTGCACCCAAATATGCCCCTCCCTAATGTGATCCTCTGACAATGAATCGGACAGACAGACATCCGGATTTCTAATCCACTTGTCATCCTGATCATTTATATATATATAACGCCATATCTAACTCTTTTATTTCTGGGTAATACAAATAACCGTTATATGAACAAAACTATTATAGTCTCTTTAGCAACTTTGTTGAGAGAGTATAAAAAAAAAATATTTTCTTTAATATAAGAAGATAAGCACTGCCGAGCTTTTCCCTACCTGAGCTTGTTCAGCAGAACGTTTAGGTTCTGTTATGACTCTTTCGAGACATCATTACAGCCATTTTACGACTACTTCACTATGCTACTACGATGCTGGTTCAACAACACTTATAATCTGGTCTACAAAGTTATTACTTTGGGCATGAACTTCACTGTCACTTGTCATGGTCATCAGACAATTTAGAAAATTTTCAATGGTACCTAATAATCTATGGGTTAGAATATTTCAATAATATTTCTAACATTTTCAATGTGCAGACCAATTACAAGCCTCTTCACGATGTGATTTGAAGATATTATTATTATATTTTATCTTTTTTATTGCTTCGTATAAACTCACAATAAAGATATTTGTCTCATTTTAAGTAGTTTCCTGCACTCAGTCCAGTTCTATATAAAATTAAATTAATATTCTTGGAAGTATGTTCACTTTATTTTATTTTCTCACAAAGCATTTAAACTCTTCCTAAATGAAATTCCAATCATAATTGAAACGATGTGAGATCAATTTCGTACACTGTACTAAAAGGGATTCGATGTACAAGGTTATTTCGTACGAAGAACTTCAAAGATTTTAGCAAATAAAGCTTTTTCAGCTTACGAGCTAAAGAGCTTAAATGGCTTTTTCGAGAGACTGAAGAGGTATATTATTAGTATTTTCCGATGCTTCCTCGGATAAATCTCAAAGCATATAATATTTAATCTTAAACTTAATCTCTCATAGTCTCCTATATCTCCTCCAATGGTGTTCAAGCTGTTGTAAAATCTACTATCTTCTATATCTTTTAGCCTAACAACGACAGAAGTTCTATTATATAATGCTATTCAGTTATCAAGAGATTGGAAAAATTCAAAGGTCTAAAGAGGCAAATACGCATATTTAATTTAATATTTTAAATATGAGCAAAATGAAACAATAATTCTAAAAGTTCCGCATGACAATTTATATCCCTTTAATCTTAACTGTCACACAAATAGGATTATTATTGATTTAAGTGGTTCGTATGTGCTTTATCATGCCGAAGTCATACATTTAAACTGCTCCATTAGCTGTGGGAAAATATGCGTTTAAGCATTTTCATGTAGCCTCTTGACAGACGCTTTATTTATTGCATATTTCCGTCATTTGAAAGATGAAAACATTTAAATACACATTAACACCCACACAAACGAAGATGCTTATGCTTGATTTAGTGGGTGACGATTGCCGGCAAGCAATGCGAAGAATTCTAGAAGTGAACTTAAAATGAAAAGTAGCTAAATAAATGGTGGGAGGTAGAGATAGGAACTCTATTATCAGGTAATTTCCATCAGTTTTTAATTGGGTAATCTGCGGTAGATATAAGAGCGATCTGTAGACTATATATTATTGACTTAACCTAATTTTGTGACAAAAATAAGTTATTTTTTTAAACTTGTGAACTTTACCATATCCAGTTCTAACAATAATTTCGGGGTCATTGCAGCTCAGTCAACCAAATTTAGAAGAAACAGCAAGAAAAAAGTAATTATACTAGTTAAAAAAATTTAAATCTTCTCTCTTTATCTTCTTCTTTATAGTTTCAGTTTTATTTTCACTCGTGGCATTGCCAAGAACGCGTTAAGCAAAAAAGACAAAAAAAAACATTTTTCTAAAACAATGTGAAGGTATTTTGAAAAAGACTACAAACTCTGAACAACAGCTAGAAAACAAGAAACAACTGTCATGCACACAGACTAGTATATACATATTTAACATAAAAGCCACTAGATTGCCATAGCATGGCGGAGATAAGACCACAATGCAAATTAGAGGGCTGTTGCTGCCAAAAGTGCAATGTACACAGCAAAAGCAGGCTAATACAACAAACATATGTGTGTGTTGTTGTTGTATGCTAAAATTAAACAGACCAACGAACTGAAACAATTGAATGCGTTGGCATTTATATAAACGTTTGTGTGTGTATATAGGCTTCTGCCATATTATTGACTCGGTATTAATGCATTTCTGGGTATCTGGGTTACTAGGCGCCTCTGCTTTTTCCTCTGCCAACGGTCAAGTGCAATTTTAATTTTGAATTTTGAAAATTCGAAAATTTGAAAATTTCTTGCATATACAAAACAATGGTTAACCTTTACGATATTTTGAAAATATGTATCTCATGCGGTTTTGGTGGTGGGTCTCTTTTAATTAGTGGGTCTGCCGTGGAATTTTTTTTTCATATTATTATATAGTCGAAAAATTGTATGTGTATTTGCTTTTACTGCCTAAATTATGAAGCGAAAGCTACTAGAAATTTTTATAGGCAATCGACTATATTTGCAAAAAACCTAAAATATAATACACATATATTATATAAACATATAATGAAAGAGTATTCTGCACTTTGGCAAATTCGTCAAGTGCCGACATTGAAATCAAACTTAAAATATTTCAGCAATTTTCGTAAATATTAATTTATGTCAGTGAAATGTGCACATGCCTAGACATAGGCGAAAATCGTCATGTCTAGAGATGTAGTGTCAGGTGTTCTGTGTATGAGGTTAGTAACCCAGTAGTGAATCCCCTTACTTTTTTATTTTATATTTTGAATTTTTGAAAAGTAACATCAAATTCAGTGATCAGCGACCCTGAGAATCCCCGAGTAACGAGCTTCAAGCGTTTCCGATGAAGTTTCCAAACACTAGCCACCATATTGGTTTTCTGGGGTTATCTCAAAACCCTGATCTGATGGGAAAACTCGAATTCGGATCCAGCGTCCCCAAAAACATAAGGCACACATAGAAAGAGCCACAGGTCATGACAAAATTTCTAAATTGATTTTTGTTAAACAATTTTGAATTTTTGAAAAGTAATATCAAATTCGTGATCAGCGACCCCGAGAACCACAGAATAACGAGTTTCAAGCGTTTCCGATGAAGTTTCCAAAACACTAGCCACCAAATTGGTTTTCTGGGGTTATCTCAAAACCCTGATCTGATTGGAAAACTCTAATTCGGATTCAGCGACCCCAAAAACATAAGGCACACATAGTAAGAGTAACAGGTCATGATAAAAATTTTTTAGTGTGACTGTGTAATTGTTCTAGAAGAAGTGATTTTCAAAAAATACATAAAATAAGCTAAAGACAACGCTGCGGTCGTTGAGAGTATCGAGGAATTGTTTCAGATAGATCTCAAAGTACATGCATACCGTGTCCAAGAAAATACTTTACAGCACTACATTTAAATATAAACCATTCCTCCGCTTATGGAAACTACTTCTCAAACCACTCTTGAAACTAATGCAATTATGGCCAGTCAACCATTGAGATATCACTCGCTATCTCTATGCTGTTAGAGTTCTTGGCAAAACGTGCTGACATGCCAATTTGTTATTCAAAACGTTTAAGCATACACATACGTCAATATTTTCTGCTCTCATTTAAGTGTTTTTAATTTGTATTATTTCTAATTTACTTATTCATAATACTATATTGCTGGATGTCTCACTTGGGCTAGCTTTTAGCAATGTGCTGTTTGAAATAGACATGACGTTTGCACCGACTCAAACATTTTGCCACTTTACTTTTATGCGTTAGTGAAATTGGCAAACACTCTGTGGCGATTAATCAAAATGATGACAGAATTTTCAAAATTTTTTTATGAACACAAAGACACTAAAACGCTATGAAATTAATTTCGCTGAAACTATGCATAAATTAAGGAGGATATTTTAAAGTAACTTTTTCATAGATAAAAAAATAATTAAATAATTAAAATTATTTTTTTAATTTTTTTGGCTATAAAAAATTGTGCTGGGAATATCTTATCAGAAATAGCTTTGGTTTGAAATCGATCCACTCTTTAATACATCGAATCTATATATGCTAAAACCCTCCATATACTGAATATTATAACACATATAGGTCCCTTATTCTCTTGAGTAGTCTATTGAAATTAAAATATGCCCAAGATGGTTGGAGAAAAAATGTGTAAGAAAAAAGTCCGTAATCTTTCCAAGACCTACTTGCCGAATTAGTAGATTACCGTCGTTCCAAAAGGTAACAACTAGAAATTTCCTATATTTAGGTATTTCGACCCCAAAATATTTAAAACTTATCTTTCTTTAGCACACATAGTTCAAATATAGTGAAATCTATATCGGGCATTAAATCTTGCTTTACTTCTATATATAAATAATAATAATCATATAACCTATAGTCTGAAAAATATATGACGTGCTGTATAAAAATATCCCCGATTTAATTAATCGAGATGCACGGTCGCATATCTTTCGATTCATCACCGCTGCATTATTGTTATCAACGCGCACAACGAACAGTTGATAATTTTAATAAACAAACAAATAGCAAGCGCTGAACTTAATTCTTTATTCCCGCTTTCATAGTTAAGTAGTCAACAAGTTTGCTTCAGTTGAAAATAAGCACTATAAGTAAACGGAACAGTTAACGTTGTTGCTGGAGAAATACAAAATATTTGTTAATACTACAAAGCTTTTCAGAAAAATATCATAAATTATGAGTACAAAAATAATTTTATATCTCGCGCTGCTTATTTGCGTATTCAGTAGCAGCAGTTCTGCCGAAAGACCGGGTTTGTTTTTCTTATAAACTTACAAAGAATATTACAGTTATTTTGTTTTACGCATATTTAGCACACTGCTTACAACCACATCCACAGGGTGAGGGCCTTTGCGATATGCTCATCAGCGGTTTCTTCTACAATCCGGACCAGAATGCCTGTGAAGAGTGGCTAGAGAGCGGTTGTAATGTCGTCGGTGGTCACTCATATGATTTGCGCGAAGATTGTGTGAAAGAATGTGTCAATGTTAATTAAAGAAAACTTCTATATTTTTTTCATTAATTATATTTTAACAAAACTTTGAATTGTAAATTAACCGTAACTATTAAATTTAATATGATTTGGAAATTTTTTTGGAGGTCGAAATAAATAAAAATGGAATATAACCAACAAATGAAAATCTACATAATCTTCAATCTTCAGTTGCGCGTTGAAGCGATAACTGACCCTTAGGCCTGGACTTGGCGCTCATAGAAATTATTCTTCGAAAAAATGTAATGCTGCAGAGTTGACAGTCTTCGCGGCCCAATAAAGCGAAATAGATAAAGTTCTCGAAGAAACTGCTCGGAATATCATTCTTATGGAATAGTACTAGTAGTTGTTGGATCAAGTTACTGAAAGTGAGACAGTTGGTTTCACAAATCAGAAAACAACTCGGAAATGCAATAACATTTCGTACAATATATTTTATACTAACAGCCACTTTGGAACGCAAAACATTCTCTTGACGAGTACATATGCTTGTCCGATTTCTCCGAATACCAATCTGTCTTAATTCGTTCGCATTGGTTTTAGGTTAATAGTTATCACTAAGCACTATGACCCTTCCAAAGAAAATTGGAATTGGATTGATGAGCTGAATAATTAATCGAATATTTCAATGCACTTTTCATCGATGTTCCGTTAAACCCCTGAATACTTCCCACCTACTCATAAAGCCATATAAAAAGACACCTCACATGAGTAAAATCAAACATATGTTATATACTTCTGGCACGCGATGAAATTCACGCGACTCATTAATGAATACAAATAAAAAATTTTGAAGCGGGCACATATTCATCTGTTGTACTATATCTGTATGTACCATGTACCTTCGCATGAGAATTTTGGTTTATGTACATTTAAGTGAATGAGTACTTGAGGCAATAATCTAGTCGATTTCGAAGCAGATTTATGTGTGTCTCTTGTTGAGTACGTAATAAAAATAGAATATCTATTCGAGCTACGGCCGCAAATAGCTGAAGCGTTAGACGGTGCCAACAACCAAAAACACCTAAATACATACAGAAATATTTATCTATACATAAAACACTTGTTCTTACCGTCCGTAACCCAGCGAACACGAAAAACTTGTTGGAGTCATGAAACGTTCGAGAAAATGGAGACTAAAGAGCATGTGATATATATCGTATGATCTCACGTCATATGATCCAATTGCTTATGGTGAGAGGAAGAGCGTTTAAAAGTTCTTTGCTTTTGTAGGTGACTCTCAGAGAGTTTACTGATCTGGATAGAATTCTTTGAAAATGAGAATGGAGATATGAATATTATAGTTTATGAAAGTTGTTCAATACTAATGCTATATTCCTCGAGATTGTTCCAGAGCTAAATCAAAATTATTTAATACGTTTTCCATTTATCAGAAATAGTTGAAAATATTTATTATATATTAGCAAAATATAATCGTAAATTCAATAAAATAAAGTGATTTTTTTTTTATAAAAAATATATATTTTTAAATCGTCGCACAATAAAATCTTTCTTGCAGCTTCAGCTACAACAGCGATGGATTACCATTCAAGTGATATTCTATTTACTCACAACTTTGGGCATTGCCTTCTTCGGATCTACATTTGCCTCAACAGCCACCTTCTCGGCGCTCAATTGCTCATCATATAACACACCATTTAATTCCATCTCCTTCAATTGTTTTCTAACTTTTTTTCGTATGACTTTGACGCTATTGACTTTACGTTTTCGTTTCGTGATTTTTACTTTCTTTTTGTTCGACGACTTCTTCTTATGTCTGCGCTTCGTGCGCGGTAAACGAAATGAACCGCATACGCCATTGCCTTTCGTACGTATGAGCTCACCTTTCTCAAGTGATTTCCTAATGTAACGTTTGACGAAGTTCAAACGCCGGTGGACAGGCGGATCTGAATCCTTATAATAGTTTTCTTCGATAAATTTTCTAATTGCCATAAACGAGACGCCAGCACGTGGATTGCGCATGAGTGTTTTAATAGCTGTTCTGACCATTGTTCTGGTTGCTATCGCACGTTGTTTGTGGTTACGTTTTGACTTCGGCGGCAAACGCGCTTTGGGCGCTGTTTGGCTTGGCTTCGGCATTAGTGCACCAATTTGAATCCAACTGTTGGAGAATACACCCATTTCATCTTGCGTTGTCTGTTTGGGGAAGATAATTTCATATTTTTTTCTAAATTTGGTTGATGTTACGAGTCATACCATTTCGTTTCCAGTTTCTGGTAAAAATTCTTAGAAAAAATATGTGTTTGTATGCATAAAAGTGGAAAGCTTTATACGATATTTAGAAATATTGAAGACATTTGTATTTCTTCAATTTCATATACTTTTGTGAACTGTATTCTCATGGCCATACACTTTTCATGTTGTCAGTATAAATTGAGTCAGGTGAGAGGATTGCATTATGGAAACATATTTTGGAACATGCGATGTTCATAGGGCTCAATACTCATTTATAGAGTGTTAAATCTTCGATTTCGGCATCTTTTTTAGTTTACCTGACAGGTCTTTTAATACTGAAGATTCAAGACAAACTGGTTTCAATAAATGCCACACAAAAACATAGATAGATACATATATTTATTTTGAATATAATTTAATGAATTTCCATAATACTTCATATGAATAGTAAATATTTATAAAACACTTCAGTTGGTTTATCAGTTAGAAGACCTTTCAGCTAATTCGGTTTGGAAAAACGATTTGTCATAATTGACGAGGTAATGCTTGGATTCCGTTTGGGCAAAGGTGGCGGCGAACACGGGCTCATGGCATATGGATTGGGCACACAGCGTTCCTCGTCAAAGCTACGATTATATTGCTTCGGCAATTCATATTGATCGTCTACAACGGAAAATGGTGGTGGACCGAATGAGCTCTCAAACAAAGTAGAAGACGATTTGATGCTGGATAGACGCTCCAAATTGAAATTCGACACGCTGAACGGTGGTGGTGGTGGCAGAGACAACGGTGGCATCTCCGAAGACGATAGTGTGAGCCTGAAAGCATAATTTTGTGAAAAATATTTGAGATGAAACTGGAAATAGGAAATATATGAAAATATATTGTACGGGTGCTAAAGTTAAACCTTCGAAATATTCTTCCTTCTGAGTTCTAAAGTGTTAATGTTAGGACAAATATATCGTACTTACTTTCTTGTTGATCGCCTACTAAGCGGTTCCTTTTTAATGGATCCCATACTCTTCAAATATTCGGATTCTTGTTCCGAGCGCTTCACAACCAAAACATTCTTCGAACCCTCCAACAGTTCCGGATATGTTTTGACGCCGAAATAGGCAATTATACCACCGAACATTGCCGACAATACGAAAATCAATGACAACATTCCCAAAGTGAATTGTTTATCGTCCTGGGTAATCCAAGTATTATCTGGTTCTGTGATCAAAAACGGTACATATAAGGGCAGACAATTGAAGGGCGAAATCGTAATCTGTGGTATTTCCAGCATGCAAAAGGTGTAAGTTGTGTTTTCAGTAAGTTTGTCGACTAACAAATATGGCTGCTGATACATTTCACAATGATACTCGATATTTTGTGCCACTTCGTTGATATTCGCAACATTATCCATATCATTCTGGCGACTGAACCATATTATATTGATTTTCGGTTGACTATTGTAATCGTGTATGAAAACTTGCACGGAATTATTGTCCAACAGCGTCAATTCGAAGTTATATGATGGCACTTCAAATTTATAAAAAGCCATGGATGGATTGTGGTAGTCGCGTTTCGGTGGTTTTGTAATATTCGTCAGCCGGTCTCTTCCGGAAGTAGTATTTCTTGGATGCCTTGTAACAGCTGGCGGTGCCGATGGGCGCTGCTCCGGCTCAACTGGATCTGCTGCAGCGTTTGCGTGCTCTTCACTTGAGGTCTCTTGTTTAACCTCAGTTGAACTTTTAATTTCCGACGAGATAATAGCAATTTCAAGTGAGCGTCTATCACGCGCTATTTCAGTTTCCTCTTGACTTAGATCTCTTGATGTCAAAATGTGTAAGCAACGCAATTGTATTACATTGGAATCCTCTGCACTGGAACGACTACTCGAACCATCATTGCCTATTGGTGTTAGCATACCATTGCCGCTGACGTTGGACGTTGCGATTGTGGTTTTGATCAGTGGTGCATTTGTTGTTGCAGGTATGGTGGGTTTTTGTATGGTTGTGGTGGATCTTTGTGTGGTGGTGGTGGGTTTTCGTGTGGTTGTTGTGCTAATCGCTGCTGGTGTTGTTTCATACATTACTGTTGTTGATAACGATTTTATAGTTGTTGCAAACGGTGTTGTTGTTACTGTTCTGCGAACTGTGCTGGTCGCTTTATTGTTAATTGTGGTGACCAAAGCCTCGTACTCCTCACTGGTTTCTTTCTGCGCACAATTCTCACCTTTAAAGCTCAATTCATTCAATGGCTTGCCATGTTGCAACGTAGGCGACTGACAAAAAATGCTGCTTAAAAATTTCTTACGGTATTTCCGATAGATATGAACAAACCCAAGCAAATTACAACCACAATTCCATTTGTTGTACGCTAAACTGATTAGCGTGCGTTTTGAACCAAACAATAACGGTTTTAGCACAGCACCTGAGAGTGTGGTGATTAAATTTTCAGACAAATCGAGCACCTCCAGCACACCGCTTAGATCGACAAATGCATCCGCATCAATCGAAGTGATTTTCGAATTCGTTATATGTAGATAACGCAAATTGGGCGTGGCCAAAAACATTTGTCGCGTCAATGGTCCATAGAATACATTATCGCTGAGATCGGCATATTCCAGTTTCTCCAAAATGCTCACACCGAATATCGACTGTCGCGGCAACACATCCAAACCGCAATTCAAACGCAAATGCATCAATGTTGATTGTACCGGTTGAAAGAAAGCACGATTTATGTCCTGAAGTGGTGTATCGATGATTAGGTAACGCAGTGAACGCAAACCCAGCAAAGCGCCACTACCAACTCTAGTCAACTGTAAGTCACTCAACGACAGGAGATATGTATCCACGAAGAGCGGTGAATTGAAGGCGCCACTTCTAATGCGTGTTATGTTGCTAGCAGTCACCACCAACTCATAGACGGGTCGTCGGCAATCAATCCAGGAATTGCTTAGAACACCATTTACAAAGCTCTGCTCTCTGATTAGTAGCACGTCGATGTTGGCACAACTGGTAGCCTACGAGGGAGTAATAAAAGTGTTGGGTCAATAATTGTTGGTTATATTACATGATAAAATAACAGGAACGAGAAGATTTTTGCCGATTTCTATACCTAATTTGGGTCTGACCCTGCACTGTGACTATCTTGAGTACTGAAACGACATTAGCTTTTCATTTCATTCATTCCGGTGCGGTAAAGTTCGGGGAATAATGAACGAGGTCTAAAAACGGTTTTAAAATCTACTCGGATCTTTTAAAATGATGCTCATGATAGGGTGTTTAGTCAAAATTTTTCAAAATTTTCTCTATCTAAACTCTCGTGGTTTAAGGCTTCAGTTTTCCAAGCATTCCTCTCTCGTTCTTTGGCTGATTTGCCAACTTTCGTCGAAAATTTCTTACTCTAATATTTAATCACGTCAAAATTATTTTTATCATTTCCAAATTTTATCATTAAACGAAACCGTGAATTATTGCTACAATATAGTATAAAAGATAATAACTTTCAATATCACAGTTATTGGTGCGATATGTGTTGGCGCCTAAAAGTAGGCGATAAAAAAGCTACCGTATCCACTAAAACACATACATGAAATCCCCATATGTTTTTGTATTTTTTATATACTCACTAATGAAGTAGCGTAGAGCATTTCATAGAAACGCGTCGCGTCCATACAAGTGATTCTGCAATTAATCTCCCGGCAACCATTTCTGTACTCGCCACTATCGGGTGTCTGTAGACTAAGTGTTCTAGGATAACTTTTTTTTGATATTTTGAAAAAGTGTTAGAAGAGTATGAAAGCTTTATATAATGATAAAAAAGCTTACTTTGTTTTAAGCTTACCTGACGCTTTTGTTAAGGCTTGCTGTCGTCGTCTCCACAATTGGTCGTGTGTACGTTACGTATTCGTATTCATATTCATTAGTATCGTTAAAATCAACATATTTCTCACGATTTGTTTGCATTACAATGCCCACATAAACTGTGCTCGCTATTATGCACAAGCCGGCGGTGAAGAGCAGCCAGGCGGTGACTTGTATGCAAGTATCGTTCAGACAATATGTATGCCAGGAGCTTTTGTGTATAATTTGGATAAATTGTGAGTATTTTTGTTGTAAATATATTTTTAGACACGATCTCACCATTTCTTGCAATTCACTGGCTTCTCTTTTTTACTCACATCCTTCTCTTGTGCAGCAGGTTTGCGCTTAACTGGCGCATCCTCGCTTTGTACTGTTGACATTGCCTGCTCGCTTAACTATTTAAGACTGAAATATTATTTCTATAACAGCGATATTAAATATTATGTACACACGATCAACTGATTATCTCACAGGAGCCGATAGCCGTCTATTTGTGTATTTACCTTCGGCGTTTAATAATTTATTAACTTTTTATCAGTGGTGCGTTCGTTATCTTGCCACCATATCGAACTGATAACTACATAATGCATATATTAAATTTGCATTTCATTAATATTGAATACATATATGTACATGTACAACGGAATGGTTACTCATTATGGATATTGATATTATATAGAAAAAGGATATTTAACGGGTGATTTTTTTGAGGTTAGGATTTTCATGCATTAGTATTTGACAGATCACGTGGGATTTCAGACATGGTGTCAAAGAGAAAGATGCTCAGTATGCTTTGACATTTCATCATGAATAGACTTACTAACGAGCAACGCTTGCAAATCATTGAATTTTATTACCAAAATCAGTGTTCGGTTCGAAATGTGTTTATCGACAAATTTTGTTCAGCGATGAGGCTCATTTCTGGTTGAATGGCTACGTAAATAAGCAAAATTGCCGCATTTGGGGTGAAGAGCAACCAGAAGCCGTTCAAGAACTGCCCATGCATCCCGAAAAATGCACTGTTTGGTGTGGTTTGTACGCTGGTGGAATCATTGGACCGTATTTTTTCAAAGATGCTGTTGGACGCAACGTTACGGTGAATGGCGATCGCTATCGTTCGATGCTAACAAACTTTTTGTTGCCAAAAATGGAAGAACTGAACTTAGTTGACATGTGGTTTCAACAAGATGGCGCTACATGCCACACAGCTCGCGATTCTATGGCCATTTTGAGGGAAAACTTCGGAGAACAATTCATCTCAAGAAATGGACCCGTAAGTTGGCCACCAAGATCATGCGATTTAACGCCTTTAGACTATTTTTTGTGGGGCTACGTCAAGTCTAAAGTCTACAGAAATAAGCCAGCAACTATTCCAGCTTTGGAAGACAACATTTCCGAAGAAATTCGGGCTATTCCGGCCGAAATGCTCGAAAAAGTTGCCCAAAATTGGACTTTCCGAATGGACCACCTAAGACGCAGCCGCGGTCAACATTTAAATGAAATTATCTTCAAAAAGTAAATGTCATGAACCAATCTAACGTTTCAAATAAAGAACCGATGAGATTTTGCAAATTTTATGCGTTTTTTTTTTAAGTTATCAAGCTCTTAAAAAATCACCCTTTACTATATATTATATATATTTATATTAGTTTCAATATTTCTAAAGAATAGTTCAAATTGGTTAACATTTTGGAAGAAAGTTTGCCTAACACCATTTTAAGATATAACACATATTCAAATTAGAAACTCCACTTCAAGTTCAGTTGTTACCAGTGCCATCGGTGAATACTTACTGCACCCGAGGAAGTCGATAAAGTGGTGCTATAGATAGTTGTTGTTGGTGTCGAAAAGGTTGGATTGTTAATTGGAGTTGTAGAAGGAGTTGGTGAAGTCTTTGGTCTAGACGTTGTGGTTTTCTCTGTCTTATCAACTGTAGTTGTTGGGTTGTTGCTGGCGGTTGTGGAAGGTGAATATTTTGTGCTAGATTCTGTAATTTTATTAGTGGTTGAGTTGTTGTTTGCAGTTGTAGAAGGTGTTGGTGAAGCTTTTGGACTGGACCCCGTTGTTTCTTCAGTAGTACCAGTTGTCGGCATTACAGTTGTTACAGGCGACGAAGTTGAGTTACTGACTGAAGTTGATGAAGTTTCTGGTGAAGCCATTGGACTGGACGTTGTTGTTTTCTCTGTCTTATCAACTGTAGTTGTTGGGTTATTGATTGCGGATGTGGAAGGTGTTGGTGAAGTTTTTGAACTCGACTCTGTTGTTTCCTCTGTAGTTGAGTTGTTGATTGGAGTTTTAGACTCTGTTGTTTCCTCAGCAGTATCATCCGAAGTTGTAAGCATTGTAGTTGTTGCCGGCGATAAAGTCGGCAAAGTTGAGTTGTTGATCGGGGTTGTAGGAGTTGGTGAAGTCTTTCGACTAGACTCTGTTGTTTCCACAGTAGTATCATCCGCAGTTGTCGTCATTGTAGTTGTTGCAGGTGATAAACTCGTGGTCGAGCTGTTGATTGTAGTTGTAGAAGATATTGGTTGAGTTTCTGGATCAGATTCAGTAGTTTCTATGGTGGTTTCATACGTAGTAGTTGTCATTATTGTTGTCGTTTCTGAAGTGACGGCTGTAGTGGTGCTTTTGGCTGGTATAGTCGTTTTAAGAGTCGTTGTGTCTAAAAAAATCGATAACTTTATATTAATTAATTCTCATTTATTATATTTATCCTCACCATCCACACATCTCATTTGCGCATTTCCGATTTGCACACCGTGTAATTCTGTTGGTGTTGCACAGACCGTCTCTGCCGCGGAGTTATTTTCTACTTGCTTCATGTACTCAATGATTTCCACATTATCACAATTACAGCTCCACAAATTCCACCCGAATTCTATGTTTATTCCCTTTCCAATGACAGTGGCTAGAAATTTACCATCCAACGTTTGCAATCGATTATAACGCAAATCCAGTGATTTTAGTGTTGACAAAATATCATTGAAAACGTTTTCGGCGATTGTGCTCAGACTGCAATTGGCCAGCCGAAGTTCTTGCACCACTGCCAATTTGGCGAATGTATTACCGTTAAGTGTATCGTTAAACTTCGTGCCACTCAAGTCCACATACAACAGTTTGCTATAGACGATAGTGCTCGTACCATCCAACCATGCGGTGGGATCGTATATGGTATTGGACTCCTCTGTTTGTTGCAACACTAAATTGCTGAGAGTAGCAGCCATTGGTTGCAAGAAGTTGTTGGCATTCAAGGGCGAAGTTGTTTGTGTTAGCACATTGAATAGTTTGAAATTCTTCACCGCTTCCAAACCGTTAAATGTTTGCGGGTTCAACGCTTTCAATTGCACACCATCAAATGTTATATTCATCAATTTATTCACAGATTGGTACTTGAAAGCATTATCGACGATCGTGTTTAGTTGACAATTTCGTATTGTTAAAGTGGACATTTTGAAATTTCCTGAGAATGTGGATTTGTCTATGGTGTTATTGTAGAATGTACAATCCTCTATGACCACATCAAAAAATAAATGTCCGCACCAATCAACAAAGTATTCGATTTCATTAAAGACGTTATATATTGGTCCTCCCGTGCAAATTACTGTCTTACACGAGTTGTTATCTGCGCAACTGATCGACCTACATACACAATTAGTAAATATTACTTGGTTTTATAAGTGACTTTTATTTGTGAAATCGATCCACATTTGTCAAGTGAATCTCTATTCAATATTCATCTAGACTCTATTTAATTTTCTCTACGAATAATTTATTAAACTTAGTAAACTTCTCTTAGCCACCAGCTTAATTCTCGAATATTGCACATTCTATACTTACTTGCCTGACGCTTTTGCCTGATCCTCCTTCCAATACTGCACTACAACTTCGCGATCACTTTCTGCACTTGCAAGTCCATCCCTCTCCACCGTTATATCGAAGGTGAAACTAGCGACAGTGTTTATTTCTTTCATTGACCCTTGCGCTGCAACTTCACCTGAGGGTGCCACAACCAGCTCATACGACTCAACCGAAAAACACACATTGCTCAACATCAAAAACAGCGAGAAAGCGATGAGTAGTGCCATAATATGAAATTTCATTCAGATGCAAAAAGAGTAAAGGTAAAGTTGATTTGAGATGGACGTATCCTTCCGTTTTGATTACCGTGATTTCTAGTCTACTGTTATCCATTCAATAACTATCAGCAAACTAATTTTTCACATTCCATTTTCAGTCGCAATTATCAAGGGGTTTCCATATTAATTTAATTAATTTATTAAACACTTAAATATGATTTGCTTATCGGTGAGCTAGTAAAATTGATATTGCTTGATTTAAAGCTAACAATTAGCTGATAAGTGGAACTCGGTGAAAAAAGTGAAAATTATATTTTACTAAATGCAGTGAGTGACTGGAATCGACCAAAAGCCGACGTTAGCCGACTTAAGTAATTTTTGTAGTAGAGTCCAAACGCCAAGAGTATGGGGGCGCCACGTAGGACGGTCGAAGCTAGATTCTCTGCAGTCGTGGAGATCTACCCCTTGACCTAACTAACCTAATGCAGTAAAAACGTCAATGAAAACACACGTAAGGAGTATTGGAGGTTTCTAGACCGGAACCCAGTCGGGCAGTAACCCGACCGATATCAATAATATGTTAGAACTCACCTTACTGAATCTGGCCCTTTTGGTCTTTAATCATCCAAAATGTGGGGCTATGTGAAATCTATCTTCCATGTTATGAGAAATGTGTTTCGGTGGAGACTAACTTATATATAGAACTCATTGAAGAAATTATCAATTGAAAAGAGACATGCCCCTGTTATTCCTGGATAACTCACAAAAACAACTATTACTTAGTTATCTGTTGCTATTGCCTTTATTTTAATACAATCTAGAATAACAAATAAATATGGAACTATTGCTAGCTTTGCACCCGACACAACCACTTAATAAAGCTCCTGATAATACTCCAAGCTTTCGTATTCGTTTTCCAACACTTCCACTGGTTCCGGCGGTAAACGCGCAGCCGCACCCCTACGCATACTATGCGGCGGTTGCGGCGTGGCTTCCAACACAACGGTTGATTGCTGCGAGATTGCACGCACTGGCAAATAACCACTGGAATAGCTTAGCCGATCGTCGCGGCGTGTGGCGACGCCACCAACATTTGGTGGCAGCGCAGGCGCGCGTTGTACCGGAGGCTGATTCAACGAAATATGCGCCACTCTACGTTGTTTCTCCAACTCGGCATTCTTGAAGTACTGCATATAATCGTAGGATTTGATATTTAAATAATTCTCCGGTGTCAGTGTATCACTGACCGATGAATGCATTTTGGAGAGCGCGTTGAGCGCATGGGTTTTCGAGTCCACTGATGTGCGATCTGGTTTCGGGAAGAGCAAAACTTCATGCGATGCCGAAGCAATACGACGCAAGCGTTTATTGCCATGCAATAGGGTGGGACGCCAACGGAGTAGATAATATATTAGAGCCACGCCTACAATCACACATACAACGGTTATGAGTATGGCGATCGTGCAGAAAAGCGCAACATCGCTATGCGCCAACCATGGTTGAGATGTTTCTGAGGGTAGGTGCGCTGAGCGGCAATTAAATGGTGAGGTGCTCGTTTCTCCCTTCGGTATGAGGCAGAAGGTATAGCTGCGATTTGGTGTTAAATTAACGATATCGATACTGCTTTTGTTGCCCACATCGATTTCCTCGATGATAGTGTTGTTTAATGCTTGAAAATAGATCGCTTGTAAACCACTTTCATTTTTACCGATTTGCAATTGCACACTCCGTGCTGATAACGGTACCACCTTGAATGTGGCGTCATAGTCACAAAGCCTGATGGCTATGATATCAGTGCAAACTAAAAATTTTGGCGAACTTTCGTTAAAACAAGTTGTCACTGTTGGCGGCATTGTGGCCGGTTCAGTGGTGGTGGTGAAATCTTAAAAAATAAAATAAAAAAAAATTACCTTTAATTCAGGTTACTGTATCATTCAATACTCATACTTACTGGGTTTATTCGTCGTTGTGTTTTGAATTTTGGTCGTATCAGTGCGTTTTGACGTTGTCTCTACAGTCTCGGTAGTAATAATTGTTGGCATTGGTATTATTGTTGTTCCTGGGAATAGAATTAATGTTGTACTTGTTAGCTGTGGTGTTGTTGTTGGTGTGGATTCTGCTGTTTCCATGGTTGTGTCGGCTTCAATCGTGGACGTCATTAGTGACGAAGGTGGTGCTTTGGTTTCAATAGTTGTTGTTGATGCAATTGTTGATACATTTGGTGTGGTCGTATAGTTTGTGGTTGTTGGAGCAAGTGTTATATTTATTGTGGTTGGTGGAGTTAAATCTGAAATTTTTGTAATAATGAAATAAATTATTGCCATTATCTACAATTTAAGACAATTCTATGAAGTCTAACGCAAGATTTTAGCTTTCTCAGCAGCTTATTCAATTTCGATTTCAAACAATTACACTTCGTTGTTTGCCAATAATAGATCGGAAGTCTAAACGTACCGAACCTATTCTAATATCTATTCTACGAATATATCAACCTTCAGATGCCTACAGTTTTTATAGAAATCCATGACACTTACCAGTGCTTTCACTTACATCTGTTCCTTCCGTTGTTGCTGGTGACGATGTTGGTACAGTGCTGTTCGTTGCATTGTTTGCTGTAACTGAAGTTGTTGCAACTGTAGTTGATGTTGCAGAAGATGCCGAGGCTGTTGGGTCTATAGACACTGTTGTTTCCTCAGTAGTATCATCTGTAAAGGTTGGAATTACAGTCGTGTCAGACGATGCGGGCGACAAGGTTGAGTTGTCAATTGCAATGCTTGAGGATATTGGTTGAGTTTCTGGATCAGATGCCGTAGTTTCATTCGTAGTAGTTTTCATTATTGTTGTCGGTATATTAGTTGTTGCGGCTGCTGTGGTGATAACCGTTGTTATAATCGTTACAAGTGTCGTTGTGTCTTAAAAAAAAATCGATAACTTTAGATTTATTAATTCTCATTTATTATATTTATGCTCACCATCACATCTCATTTTCGCATTTCCGATTTGTACACCTTGTAATTCTGTTGGTGTTGCACAGACCGTTGCAGTTGCGGAGGTATTTTGTACTTTCTTCATATACTCTATGATTTCCACATTGTCACAATCACAGCTCCACAAATTCCTCCCGAATTCTATGTTTATTCCCTTTCCAATTGCAGTGGCTAGAAATTGACCATCCAACGTTTGCAATCGATTATTACGCAAATCAAGTGATTTTAGCGTTGACAAAATGTCATTGAAAACGTTTTCGGCGATTGTGCTCAGACTGCAATTGGCCAGCCGAAGTTCTTGCACCACTGCCAATTTGGCGAATGTATTACCGTTAAGTGTATCGTTAAATTTCGTGCCACTCAAGTCTACATACAACAGTTTATGGTAGACGGAAATGCTGTTACCACCCAACCACGCGGTGGGATCATATATGGTGTTGGATTCTTCGGTTTGTTGCAGCACTAAATTGGTGAGAGTAGCAGCCATCGGCTGCAAGAAGTTGTTGGCATTCAAGGGCGAAGTTGTCTGTGTTAGCACATTGAATAGTTTGAAATTCTTCACCGCTTCCAAACCATTAAATGTTTGTGGGTTCAACGCTTTCAATTGCACACCATCAAATGTTATATTCGTCAATACATTCGTAGATTGGTACATGAAAGCATTATCGACGATCGTGTTGAGTTGACAATTTTTTATTGTTAAAGCGATCATTTTGAAATTTCCTGAGAATGTGTACTTGTCTATGGTGTTTTTGTTGAATGTACAATCCTCTATGACCACATCAAAGTATAAATGTCCGCACCAATCAACAAAGTATTCGATTTCATTAAAGACGTTATATATTGGTCCTCCCGTGCAAATTATTGTCTTACACGAGTGGTTGTCTGTGCATGTGAAAGATCTAAAAGAAAATTAAAAAAATATTTTTATTGTGTTTGCTAGAGGTCAGCCATCACCCATATTACCACAGGAAAGCACATTTCACTATTTTCTCTCACCATTATGTGAAAACTTAACAAAGATAACCATACACCTCTCAATTTAAGTAGAAAATACATCCTAAATCAATTCAGTTTTCAGATTTATTACTGAACAAAAACTAGAAACCAGATCGGTTAATGAATTCTTCAGAAGTTTCTAGAAGACCAATATGCAAAGTATTTACAGGCATATACCACAGTAATTAGAATACTCTAATTCATTTGCAGATTTGTTTCCACCCGTTATTTTTTTTCTTTCAAGTAACTAAAACATGTCATTTTGTATTTGTTGCAC
The DNA here is from genome assembly GCF_028554725.1 of Zeugodacus cucurbitae. Lineage (NCBI taxonomy): Eukaryota > Metazoa > Arthropoda > Insecta > Diptera > Tephritidae > Zeugodacus > Zeugodacus cucurbitae. The sequence continues at coordinate 63,436,050 of NC_071671.1, read as the reverse complement.
TTACTTCGCTGCCGATACTGATAGAGTCTCGTCCCAATATTGCACAGCAACATGCACTGCGTCGCCAGCGTCGTTCTCAGTGCCATCTTCTTCCTTCTCTCCGCCATCTGCCTCCTTCTTTCCGCCATCACCCTTCTTCTCTTCGCCATCACCCTCCACACTATCAAGTCCAACGTATTCCATTGTGGTTTCGTAATTGATGTTAGCGATAGTGCTTACTTCATTTGTTGGCATTTGTGTTGCAATTGTTTGACTCTCACCTGGAGGTGCCACAACCAGCTCATATGATTCACCCGAAAAATTGACATTACTCAACACCAAAAGCAATGAAAACGCGATAAGCAGTGGTATAACGAGACATTTCATCCAGCTGAGAATTTAATAGATTTGATCAATTGATTAGTTCTTCTAACAAATTCAATGATTTTAAACAAGTCTTACCGTACTCTTTTGGTCTCATACAATAGTTCGTGTACTTTCGGTTTTTTATCTATTTCGTGATTTATACGAAAGGATTTCGATTTTAACATTTTATCATAGCCAAATACTAGTTCTTAAGCGACAGTGCACTCATAAGTAGAAACTCATATAATATATATATAGTGTGGCATTCGTTCAATTTGAGCACCGTCGATTTCCGTTCACTCTTTTACCTTCAACAACTCTTAACGCTCTGATTTTCCATATTCGATTTTCAATCGTATTCTGCATATCGCTTTATCACCGATTTTTCATGCTTAATTTATTTGGTAAACAATTAAATATGATTTGCTTATCGGTGTGCTAATAAAATTACGATTATTTGATTTGATAAAGCAGGCAATTGTAGGCTGTGGGTGTAGTTGCCGTTAACCCTTTCTATGAGGATTCATATTTTTATTTTTTGAACTGCAGTTATTCCAATTCGTTTCGGATTTGGAGGAAATTAGATCTATAGTTTTTGGTTGCAATCCTATCAGGATTTTATATCGAATGAACAGGCATCAGCTACTGTATATCAATACTATAATTCTTTTTTAGAGCTTTTTTCTAACAAATATTAGTTAAAATGGGTTAATGCGCCTAGTTGTATAATATGATAGTCTATAATTATTTATATTATTATATTGTAATAAATTAGAAAGGTTCAGAGAAATTTGACATTGGTCATTGGTCTAATATCATACAAAGCTGACTTTACAATCTCTGAGAATATGTAGTCTGAGGGAGTCGCATCGTATGACCTGGTTGGTCAAGTGATCATCTAATTTTTTAATATCTTTTGAGCAACAAAGGTTCTCTGCGTTTTTAATATTTTAAGAGTGTGTTGTAGAAGACATTATGTGTCTATCCCCCTTGGTGCAGATCTTTAAATAGTGCTACGTACTAGATGAACTCCAATTTATTGTTCCTAGAATATAATTTCCGGTTTTAGACCAAGTATCCTCTGGGTAGCCAACAAACAGCCGTTTGGAGGCGATCTAAAATGAGAATGCGAAGCCCGCTTCTGTGGTTGTGCGTAGGGTTTGGGACCCACTACATAAAAACGAAGTTACAATGAAAAATCGACGACATGGATGAGATACTACCCTTTTGATGACGACCCCTGCAAACCCCCGCTCCATTAGTTCTGTTTTTTCTCGCCTGGATAAGGAAGTGAAGCGAATGGGTCTGGAGGTGAATGAGGACAAGACGAAATATCTCTTGTCATCAAACAGTCAGCGCACTCTCGTCTTGGCTCACTCGTCACTGTTGACTGTCATAACTTTGAAGTAGTTGATAGTTTCGTATACCTGGGAACCAGCATCAACAATACGAACAATGTCAGCCTCGAAATCCAGCGCAGAATCACTCTTGCCAACAGGTGCTACTTTGGACTGAGTAGGCAAATGGGACGAACCAAAATCAAACCTGCTTTATGGTGAAGAAGCTTGGACGATGTCAACATCAGATGAGACGACACTGGGAGTTTTCGAGAGGAAATTTTTGCGAAAGATTTATGGTCCTCAGAACATTGGCAACGGCGAATAACGCAGACGATGGAACGATGATCTGTACGAGTTATACGACGACATTGACATAGTTCAGCGAATAAAAAGACAACGGCTACGCTAAGTGGCGCACTATCATCGATTCGGCTATAACCGGCTAAACGGTTGCAACGCTAATCACATGCATGCAGATTTCCCTATGATAACAGAATTATCTTCAAAAAGTTATATTTATAAATTTTATAATACAAAAATCATTAGACCACCCTGTATTTATTAATTTCTTTTCACAGTTAACAAAAAAGAGAGTAAATTATAGTTAGTAAATTATTCGTATAAATATGACAAAAGGCATGATGTATCAAGCAATAAAAATCGTGATTTCAGAATGCTAAAGATAATTAAATTGAGCTTAGCATATAAGTACAGAACAGTACAGTACATAGATTATGGTTTTCGATTATTTTAATCGATTATTTGATTATTGCTATATATTATTTGATTTAATAAAAATTTTGGGATTCATGTAATGGTGTGTTAAACGAGGGTGACCTCATTTCCGGTATTACGTTGAAATTATCTAATGACCTTAGCAACAACAAATAAAATTTCTTTCATCAGTCCTCCCTTCTTTATTACATCGTTAATAAAATACACATAGATTAACATTATCTAAATAATTACATTTACATTTAGAGCTGATTTCCAGTTTGGCATATCTCAACATCAGCATGCCTATTATCTCTCCTCCAAATCCACTACGTTTCGCTATCTGTACTCTCTGCATGCTCATGCGCATCGGTCACCGTTATATATGGCATGCTTTCTGACATTGGCACAGGCGTCTCCAGCACGAGTGTAGGTGTACTAGACATACGATTTGTGGGCAATGCCGGTAGTGGATCGTTTGAGGCACGTTTGTTGCGTGGCGAAACTTCGGCATAACTGACCGAAGTGCATTCGTATTTCGGCGCCAAGGTTGACATGTAACTGTCAATTGACTCAAATTCCAGCGACTTCTTCTCACAATCCGAAGCGATGTCTTGTAGACGCAGATAAGCCGGTATAACTTCGTATAAGTTGGCATTCATATAACTTTGATTACTCTCAACACTCACAATGGAACCGCGATGTATTATATTGCGATTGGTGGCGATGGGACTATTGTTGAAAGTATCGAAGACGCTGAAAGTAGAACTATAATGTCAATCATAAGCTATATCTTCAACTTTTCCCCACATACCTTCTCGAATTGCGTTTCGCCAGCGTCTCCTCCTTTAGCTTCAGATTCTCCAATGAGCGCTCCTTTGGAAAGATGACGATGTCTATTGAATTGGTGCTTGTGGTTTTCACACGTTTACTGCCCTTCAACAGTGTTGGCTTGCGTTTGAGCAGCATGTAAACGCTGGCAATGCCCAAGAAGCAACTCATTAACACACCGAATATGGTCAGGGAGATACCAGTGGCACGCATATCATGCGACAACCAGGTATTATAGACTACCTGTAGATTCGAGTCCATGTGCAGCGAATCACAGTGATATGGCGAAATCGTTAGCTTATCATTGGCGACCAAACAGAATGTATAAGCGGTATTTGGCAACAGATTCGCCACAATAGTCGTGTAGCTTACGGGTCCAACACAACCCAACCCATATTGATTATAGTTGACTGTCATGCTATAATAATCATCCACAACGGTACTAAACCAAATCAGACCATATGTATCTGTCGAATCGGTAATTTCCAGTAACACTTCTACACGCAAATGCGGTAATTGTACCAGACGTAACTGAGTCTCGGGCCACAAAACGACGTGCCAAGCTACCGACGGCGTTTCACCGGGTGCCAGACAACGTACCAATATTGTGTCGCCATCGTCATCATCTACATCACTCAGTGTTGTTGTTAAAGTTGGAAGTATTGTTGGAGATTTTATTGGAGGTATTACAGGACTTTTCGGGGGAGCTGTTATCGATGTAATGTAATCGATGTCATAATCTCTTGCTGTCGTAATCGGTTTCAGCGTTGTAGATTTTTTTGTCATTTTCGTTGTAGATTTAATTATTGCAGTCGAATTCGTAGTTTCATTCAATTTGCCCGGACATACACGCTCATCCAATACCGATAAGATTTCATACTCGACGGGTTCGTGACATGTCGGATGACCGCTTTGATATACCATAATCGTATTCATTTCCGTAAGTAAATCGCACGTACAATTCCAGGGATTATAATTCAAATCGATAATTAAATCATCATAAATCGCATGTCTCCCGAAAATCAAATGATTTATTGTTGTCAACTGATTGTAGGACAAATTGAGGTATGTCAGCGAGCCGGTGATTTGCGAAAATATATAATTGGGTAAATATTGTATATTTGAATGTGATAAATCCAAATATTCTACGACCCACAACTTTTCGAAAGTCTCATCGGTAAATGTATTCGTAAAGTTATTGTAACTCAAATCCAAATATTTCAAATTATTCAGCAAACTACTCGATGCGGTCGTATTGGTTATCAATTTGATGTTACCTTGTAGTGTGAAGCTTCTTATTTGATATCTAATATTACCCAGCAAATCATCGCAAATAAGTTTTATCGGTTTATTTCGTTGTATAACGGAAATTTGTGTTAAAACGAAAGTACAATTTTTGAAATTATTCTTGTTTAATTCCTCCAATTGTAGATTCTCCAAATTAATCTCTTCGAAGATGCCTCTTTTAAAAGCGCCAGCAGCAATAGTGGTGACATTGGATGCGCCAATATAGAGCTTACGCACCTTATTGTAATATTCACCGAGAAATCCGAAGGTAATTCTCTGTTTCGGAAATTCCATATTATAAAGACGTAGCTCTTGGACGATCGAACAATTGGACCGCTGTAAAAGAAGGTTAATATTTAGCGGTTTGATTTAATTTAACTTGACTTCTACCCACATTAGCTATGAAGGCATTATCGATACTCTTATCCAGGTGAACCGCCTGACTATTCATGCAAAGCACTTTACAATCTTGCTGCATGCATTCCGGTAGTTTTTCGTTGGCGGTGATATTAACGTAGTGTTTTCTGGAAATCGGGAAAATATAGCACATGAAAAATACTAATAATTATTAATTAGCTCTCAGATAAGATAAAGATGCTTAGATTTGTGAGCAATAAAAAACTTTGTTGCTGGCAAAGATCGAGGACCTGTGTAGTAGGATAGTGAACTGCCATGTTTTTGAATCAGCAGCACCAACTCATTCGGCGCTTGTTATGGTTTCAAATTTTCATTCCTTACCTTTTCGGACTTTCGTTCTTGGGTGATCTCTAAGGTACAGAGTAGATCTCAACCATCAATAAACTATTCGAACTGACACGAGTTTTGGGAATAAAGTGAATAAAAGGAAGAAGAAGGTCGAACCCAGAAAAAATACAACGCCACAGTTTAAGGTTTGTTTAAATGGACCTTCAGAACATAATATAGGTGGTTCATATGATTGAAAGGTGGATACTGAGGATAACAAAATTGTTTTTCTGGACAATGATTTTGCTTGATCAAATTCCTTATTTTTCTCAAAATATAAAAGTTAATAAATTATTTGATTACGACGAAAAATATTGAACTAGAACAAATTTCATTATTTTAGCGCAAAGGCTTATCATTTATGGTAAAAGATAAGAATTATCATTAGTCATGTTATGTCGTTATTATCATCTGTTGTTTCCAAAACCAAACACTAATCATAATATGTATTTATGAACACATTAATCTCCGAAATTTGTTCGCTAATGATAATGTAAATCAGAATAGAATACACGAAAAGCGAAAGTGAAGCGTGAAGCGGATGTTGCAAGAGATTAATACACATAGAGGTTTATACATAAATACCTTCGACTGTAATACCAACTTTAAATACTTTTTCTTAAAACGGACAGAATCAATCTAGGCGTTTGAGATGTAATTCTTTCTGTTTTTCTTTTGGCACTTTCTTTACGAATTATTCTTAACAAGACAAACATTTTCAAAACTATTATTTTGCATAGGAATGACTTTAAGTTTCTCCAACTAGTTTTAATTTGTCCGTCTTAACCAGTCCTACTTTATAGTTTTTTTTTCGTAAAATACAGATACTTTGATAAAGTACTGCTTGACAGCTTTTAATTTGAAAACATATGGAAAATATTGAGAGACCTGATTATCTCGGTAGTGTAATTTCAAATTACATTTAAGATTGTTTTAACTTTTGATTCGATATTATTGTCGTCAAGATAGTGGATATGCAATTAAATGTTCTATGAATCTCACAGCCCTATTTGAAAATAATTTCGATATCGAGAGAGTAGGTCTTACAAAAAACATGTTGGCATTAGTCAATAAAAACGTCTCAATAGATGAGCTCTTTGCGTTCTAGAGGTATTCCATGGCATTGAGCAAGCAATTTTTTTACCCTCAGTTCTAGTTCTAAGAAGTCTGAATTCTTCTAAATTTTCATTCCGCAAATCTCTTGCATCACTAGTTTATATACTCACAAAAATTGCAATGCCGCCTCTCTTTGTTGAATCACATAACGCCAGGTGCCAGCCTTCGTAATATTTCGTGGTCGGACCACTTCTACTGCCGCACAACTTTCACATAATATGAGCAAAAATGTTAATATTTTTAAGTAACATATGAAAACTGTAGACATTTCAAATCAGTAAGTAAATTGCACACTTTCACAGCATGTACAGATGGACAGCCGAAGCAACTCTGAGGCACAAAGGCAAATATTTCAAAAATTTGTCAAATATATTAATTCGCTTTTGTTTTTTTTTTTTTTGTTATTTTCTACACAAAATGTTTTTGATAACAGTACTTCACGGTGTGATAGTGTATGTGAACGTATTTTATTTCACTTGTTTGCCGCCGTTTGGCCATTGACACAACTACAAGTAATCCTAACGAATAGGAAATGATCGATTACGATGAATTCGGCAAGCTCACGCACATTCTCACGTCTGTATACACTTGCATGCATTTATGCTTTTTTCATGGTATTAACTAACACACGCGCTGTTTATTTGTATTAAGTTGTATATTTAGGCATCGAATTCGAATTTATTTTCCGCGTACAAGTCAGCCGTACCAGCGCCGTAGTACTACTGAGCGTATGAGTAACATGTAAGCAGCGTATAAGGACATGAAATCCCATGCGACACACTGGCTTATCGCTGAATAGTGAAGCAATCTCAATGCTTTCATGAATAATAATTAATATCTCTCCTCCGCTTAATGGTGCACAACGACACATGCGTGGCTCTGTACTGCTATTTGAGGTTTGAAATTACTTTTATAATCGCAATCTCTAATAAAAAATAATTTGTCTATATTTTTTTATGTAAAGTTGGTGGGAATTAAACCTACATGAAGTCACAAAGCCCTTTCAAAAAATTATTATAATTTCTTACCTTCAAAATGCATCACTTTGCCCCACTGTGCGGCGTGAGAAACACTCCCACTGTGCATTGACAAAAAAGCCAAACAACTGTTAATAAAAGTTATTATACTGTGGATAAATGATAAACAATAAATGAGTACGGGTTTTCGGGAGCAAAGCCAACTGATAAGCTGCAAAGTAACTAATAAAAACGTAAGTGACACCTGTTTGGAAGTGTGTGCACGCGTGAGTGGGTGAGTGGTGAGTGTATGAGCAGATAAAATTAGTTTAGTAAATAAATTTAATTTAGCGAAATGACCACAAAAAACCCTAAGTCATACTATATATTAGACAGGTTATGAAGGGATATACTTTTGGAAAACATTCCGATTCCGATTTAATCCTTGACATATCCATGTACAAATGATGTATATAGTGGGATTAAAATGGTTTTCAGTTCACCGTAATCACTACCTCCGAAAGATTGCGTTATTAAAAACACCTAGCGAACAAGATGTGTTGTTTTTCATTTCAAAAGGGTTAAATTTCAAGGTTTCCTACTTTTTTATAGAAATTTAAAATTTAATGATGAATGTTTATTGTCATTCGAAAGAACATTCTTTGGCATTTATCATTCGAGCATTACTGGTAACCTGGGAATGACACGCTTAACGTTTTTTTACAAGACCTCAATCGAAGGGTGGTAGTCCGTATAAACTCTAAACTTTACACATCCTCACATGAAAAAGGTCTAACGGTGTGATATCACACCACATTGGTGGTCAATTGACCGGCCCACAACGTGAAATTATCATTACCATTGATTGGGGCGATGTGTGGGAAGTGGCGCCGTCTTGTTGAAACCAAATGTCGCCGAGATCACGAGCGATAACGGTCGCAATTGTTACGTACTCGACACGGTACTTTGCTGGATGTGGTTTATTTGGTAGAATATTATACAATGCTGGTTCTCAAGATGGGTGATGGTGTTGCGAATAGTACGTTCAGTAGATTGATTATGTTGACCATAAGTTGAACGAAGCGCGGGAAACACATTATTTACAAATTTTTATTTTGGTAATAAAGTTGAACAATTTGTAAACGTTTTTCAGGCGTAAGTCTTTTCATGATGAAATGCCCAACAATACTGAACAAATATATCATGACGACTCACGCGTGATCTAAAAAAACGCTATTGAAAAAAGTACTTCCACTTGAATCACCCGAAATGTAACCAGAATGTTAAAACGCTGCGACCGATTCTTCAGTCACATTGAGCAATTTAGTGACTACATTATTTTATTTATCTAATAAGGACTAAATTCTTCAATGTTGCAATTTCATATTTTGCAAATGGAATATCAACAATCTTCAATTCTTCTGAAAAGATAGCATCCCTAAAAGTATCTCTCAGTAATCCCATCCTTCTAAAAAAATCATTAATCTCCCTTCTGCTGTGTTCTGTAGTATTTCAATTAATTATGAATTCCACTTAATCTAACGCTATGCATTGGATAATCCCCAAAAAATTTGCAGTCTTCCTTCCGCTATTTATCGCATAGAGATAATGCATGATATCAGCGATTGTATAATAAAAGGGTTATTGTGGCTGTATAAAACAATTACTGCAGGTAACCGGTTGTAAAATTGTAATTACAGACACATACAGCACAGTAGATAATTTGTTCGGTTTTATCGGTTAAAGTTAAGTATATTATGGACGCTAACGGTACCTTAAAATAACTGTGTGAAAAATATCATAAATCATATGCATTTGAGTTGAAATATTGGCGAGTGGTTCAAAAATGATTCTTGGTATGTAACAAGTATGTAAAGCAAGTTTCATGATGCAACAAAATTCAAAATTTTTCGTATAGAGTTTTTGAGTTAAGTATTTTTCTTAACAAATCCCAATGAAATCTTTCAGTTTTAATCTAATTTAATGGAATCTTTTGTAGTCATACTCAATTCAAAATATTTTCAAAAAAATTTGTCAAACCAATTGCTTCATTCCAAGTCACCAAAGCATCTTCTATACCCGATATAATTTCAAAACTTTTTCGAAAATATTTTCCAAAGTAAGGTTTTGACAAAAGATCTGACGAATAGCTCCACATGATATACAAAAAATAATGCAACTACTCTTCTTTGGTAAATTTCTTTCCCTAATGACGACAAGAAACCCCTTTAAGAAATCAAACACACAATATGATTTTTTTCAACATTTTGTTTTTTCATCATTTAATATGTTTTATCTGTTTGTGTTTTTTTTCTGATCATTTTCAATCGTTTGTGTTTTGCGCCATCTATATTAGTTTAAATATATATTACTATCGCATTTCTTGTAATCGCTAAAACTTATATCAATACTTTTTTACACTGTACTCATTTTTTTTTAATTTAAATGTATATGTAATTCGTTTTTTAAATAATTATGCGTTTCATTAATTACAATACATACACGTACAATATGATTTTTTTATAATATTGTAGCAACGTGAATATTTCATACATATGTATAATCTCAAATATTTTACATATCGAAAATGTAATATGTGTGCTATATATATACTTTTACCGTTTTTTACGCTAAGTAATCGCTAATTTTTAAGTATTTATATGCTTTGTGCACGACTACTTACATACATACATATGCGTGAGTTTTTTTTTTACTTATTAATACACTTTATTTCGAAGAAGTATATGGTTTGGATTGCGAACTCTTCGTCAAAAGGGCTCAACATGATGTTTTGAGATTCTTAATGTGTATATCTATTGTTTCTAAACACAAGTTCCTTATATATTTTTATCAATTACTACTCGCAAGCATTTGTTTTTTTTTATTAAAGCAATAAGTATTTAGTATATTCCTCACACTCTCATATATACAAATTTTCAGTTTGTAATTTAGTGTAATCTATAATCTAATAACTATCATTCAATTTAATTTGCATGGGCTATGCTTGGCTCAGAGGACTTTTAAATGAAGAATAATTGAAGTTTGAAAAATTAATAAAAGGTAGGCTCCTCGCATTCACGGCTTTGAGTGTTGATCTCACAGTATATTTTTGTTTTCCTGAAAATGCAGCTGGAGACATATCCAGAAATTGATATAATGAACTTGGGTGATATTTAATGTCATCAGAATGCCTTAGGTGTTCCACAGCTCATTATAGAGTCGATTAGAAATCGACAAATCTTGCCTATAATTTTAAAGCCTAGATGTAGGCAACATATTCCTTTTAGTAAGCATATCCAGAATTTGAATGGACTTGAGTTATATTTGGTCGCACGTAAGCAACACAGCTCAAAATAGATCAGTATTAGATAAACTTTAGTTAAAGCTTCAACGCAACAGAATTTGTGTCTCAGCTTAGCGAGCATATCTAGAATTTTAAAACGTGTGTTTGAATAATATTTGGTGTCACCAACATGGCGTAAACAGTTCATCGTCGACCAGTAATCCTTGAACATCAAACCTTAGTTACATCATTAACGCCTAGATATAGGCAACAGAATTTGAGCATATGCCTACTAAGGACATGTTCTTTAATGATATTTGGTCTTAACAGCATGGCTTAAGTGCTACTCGGCTTATAATAGAGTCGATCAGTAACCGATAAACTTCAACGCCTAGAAGTAGGCAACAGAATTTGAGTATAAGCTTAGTACTCATATTTAGAATTTGAAGACATGGAATTGAAAGATATTTGATGTCACCAACATGACGTAAACAGTTCGTCGTCGATCAGTAATCGATAAACCTTAGATACATCATTTTCGCCTAGATGTGGGCAACAGTATTAAGCTTACTAAACATATACAGATATTGAGGATATGGTCTTTAATGATATTTTGTCTTATCAGCATGGCTAAAGTGCTACTCGGCTCATAATAGAGTCGAACAGTAATCGTTTGACTTTACATATATTTTCAGCGCCTAGATGTAGGCAACAGTTTTCGATTTTTTTCTTGTATCAAGCTACTAAACTAACGGAGTTACCAAGTTTTTGCAAAATAAACTCAAAACAAGTAATATGAACTATTTTGAGATAATTTTTGTATGAAATATGTCATTATGTATAATAGTTGCAACCTAATTAAATACATGAAAATATTTAAATATTATTTTTTTCATAAGTTAAATATATGATTTAAGTGCCCAAGTCAGTGTTTTATAACAGTCAATCGAGCTAAATAATTTAAATTTAGTTGTAAGTCGTTTTGTGGAGATGATTTGACTTCATTAACTGCTAGTGGTGGACTTCTAAATGTTACTCTGGGTTTCAAAGACATTCGGGACGTAAATTGAGACTAATTTTTCTGCTTTAACTTTTATTTTGACATAATATCGCTCGCTAGCAACTTATATATATCAAGCAAGTAGGATTTTACATAGATAGCTGTTCAAAAGCAATAAAATAGATGCCCTCATATTCAATTTCTGACAATAGAATTCTACATAAATATTTTTGCATTTCCTTCATTACATTTTTTCTTTAAATAAGTGTTGCTTACCACTAAAATTACTTAATTTAAGCGTTAATCTACACTAAACTATAGTTGTAAGCTATGCGCAATTATGGTTTTCTTTGTGTGTATGAATGTATTTATAGGAGTTAGATCTAAGAACTAATTAAGCTTACTACATAAATACAGTGTGTAAGAAATGTGTTGGTAAATTAAGCGCACACTACACTTAACCACAAATATTTTACACTCACACGCGTTTACTTGCACACCCATACATACTTAAACTATAGATTACAATATGGAACTACATACATTTTTATAAGCTATACATTTAGCGGTTGTTAATTGAAAATTCATTGCATTAACATTAACTGCTTATATAATAATTATTTTTATTTTTAATTTATTTTATTTTTTGTTTGTTAAATCAAATAAATGCTGCTTAGGACTATGGAATTTGCTTTCTACATACAAATGGTGGCGCATGACGGTAGCTGCCGGATCACCACTAAATATACATACATACAATTACACGGAGGGTATCAAATTTCAGCTCATCGCACATAACATTTAATTACATACATTTAATCAGACTTAAAAACTATTATAATTTCATACAATTCATTGTATTATATATGTATGTGAATGACAAATTCATCGTTTCTATATTTCGTGTTACCAACATTTTTCTAATGCCAGTGGTAAAATGAAAGTTTTATCGGAGTGTGGAGCGTGTAGCGCAGCAACTGTTTCGTGAGATTTACATTTTCTCATTCTGTGCGATAATTTCATATATATATATAATTTATTTTTTCATTATTTACTAATTTTCTTATCGCGTTTATCGCTTTCTTGCTGCCGACATGTGTTGTTGAGTAGTCTCATTTTTATCATTTGTGCTTTTTATTTTTGTTATTTATTTTCGTATGCTTTTTTTGTTATTATTTGTGTTTTATAATAATTATTTACTTATTTACAGGTGTGTTCTTCGAGCACTTTCACACAGACATCACATTTGACCTGGCAGCACCAGTGGAATTTGCAATTGCAACGTTCGCGCACCACAATGTTTTTGGTGTTGTAGCCTCGTCCACAGCATAAAATGCCGCAACCATCCAAACCGGACGATGTTTTATTGCAAACGCGTCCATGAGTGCCTGTAAGTAAGAAAATTATTAGTTTTAATTCATGAAAATATTTCAGAAAATTGCTACATTTTATATATACCCTTGAGGGCAAAAAAAATTGCTTTAATTTGAATGACTAAAAATAAAATAATTCGATTGGAGTACTGTATATGGAAACAAGAAAATTAAAACCTATATTTTAGTAATGTTTAAACATATTCGGGTTCCCGAAGTTGGTTTTCTTCAATCTCGAAACCCCTGAAGCAATTGAATTTTGTAATATTTTAAATACGAGAATTCGAGTTATGTACTGGACTACAGTAAAATACAATATTAAAAAAAAAATATTCGGGATCCCGAAATAGTTTTCTTCCAATCCCGAAATTCAATTTTAAACTGCTTTCTGCTGCTTTCTTTGAAACTGCTTTCTCCAGTCCCAAAATGTTCGACACTCAAAGGCTGCTGAAATTTTCTATTTATAGGAATTTTAGTCCATCGAATTCACCAAAAAATCTTTAAACTTAAAAAAAATTTCGGGATCCCGAAATTAATTTTAACAATCCCGATATTTCGGGATTCTACAAATTACTTTATTTTGAATTAAATTAAATTTTATAATCACCTGGCCACTGCAACTGTCGACTGTTGCGACACCAATCTGGACTCTCATCCAGATACACCAAATCATGCGCCGTTGGCACCTTATATTGCGGGTCTTTCACTTGTAAACGACCACGTTTATTGAGTTTCACCACCGTAGATTCTTCGTATTTTTCACGCAAATAGTCACCTGTAAAAAAGTGGAAAGATTAGAAGGGCTACATATGTACATAAAAAATAATTCACAAAAGAAATATTTTCTTTTAATCTCTCTAAAAGCATATAATTACTACTAAAAAAAAAGTTAAATAAGAAAAGTAAAATTTTTCTTATACAAGTGTCTCCTAAGAATGAACGTATATATATATCAAGTGTTTACTGTAGAAGTGATTTGGATATAAACTTCACTTTTTCCAACAATGTTGTGCGCCATCTAGTCACCTCGTAATATGTGCTGTATGCCGATAAAGCAGTTTTTCCAGCTAAGTTCTGAACCAATACACTTGCGGTGCAGTTCATGCATGTTATTAACAGTGCTGTTGACTGTGAACAACATGTGGCTGTTAATGGCGCTGGCAAACTGTTAAATTAATTACTTTCAACTTTAATAAATTTCTTCATATTTAGTTTAGAATGCCTACTATTATTTATATATGATTTTGAGAAAATAGACGTTTAGAAATAATAATGTAAAATAGCCTAATATTGCCTAGTTTCGCTAATCTTTATTGTTTAGTAATGTTTAGCCGTTGAAAAAAAAATTAATTTTCATCTTAGACTAGACATTAGTAAGTTAAAATAACATACCGATTTCTCTGATCGATGAGAGCTGCTGCCAGCAGGTGATCAAACTGCATGAGCCCGAAACACCATGGCATTTGCAAGTGATACGCGTCTTCTTGATGACAGCCTGAAATGAAGAATGCGAAAAATTAATTAAAGTTGCACGCACCAATATATTTTTTTAAGAAGCACAGAATTATTTGTTTTGCTCCTCAGACATTTTTATATCAAATATAGACTCGGAGATTTTTGATAGCCTCGTATACTCTATCGTATACTCTCGTATTATCCAAAACATTTATATGAAAAATTTAAAATTATGAAATTTTCAATACCCAAAAGTAGAATTTAACTCCTGAAACTCTAAAGCCAGTTGTATATAAAGCCCCTTTAAGCATAAATTGAAATCTCACATGGCACACAGCAATCACTTCATTACTTGACCATTGATAAAAGTACGTACATATACATATTTTTATGTGAATATGTATGTGTCCACTGCGGTGTTTTCCGGTTGTGCTGGCTTTCATTCATACAAAAGAATTGCTCATATTTCCGGCTACTTAGCGAAATAATTTGAAACCTTGCCACCAAAACAAATACGAAGACATACATATGAACCAGCAGATGGATCTGTGTACAAATATGAACTGACACACACGGGTGAAAAATAATCCTGACGCTAGAGTGGTAAACATAACATAAAAAGCGAGCGAAAAATATTGAAAAAAAGCAATAAGATAAAGTTAAAAGGAGAGATGGACACGCAAAGCATATATGTATATATATGTATGTCTGTGTGAGATAATACGCTCATATATGTGTGTGTTTAAGATATACTTGTGTAAAATATATAAAAAATGAATTGAATTTGCGATTTGTGTGTTGGCATTTGGCAACGTAAACAACCACTTATTGCTGCCACAGACCTTGTTGACTTCCTTACAAGCATATTTATGGCGAGGGCTTGTAGCCACTATGTGTTTGTGTGTGCCACATATGAAAATGGACAGCGACAAATGATAAGAAGTATTGCACATAAAATGTTGCAGAAAGCGTCTCCTGGCAACATGGCTGCCTACAAGCAGCGACGGAAGTGTAGTTGCAACGTCATGTGGCAATGGCTGTTGGCGAAAAAACGACGAATCGAAATTGATGTAACATTACAATTGTGTGTGGCATATCAAATGTCAAACAAAGCAGAAGACACACAGAGACGAGTAGTAAAAAAAAACAAAATAACATCACAACAATAGCAACAACAATTGCTTTGCTTAACGACTGCATGCAACCAGGCTTTGCTTGCAACGAGCAACTTTCTAAGAACACAGCAGCAAGCACGCAAATATGCCATTTTTAGCGGCAGCAATACTAATGGCGACAACAGCAACAACAACAACCACTACATCAATAACCAAACAACAATTTCTAAGGAATATTCGGCATGCAGCGCGTGGCAGCATTCAGCTAGGAAGGAAGCGCGCAGTAAAATGCAATCGATATTTGTTGTCATTATTGCAGACACAAAGAGTGTGGCATAAAGAAAGCGGTGGCAATAAAGTTTGTTGCAAGAATAGTGCCGCTGATAAAAGATAGTAGAAAGGCATCACATGCGACTAATATCGCTTTGAAACGTAAAACGTTGTATTAAAAGTTTTTTTTTTGAAGACAAAAGATATACAAATTATGAAAAGCTTTGACGACTTTTTTTAATTTTTGAAAGGTTTGAGGGAAGCAAAGGTTTCAGTTGCTTTTGAGAAGACAAAAAATATAAAAAAATTAAATTTAAACATTTTGGAAAGCTTTTTAAGCTTTAAGCTTTTATAAAGCTTTTTTTTAATTTTTTTTGAAAGGGTTGTGGGAAGAGAAGTCTAGATTTGCTTTTGAGAAGACACAACATATAAAAATTTTGAAAAGCTTTTTAAGATTTAAGCTGTGACAATGCTTTTTTTTAATTTTTTGAAGAGATTGAGTGGAGAAAAGGTTAGAGTTAGTTTTGAGAAGACAAAACATAAAAACTTTAAAATTAAATTAAAAAAATGTTAAAGGTTTTTAAGCTTTAAGCGTTTATAAAGTTTTTTTTTTAATTTTTTTAAAAGGCTTGAGTAATGCGATGGTTAGAGTTACGTTTAAGAAGACAAAATATATAAAAATTAAAATTTTTAAAATTTAAAAATGTGTAAAAGATGTTTAAACTTTATGCTTTTACAAAGCTTTATTTTTAATTTTCTTGAAAAGGTTGAGGGAAAGAATGGCGTTAGTAGCTTTTGAGAAGACAAAACATATACAAATTTTTAAATGATTTTTAAGCTTTAAGCTTTTCTAAACTTTTTTTTTTTAATTTTTTGAAAGGGTTGAGGGAAGGGAAGGTTAGACTTTTAAGCTTACAAGCTTGCACGATTTTTTTTAATTTTTAAAGGACACATTCTTT
The DNA here is from genome assembly GCF_028554725.1 of Zeugodacus cucurbitae. NCBI lineage: Eukaryota > Metazoa > Arthropoda > Insecta > Diptera > Tephritidae > Zeugodacus > Zeugodacus cucurbitae. The sequence goes on along the minus strand of NC_071671.1, from coordinate 63,419,262 downwards.
ATTCTAATTCTAATTATAATTAAGGGAGCTACATTGTTGATTACAATTAATTTAGACTCCGATAACATAATTTATTGTTTGAAAGTTGGCAACCCTGGCTTAAATATTATTTTATTGTAAAGACACTCCCAAAAAAGTAGACTCAGAAGATTTGGTATAAATTTTTCTTGGGTAAAAAGCATAATCGGAATATTTAACTTTGGTTAAAAGCGCGAATTTAAAGCTTCTTCTTCTCAGACAAGTGGGTGACAACAATTGATCATGTTAAAACACGCCCCCAAACATATGTAAGCCGTCAATATGCGACAAAAGCGATGACTTTGTCACTGCGACTAACAACAATTGCTGCTGTAGTAATGGCAGCAGGTTATGTTATTTGTTGTTGTTGCTGTTGTTGTTCATATCGTTTGTTAGCTGCTGTTACGCTGCAGCGTTATTGGTGGCGACATGCGGTATATTACATTTTTTCACTGCTACAATTGACGTCTGCTACCAACATCGACATGCTACCACAGCAACAAATGTAACTTCATTTCGTTTCAGAGAAGAAAAAAATCGCAAAATAGAAATATAAACGATCTTGTTGGAAGTTGAGTGTCTGGCTCTGGCTGTGTTTGGGTGCCAAATGAACATATGCAAACATACAAGCATACAAGCGCATCACAACGCTATCAAAAACAAAAAGTGCAGCACTAACAACAACAACTGTGTTGCAAGAAGAAAAAAATAATTCCGAGTTTTGTGGGAAAAGACAACACCTCCAAAGGAACAATACCCGCAATGCACCGCGTTTTTATTAGAAGTTCTGGGTTTTTTTTCGCTGCTCTTGTTTGAGACTCGCTCAATTCAAGTGTCTGCCACATTCGGTGCTCATATGTACTGTTATATACATATATAGTATGTATGCAAGTTTGTTCAAACTTTTTTTTCTTCACTATGGTATCTGGCGAGTCTATTTGCTAGTGCCAAAATGTTGATGAACAAGCATTTAGCAAAGAAAATTGACATGAACAGAGAAAAAATCAATAACAACAACAATAAACTCAGTTAAAAAATCGCAACAATCAAAAATATTGTTTGAGAAACGGCATTGAGTTCCTTTAATTGTCTCAAAAAGTAGTGAGTGTGTTGTGAGTAAAAAATGAGTAAAGAAATTTGATAGCAATCTAACGCCGAGTAAATTGCTCTTCTAGTCAACTTGTGACTATTAGTTGGCTGGAAAATCGCTAGCAAAAAACATACGAATGAGGCTTCTAGTTGTTCTTGAACGCAACCCACCCTGTAGGAATATTGCAAATTTGCTGAAATTGAAAATATTATAATTTTCCGCTCAAACAAATTTCACACGTAAACTTTTTTTTTAATAAAAATTAACCGTCATAAAATCATAGTTTGTGAAATATCACATTTCATCCTCACTTTTCCATCAATTAAATTTGTTTTAAATTTCACCAAAACCCGCCTCATATTTACGACCACCACTGTAAATATATGTAATGAATTGAAATTTTTGTAGAAATATATGTCCAGCTATTTGTTAAGCGTATTTTTTTATTTTCAGTTTGGCCTTTAGTAACAGTTATTTTGTTAGTGTTGCTGCTGTTGCTGTCACTTTAGTCGCCTGCTCCCATGTTGGCGCTTATTGTTGCTGGTAATGAGTGATGTTGGCGCACTGTGAACTTTACAAACCTTTTTGACAAACTTGGACGCCTCTGCCTTTTTTTCTGCTGCTGCTGCTGCATTTTTCATTTGGCGTTTGCATTTGCAACTTTACATGTATGTGTGTGGGTATGAGTGCTTGCGTATTTTTTGGCTTGCTGCCACACAACAAGTGCCACAAATGGTTTTTAAACAATCCAGTTCAAGCGCAGTTTGTTGTTGTATTTCCATATTTTTTATTTGCAAAAAAAAAAAAATGAAACAAAATCTTGGCAACACTATTGTTAGTGAAAAATTGAATTTTTTATTATTTTACAGTTATGGATTTGCTTGCTTTTTTTACTGCTGCGCACTTTTTTGGTTCACTTTTTGTCGCTCACTGACTCACCTTTGTGGTTTAGACTATTTGTGGCGAAATATTGCCACGCTGAGGAAATTGCGTTTTATAGTGAGGCATGAAAGTGGAAATTGTGGAGAATATGTTGCTGAATTTAATATTTAAAAGAAATATGGATGGGAAGACAATTTTGCTTTAAAACCACGAGTATTTATTGGAATAAACAATGAAAAATAACTAAAGATCCATACAAACACCCGGACCTAACCTATAACCCAGTTTATAATCAATATTGAAATATGTTTTTCTAATAAAGCACTTCGGCAGTTTCTCGGCAGCCAGTGTACTCCTTAGTAGAATTTCTCTATGCGCTCCCCTATAACTTTTTTAACCCTTTATTCATCGAGTCGAAACAAGGCAAGGACCACAATATAAAACAAATAACTCGATGACATAAATAAGATACCCAACTCAGACTCTCTTGCAGTCCTAATGATCAAAATTGCTATTCTTCTTCTTCTTCCTTGGTTCTGCTTCTTCACAAATAGCTGGAACAATGGGTTGCCTGGGTCGAATACACAAAAGTTTGCCAGTTGCCTCTATCTTTTTAATCATGCCTGTTGTACATCCCAAGTGCAGACAGGTCCCTATGCAGTTGGATTAGTGGGTGCCCTTGCTTCCGTTGTCCATCCATGAGTCTCGAGTCAAAGAAGCTTTTTGCTGGAACATCGCTGTTCATGCTTTCTAAACGACCTAACCGTATCTTTGTCGCCGTAGAGCTTAGATTGTAGATGGTTCCATCTTTTTCGGTATTTATCGCTTACGCGAACGTCTCCAAATAGAGAGCTTTGCGGAGAACCTTTCTCTCGAATGCTCTAAGTGCTTTCTCATATCGGTTCATCATCGTCCATGTTTCTCAGCTATGTATGTCGAGGGATAGGGATTTTCTTCTCAATTTTCTACCAATCCCAAAGTACAAGAACTAGACTGCTTAAATTTCCATATTCGGGAAAAAAATCCAATTGAGATCCCTATAACTCCCTAGTTGGAGCAAAATGCAACTATTTGTTGCGGAGTTTGCTCAAAAACCATCTTGGAACATTTTTATCCAACGAAACGAAACACTCCTTCGAAGCGGATATCGATGGAAGTTCGGTGATTATAACTCTAGATCTCAATAATTGAATACTTAACAAGTACATTTCAAAACAAAATTCGTACAGAAATTATCGCTAAGCCGATCAGGATGCTTGAAAAACTACTTAGCGACCTAAAAGATCCATAACCTGTATATAAAAACAAATTGAAGCAATACCGGATAAAGCATCAATATTAAATCATAAAAAAATGTCCTGAGATAAAAATGTGCATCTTTCCAATACAAGAACACAAATATCTGTTAAGTATACTTTATGAAATTGAAAAGATTATTATATACTATATTTTATTTTAATTTTTTTTCCGGCAAGCAATTAAATAATTACTTCATTAAATAACCTAAAAAAACTGCACAACGATAAGAAATTAATTAACTTAAATCATTTTTTTATTTTTCAAATTTATTTTAATTAAATAATAATTACTGCAGCTGCCACACCCCACAACTCGTGCACAGATATACATCATATTTATTGCTATCATAAATCTACACAAATTGCAATTTTTTAACGAAATCAATAACGAGAGAAATAAATACTTTTTTTTTGCTGCAAAGTTCAACGCTTTGATTTTATCGCCGCCATGTTTTTTAATGAATTCATGTCTATGACATTTATATTTGTATTTATAGATGGTTAACACGAGATTACACTGATTTATGGTTAAATAACATGCCACTTTGTTTGCCAAAAATCACATATGCACACCTACAAACATATGTATTTTTGAAATATTTTACTGCTGATTATATCGTGAAAAAACATTATGTGAATGTCAAACGGGACATTAATTTATTGAACACAATTATTTCATAGCAATACTTTGTATACTCATACTCACTATGCCACTCAACGCCGCTTAAGTGTTGCATGAACTGTTAATTGCCACTGTCACAGTTGGTGTGAAAAATCTCAAACACTCACTATGCTGCCGCACCCCATTGGATCACAAGCAGCGAAGGCGGCGAGCGTGCAACACACGCTGTGTGCCACATTAACCAACTAACCAAGGATTTAATTGTGCCACCAAATGGAAAGGGCGGGAGTGGGCGGTGTGCAGTAGTTAGCGCAGGCATTCCAAGGCAGAGTTTTATTAATAAATCTTGACACTTAAGTATGCGATACCCGCATCAACTAATACACAAAATGCCATGGCTTTCATGCAACTGCGCCTCAATTTGTCTAAGTGCTTCGTAACGATCGTTTCGCTGAATTTATTCACGCATAATTTGCATGGATTATAACTGGCAGCCATTAACAATCAGCGATCAGCTGTCCATTAGCTATATTGTCAATATATTTTGTGACTAATTGTTGTTGCACAAATGCTACATATACATAGGAGTATAAGCTGCGGAGAATTGTGATTGCTTTGCTCTTGAGACGTTTGTGTCGCAATATTGTGCATATTAACTGGAGGAACTAGCTTATGATCATTAATAATATTTATATGAGAATTTGTAGATAGTAACGGGTTTGAGTTATGTAATCTACACATATTACTTGTTGAGTCCAATCACTCAAATTTGAATGAGTTGAGTTCTATGTTGTCATAAATTAAATACAAGTAGACCACTCGTTTTAGAAGGCCGTTGAGGACTTTCACTTTTTCGGTGGAATGTGTTTTAAAATGGAATTAGTAATAATCCCTGCAGTTCATATCGGAAGAACGATTTAGCAAATCATACTACAACTTCTGGATATTATCCTTTAATACAGATTTTCTTCAGCAATACATTTTCATAACCTTAAATAATATCCTGAAGAGTATTTGTTATTTAGCAATACAAATATTTACAAATCACGTTTGATATTGGCAACCCTGCGGCAGATGTAAGTCCTATTTCAGATCAGTTCTAGAAACTCATTTTCGGATTTTCTACTTTATCTTAAGATCGAACCACATCGATGCGATTAAAAGGTTCTGTAAACGGACTCAATATCTTCCTGTTAGAACCTGGGAAGAGTAAAACCTTATGAAAGTTCTAACTTACTTAAAAATCCTATTTTGCATTCGTTAGTAATTTGCTAAATATCGCAGAAAAGAGAAAAAGTGGTCCTATAAAATCTGGTTTTACGGATGAAAACATCAAAAATAGTCCAAAAAATGAAGTTGATCAAGATGACTGATTCCCCAAAGATATCAGAGAAATGTTTCGTTGGAAATAAAGTTCACTAAGATTTGATAAAGAAAAGAACCACAAAAAATCTATCATTTACAGCCTTTTAGTCGTAATAAATCCGAATTTTTGCAACGATATATGGATGGAAATAAGCCAGACCTCAAAAGAACAATCGCTTGAAAGAAACTTGGCGGCACTGACGAGATAATTGATAGAAAGGTATACATATACTGAAGGTTAACCTCTAAATAAACTCTGAAATAATTTTGAGTGAGGAATTTCTTGGTTAGTTATTAGATTGTATCAGAGTATTGGCTTGTAATGAGTAAGAAATATGAACCCAACTTGAGTGAACTGATTGCTTCAACTTAGGAGTTTTTATACTCTCGCAACAAAGTTGCTAGAGAGTATTATAGTTTTGTTCACATAACGGTTGTTTGTAACACCCAAAACTAAACGAGTTAGATATAGGGTTATATATACCAAAGTGATCAGGGTGAAGAGTGGAGTTCAAATCCGAATGTCTGTCTGTCCGTCCGTCCGTCCGTCCGCCTGTGCAAGTTGTAACTTGAGTAAAAATTAAGTAATCTTGATGAAACTTGGCACACTTATTTCTTGGCACCATAGAAAGGTTGCTTTCGAAAATGAGCAAAATCGGACCACTGCCATGCCCACAAAATGACGAAAACCGAAAACACATAATGTGCCATAACTAAGCTATAAATAAAGCTATGGAAATATGGAAATAAAATTTGGAATGAAGGATCGCACTAAGAAGGGGCATATTTGGATGTAATTTTTTGGGGAGGTGGGCGTGGCCCCCATATTTGTACATATCTCGAAAACCAAAAGAGTTATATAAAACTAACTTCCTGCAGTCGTTTTTTTAGCCACTTCTTAATACAGTCCAAAAATTAAAGAAATCGGATAATAACCACGCCCACCTCCCATACAAAGGGTTGGTTGAAAATTACTAAAAGTGGGTTAACTCACTAACGAAAAACGGCAGAAACACTAAATTTCACATAAGAAATGACAGATGGGAGCTGCACTCAGATTTTTTTACAAAATAAAAATTGGGCGTGGCGTCGCTCACTTATGGGTCAAAAACCATATCTCAGGAACTACTCGACCGATTTCAATGAAACTTGGTTTGTAATAGTTTCCTTACATTCCAATGATATGTTCTGAAAAGAGGCCAAATCGCTTCACAACCACGCCTACTTCCTATATACCAGAACTTTGAAGACGATCTGAATCATTTTCTTTACAATATATAAAGTAACCACTAGTGAATATATGGGTGCAGAACTTTACACAAATACTATGTTAATAGTGTGGCAGCCCCATTCTAAAAATCGCCGAAATCGGACCATAGGTTGTCAGGGCCCCATATATCGAACACGAGGACCTCGGTGCTTCTAACCTAATATTAGGGTTTCCAACTTTCAATGGACTTTATACAATATATATGACGAATATGTGGGACAAATTGTGTATTATATAATATAATTAAAGTTAAATAAATAAATTGCGAGAGTATAAAATGTTCGGTTACACCCGAAATTACCACTTCCTTACTTGTTTTGATATGGATTCACAGGCTCTTAGGAAATTATATTATTAAGATAATAAGAAGCTAAGTTAGCATTTTACCAAATTTGAGGTTAAGTCGAACTTGGTTGGTCTGTTGGTCGAATTTAAAAAATTTAATTAATTTCTGTAAACAAATTGTAGAACTGCGCAATTCATTAAAAATTAATGAACAGTTGCCAACACTGCCTGCCCTCAACAATTTTACTATTAAATTACTATTTATTAAAACAAAAGCAAAAAACAACTCAATAACATAACTGAAACATAGTAACGGTGTCATCAACAGCAATGTCATCAGACACTTTTCACAAATATGTTAGTAACTACGTGCAACACCGACGCCAACGGTGGTCGTTGCCGTTGGTTTCACGCTTTTTAATTTACTACACAGGAAATCAACGTAGACTCTAATTGCCTCGGGCATATTGCTGTTGATTGGCCAGATTTGCTGAATACAGTCGGCAACGAGATATAAATGCAACACTGTATGTGTATGTGAAACAGCTTATATTTGAAATTGCCAATTGGCTACTGTAAGTCAATCTGCAGTACAACAAAAACAATAACTAACAAAAACACTTCAGCTTGACGCAAAGACTGATAACAATTTTTATTAAATTTCTTGTGTTTTAATATACATATATTTGTGAGAATGTGTTGGTGCCACATGTTGCCTTGCAACCATTTGTTCATTTGTTCATTTCCAAATCGACCATAAGTGGACATGCAATGAATTCCGTTTTTAATTTGCAATTTCCCTCTCTACTCTTTTCTCGCGCGCTCTTGCCTCGAGCAAATTAATAAAGCGTAAACAGAAAATAGTTTAATCGACTCGGAACTGTCAACGGCAGCATTGCATGACAAACTCAACAACCTGTTCTTGCAACATTTTCATAGTTTTGTTGTTGCTGTTTTATGCTGCAAAGTAAAAAACTTTTTGATGTTGCCCCCCTCACACAAATTGTTGCGGGTCGAGTGAAACAGAAAGTTATGTAATTATTTTTTTATAAAATTAATAAATATTTCCAACGCTTATTTGCAACAATTTGTTGCATGAACGCAGAGTTTTAAAGCATTTTTTCTTTAAAATATATATAAAATAATAATGTTACTCACCCGTCGTCCCGCTTCGTTGTTGTGCAAATTCATTAGGCTCCGTGCCTTGGCCGTTATGCTGTTCTTCCATTTCGCCGCTCCGTCACCACCATCGCCGGCCGCGCCATTAGCTGTGGCATCTGCTTGCTGATCGTTTGGCATACCATTGATGGCGCGTTGATTTTTACGTCTTCGCTTGCGCTTACCGCCACCGCTACCACCACCACCGTTGCCGCCGCCGCCGCCAGCATCCATATTGAACACCTTTGTGTTTAGAATTTCGCGATTGATTTTCTCCTATAGTGACAACAACAATAACAATGTAAATTTTTGATACGCCGCGTCGGGAGTTGCAAGATACGCCAAGCAACGTTGGCAGCACAGAAGCGAAGAGGCGAAGTGTGCGTAGATGATATAAAGTGATATAAACATCGGCAACAACATCCAAGTGGCGCATGAAAATACCAACCGGCGATGTAAAAAAGCGTGTATAAAGAGAAAATGAAATATTTAGTGAAAAAAGTGAAGCATTCAAGAGTTTGGGTGTGTGTATATATATAGTCAGCGAAGTTCAGGTAGATGGTCATAAAAAAGCCAATAATAAAATCTTAGGGACGTAGGTAAGTTTGAGAATTTATCTACAGCAAAGCTGTGCCCGGCCGCGCGACGTCAATAAAGGAAATACTAATATTAACTTGGCCCTGACAAGTGTTGTTGCTATAAAATATACTTAGTGAAAATTAATATTTAGTTGAAAGCTACTGAAGGGCAGATAATTTATTATTAAATGAAGCTTTGAAGTTAGATCTTGAAAGACAGCTTTGAATTGAAATTACTTGCTTTAATTAGGGTTGGAAAATTATTAAAATTTCCCGGAATGCAAAAAAAAGTCTTTCGGTTTGTTCGCATTATATTTCAGGGGTGACTCCAGAGTTCCTGACTCTGAGTGGTGTTTCATGACATATATTCTACTCTAAATTATAGCAAAGTTGGTTGTTGTTGTTGTAACGCAATGAAAAGTACCCCAAATAGTTTTAAGCAATGCTTCCGACTTGTCAGTCCTTGTCCGAGTAAAACTTTGTACCTATACTGGTTAAGTAGAACCGACTTTAGTGGGAATGGATAAAAAGTTAGTCTTCAACCGCAGTTACCATTTGTTATTTGATAAAATTTAGGAATGAAATTTGAAATGTCATAAATCTTCTTCATTTTTGTCGAACTATCGATGAAGGTTCTGCAGAAAACAAGTCGGACGATTCATAGAACTTTCTAGACTTAGCTGCATCCGCGAACTTTTTCTCACTTTGAGTGACCCCTGCTGTATGTTTCCCATGTAAAAAATCTCATATGCCTATCATAAAAGACATGAGTCCAAGAAACATATGAATAAGATCAAAAGTGAAATGTCGCAGGTTAAAAGTCAGGGTCTTCATGTTATATTATGGATAAGTGCAGGCATTAATTTAAAGATAAAATAAAATGTCTGACTGGGACAACCTTTTAAATTTCTTACCGAGCTGTATTGTTTTCAAATTCTTGAGATCACGTTTTCTTCATTCATAGATTTCTTAAAGACGCTTTTCTGACTTGGTTATTCATTCTAGAGATGTGTATTGATGAATAGTAACTAGCTTATCACATAAGTTCTACCAGACCACCACTGAAGTATGATTCGCTCAAGAAATCTCTGTTGCAGAGAAGCAAATATGTTGCTTTATCATATTCTAACAACTATCATCGAGTAATAAGACTATGGGTTAGGGGGTCTCTTCTAAAATCACTGCGGTATATAATTGTAGTCTCGTCCTTGTTATGTCATAAATCCACTAGAAACTAAAAGCTTTCATCCTTATCAAAATCTTAAACGGGTTTTTACCAAATTTATTACTGACTTCCAAGCATATTTTAAAATTCTTAAATTCTAGTTCTCCCTAACATGCCAACACCCTGTAGTTGATTTGATCCCACCTCCACTTGAGCTAAACTTTCGAACAAACAATGCAACTTTGCGACGCCTTAAACTTACTAAACTCCACTAAGCGCTACATGGGAGCCCTTGCATAAATTCCGCCTTGTGCTAACTACTATGTAGTGTTATGCTGCTTGCCAACAACATTGCACCTGCTGCTATTTTCTGCACTAATGAACTTTTCCGCGCACAGCTGGGCCTGCTGTGTGACAGCAATTATGTAAGCTCACAAGGCGGCGGCGTGTGTCCCAGCTAAACGAATTACGCCCGACTGCAGTCATCATTGTCGCCTCGATATCTAACTACATATGTACATATGTATGTACCTAACTACCGTGCGTTATCGAACCCCTAGCGGTATGCATGAGCAGCGACATTGTTGTCCAACAAGCCTGGAGACGTTCAACGGATGCAATATGAACATGCCACTTGGATTAGTGTAGCGCACAGCGCACGGCTCGTTGGAGACTACCTGACCCGTATTTTTGGCTCAACCTACAACTACACCAAGGCTTCTCTTGTTCAGTCTACTTGCTGTTTGCTTGACTGCTTGTTGCTGCCGACCTACCTGCAATTCCAACATTTCCTTGCCCTGCAATTTCGAATTGAGTATTTCCTTTGCGATACGCTCCTGCAACTCTAATAAATCTTCCGGTTTAAAGCGTCTAGCCGCGACTTCGTCTTCTTCGGAGGAGAAGTCAGCATGCGATTCATGGCGGTTATTGTTGTTGTTATTGCTGCCACTGCTGCCACGGTTAGGCGTTGATTTTTGTGCTGTTGCTATTGCTGCTGTTCTTGTTGTTGTTGTTTGTGTGTTGGTTAGCGTTGCTGTTGACATGTTGGTATTATTCGCCGCCGACTGCGCGCCATTGTTGTTGTTTTCGTTGATGCTGTTTTGATTGCCATCAACACTGACAGTTTTATTGGAATTTTGTTGTTGCTGTTGCTGAAATAGTTGCTTCTGTTGTTGTTGCATGTTCGTCTTGTCGCTGCTGCTGCTGCTGATATATTCATTCTCGTCGGCGAACGCCTCTAATTGTGCTACTATTGTCGCTGGTGTTGTTGTTGTTGTCGTGGTCGTTGTTGTCGTTGTCGCTATAGTTGTTGTAGTCGTTCTTGCCGTCGTTGTTGCTGCTGCTGCAGCTGCTCTACTGCCTGTCGCCACGGCTGAAGCGTCATCCGCCTGCATTGTTTGCTGCATTTGCTGATTGCGTCGCTGATGGAAGCGACCGCGTTTACGCTCCGGATTGCCAGCGCCGCGTGTGCCGCGACGCGTCTCCTTTTCGCGCACATCAATGAAGTCGGTGGCGAATCTGCAACGATAGAGAGAGAACAAAACAAACGGTATTAGTTTATGGGGGAAATCCTGCAGCTATTTACGCCTGACTTACGCCTACAATTACTTATGCGTACACATACATATGTACATGTACAGTTATATTTATGAGTATGCGTGTTTATCAACTCCTCGACCTCGTTTGCTGTCGACAACTTTAAAATTCGATTTAATTTTGTTGCAAAGTTGTTGTGTTTCAACAAAACTGGGGGTGGCGCTAAGACCTAAAGAGGGGGCGCATAGCATTTAAGAGTCATGAAAATCATGAAAAGCCCTTAGGGACGTATTGTGGCACGACCTTTTGCGTCACGTTGTGGCATAAGGTTGCATAATAAATTCGACGAATTTTCACTGCCCCACCCCATCGAGAGAGAGAGAGAGAGTGGCGCTTGAGTTAACCCCATGCGCTAAAGACGCAGCTGGAAGTGCGAATATCAGCGCAAACACACACACGCTACCGTTATATAATATATTTAAACACACAAGTAACATATGCGTATGTTGTGGCACGTCCTCTAAGGATAACGGTGTGCGCGCGTTTTATGCTTAATTGCATTTGTTTTTCTTATTGCACTTTGTTGTGTGGTGTTGTGTTGTGTTTACGCGCGCCCACATTTTCATATCGCCTCAAGCGGCATTTAAGCGGCCGTAGCGTGCACCCCACAGTGGCATGCCACATGCATACACATATGTATATATGTTTGTACCGCTGCTAAGTGCCAATTTGGGGGTGTTGTTATTAATACTTGTTAGCAACAGCAACAACAACAATAAACACCACAACAGTAACTATGCCGCTAAGGCACAGCAGCGCCGTCACCGTGGCACAAAGTTCAATGTGCCGGGCGTTGCTTACACAAAACATATTGTATTTACACCCCCGCCAACTCGTTTTATGCGTAAAGGGTAATCATATTACCGGATATGAATTAAAAATACTGATTTTCCATTAAAAAGTTTTTGTTATTTTAACAATTAACGCGCGAATGCATTGTGATTGGCTAGTATGTAAGTGTATGTGTGCGAGAAAATTATGATTTGCGTACTCAAGGGATATTACTTTCACATGTGTGTATAATGAATTTCAAAGAAATTAGTTTTTCTTAATGAAATTTCAGATTTTTGATACAGTGACTCTCAAAAGAATGTTTACACTTTTGCATTGTTGTTGTATTTTGTTCGAAATTCGTTTGTTATTCTATCGTAGACAGATCTTCGAAAAATTCTTCAGTTTTTAAAACGGGCTACTTGAGTGAATGTACATATTTCATTTCAGGTTTCTTCTTTTCTTGAGGTTTTAGAATTTCGGAACATTTTTTTGGAATACCAATCTATTATGCTTTTCGAGGCATCGACACAATTTAACATTTCAACTGAAAATTGTTCAGATCGAGAATCAGTGTCCTCGATGTCCATGTTTACTTTTCACTGCTAGCGAAAAACCGAATCGAATTGTCAACATTTCATATTAATTATAAGCAAAATCATACGAGTTTTCGATTATGACGTCACGAAAGACCTGAAAGGAACTTCAAAAAAAGTAACGGGACAAAACTGATGATCCATAGTTCAATCGTTCTTGCTAAGAGCTATCACTTTGCTAAGGCTTCTCGTATAATTATTATATCAGATACCTAGACTATTTTGGGAACTCGGATAACATAAATGTCGAATAATTACAAAGCCAGGAAGAAGATTAACGGAAACTTATATCAATGTTTAAGAACAATATGGAGTGTCTATTAAAGAACCTTTCGAAGACAACATATAAGTCTAGACAATAATCCCGAAAGCTTTTTAAGTCTCTTCATTGCTATTGGATCATGAGATCTCTGCGGAACCTCAATGTGTTGAGTTCATGACTGCCAAAAAATGTTCCCTATATCACGACATACAATATCACTATTTTCTCAGCATCGATTTAGCAGCTGAAAACATTGGGCTTTCAATTCTAGTAAGTCTCTGTTATCCATAGTCTTGGTCAGTAACATTACCGAATGTTTTGTAATAAAAAGGGCTGATAATTGAAGAATGTTTCCTCGAACTGCTAAAGGACAGATATTTCGTTCCAATACTCTATTAGATAAGAATATCTCTCTACTTGTTCCTGAAAATTCGAGAGAACTAACCTATTCTTTCGAGCTACTCTGATAAATGCATTAAATACTAAAACAACCACAATTGAAGAGCAAGCATACAAAGATTTAAAGCAATTCACATACTAAACTTTCATTTTTAATCGAATTCTTATCACACAAGATTTGCATTTATAATTGCTGCGCTGCACAGCATTACTTGAGGCCATCATAAATTATTCAAACACGCTTAAACTCAACAAAAAGAATTTAAAGAATAATAAAACTAAAATTAGTTTTCGACCCCACAGCCGAAGAAGATCAAATCAACCTTAAAACTTTGCAAAACAAGACGGGGAAAAAGCAAGCGAGATAACATCAAACTAGTTCAACTAAGTTTCGGTAACCACACAACTTGTCTTCGCACAACTTTTAAGCTGCAACTTTGCTTCGTTTCAACGCAAATCACAAACAATTTGACACGCAGCAATGACGTTGGAAACAATGCGAGCAGAAAGGTCGTTGGTTTTGCTTTCTTTTTTATTTCTTCTTCTGCCGCTTTTGTTGTTTTTGCACGAAAAGAACAATTGCAATTTTACACTTGTGCCGCCACAACAACAACAGATTTCAACACTCACACTAATGGCTTATCAACATTTCCGCACGCCTGCCTCGCTGCATGCCACACTGGTGGAGAGTCATCCACTACCCACATTTACTACACACATTACAAAGCACTGCCCCAATCACTCCAACAAATTAACACCCACCAATCACCACCCGCCGCTGTCTACCCACGATGCAAGCACAGACAGTAAGCATTAAGTAAATACCCGTTACTACACACACTTCCCCGCTATTTATGTGCAATTGCGCCACATGCCACACCGCTGCTGCTAACGGATGTAGTGGCAACATCAGGTTAAGTGCCGGGATTTGCGTCTATGCAACATTACTTACACTTTAGCCTAAATGTGCTTAGAAGCGTCGTATCGGCGAGAATCACACTAGAAAGAGCGCCAAATAAATAATAATAAAGAATGAGTAAATAAAAGTGTAAGAAATAAGTTAAAAAAACAGTGCGAGTAGTGAACAGTGTTGCCGTATTTTAGAGGATTTGTTGACAAGTGGTGAATGTAATGAGATTGTGATGCAGATTTTGAGAGTTTTGGATATTGTTATGAAAGTTTGAAGACCTTTCACTAACCTTCTCTCTATATTTCCCATATTTGTATATCTTATCAAGTTTTAAAAGTCCCCCCATAAAGCTTTTAATTCCTAAAAAGCTTCTTCGGTTTTTAAATATATATATGAACATTTCTTTCTTGATGAAACCCCATACTGATCGGTCCAAAAGGATTATAACTTGATATGAACCGACTAGTTTTATCTCCTGAGATGGAATTTGTATGACTTTGTATCAAAGATGATGATATATGTATTAGAGTACATTTCGGCCTTTGAACCGAAATTTCAAAAAATGTATTATTTAGGGAGAATTTTATTTTTATTAGGTCATAATCATAGAGCATTACGAATTGGCATACGGTTTTCGTCGAAGTGAATATGAAACAACAGATTAAAGTACAATTACTAGGACACCTAGATAATTTTACACAAAAACTTTATTTCTGGGAATTAGATATATTTCGGAGTAGTTTTTTTCGTAAATAATATTTTGAGAGATTTCGTAGAACGACAATTATTACTTTTATATTAAAAAAAATATTTTTTTATTGTACAAAACCCACAATTTTGAAACTCCGAAAATTTTCGAAGTTTTTTTAGGAATGAAGTAGTAGTTCGACTTTTAGGTAATTATAAGTGCTGTTCAAATTTGGAACTCCGAAATATTTCGGACTTTTTCTGATACCCTATTTTCGAACTTCGATACATTCATTGTATAAAATACTTGATTTTTTCTTCCTCAAAATTCGCCCAAAATAATAAAAAAATAGCCTGAAAACAAAATGTCATACGAATGCCTTCAACTGCTCAATACTAAACATCGCTCAATGAGCCCGCACATCCCCTCAATCACGCCTTTCCTACCGCCCTACTATTTAACACATTTCAAATAAACGCCTTCGCTTTCATTTGCTTCACTTCAGTACTCTTACTCTAGGTATATTAGGTACATAGTTCATTTAAGATTTCAAAGAAATTGCCGCTACCGGGTGTCTGAAGCTGTTGCAAAGATTATGAATGGCTTATGTGGCGGAGCGATTGCGAGCACGAGTAAGCTTGTTTTACACCAACGGCCACAAGTATGCAGAAAACAAAAAGCTTTAACTCAAGTAAATAAAATGGAAATGAAAGGAAATTCCGTGGGTTTGAGAGGGAGGAAGAACTTGGCGTCTCGCAATAACATTACACGCATATGTTCCCATTGCGGCACACCCGAGGCTTATCTGGCAATGACTTGTTGTTGCCAAAGTACAAAAAAACGAAGTAAAAAGTGTATACAAAACACAATAACAACAACTGTTGCTAATACGAAGCTGAGACTACATTTCCCATATACCCATAATAAACTCTAGGGTATAAAAAAGACTCAGCAACAACAAACGGTAAACAAAAAGGCGCACGCCGCCACAGGCATTGTTGCAATAAAATGATTACAAAGACGAAGGCGCTGTAGTCGAGTGGTTGGCATAAGTGGAATGTGTGGTGAGGAGAGGCTCTGCAATTGGCAACAATTTGGCGCAAATGAGTATAAACAATTGTTGCAAGTTTGGCAAGGGAAAGATGTATGTAAATTGGTATATAACGGTGCTTTAAGCAGCAGGCAGCTTACATATATGCTTTAACGCACGCCTTAAAAGCTTTTTGCGGCCGACCAAAGTGGTGGAGAGGCTCAAATGAATCTCAGAATGAAAGTGAAAATGAAATCGCAAATAGATGAAAGTGGATTTTTAACGCAAGAATAAAAGAAAATTGCATTAATTAATTATTGAGTAACAGTTTGGAGGCCAAGCTTTGAAAGCTTTTTAAGAACCGTGTATAATTAAAGTAAGCAAAACCACTAAAAAGTTTCACAATTAAGACGAAAACTGCCATTACAGCTATTAAACCTACATGTTGCAAGTACACTACAATATCGTTTGTTGCAACATTGTCGTGCAACTGCAATTATTCGCCAATAAATAACCCAATCGTGCGTTGCAAGCAGTCAAAAGCACAAGAAAACCGTTTAAGACAAATACAACGACGATTACAAATTGTCGTATGCGCATTTTCAGATAAGACTCAAATAGTTGCATGCAACTTTTTATGCCACATTTATCAACAACTACTTACTAACGGAGCGCGTCAACAGCATCAGCATGTATTTCGCAAGGAACTACTGGCTGACGTAATAGCCGCTGGCGTTGTGAAGCAATTTCAAGGCAACTACATACACACACACATACATTCGACTACACGATTTGCCTTCGTAGTCGAAAGTTTGTCGTCGGCGCCATTTTGCATTGGCATCTGAGACGGCACAGGCAAGCAGAACTTTGTTGCAAGCCGTTTATATAGCAACAGAAGATTCTAAGCAGCACAAACACACACATACATACATATATTCCCGTTATAATGTATGAGTAACTATTTTTTACTGCCACACACTTACAAATGGCGCCAAGTAGTATGTACGTATGTATATCTGCTTCTCCGCCAACTTGCAACTTATAAGTTGCAAAAGCTTATCGCTTTCCTTGCATGGCATTAGTGCAAGCAATTCTTGACATGAGGCAAATTGGATTTCCAAAGTGGATATCGTTTGATGCAACTTCTTCTCTATAGGTAGTCGCAATTGACTTGTTTGCATGTATTCGCGCGTTTGTATGTGTGTGTGTATAAATCCTTTCATTGTAAAAAAGTTAGTTTTCGATTTTCTCTCAGATTAGCATTGCGATCTGCATAGTTTAGCGTTGAGTAGCTGTGTTTCTCGCCCCAAAAGGAAAGCACTTGAAGTTCCTGAAATTGGACTGGCGGATTTGATTGGGATAACTGGCGGAGCTTTAGTTTGTTGGCGAAGATTTATACAAATGTTGTTTAAGTTTAGATTTAATAAGAAATAATATTATAATGTGTATAAAATAAGAATACGTAGAGACGCAAGCATTTTACAAGCATTTCTTTTGCAGAATTTAACATACATAATTTCGGAATGGCGGAAAATCGTAGAAATTAGCAACTGGTATTAGTTTTATATTAGAAAAATACGTCGATATTAATTTTTTTTTTGAGATACAAATTAAAGGATACAAACATTTTTGAACTCCGAAAAATATCGGAGTTGAATTCTTTGGAAGTCCAATAAAATTTTCCAACAATTGTAATCTGTTTATTAATAATTTTGAGCAGAAATTCAAATTCACTAGCGAATTATAAACGAAGTTAATATTTTGGAACTCCGAAAACTTTCGGAGTATTTTTTTTCAAATGCATTTTCAATTTTTCACTGTTATTTTGATAATATTAATATTTGTAATCTCCGTTATATTAATAATATTTTTTTCGGATTGATTTTCTTTCGGATTAAAGTAGTATTTTCTGATCGATTATTATTAGGTTAATAATACAACATTTTTTAACTCCGAAATATTACGTAATTTGATATGAAATCGTCATTATGACACATAGTATCTACACACAATTTTCGGAAAAGTAGTATTATCGTTTATTTTTGAAATAATTTGCTTTAACCCTTTATAGCATCATGTGACAGATATGTTACAAACCCTTTTAGAGGGTACAAAACATAGGAAAATTATTTTTTCTCTTTTTAGTATGAGATAGAAGCACTGTCACACTCCGTATTTTTCAATTATAAAATTCTCTGGATTTTTATGTATTGGCATCACTTATAAAACGATACTTTCTTTTTCGCTGTGGTAAAGTTAGTGAATGCACGTGCTTGTAATTACCGAAAAGATAAAAATAAGAAAATTTTCAGTGTTTTAATAAAATATTTAGTGGAAAAGTCCAGGTAAGTTCACTATTATGTTTAATTTCTATAAAATAATACGAAAAATGTTCACTAATACAATATATAGTGAAGTTTAGGTTTGTACCATTTCTGTAACATTGAGTAATAAGGTAATAAGCAAGCGATGGTACGTTCGTCTATTTTATCACTTTTTAGACCTTGCAGTGTCTATTGCTTGGCTCTTATACAAAAGAGTTCATAAAGAAAAAAATTAGAGGGCAATCAGTTGTCATCTGGTGATTTTCGTTTAGTTGTTAGCACGGTGTTGTGCAAATTGGGTACAAAGTCCCCTATGAAACGAAGAGGAATTGAAGCGGAGATACAATCTAAAAAGCATAAGGGCCCAGCCCTTCCTCCTATGGCAGCTAGGCAAGATCAAGTTAGACACTGGCCGGTATGGGCAGAAAAACGAATTCGTTGCAAGCGTTCAGGATGTGTTGGAGTATCACAAACGGTATGTGAAAAATGTGTTCTGGCTTTATGCTACAACAAGCAAAACAACTGCATCAAAGAATTTCACACTTCTTAAAAAACATGTAAATATTCACGAAATACAAATATTATTATTTAATGAGCTTAGAGACGTTGTTACATAACGTGACATATCTGTCACATACCCTTTTTTGTTGTTTTTCACCCAAATAAAAAAAAAAATTGTTTAAACTATAAAACACGTATTTCATTTCTATCCGAAATCTATTAGAAACGATACAGTTTTTTCGTTTTTACTTAGTTGAGTTATAAAGGGTTAAGCTGTAGAAATTTAGAATTACGCAAATTTTTTGGAACTCCGAAAATTTTCGGAGTGACTTTTTCGTAGATAATATTTCCGGACAACCGTAGTTTTGCTTGAGTATAGCTGATTTGTTTGAGAGAACTTATATTACTGATTACTTAAGCGCTAGAGTTCCGCTAATCAAGAAAAGATAAACGTCGATTATCTTTCTTTCTTTTATTCTATAAATAGTACCTTTCAGATATCGCAAAGCAAAATAAATTCTGTCAAGTATACAAGTCACATTAACGTCAACTTTATTTATGAAATATTTGAATTATTAATCACTCTTGAAAAAAATTTAGCAGAAAGTGCTATCTTAATAAACATAAATTAAGAGATAACAGTGATATGAATATATATACATGTTTATCAAATACATTAAGAGGTCTTCTGTTAATCAAACATAAAAAAAATATTTCCGGGTGCTTATACGCAATTCAAAAGTTCCCCCTGAATAAATAAAAAAATATACGAATTCTATTTCAAGACCTTAAAATGTTATCAGAACTTTATTTATGTGCACACTCAAATCAATATTTATTGTTATCGCATTATTCCCGCTATAAAAGCCAAGAAGTGCTAGTCAACACCTGTTAATATAAAACCAAACAGTGGAAGAAAATGAAAGTGTTCGTGCAAATTTGTGTGCTCTTCGCGTTCTACGCTGTCACCCACTCAGCGAGTTCCACTTGGGGTGTACGCAATTCAACCGATTTGCTCATACTTAGTAAGAACATATTTCAACCGGCTATAGCACACAAATCGCAACTCGTTTATTATGATATACCCGAAAAGGTAAATGGTTATTGTTTGAATTTTTTATCAAATCTTTTTTATCAACACTTAAAATTTTTTGTTTCCTTACTTATTTCAGTCCCATAGCAATTTCAAAGTAATCAGCGTTATATATTTGCAAGACAAGTTCACCAATAGCTCTGGCCCTTCGAACACCTTATACTACGGTGGACCCGGCCAGACTTTTGCCTCCATACAGATGAGAACCTATACTGGTGTTGGTCTAAATGTTACTATTTTAGTTTATGGACAATAAATGAGTAATAAATAAATAGTGTATTGAATTGGAAAAATATTTTTTTTCTACATATATAAGGTTATATCTTCTTGATAACGATAAAATATACACCACTCGAATATTTGTTTAAAATTTTATTAGCAAGTTTATTAACAAGTGTCAAGTTAATAACAGTTGAATGTCATTTATTCCGAGAATTTCATTAATACCATTATCGAAAATCCAGATTTCGGTATATTCCAATAAAAAAGTGGGATTTGGCGCTCGGAAAGGTAAAGCTTGCGACCAATGTCCAGCCCCATGAAAAATATAACCCTCGCAGGAACTTCTAGGTCTAGTTGGAAACATAGAGCTCAATGACAGCGCGCTATGTTTGGTCTAATCTAAGTTACAAGTAGTAAAATTGGCTCCTAGAATTTTTGGAAAATTTACTCGAAGTAAAATAATAACGGGACCTAATTAGAATGCAAAAACGGTCGATTTTGTCATAATAATCTGATTTCTTGCGAGATATAGGACTGAAATTGTGGTCTCTCGGACCTTTTTTACGTTGTTTTGAGTTTTTTTCTCTTTATGCAAAAACGGTCGATTTTGTCATAACAATCTGACTTTCTGCGATGTATAGGACTGAAATTGTGGTCTCTCGGATTTATTTATGTTGTTTTGAATTTTGTCTCTTTTTTTCTCTCTTTTTTCTCTACTTTATTAATTCGCATGCCCTCCAACAAAGACAATAACGCTATATAAATGTCAGTGCTTAAGAATTTCATTAAAGCTAAACCTAACTCTCGCCTGTCGTAAAATATTGCTTGTGACCCATGTAAACCGAACGAAATCAATTCCAAATAATCTTTACAATTTATTTTATTGCACTATCAGTGTACAAAGGTGAAAGTTAAGCAGGCCACTAAAGCATATTTATAGTCTGGTCTACAACTATGTGCTAAGAGGTATTGTGTCGCTCGCAATTCATAAGCAAAATTGATTGGAGACTCAACAACTGCAACTCCCACCCAAAAGTTGAGCTGAGAGAAGAAGAGCAATCGCTTGTAATACTAGCATATTTATGATGGCATAAGAGTGCGTAAGTGGCTGCTTAAGATCCAAGCATGCAGGACTATGATTTGTCTGCGCCAGATATTGCAACCGAAATTTCGGAGGCAAACAATATGAGGTTAACTGTAAGTGATTGTGGGTTGTTTACGCAAAACTATT
This sequence comes from Zeugodacus cucurbitae, assembly GCF_028554725.1. Lineage (NCBI taxonomy): Eukaryota > Metazoa > Arthropoda > Insecta > Diptera > Tephritidae > Zeugodacus > Zeugodacus cucurbitae. The sequence goes on along the minus strand of NC_071671.1, from coordinate 63,397,908 downwards.
AGTGGGTGGGAAAAACGTGAGCAATAAATATTGATGATAAGAAGGGGAGAGAGTGTGTGTGCTGCAGACTGATTAGTAATAGTTGCAATATGTTACCCGGGGGCGCACTCGCTACGCACACATAAATCGAATTGTGGGCAATAAAATTCGCCAGCCAAAAATGTGCGAATAGACAATGGCTGTGACATGCTACGGAAGTCAGCTGCACAATATAGATAGACAGATATGTGTCTTGGCACTAAAATAGAAGATAAATGTGCACGGGTCGCACACCCCTAATACCAGCAATTTAAACCACAAAGCCACTTGATGTGAGTGTATGTGCAGCAGAGCAGAAGCAACCACAGCAAACGCTTAAAATGCAACAAAGCACTCACTCACTCACTCACTGAATTTCGAAGAAACGTAGGCACAAATCGTAAACAGTCACCTTTGGCTTGAATTGAGACGAATGTCAATAGCAGTGGCACACAGTACTACTGATTGCCTGCCACATGCCACAGAAAGGCAGCACATTAAACACAAGCACATACACATTTTTTTTTCATACGCACGACTTGCAGCATTTGTTGTTGTTGTTGCTGCTGTTATAATCCCTGTCGTCTCTGCCAAGTTGGAGACAGCCATTAATATGCTCTGTTTTAAACTGTTTGTGGCATGACTTTTGTTGTTATCTACTGTTATAACTGCTGTCTGCTGTATGGCATGTTGCTACCTGCTGTTGGCACTTGTGTTGCTTAAGACACGCAACACGCGCGCACACCCACTCTTCAACAACATCAGCGCCTCCTTACTTAGACGTGTAGCTTACACTCGTTAGACTCATATTTTATTTGCACGCTTGTGTTGCTTGTGTTTAATGTGTGGTTTTTATGGCAGCAACAAGCAATTGCCGGTTGGCTTTATCCTAGCAGAAGTACTTAAAACGCACACAGCACAACAACAAACAAGGAAATTGTTGGGCACATCCTGTGTATAACAGGTATTTACCACAATAATTTTACACTAATCCCTATAAATTAAATGAAATTTAGGTTGTCACTCTCGAACGCACATCAAAGCACGCTAAATGTGGTATTTGGCAATGCAGGCAATTTTAAGTGACGCAGTGACTCTTGTCGAGTGAAGAAGAGTGGTTTATTAAAGGCAGAAAAAATTGATTTGTTTTTGTTCTTTACTTCTTTTCATTCTTTAGAATATGTACTCAGTGTAAACAGATTCCAAATATTTACACTCTTTTTTTCTCATGATATATTCTATCACAAGCAGCTTGAGTTAAAAAATCGAAAATTCGATACACTTGCGTGTCATATGGAATAGGCGCTCAGCATTGTACTACAAGTGGAAGCTTCTTATCACATAAATGGCTATTAGAAAATGGCGCCAAAGCAGTGGCAATAGAAAGAAATATTTCTAGCAGACATTTTTGTAATGCTGAAGGTAGAAGTCGGGCCTTTTGCAGTTGCCTTTTATAATTTCTGAATGCTGTGAAGTTGCTATGAGTATGATTAAATTTTTAGGAAATTTATATTTTAATAGAATAACTGTCAACGAAACCATGAGGGATTTAAAAATTCAAAGATTATATTAATAGGTCTAGCCTCTGTCGAGTTCCAAGTTCTTAAGGCAGTAGTCTACTTTAGAAGCCGAAAAAAGTGTTTTTTTGGCAATTTTATTGAAAGGGAAGGAAATGATTGCGGTAAACGGAATTTTAAGACGATATTGTACTATATTTAAGGCTTAAAAAACAACATTTATTATTAAAAAATATTGAAATTTTTTCAAAGTTGTAAGTATTTTTCAGGAGCGCCTGGAGTCTGCACTTCGAAATCGGTGCCGGTGATGGAGGTCGTGCGATGCGTTTGAAACAGTCGAACCAATTTTTTTTTTTAATTTTTATAAGTTTCTTTTCCTTATGAACTAAAAACATACCGAAGGAGTTATAAAATTCCATATTTTTTCGAAGTTTGAAAAAAAATTCACTTTTTTAAGAAATTGACTTTAAGTTGCAAAACAAGTAGTTTAAATAATACGTTTGTCCAACTTTTTTAGTTCGAATGGAAGATAATTTAATACTGAAGCTAGATCACTTTGGTTTTTTTTCGATCGGACATATATTCTTTTTGCTATCGCCGGCACCGACTTCTAACACTTGTGAAAATGAAAACTCGAGAAAACGCGGTTTAAAGGTCTGCCTGAGAATTCGCAATTGCTCGACGCTCGGCCACTAAAACTGCTCTAGCTTCGAAAATATGTCGAATTGGCCTCTGGAATTTTAAAGACATATTGTTGGATAGTTTTGGAAGAGATTTAAAACAAAACAAAAAAAATCGATTTTTTGAAGCCTGTAAAGCAGACTACTGTCCTGATGTTGAGAATTGGACTCTGCAAAACCGCGAAATTTTAAAGTCACGTTATTTTTTTAACTAACAAGGAGTTAGTTAGTTAGTTAACCTCTTTCTGATACTGCTGCTCCCTATTTAAAACAATTTTCTTCTGTAACCGTAATTGTAGATACCAATCAGTAGTGTTGATCCGGGGTTATAAGAACTCTATAACTGGGCCAACTCAAGAAGCGTTTGAAAGTAGATATAAAGCTTTGTGATAGAACAATCAAGAGATTGCTCTGAAAACGATAATTTTTTTTTCGAATGTTTTTCTAGTAAAGAAACCTATTGTTATAAATAAACCTATTTTATAAATAATTATTAAATATTTCTAAAAATTTCGATCAAAATAATGAAATTACAATAATTTTTGCCACAAGAACTCATATATAACTAGTTTATAACTAGTTCATGAAAAAGGTATATAACTTTGGAAAGCTAACTGCTGTTTTTTGCTTATATCTCAGACTACTAGCTCTAGTTTCAACAGAAGAAAACACACAGAGTAGAATGGAAATATGTACATAAGTTGTCTACACTGTTCTTCATATAATGGCTGCAGTAAACGAGTTTACATGCTGGCCAAACAGAATTTATCGTTTTGCTCTTTACCCATTTGCCGCCATAAAGTTGGATGCTCGCCAACACCAATTGCTGTGAACCTATTCGAAAAGGACATGGCACGCGTCGTTTCTTACGAAAAAAATGGCACACTCTCGTGCCACATACCACATTATAGCCAAGAGCAAACGCTTAACAGCCATTTTGTATACACACACTGCTCGACTACTTCGACTACTAACCACTGCGACTGGGTTGCATTTCTTTGTAGTAGAAATTAAATATGCCGCATTCGTGCATTTGCATGCGCCAAGGGGTACTAACGTCGTGAAACCGCGAAAATGTGCCGCGCACACGATAGTCTTTAGCCGTCATTTTATGTTTATTTCCGTTTTTAGCGGAAGGTTCGTTAAATTTAGTTGATTTTTATCCTTATTGGCAAATTAGTGGCGCAGGCGAACAGCCGCATGCAGCAAGCGACAACCGGAAATAAATGTTTACTTTGTGTGCTTTGAAATTTCGTAGCATACACAAAGGCGCCATAGCGTATAAAGCTTGCTATTGGCACACACATGCAAGTGAGTTTCACACAAAAATGCTTACTGCCATTGCTGTGTGTTCAAGCACTGTAGATGTTGTTGTTATTACTATGCACAAACTGGTCAGTCAGTGAGTTGTTGGCTGGTGCTTGTGCTATGCCCAGCAGTGGCCACTAGCTTACAACTTCTATTCGATATTTTACGCTTCGCACTTTTCTAAGCATATTTATGTGGATGTGTGTATGTGTGTTTCTATGTATTCTAAGCTCTTTTTCTCTTTTCTCCTTTAGAATTGTTAGTTTTTTGTCTATCTAAACTTTCGTTTTCTCGTTTCATCGACAATGGGCGAACAGCTGTGGCAGCAAGCTGCCTATTTGCTTGCAACTTTTACATCCTATTGCCGCCACAAAGCACACACACACATGAGTTTTGTACATTTTTCAAAAAGTTTCTTACAACAACAACACTGCAAATATTCACCATTCTTTGTTCATGTGTGTGTTTGCTGTTGTGCGTGTCTGCTGGCGGCGCCCTTGACTATCAACCAGCACTCCACTCGTGTTTGTCCTGCCACAGATACACTGCCAACAAGCATACATGTGTCTTTCTGCACGAGTTTGTTTGAGTTCAAATATTTCTAAGCTGTGTCGATGTGAAAGCAAACTCGTTTTCCACACCACACAGTTGGTAAACTCGACAACACGAAGACACATAAACACTCATACAAATATATACCTATGTATTTGTAGAATCTCTGCACCTCCTCTTCTGTTATCGTTGCGCTTTTGTGGGGCCACAGCGTCAATCTTGTTGTTGCCTTCTGCTGCTGGTAGTGCCATGTGAGCCCACGTAGTCACTTAGTTCACTCGTAAAGCATATAAAATGGGGTTGTTTTGCTGCCGAGTGGAAGCGGATTTCAGCAAAATTGTATTGTACAAAGCACAAAATACAAAATCAAATAATATCTTTGTTATTCTACATATTCGTTGTTGTCTACTTTTCTTTTCGTGTATTATTTGTGCATCATATGTAGTCATGCTAAGTTATATGCTGCCCTCGTAGTACAAGTGATGACTTCCTTTTCCTTTATTGTTGTTTACGCTTGCCACTTTGTGCGGTTATTGACAATTCTTTTATTTTTTTTTTGTTGATTTTTCGCCGAAAACGTTGTTTTGTAGTAATGCAATATTATTTGATTGTGCTTATAAAGTGACATTTATATTATATTTGTATATTTTTATTGTGTCAGCTTTCGTTGATATTTATTTAGATTTGTGAGAAATATGTAAAGCAATAATCACATTTATTGTATTTTGAAGTGTTTAGTTAGCAAGGTACAAATTAATTTGAATACCTGCAGGGTAAGTCGATATATTCATGTATCAAATCTTTAATTATTTCAGTTCCATAATAATTCTGATAGTTTCTTAGAACTTCAGATTGTTTGATGAACATGACAGAACATGACGATACCTCAATAGGTAGTATTTCTCTTTTATAATATATCTCTTTCTTCTCGATATCAGGAACACTAATGTTTAAAGATAGTTTTACTGCCCTATTCTGTGCACTTGACAAAATAACAAAAAAGTTCAAAATTTTTTCAGATTTTTATCAAGTAAGAACTTTTTTGGTCTTCTGTGACAATTTTGATAAAATAAAAAGCTTCAGTACGCATAGCTTTTCCCCACACGTGTGGAAACAAAATAATGTAAACAGAAACAGCTGATTCTGTCCAATTATATTTGAATTGAATTGAAAAATTGATATGAATTATTTTTTAACGCAAGTTTTCAAATACATTTCAATATTTGTTGCAAAATAGTTAATAATTTAAGGTTCATTTCACAATAAATCCATTGCTTTTGGTCTAGACTTTTCATAGGGTGCGCAAATATTACATGCTTCGAAGCTGGCACTATTTTTCATGCAAAAGGCCATTATTTGGATGAGTGTTTGTTTTAACCGAGCCTTCTTCAGTGTGGCTTCGTTGATAAGTTTGGTTTATGATTGACCAAAGAGTTATCAGCCTATCTATCCGATTCTGATGTCGAGATATCGACGGAAGCCTTTCAGACCTGATGCAAAGTATTTGGTTTGGTTTCACAACTCCATTTACTCTATATATGTAGATGACAGGGTTATACCTAACCAAACAGGGAGTGCCGCGCGTAAATAAAGTTGATTGATAATCAAATGGCAGAGCCTATATATTCACTTTTCCATCCCAGATCCTCCATAGTCTTTTGCTCCCCCGCAAAGCCGTAGAATACTTCATTATATAATACATATACATATGTCCTTTATAATATATTTAAAACTGTTTGGAATGCAATTTTGATTTAGTTGGTTGTTATGTTTAGCTTCAGAACAGTCCCTTGGGGACTACGAAATCTAAACTTTGTTCTTTGTTGGCAAAAATTTGCTAAGCTGTAATCGCATGCAAAAATAGAAAACAATTTCGTCAATGTTACCCTCATTATCCTCATTTTTTTTATACAAAAAACGGAAAAATAAACTTCTTAATATATTATAAAAACGGCTCAATAACCCGAGCCATCCACATGTTCATATTTTTCCTCTTTGTATAAAACTAACGACAATAGTAAAATATCTCCATTGCAACAAATTCACTTTCACAACTATCCACAGCGAGATATTTTATTTGTCAAGAGCATTTTACTTCTTAACAACTTATAAAGAAAAGAGCTTTTTATTTTAGACACAGAATACGAAATGCTTGATAAATTTTAATTTTTTACAAATTAGAAATTTGTTGAATTTGTAAAGTGCACAGAATAGGGCTGTTAGAATAAACAAAAAAATCAATAAAAAAAACTTTTTAAAACCAAAATTATGCCAAGTTTTTCTTATACCTAAGACAGACATATGGTTTCCATTCTATTATATGTATATATGTACAATAAAAGCTCTAGAAACCATGAACCAGCATAGTGACACACATGTGGTATATTGTACTATGTTTACATTCATCAGCTGATACAAATAAATTCAAGCAAAATGTAATTATGAATAACTGGCAGGAAAATTAATGCTGACTTAGTTATAACTTCAAGCTATCTTAAAATATTATTGTCCAATATAATTATTACATATTACATATTTTTCACATCATTTTTTCAAATTTTGTTTTTTGATTTCAATTAATTTTGAATTTAATTTATTTGCTGTATGTCAAAATGTCAGAAAACATATGATTGTTGCAGAAGAGCTTAAGCTTTCGGTGTGTTCAATGCAATCCATTGTAGTACATTTCAAAACACCACAACATTTCAATGGTTTCTAGAACCCTATTGTAGTACGGAACACCATTTGCTTTCAAACAAAATTCGGAAAACCGGTGATACACATATGGTTTCTGAAGCATACTACAATAGATACTACATGTCTGTTTCAGGTATTAGAAGACCGGATACAATTAAAGCTAGAATTACGAATTTTACAATTAATTTTCATTCTTCTTCTAAATATATTTCATCTATGTTGTTTTCAAAAACGAAGCAAAACATTTCTCCGTTGTACAAAAATATAGTACCCATTATATACCAATTGTTTCTTCAAGATTATAAGTATTAACCAAAATCATAAAAAATATGCTCTATTTAATGCCTCTATGCTTCCATCTCAGTGTCAGTGTTTCCATCTCAGTCGTATCTATCCACGTCGGATGTAAAAATCCACATAAATTTATTCCAGAACATACAGCAACCCCCGACACTATTTAGGTATGTTTTATGATCATATAAAAAACAGTTCTAAAGTTGTTTTCTCTTCATCAGCAAAGTTCCTAAAGTGTGTTCTCTAAAATCTATTGGGTTTCAGCTGAGATATATGTATAGTAGATTTCCTTAATAAACAGCTGACTTTATTGGAAAATATTTATTTATTTTTGTCGAAGAATGATAATCGTCTGAGTGTTAGCTAAATAATTGACCATCTTATCCATATTAGTCGTGAGAGTAACAACAGTAGATCTGACGATAATACTAATTAAAATTACTTAGCCACAAAAAAAAAATGATTCTGCGTCCTGTGTGTAACCTATGTTTTTAGGGACGCTGAATCCGAAATCATTTCACCCCATCAGATCAGGGTTTTGACATAACCCCAAAAAAAATCGATATGGTGGACAGCGTTTTTAAAAATTTATCGGATTCGCATGAAACTCGCTACTCGGGGGTTTTCGGGATCACGGATTACGAATTCGGTATCGGTTTTTAAAACTACAAAATGGCGGACTCTTTTTTGAAAAAATTATAGGATTCGCATGAAACTCGCTACTCAGGGGTTTTCGGAGTCACTGATTACGATATTTAAAAATTCAAAATGGCGGACTGTATCTTAGTTGCTTAGTCACTTATCGGTTATATGTACCCCTTCAATTTAGTACCATATTCTCTATGAATATTCTTACTTCTCACATTTCTGAACCATTTAAGCGCCAAATTTCATATTTAAACTTTCACAATTTCCACCTTAAATATTAACAGCAATTGCACTCAAAAATCGAAGCAGTTAACCCCTTGCTTTAAAGTCATATTAAATGCCCGTTTGCAAAGCCATTCACCTGGAAATATAATACTTTTCTTTGCCACGATTGATGTCCTACCAAACACAACAAAAATTACAACAACGTCGGCAGACAATGTGAAAAAAAGTAATGCAGCAACAAATTGCCTATCATTATGCCACAAATAACGGGTTTATCTACAATAAAAGCAAATCAATTTGAATTATGTGCCGCCAACAAAAAACCCGTTAACCATAAATGGATGGGTACGGAAGGGAAAAAACTTCAACCAAATAAAAAACCGCAAACAACAAAAATAAAAAGAGTAAAAAAATAAACTCAACTCAGTGCATAAATCAAAAAGCAAGCTAGTTGTTGTAACAACAACTACAGCAAAACAAAAAAAAAAACAATAACAACAAGCGTAGTGCCATGAAATGATTGATACAATTTGGCGGCTAAACTGACATTGCAAATAAGTGTTATTACAAGGGGCGGTAGGTGGAGTGTGTGCGAGGCTTCATGCGTGGAGGAGTGCAGGAGTGCACAAGCCTATTTGTAGGCGCACAGCCACGGTCATAGCAATGAAACGGTTGTATATGCAAATAAATTCGATACAAAGCTGCATGTAATTGTTGCTGTTGTTGTAGTTGAAAACTAAATGCGCAGTAAATGGTGATAAAAACAAAAATAAAACATACAACAAAAACAATACATAAATGCGACGCGGAAATTTGCGGCAAATATTATATGTGTCAAGGCGCGCGGTGTGGGGATTGAAGGGCAGCGCAGCGACGGTTGGGTGCAGTTGAATTGCAGCAGATGAGCAATATACCGTGATAATTTATGCACCCCAGTGGAAAAGCGTCAAATTTGTGCATTAAAAATGGCCACAAGCGGCACACGGACGAGCGCACAAACTAACGGGACTTCCATTACGCGGCGCGAGTGTGTGTTTGTGCCGCAACAGAATGTTATGTTGGCGGTTTGTAAAAATATGTGAACTCGGCAAAAACAATAAATTATTACACACTCGCGACGGCCAGCCAAAGCTTCACACACACACTTGCGTACCCGTGTCACTTCACATCGTACGCAGCAGTGGCAGACAGGGCCGGTGCGAGGTGAAAGTGGTTGACGGGGCTTAAAGGTTGAAAGTATGCGCCGTACGAAAATTCCCCAAACGACATTTGCAGTTATGGACAATTTTGCATACAAAAACAATAGCAATAGCAATGCAGTGCGAGGCAAGCGAAATCTGCGTTTGAGCACCACAAAAATAACAGCAACAACAACAGCAGCAGTAGCCATCACACACAACAAAAATAACAATCTGTAGAGATAAAGCGTTGCCAACAACAACACTACTACTGTGGCACCGAAACAGTTGCCAGAGGCAAATAAATAAAACCGTAGAAAAGTGTTTCAGTGCGTATGTGTGTGAAGGTTGTGTGCTTGTTGTAGTGTGTTGCACGCAGTTTTCTTTTTCTTGTGGCACACCAATTTTTTCCGTTTGTTGTTGTGTTACTTTTTAGCAGTTTCATTCGCTTTATGCGGTTCGCGTATATTTTATGAGTTCATCAGATTTTTTTCCTTTGATTATGCGTGCAAACCTTTTTAAAATGCCTTCTTTTTTCGAAGTCACTTAATTTGATTGCTCCACCCTTGGGTGTGCGATGAACAGTTTTTGTGTGGAATTTATATTTTTTTACTTTGTTGAAATTATGAAATATGCTCTCTATACCCAATTGCGGTCAATTAACGGTTGATGTTGTTATAAAAATGGGGAAAAGCTAAATTGACGAATTGAAAGCGTTATGAAATTCTTAAATGCAAAATTTAAATTTTTTTTGGAATTTTTAAGAAAATTTTTAATATTTTATTGCACCAAAAACAAGTGTTGCGCATTGAGGTTGATAAAGAGCCACAAAAACAAGAACACGGAAAATTCTACTCTATATATATGTTATATGAGTGAGTTGGAAATTGTAGAGGTTCCCATAATCGTAAATATGTTATTCCGAAATGTGGTCTTGAGTGGTTACATAAATAGGTTTCACGACTTAGAAAACGACTTTTTTTGTATTGTTTCATTAAATTCTACAAAATCTCTAAAATATTGTTCTAAAACTTCTAGTCGATCTGAATAATAGTTCTGGAGATATAGCCTATAGAAGTGAAACGTTACAGGGTACATGGAACGTCACTAACTGAACAGTATTTGTAAAGTCGATTGTTCAGATTTCCCGTGAACTAGTCAACGGATATTGAAAAAATTTAGACAGGTCTTCGAAATATATTTTACAAGGACTTAGACGACTTTTTTATAAATTCAATCACTTCAGATGATTCTACTAGGAGTTATGCTGTCATCAACATCTTATTCCCGAGCGCTCGTCATAAATGACGGCCTATCTTTCAATAATTGCTTAAAAAATTTCAGTAATCTCGCATTAAATGTGTCTTTAAGACTGTAAAAAGTTAGAACGAATATTTATTTTTTATATTTAATGCAATCTTATTGAAAATTGCCCTTTTTTACGGACGACAGACAGCCATGGTACCCCTTAAAGATCTGTTTTATGTTCTCAATGACTAAAAATCCCTCAAAAACTTCTCTCAGCATATTCTACAATACTAATGATAATGTTCTGTAATCTTTTAATCGGAAAAAATTTCCAATGACTTGAAAAATAAATCCGCTCAAAATCAAATATCTAAGATACACATCATTTTCTACAATAATATAAAGCTAGTTAATATACAAATTCATCAAAAATTACGAATTTTATAATAAAGTACATTAGCTGCTTTCAAAATGTAAATTTTTAGTCCGAAATCCACTATATACTCACTTGTAAGCATATTCCAAATTATCACCACAACCACCCCACGTCCAATCGTCGTGCAATTGCTTGGGGCGCGAGCCACGCGAACAGCCACATGACGCCAATTGGCCATCGCGGCAAGCACGCGCTATAAAGCTGGTCACCATAGCAGCGGCGAGCGCGTGAATGAAAGCCATTTCCGGTGAGCCTGCAAAAGAGAATAGAGTAAATTTGTATTGATTCAACAAAACTATAAGCTTCTATATCTAATATGTATATTAATAATTATGCCTGAAATTATATTTAATGTGGCTTGTCAAACTTTGACACGCTCAACTGTAAGCGCCTGTATGAAAATGAAAGTTCAGCGCATATAACTAATTTTATTCAGCAAGTTGTCGGCAAACACAATTAATTTAACGCTCTTTAAATCGATATACCCAACGAAGCGCACTGTGCCGAAAACAGCATTTGTCGCGCGTTGAGTGACACATCGAAAAGCATTTGACAGCATAACGGTAGCTTGGTGTACGAGAGAGTGGCGAAAAACTATTTTCTATTTTATATATTAGCTTGTATGATTTTGTATGTGTAAGTGTGTGTGTGTGTGACCTGTCAACGGTGTATAGTGTTCCATCAGCAACGGCTGTCTATGACACTAATCAACTTTCATGCCACACAAGTTTAATGCCAAATTAATAATGCCAATATTAATGCGTAGCACATTTACAAATACTTACATATACGAGTATATATACATACATATTATTGTACATATGTATGTATGTATGTATATTAGAGTGTTTGCAAACATACTCATGTAAATATATGCCCGAAGAGAAGGCTTGTGTGCTTAAATTAGTGTAACAACAGGGTGTTACATAAATATGACTAAAATTGCAAAAATTTAAATTTTCATAAAATTTAACAGTGTTGCCAGATTATAAAAAAAAAATTAATTTTTATTCTTATAAGTTTAATAATATTTTTTTATAAGCTAAATAAAATGTGAATTTATTTGTGAAAAAATTAAATATAAAAAAATTTGGCAGTATTGCCAGATTATAAATAAATTTAAAATTTATTTGTATTCTTAAAAGTTTAATAATATTTTTTTTATAAACTAAAAAAAATGTGAATGAAAGATTGAAAATTTATAAAAATTTAACAGTGTTGCCAGATTTTCAAAAGCGTAATTAATTTTTTTTATTTCTGTTTTTTGGTTTAATAATATATTTTGTATAAAAAATTAAATGTGAATTAAAAAGCGAAAATTCAAAAAATTTCAAAACATTTGAGCAGTGTTGCCAGATTAAAAAATATAAAATTTATTCATATAACGTGAAAAATATTTTTTTAACTAAATACATATGTTAATTAAATGGTGAAATTTTTAAATAAAAAAAAAATCGAACAGTGTTGCCAGATTTAAAAAAATATAAATTGTTTTGATAGTCTTATAGGTTTAATATTGAATTATTATTATTTAATAAAATATTGTTGTATATTTTTATCAAGAAAATATCTTGAAGCGAGAGTTCATGAGAGTGAATGCTTTTGCCCTCAATTCATTGAAACTACTAAACCCTAAACTAGGAATTTTATCAAGAAAAATTACTTTACATTTCTGTATATTCTTCTAAGAGTATAATAATGAGACCACCTTGTACACCGCTCACCTATCTATCCTTGTATTCACCAACATAATCCGCTCATACTCACTTCCTCATTGACCCATTTGGTTGAAATTAGTCAGTCAACCAAGTAAACTGTACATTTCCGCCACATAGGCGAAATTAATACGTGCCAAGTGTAACGGCACAGCTAAAAGCGGAGATAATAGAGAAAGAACTACAAACGGGTGCAACGGTGCGTATACGTGTCGTCAGCCAAATGTCACATCAAGTTCAATGTACGAATATGTGTATTTGTGGAATATAGGGTAATAGGAAGTGGAAGTACACACAGGATTGATAGTAGAGAATATTAGTATTAGTATGTAAATATGTATGAATAAAAGATATATGTATGTATAGGAAAAGTCGGATTTATTCTGGCTAGTTAACAACTCTATCGACTGTTCGATATCTTTAAAGAGAGCTTACAGATATTTTTCACAAAAAAATATTATTTCATGTAATGTACATTTTCCACCTATTTTATAGTATATTTGGCAGAAAACTTTTTTTTTTATATAAGCTCACTAATATGTTCACTGGGTATTTAATATCATTCCGGTCATCACAGTCATATAAAGCTACTTATATACAACTATACTCATACATATAGCTAACATCTATACCGCCTGACGACCGGATGTGGCTTTGATCTCATACACCACCATACATACAAATATAAACCATTTTGTTTCCGCTGTTCGCTTAGTTAAGCATTAATTGCGCTTCACGGGATTACACAACCAATGCTTCGTTGCATATTGCCAAAAAGGTAACGGTACAAATTAAATATATGTTAAGTAGACAAGGCATAAAAGTAACTACCACAAGCAGCACACACACACAAACAACAATTCTACGCTACTTTTATTTCAAAGTTGGCAACTTTGTTGACCTTAATGTGAATTTCATAATAACATACACATATATCTGCCATTATGTACGTTATCATTTTTGGCAAATAAACCACGTCAGCATGACTTCATGCATTTAATTGAAATAAAATTTCAATAAGTCTGCAGCACATGAAAGCGCACACTTGCCACAAAGGACGACACACTATCAGCGCGCGTTGCATGAACTTTTACATTTTTGTGCAGTATCTAAAGGCCAAAAAAAAAAAAGCAAGAAAGGAGGCACTTGCTAATCAAACTCTGCATTGGCTACAAGCTGCGACAAATTGTCTACATATATGTCTGACAAGCGTCTTTCTTACGCTTTCACATTTTTATTTTCTTCTTGCTGTCGCTCAGCGTCGATATGTCGTGACAGCTGCTGTTCGTTTAGCCATAATGTTATTGATTTTGACTTATATTTTTGCGTTTGAGTAGATTTTAATGAAATGTAGCTGGAAGCCGATTATGAAGTGTAGTTAACTAAAGAAGCAACAAAAAATGGCAACTCACCGTGTGTTTTTGTAATGGTTTTTAATGTTTTTTCTAATTTTGGATGTAGACGCCGGGGCAAAAAAAAAACATCAAGGAGATCGAATAAATTCACATTTTTTTGGAAGAATGTGAGTAAAAAAAATATGTGATGTAATGCGGACAGTCTGGTAATTTTTGATGTGTTACAGCTTACTTACTTTAATGAGAATTCGAAGAATACCTTATTAATTTAATACATTTTGGAAATTCATTCAAAAAATCTACCAGAGCAAATCATGTATTTTTTTATCTTTTAAGTAATATGGTCATGTCTACGTCTCGTTTGTTTGAAATATTTCTTACACATGTTTATTAAAATTGCAGTAATTTGTAGAAGGTTTTTTCTTCTAAATGAAGGCTGTCAAAAGTCCACTCGCTTGCCGCGGATCTGATTTATACTGACACAGCCTTAAATTATATATACAAAATAAGATTAACCCTTTCATGCCCAATGTTACCTATAGGCTATAGACAAAAATCGTTTTGCGTAAAAAGTTATACAGAAGTGGTTATACAAAAAGTGTTCAAAAACATAAAAATAAATGTTTTATTTTAAAGCAAAGTTAAGAGTTATTTAAAAAAAAATTCATAAGAAAAGTGTTTAGTTTATCTATAATAATTTAATTTGAGCCAATAATACACATCCTGTAACTAATGAACTTTGAAATTTTTATCACTTCATATTTGAGTTAAGACTACTATATATATCTGTCCTAAAAAAATGTTAGTTCCGCCCATTTTAATTCGGGCATGAGAGGGTTACGATTGTTATACTTCTTAGTATACGTCTACACACTTCCTTCTTCGTAGATTCCTAGTATAATTTGAATCATAGGCACATCTACTCTAAGATTACTACTAATTTGTTGCAAAAGCCCAAAATCTTTACCCATATGTATAGTCAGGGTTCAAAATTTTAATCATTCTCACAGAAATCATAGAGATTTACCACACAATTTAGAAATATAGATGATCTATATCAAATTAACTATTTTTTGAACATTCGAGAACGAACGTAGTATACCAAAATTATGTTTGACTTTATAACACCCGGTGTAATCTTTTTACAAACCGTAACTGAGCTCAGAGCATATTTTTTTTCCGGTAGATTTTGTTTCCGGTTAAGTTTCCCAATGCATGTTTGTATATTCAATTTTTTAACAATAAACTTCTCTTTGATTTGATCAAATCTTTGGAGACGACTTAACTTTGTCATTCCGACATGTTTCTGATTATCTACTACAAGAACAAACTCACTAAATAAATTTAAAGTAGAGAAAATATAGTTTTGAAGCTTCAGGAGGACTATGCTGATAGGATAGCCTATAAATTTCGGTTTAATATTTTAATAATTTCACTTAACCAGTGTAAATTCCATTTTTTTTTTTATTTTTGACTAACGGCGACTAGAAAAATCAAAAATCATTATTAGATTACCTGCTCAATCTAATATTTCTTGGTCCTTCTTGGGAACCTTAATGGAAATTTTACATAGAGAGATGGTCTATTGTAAAGAGTTATGAGAGAGATCTAGAATTAAATATGTAATTTGCCATTGGATAATATCTGCTTGTATATCTTATAAGACAGCACTGCAGCAAGCTCAGTCACCTCAGATAACTTAATTTTTCGACAATTCAAATCAATTTAATGAATATCATCAATGATTTCATGATGGTTTGCTTCACAAATAGATTATTTTTTATGTAAGCCTTTATAAATTGTATGAAAATACCATACAAAAGCACCCGACTATCTGATGCTCTTAAAATCGAACAAAGAAAGTCACTGAATACATTTTTTTATTTAATTTTTTTTTTCAATATTATAGAATTCATTTCAAATATTTACACTAGCTATATATAAACCTACATGTGTTATGCGATATCCCTAGAATTTGAAAAGGACCGGCCAACTATCAACGAGCTGTCAAATAATCAAATCAAAAGCCAGCAAAAGTCATGAGAGGAAAATATTCGACACAAGAGTGGCCAAAAGGGAAATTCATATGATATGGGTAATCGAATATTAAACAATGGCATTTATATGCACGCAGTAGGTACACTTCTGTCAGTGTGTGTGTGCGTCGGCGTTCATTAAATACATCAGACAGTTGCATGTGTGCACTCGATCAATTCGTCTGTCAACGCTATGATGAACTAGCAAATGGCAGTTATGTGCAATTGTCTGTGTGTGTTTATGGAATATAAATGTGAATGAGTGTGTATATGCATGTATATATGTATGTATGTAGATTTGTATTGAGTATGTTTCAATGCGAACGCTGGTGATTTGAATTGGTTGCCCTTAACCCAGCAGGCATTAACTGGCATATACAGATATAAGTATATATATAAAACTGTAAATATTGACAGAGTATTTATATCTCATACACACACACACATACAAACACATATATTTGACTATCATATGACTGTTCTAAGCATACACAAGTGCCGAATGCGCGTAATTTTTGCGCCAAAGCGTTCATTGATGGCGATTTGCTATGCTCATTTCAATATCGGAAATGTTTTTGTTGTTGTTGTTTCGGTTTTTTAATTCCTCCTTTTTTAATTCACATGCTATTACAGCCGCCGGCAGCTGACGCTTGCTGTTAACCATTGTCGTCTGCTTGCTTTCAGGCGCTTTTGTTTATTCTGAAGCAAGCAAATACACGCACTCAAAAAATCATTGCCACACACACACACAGCTACATATACATACATATATATAGTATATACATATCTAAGTCAACCATCGATGCGGGTGTTCTTCCACTTGGCAAACTGTAGGTCTCCCATTGTTGTTGCTTTTGTTTTTGTTCCTTGTTGTTTGGTTGGTTGTTTGGGTTTTGTTGTGTTTGTTTTGTGTGTTAATTTGATATTTTTCAATGGAAGGTTTTGTGTATTTGATGGATTTTGCATATCAAATCGTAATCGTAAACTAAATCACTGAACGACAGCAGCTGGTGCATTGTACAAAAGCAAAAATGTGCTGCCAGTCGTCACTCGGAGGGGTCGAAGGAGGTTACATTGCTTACGTTGGCATTGCAAAGGCGGCAGATGTTAAAGTGCACGTTACAGGGCGATTGTTGACACTTGCCTGTGATTGGGCGTACAGATGATGGATTCATATACGCAATTGGCATGCAAAATTTAATAAGAATTCAATGTTGAGACTATTAAATTTTAGCTTTTATATACGAACAAGGACTGTGTTTGGGAAATATTTTTTTCTGAATTTAATTACAAAATTGTATTTGGATGGTTTTTCTTACAGAAATTCAATTTTGTTAATAAATAGTCAGATGTTAGAATTTTATATACATATACATAGTTTGTTGTTTACTGTATGAAATTCTTTGATGAATTTTGCTTTGTTTTTGAAAATTCTATTAATTTTTTTTTAACTTTTTCAATGTTTTATTTTTGCTTGAAAAAATGTGTTGTGAAGGATTGGGTTACTAAAATTCTTCATTTAAGTCTATTCTTCAAAAAATTTTGGTTTAGTCACATAAGTAGTCATTCACAAATTTTTTTTTTCAATATTTCCTTTCCTTTCCTTATTTATTGAATCTGCTTATTTTTAAGCCTAACAACAAGTTATAAAATCTTAAATCTATTTAAAAACTAGACAAGCCCAACCAAGTGATTGAGCTGTATTGGTGAAACGTTGCTCTTTAGTACGTAGGCATATCCGTTCTTTTTAGGCGTGTTTGATCGCAGGAATGTACTAAATCATTAGCCAATGGGTTTGGGTGATCACGGAGTTTAGATAAATATTTCAATATATGGATATTTTCATTGCGCATGTACCATGGTGAGCACGTGATTGATCTAAGCATTTTCGATTGGAACCTTTGTATTATATCAATATTAGTTGCACAGGTCGTACCCCACAGTTGAATACCATACATCCAAATCGGCTTTATGACCGCATTGTATAAAAGCACTTTGTTGTCTAAGCTAAGTTTAGAGTTTTTATTTAAAAGCCAATTTAAATTTGCAGCTCTTATCTTCATGCACGTTATTTCACTAGATATATGTTTTCTCCACGTAAGCCTTCTATCTAGGTGAATACCAAGATAGGTAACTTCATTCGCTTGAGGCACTAGAATATTGTTCATTTTTACTGCCAGGCACATTTTTGGCCTTAGAGAAAATGTAACATGCTTGCACTTTTGTTCATTTACATTTATACGCCAGTTTGCTAGCCATTCTTCGACAGAACTTAAGTGCTTCGCTAATATTCTTGATGCTATAATGGGGCATTTGTTACGACTCACTAAAGCTGTGTCATCCGCAAAAGTTGATGTCAAAACATTATTAGCAGTTGGAAGATCAGCTGTATATATGATGTACAGAGTTGGGCCTAAAACACTGCCCTGTGGTACTCCAGCCCTTATTGAACGTTCATCAGATATAAAATCACCTACTTTTACAGCAAATTTTCTATTTTTTAAATAGGACTCCAAGGTTTTATGCAATTGGAAAGGTAAACTTTTTTTAATCTTCTACAAAAGTCATTCATGCCACAGTTTATCAAACGCCTGAGTCACATCTAGAAATATAGCAGAACAGTACTCTCTATGTTCGAATGCCTTCCTAATTTCGTTAGTTATTCTATTTTCTTGCTCTACAGTGCCATGTTTTGCACAAAAACCGAATTGGTGCGTTGGTATTACATTATTTTCAAGAAGGAAAGGAGACATCTTTGATAGTAACACTTTTTCAAATATTTTAGAAAGACGGGGTAGAAGACTGATTGGTCTGTATGAAGACGGCTGTGTCAGGTCTTTCCCCGGTTTATCTATCATGATTATCTGCGACTTTTTCCATGAAATAGGATAGTATCCGAAACTAAAAATTGCATTAAAGAGCAAGGAAAGCACTGTTAAAGCAATATTTGGTAACTCAATTAGCATTTTTGGAGTAATATTATCGTGGCCTGACGGTTTTTTTGGATTAAGCTCTTTTATGATACTAACAATTTCAGTAGCTGAAGTCTTAATAGACCCAAGCGACTCGTTTGCGGTATTGTGGATGATTGGCAACTTAAAATTGTTCTTTTTGCAATTTGATTGAAATACCTTTTCTAGGTGATTTGAAAAACAATTTGCAGTATCTTCGCGCAATTACCATTTTACTGTCTTATAGGCATGTTGGAATCTACCGGTGGCTTAAAAGACTTTTGGGCTTTCCAAAGAGAGTTTTGCTTTGGACACAGTTTCTTTATATAATTTTCAGTGTTGTATTCTTCCACGCGTTTAAGCGTTTTTTTTAATTTACGTACAGCAGATTTCAGTTGAAGCTGAGTAGAGGGAGAGCGATGTATCTAACATTCGCGTCTAGCTCGCCTTTTTTCGTTCACAAGCTTTTCTATTTCAATATTAGTCACGTTTCTAAAAGCCTTAATGTTTCTGTTTGGTGTTGCCAAGACAGCTACAGACTTTTCATTTCGTTTTTATTTTACAAAAATTTGAAAATGGATAGTTTCTTCTCGAGCGAACATGTTAATATTCATTGGGTGGTTTTGAATTTTTGAAATCCCTGCTATTCAGGAAACCTACGAGTACTTGGCTGCTAGAATATGGGCTTACCATCTATAGACCATCTCACTGAAGTCACTTTAAGAAAAAAATACCCTCTGACCATAAGTCAAAGTCTCATGAAACCGCTTTGAAGTACTATATACACCCAACTATCGCTGAAACCCAACCATCCCTCTAAACAATCTCAATATAATTTCGTCATGCAGTACTGCTTCTGAGATTTTTAGCGAATATTTTCGATTGAATTTTTCTAGACTTCGTGTATCTTCAACCAAGGTCAACGTACTGAGGATATAAAAAACAACAATATTAATAATTGCAACCAAAGTGCCCGTCATAAAATACAATAATCTGCACTCTGCTGATGAAAGCCCGCAAATAACTGGAAAATTGCGTTTTGCACATAAAATGCGCCTTTTTCAATGCGCAAAAAAATCCATCCAACCAACCATTCAGACATATGCATTAGCTAACGAAAATTTGGATATTTTTACGAGCGTAACCAATTCGGGTTGAAATAAACACGTAGTGGCATAAATGCGAAGGGATTTTCATGCATAGCAAACTGCAGACAACAACAACAAACAGGCATACATATCAAGCATAATAATATTACTGCGTCTGGCAGCGTTGTATCAAAACCACCCTTTCGCTTGTCAGCTTACGCTTACGAAAGTAGCTTAAAATTGCCAAAGCGGCTAGCGTAATGCACATTCAAGGCATTATTATATTAGTAGTACAACATGCATACTATATGTGTGTATGTGTGTATGTATGTATGTATGTTTGTAGTTGTGTTCCCGCACATAAATACAACAATCGGCATCATAACTTAAAACCGCAACAAATTGTTAAATTAGTGCGCGCATTTATTACAAAATTCCATGCCACACGAACAGACACACTAGCATATATACAAACACAGAGAGAAAGAGAGCGCAAAGGGCCCGACCTCAGTATGCGTTGTAGTTGTTGTAGCAATAAAGCAGAGTAAAATATTTAAAAGGACCAAAATGGAATGTTCAGGTTATGAAGTGCTTGGCATACGAGATTTTCAATATAAATGCCACACATACAGACAATGATAGCCACACACACACAATTTCATACAACAACAACAAAACATTGTTTACCATTACAAGCAAAAGTCCTTACATTTAGCTGTCCTTTAGCTAACACCGACTGCTGCACACTTGTCTCCTTACTAACTTACATACTAAACCCCTCCACCTCTACCCACACACTCTGCTGTGTTTTGCTTGAGTGCGTGTATGTGTATGTGAATGAATGACGCAGCAATGCTCATTCGCTTACAAAAGCTTAGAGATAACTTACAAATTGTTGTTATTGTTATTATTATGTCATTGTTGTTGTTGCATGTTGGCCTTTTTTGGGTTTACAATTGTGCGTAAGACAAAAGGTACACAGTTCATGTGCACATGCGGTTCGTTTTTCATTTTGTTCGGTGCTGCAAATTTCAAGATATTCCATAAATTGCGGTGTTGCTGGTGATGATGGTGGCGGTGACGGTGACGGTGGCAGTGGCAATATAAGCGCCCTTGTTGTCGTTGAATTTCATGCTATTGCTATGCATTATGCCGAAAAGAGTGCACACATTGAAATCTCAGCAAGGACAAATTTAATAGAAAAGCGCACATTGGACTAATAATAAACTCGACATGGTTGTTGGTTGCGCGCAGCACTTTTGTCCAATGGCGTAGGTTAACCCCGTGGTGAAAGGTTGGGGTGTTTTTGTAACTTCTCAGATAAAAATTTATGATTTAGCCTTGAAAAGCTCCAATGATCTGATGGTTTATACTTTTATTTCAAAAGCTTAAAATTTAGCCTTAGCTCCAATGATCTTTCTCACTTCTTTAACTTTCATTTAAAAAGTTTAAAGCTTTGCCTTAGCTCCAATGAGCTTTCTAAATTCATAAACTTCATTTTAAAAGCTTAAACTTTAGCCATTAAAAGCTCTAATGAGCTTTCTAACTTCATTAACTTTCATAGCAAAAATCTAAAACTTACCTTAGCTCCAATGAGCTTTCTAAATTCAAAAACTTCATTTCAAAAGTCTAAAATTTAGCCTTAAAAAGCTCAAATGATCACTTCAAAAGCTCTAACTATAGTCTTAGCTCCAATGGCCTTTCTCACTTTTTTAACTTTCATAGAAAAGTCAATTCATAAACTTCATATCAAAAGCCTTTAAAAGCTCTAACGAGCTTTCTCACTACCTTAACTTTTATGTCAATAGTTTAAGGCTTTGCCTAAGCTCCAATGAAGTTTCTCAATTCTCAGACTTCATTTCAAAAACATAAACCCTATCTTTTAAAAGCTCTAATAATCTTTCTCACTTCTTTAACTCTCATATCAACAGTTTTAAGCTTTAAAAGCTCTAATGAGCTTTCGCACTTCTTTAACTTTTGTATCAAAGGTTTAAACTTTAGCCTTTAGAAGGTCTTATAAGCTTCCACACTCCCCCAAAGCTTTTATGAATATTGGCTTGCTCTTATAAAGCTTAGAGAACATCATCTTTTGGCATAAGATCAAAGTCCTTAGAAATTACTTTGTTCTAAAGGTCTCTTTTAGACAAAGCTTCGTCCAAAATAATCCAAACCCAAAAATTGTTACCACTGGGTTGCCACTTATCCACCGACTCAATGTTTGTTTGTAGTCATGTCGCAAAGGGATTTATGCGCTTTAAATTTAATTCCGTGTCAGGCGAAGCGTATGATACTAATAAGTGATAGTGGTAGAGAGTTAGCCAAAGAAGAGACGAGGCAAAGCACCACTCACTGGAAGGGGCAGACACAAAAATAGACCGACAGACATATACAGCGAAAGTGTTCAACTGAGGTAAGAAGTTGCCAAAGGCTGGCAGACAGACGTGCAACGTGGCACTACAAACGATGCTGACGACCCGGACTACCGGGGGTAGAGCACTTCACGCACAGAAGCAACTCACAGCCACGGAGTCAGGCAGTCAGGCAGGAAAACGGAACAGGAATCGGAACTAGCAAAGCAAGTAAAGTAACTGCGACGGCAGCAAGTGCCACCAAGTGGCAAGCAACAAAAGGCAGCAGCCGTTCGAACAAGTGGCGCTGTCGCAGCAGCAGCAACAGCGGCGACCACAAGTTGCAAGCGCTGCGCTAGTGCGTAAATTGCCACCGCATCTTTGCAACAATTTTAACTAACTGCCGGTAAGTTAACTGTAACGCTTGTGTGTGGCTTGTGTTGTGCGTGCGTTGGAGAGCCACAGGAACGAATTAATATGAATTTTATTACTTAATGAAACATTTACGTTTGCGAGCTGAACTGAGATTTTCGGCGTTAACCCGTGCCGCGCCACACAAATTTGCCACAATGTTGCACGTTAGTTGACGGTAGCGCTGTCTAAACTTGCGGCTGGGGAATTGCGCTCAGTTTACAACCGTCGCCACACCAGCGCCAGCACTAACGCCGGTAATACATGTGGGTACTGCGAAGCGACCGCGACCATCATCTGCCACTAGGGATGCGTTATCATGTCATGATTTTTATCTGCTTTAATGGCAATGTTTATGTGACTGTCGGCGAGTGAGCGAGCGAGCGGTTAACTGTTGTTAGAACAATAGCAGTAAGCGTTTGGAATGTAGTGCTACGAAGGGTTGCTGCTTGGTAAATGTTTGAATAATTAATTTAAACTTTCTTCTCTGTTGTTGCATGTACAATAGATGCCACACACACACTTGCTTGTAGCTGTGCTAGCATATCGCCATGACGATTAGGCATTTATTTATATGTTTGTAAATCACACCCTTGCCCCCTCCTCTGCAACGTACGTTCATTTTCACGGTGTATTTAAGTTTATTTAAGGAATCGTTTTCGGTTGAAATTTGTTTGTTGCTGTGAAAGGCTTAAATGAACTTTCGAAACATTAAATTTTGCGAACGCATCATTGGTATGAGTTATTTCACCATTTATTGTAATGCATACAAAATAATTATTTAGAATAGGGTTGATAACTCCATATGTACCATATCCATTCGCAAACCGTTCATACACTTTAAAATCTATTGTAAAGCATTTTCGTATTTATTTGTGGCAAGTTTACACGTGCGTAAAACGGTCCAGTCGCTCGACCAGCAGTCATATAAATAAATGGTATTTAATGTTTAAATTGTACCTTCTTTAATGACCTCTCCGCGCTGTCCTTTTGTTGCGAGAAAGTGTTTTGCCGTTAGGCAAGTTTTAAGTCATTCAGCCTAATGGCTTCGGTGGCTGTTTGCATTTTTGCTGTCACACACACACGTATTTCTGTATTCAGACAGAAATCGTTGTGTCGGTTGAATGAGAAATTATCTGCTCATAAATTGTATTAAATGTAGCATTGCATGCAATTAATTAATTTTCAGAGTTTCAACTTCAACATTTCCAATTTGAGCTGTGGCATTGTCAGAATGACTTCAAAGTTTTGTGTAAAGTGTAAAGTAGTAATTCAAATATAATAAATTTACATTTACATTAATTATATTTGCATAGGTTGTAGTTGTAACTGCTTTCAGTTACACAGTCATTCAATAATGCCCAGATTTATGCAACGTTTTATCATTGAAGTGCAAAACTATAAATGTATGTATAGCGTTGCCTACATTTAGGCGTAAATAAACTCACTTTTAAGCAAAGTTTCACACCACTTTCGATTAAGGAATGTTTTTAGGAGAATGCAGATCAAAGAAAATCTAAATTAATGTATAAATCATAATAAATAAAGGATACCATTTATAAATATATTGTTGAACGAAGAATTCTTCTTCTTCAGTATTTAAATTAGTAAATATATCTTCAATTCAGAGAACAGTATGAATATTTAAGTAATTATTATAGTTTCTGTAATAGTAAAATACAGTGAGATAGTGCTTCCCACACTTCTCTTCGAAATAAATTTTTTTTAATATCGAAGTACTGCTGCACTTTTAGATGTCTAATGTGCACTTTTACTCAGAAACCGTTAGGATTGCTTCGAACTTCATATTATTATTAATTTTTTTATTAGCTGTCTTTTTCGAAAATTCGAACATGATCCTCTCTTTTCCATACGATTATTTGGTGTTTTTATATTGGAGCTGTATTTGGTGGTGATGTCTCTATCTCTAAATCCAAATTATTGGTCCATGGGCTAGTGTGACATCACAATAATTTAGGTTTGCAAATATCTCCCTTCCGCTTTTTTGTCCCCCTCCTTATTTGCGAAGAACTCGGTCAGCCATTTTTACAAGACTCTTTTGAGTTCAATTTCACACCACCAAGGGCGTTCGCCATGGACAGGAACAGATTGTAATCACTTGGCGCTATGTCTGGGCTATATGGTGGATACGATAAAACCTCCCATCCGAGTTCCCATAGCTTCTGACGAGTCATCAACGAAGCGTGTGATCTGGCGTTGTTCTGGTGGAACACTACACTCTTCCTTCTGGACGCTTCTGGTCGATTGCCTGCTTCAAGCGGTCCAGTTGTTCGCAGTAGATGGTAGAATTAAGCGTCTGTCCATATGGGAGCAGCTCATAGTGATCGATTCCCTTCCAATCCCACCAAACACACAGCAAAACCTTCCTGACCGTCAATCCCGGCTTGGGCACTGTTTGGGACGATTCACCGGCCGACGACCACGACCGTTTTCGCTTGATATTATCGTATGTGATCCACTTTTCGTCGACACTTCAAAAATGGGTCGAGTTCGTTCCGTTTTAGCCGCATATCGCAGGTGTTGATTCGGTCCAGAAGGTTTTTTTGCGTCAAATCATGCGGCACCCAAACATTAAGCTTTTTTGTGTAACCAGCCTTCTGCTGATGGTTTAAAATGGTTTGGTGACTAACTCCCATCCCCTGGGCGATGTCACGAGAAGCCACATGCCGGTCTAACTCGATGTTTTCCATAATTTGATCGGTATTCGTCGTCACAGGTCTTCCGCTGGCTGGCTTATCCATGGTGACGTTTTCACCCGCTCTGAATCGTCGAAACCATTCCTCCGCAGTTCGAAGTGATAGGACCTTTAAACAAGAGGTATAGTATTGCCAGATACGAGCTCTGTAGCGCCTTATTCAAAGCCGCGAAATTCAACAGACAAAAAAGCGGATGGGCGATATTTGCTAACTATTATTAGAACACTGTTCTGAGGATTATATCAAAAAGACATGCTTCTATGGGAGACACATCACTCTAAAAATTTTGATTATTATCATCATTTTACAAGAAAATTGTACTCTAAGTGTTAAACTATCTTCGAAAGTCTAGCTATAACATCGAGCTCAATGCCAAAATCCACTGAACCATCACCACAAGTCCAACTCCTTCAACTTCAACTTATGCTAAATCTTATTTCAAATCAATTACAAATTTCCCAAACTCAACTTCGCGAAACTTTTACCGCAACCTACCACAAATCTTAAATCTAACAACAACATATTTGTTATTAAGCGCTCAAGACCTTTCAGATTTCAATTATAAAGCTTCTAAGCCCACTTAATTACCACTCAAATTTGCGACGAACTAAAACAACTTTGCCATAAACTAAATGAAATTGCATGCCTTTTAGTTGTTGTTGTTATTGTTGTGCAAAAGTCCTCCACATTTGTGTGTGTATTGTTGCGGGTGCACTAAATACGCTGACAATGTCAACTTGAGTCTTTAAAATCTCAACTTTTAATTAATTTATTAAAGTGGCCAGCTGAAAACAACCTTAGAAAGTTGAATAGGCAAGACAAGACAACAACTATGAAGAACACCAACAATAGCAACACAATAAACAACAATATAATAGCGTCAAATCAATTAAGGGAGCACAATACAAGCGAAAACAAGCAAGTCTAAGAAATACAGTTAGGCGGGCAGACACCAACAGGTACTCACAAATCCAAACAAAGTCATTAGGCGAGTGGAGAGTCGTGGCGCTATATTAGTTGCAAATAGCACTACAACAGCGCGTGTGCATGTACGCAGTGAAAACTTCGACTTTTCTTGACAATTTGCACAGGATGCAAGATACTTTTTCCTTTCTTGCCCGCTGCTGTGAAATTTTACTCCACTCTGCAGCTCCATTTCATTACGCTTTCAACTCGATGAAGCTACTCTGTGGTACTATCAAACACACGCCAACCAATCTTAGTAGATTATAATGTTAGATAAGCTTTGCTCACTCCCGCTGGCCCGGTTGTAGGTATTTTGGAAGTTTATTTTATACCGTTAACCCACCAGGGCCTGTGCTTTGCGCACAAAGTTCTACAGTCACTGGCGGCTGCCCGAAAAGGGCGAACAATGCAGATTTGCCGTTTTGTGTTCTACTACGCATTCACTAAATGAATGCCTCGTCGTTGTTGTTGCTGTGTTGCCTCCTGTGTCTCGTTGTTGTTGTTGCTGCCTTTTCGCTTGTTGATTGTTTTGAGCGTAACTTTGCAGACAGGAAATAATATTCATCATTTAATTAAGTCAAACTTAGAAGCCAAACGAATGAGCCAACAAACGTGCAACAATACCAACACAAACACACGCAACAACAACACTAAACTCACGTCGCACACAGGTAGCGCTGAATCTTTTTTGTTATCTAATGAAATTAAAATTGATTAGAATAATTTAGGTATTTTGCCTTTTGATGAGTTGATCATAATAATTTAATTTGATAAATTGTTCTCTTTTGGCTTGAAGTTGTTGTACAACAAAAATGCTTTGTGGCATTAAATGGCTGTAAAGGTTTAGCTTGTCAAAAGGTATAAGTAGTTAGAGTTAGTGCTTCAAGGCTATTATGCTTGATTTATTTGGGTTCATTCTGTGTGTTTTACGTTTTACAGTTGAATTTAGTAATGATTTTAGTATGCTTACCCAATCCCGTCACCGGTCCAAAGACGGTGTTATCCTCTGTTGTGCTGCAATTCCAGCGCAGATTTTTGAATTGAAATTGACATTCCTGCAAGGAAACGATATATTTTTTGATTAGTTGTTATTAATATTAATTAGTAACCATTAAGTATTAAATTTTATTGCAGCTATTTAAATAAAAATGTGGTTTTTGGAACGGGTTTGAAGTTGTTGTTATAATTATGATTTGGTAGGTTTGACTTCAATGACACCTCGTAATATTTCTTTAACTTTTGAGTTATCTTTAGTGACAAATTTATGTTCCATATTTTTACAATCGATATCAATATTGTTTTAAAAATAGACTAAATATGTAACAACTAAATGTAGACTAAATTTTTTCATCGAGGTTTAGAGCATACATTTAGGATCCGTGATAAAATTGAAACAATTGAATATGATCAATATTTTAAAAATGTAATTTAAAAGTTATTTAGAAAAGCTAATCAGTTTTTGTTTTTCTAATGGTATATAGACATTTAAGACATCAGCATACTGCTAGTGGACAGAACTTCTTTATGAGGTCGAATCTTCTTGTGACCTGTTATAATTTCAAGTCCCGAACATTTTTAATCTAAATTATATACACCAAAAGTATTTTAAAACTTCTAGCTCAACCGTTTTCCTCTAATAGCTTCTCCTTCATACAATTCTTCATTCAATTTGTGATTTTTAAAAAGTCCCCAAAATATTTGATAGTTTCTTCACTATTTCCAAGATATCTGTTGTTAGAGTTATTTAGTATATTTTCTTGTTTAAAAGAATATATATTTTCATAGCTAGTCTGAGCGAAGTGCTAGAGCCTTTCTATACTTTCCTCTTCAAATGAACCAAACTTATGCATTTTACTTCGTTTAAATATAGGATTATTATCAAAGAGACCGTGGAACCGTTAAATTGTTAGACTGTCAGGCACTCGGTCGTAAACACAATCTTTAAAGAATTATATCCTTGTCAAAAAGAGAAAAAATATGATAGATGATACTGATATTCTCATAATCTTCCATTCATAGGTCATCTTTTATACTCTCGCAACAAAAGTTGCTAAGAGAGTTTATAGTTTTGACTGTCAGTGCAACGGATAACTTGAGTAAAAATTTCGAAAATGGGCAAAATCGGACCATTGCCACGCCCACAAAATGGCGAAAACCAAAAACCTATAAAGTGTCATAACTAAGCCATAAATAAAGTTATGAAAATTAAATTTAGAACATAGGATCGTATTAGGGAGGGGTACATTCGGACGTAATTTTTTTGGAAAAGTGGGCGTGACCCCGTCCCAAATAGGTTTTTTGTATATAACTCGCAAAACAATAAAGCTATATAAACCTTTCTGCAGTCGTTTCTTTTAGCCGTTTCTTTATACAGTCCAAAAATGAAAGAAATCGGATAGGAAGCTGCATTCAGATTTTTTTACAAAATGAAAAATGGGCGTGGTATCGCCCACTTATGGGTCAAAAACCATATCTCAAGAACTACTCGAGATATTCATTGAAATTCGGTACAAAATACCTTCTTAACCACGACAACTTCTCATATAACTCAATTGTGAATTCCATCTGATTCCTTCACTTTATTATGTAAACATAAGGAACCAATGAAGATATCGTAATAAAACTGTACACAAATAGTGCATATTATCTGTGGCTTCACTTGAGAAAAAATTGTCGTAAACGGACTATAACTTTTCAAGCCCCTGTGGGCTTTAATCTGCATATATGTATTGGTTAATATGTGAGATATCTTAGCGAAATTAAGTGAGTGTATAGTCTTGGATATAGTGTACCTTGCTGGTGAAAATGAATGAAATCGGTTGAGGAATTACCTCAGCCCTCATACACTATATAGGACGATTTTCGTTATTTTTTATGCCGAATTTATAATTAAATTTGTGTGTTATGTAAATAAAATTTCTTCAATAAATTGCGAGAGTATAAAATGTTCGGTTGCACCCGAACCTAACCTTTCCTTACTTGTTTATAATAAGTACGTCCAAAGAGAGGGACCAACAGTTGTTAAGTTAATTCGGTGGTTATAGGCTTCAGGAGCTGCTTTTCTTATAATAAATGCCACGAAAGAGAGGGACCAACAGTTTCTTTGGAACTGCTTATGGGCTTCAGGAGATGCGTTTCTTATAATACATTTCACGAAAGAAAGGGCTCAGAGGAGAGTTACTCGGAACTGATTATGGGCTTCATAAACTATCTTAGTTATCTAACTGAAAACTCGGTATTGCCAATTCTATATTTAGATTCAAGTCAGATTTATACCCGAGTCTTGAACTCAATGCCTTTAGCTATGAAGTAATATTCTTTCAACAGACGGCACCTCACCTCACCTTCCTGGAACTCGAGTTCGGGTTAGTTATTGCGACTATGCATCATTATAAGTATAAGCGTCCAACATTAAATCATAATTTATGCCCGCCTCAGCACAAAATTTAGCTAATAAATCTCAACTACAAGTACAAAATGCAAATTATAACTTTTTGCCAGATTAAAACGATTTTCCTTGAATCAGCAAAAATATAGTGTGTTTGTACCATACTTACACGCAGGCGGTGTAAATCCAAAAAAACGCACCAAATTTATGACAAATTCCTTAAAAACGCTTAAATTTATATGCACATATGCAAATATTCGAAAAGTCAAAGGCAAAATGGGCGAAAATCGCCGAGTCAGCAGCGCCACCAACACACTCGGACAAGCACAGCGACAAAGCGATTGTCTGCAGTTAATGTACTCAAATTTTGAATGCAAATATTGAATATGAGTAGTGGCTACTCACTTACTTGGGAGTCAAGTCTGCTGCAGTGATAGTTGATACATATAAGAAAGTAACTAAGAGACATACAGACATACATATGTATAGTATATATTTATAGTACATATGTGTGGTTGTTGTTGGTTTGTGACTTTTAAATGTATGCGTAAACATTTAAATGTTTATAACGGCCCCTTTTAAAAGGCTAGCAAAAGAAAAGTTATTTACTTAAGTGCCAAGCAATGTAGCAAAATGACACAGAAAGGCTCGCAATACCGTTGGTGTGTTGCAAATGTGCTGTGTGGCATGCGGAAATGTTGTGCCATGTAGTACATAGTTTCAGGCGAATGAGCATGTCAACTTATATTGCAACACGCACCTACATTTAAAATAGCCATACTTGCAACACATTAATTGTCAAAACACACACATATATATGTACCGTTATTATTAGCTGCTTGTGGGCGCATAGCCAGCTTTTTTGTGTAATTTGCCATGAAATAAAGTGGCATAAATATTCGCACTTTAAACACTTCGTTTTTCTTTTTGCCATGCAACAATTTACAGTTATCACGGTACAGTTTGGCGGCATTAATAGTATGAATGCCGCTGTTACTGTTAAAACACCCAACTGTTGCAAGTGAATGCATTTTAAGCCACCACCAGCCACTATGCACGTTTGTTGCATGCAGCTGTTGCAAGTGCAATACAATTTCAGTCGGGCTTTTTTCACTTTCGCATGTGTTGCCACATCACAAACACTTGAAGTGGACACTTGAGTGTATTCAAATGAGTGGCTGCTCGCGCCTTTTTAAGGGTTGCACAACAACAACAACAATAGAAATAATAATAGCAGTGGCAGTGGCAACAAAAAGCTTTCATTTAAAAAGCTTGAACGCTGGCGTACGCTAACGGTAAGTGGGTTTGAGTATCAAGTAATCGCATTTTGAAAATGTGCATAAAGAGACAAAAAGCAGCACATCTATCGAAAAAAGAATCGGTTTGCTGTAGAAAAAGGCAGAAAAAAGAATGCAATGAGTGGCGACAGAATTGCCTGAAGTGAGTTTTTGAAGTGTCCACCGGTTTTTTTTTTATTTTTTGGCCGCAAATGAGTTCGCCTGGCGTTGCGTTGCATAACAACAGGCGGTTTAATTAATGTGCAAGTGTTATGTAAATGAAGGCATGGCGTTGAGGCACAAAGTGCAAAATGCAGCACGTGCAGTCACATGAAAAGGTTTTTTTTTGCAGATTTTTTGGTGCACTCAGTGTTTTTGTAATATTGAAACCGAAATTTGCTGAAAATTTTCATTGCTCCTAAAGTTATACTTTGAAAAATTTAATGTATACTTTTGGGAGTAGGCCTTTATAACATTTAGCTACTGGTTTATAGTAGCCTCTAAGTAGCGAACTCTCTAATATTAAGCATATTTTGAGTTCAAGCATAGATTTGCAATTGTTAAGATTTGCTTTTAGTTGCTGTTGATATCTGGAAGCTGGGTTCTTGTTCCAACAAGTGGTTATTATATTCTTATCAGTTTCTCCCCTTACAATGAAACATGATTTTGACAATCATTATTAAATTTATCTCTCTGTGTCTTAGGTTTCTCACTCTCTCTCTCTTTTTCTGTGTATTTATTCTTCTTCTTTAGCCATATAAATGTACTTCATAAGTTATTACTTTGAAATATTTTGGAGACCAGACTAGTACCTATATTTTTAGAGAGAATATGACGCGACTAGATCTCAGCCAACCTAACCTAACCTAACCAACTAGGATCTCTAAAAATGCTCAAGACTACAATTAGTTACTGCGCTAGTTGAGTTCGTTAGCAAACCTGAACCAACTGCGATCTTCCAAACTTTTCAAGACCTCAGTTTTTTAAGGGCTAGATGAGTTCTAGCCTCGTCTGTTCGCTTCCTTTGGACTTTGGACTACTCTCTCGATGAAAGATACAATTTAAAAACACTAAACTTTCCATTCGAGAGTTTGTACCACTTCGTAATATCCGAAGAGCGACAAATTCTTCAAACAAATTTCGAAAGAGGTTATAAACTATATATTTTCTGTCAAAGCTCCATAATGAAACTTTAATATAAAGTGCTATATTGATATTTACAATATTCATTAAAAGCGACAGTTCAACCTCTTCATACAAAAAACAACAACAACTCGCAAGTGAAACTGAAACCGAAACCGAAGCCGAAGCTAAAGCTGCCTGAAATGCAATAAAAATCCAAATGAAAATGAAAATCACTGTGACATCGAGGCTTAAATTTTGCATGCAACCAAAAACAACAACAACAAAAACAACCGAAACGCAACCGACAAATCTATTTTGCAAATACAATTTTACTGGCTTGGCATGCGTGCAACCACACACACACACCCGGGCGACACACATGCAAGTGCGTCAACAACAACAACAACAATTATAATGAATTGCAATCGCATTTACTGTTGTGTGCGCCCCAAAGCAACAATAACTCAGCTGCATTACCAAATCATAATAATGCATCTGCATTTCCGCGCTCTAACCCCTACGCCTACCCTCTTTACCCGGCGCATTTTGCAATTATATATTTACGTTATCTCTTTCGTACTGATACGTGCAACCCCGCTTACGCACATTTACCGCTAACTGTCGCACAGACGGCATTCGCCGGCAACCACTCACCCACCGCTACGCCATATATTATGCACTTGGCCACATAGCTCGCGGCTGTAGTCGAAATGCATCGCCGTTGCTGCCACCAACCGTGCTGCGTTACGTTGCGGCAACACTGATGCTGTGTGCGTTGTGCGTTCAATTAGAAATTTTTAATTTAAATTTAAATTCAAATTAGTTTATCAAATCATAGAAGTTCGTTTTGGCGGAAACATTGCACACATTTATGCCACAATGTGCGCATTTTGCTGAAAGCTTTTTTGTTGCAAGCAAATTTATTTTTTCAATTTTATGTATTTTGGGATTATTGTTGTTGCTACAAACCTGTGAACACATTTAAACACAATTGAGTATGTGTGCTAATGCATTGTTGCCGCAAGCCTAGCAGGAAACAAACATGCCACACTGCATATGTTTGCTTTTAAAAGTGCATATGTCCACTTAGGCGCAAAAACACATATTTGTATTTATTTACATATCATATATGTATTTATTGGATGCACTTACTTTTATTGGCTCCGATTGCCAAATAAATTCAACAAATTATGTTATTGCCAAGTATTTGCATTTTATTTGGCAATTGTTTTTGTTTTGCATAGCAAAGAAATATTTGAAAATTGATTTGTTATTATTTGTTTAATTATTTTGTATTTTGTATGAATTTCAAAATTAAATAATAAACTCATAGCAATTTGTAGTTTAAATGCAAGAGCTGCTGTTGTATTTTACTGCAAAGCCTATTGAGCTTATTGCCTATTTGCATTTATTGGCAACAAGCTGCTTGTGTTGCATGCAACAATAATACTTTTGATTATTGGAAAAATAAAGTAAAATTTTATTAATATTTTTCTGTTATTGTTTCAAGATTTTTGCAAATAAAATTAATAAGTAAATTTAAGATAGAAAATTTATAAATGTTATTACATTAAAAAATGTAATTTACCATTTGTAATAAGATTGTGAATAATATTTGTATTTATTTTCGAATTTCTATTTTATTTTTAGATATTCAAATAATATGGCGCTCTGAGCTAGCTAGGGTAAGTAAAGATTATTATTTTTATTTTTTATTATTTTTTTCGAATAAAATATAAAGGAAAATTTTTAATAAAAAGCTCAAAGTAACCTCTGCAAAAATAAACGAATGAAACCCACTATGCCTGATACTCGACCACAATCTCAATGCTAACAAATAAGGAATGGCTAAGTTTGTTTGTAACCGAACATTTTATACTCTCGCAATTTATTTATTTAACTTTATTAATATTATATAATACACAATTTGACCCACATATTCGTCATATATATTGTATAAAGTCCATTGAAAGTTGGAAACCATAATATTAGGTTAGAAGCACCGAGGTCCTCGTGTTCGATATATGGGGCCTTAAAAACCTATGGTCCGATTTCGGCGCTTTTCAGAATGGGGCTGCCACACTATAAACGTAGTATTTGTGCAAAGTTCTGCATCGATATCTTCACTAGTGCTTACTTTATATATTGTAAAGTAAACGATTCAGATCGTCTTCAAAGTTCTGGTATATAGGAAGTAGGCGTGGTTGTAAAGCGATTTGGCCTATTTTCACAACATCTCATTGACTATTACAAACCAAGTTTCATTGAAATCGGTCGAGTAGTTCCTGAGATATGGTTTTTGACCATATGCCATTTTTTATGTGAAATTTAGTGTTTATGGCGTTTTTCGATAGTGAGTTAACCCACCTTTAGTAGTTTTCAACATAACCTTTGTATGGGAGGTGGGCGTGGTTATAATCCGATTTCCTCCAATTTTGGACTGTATAAGATAGTGCCTAAAATAAACCACTCTAGAAAGTTTCTTTCATATAGCTTTAGTAGTTTGCGAATAATGTACAAAAAACTTAATAGAGGGCGGGGCCACGCCTACTTCCCCAAAAAAATTACATCCACATATGCCTCTTCATAGTGCGATCCTTCATTCCAAATTTTATTTACATAGCTTTATTTATAACTTAGTTATTGCACTTTAAGTGTTTTCGATTTTCGCCATTTTGTGGGCGTGGCAGTGGTCCGATTACGCCCATTTTCGAACTTAACCTTCTTATGGTGGCAAGAAATACGTCTTCCAAGTTTCATCAAGATATCTCAATTTTTACTCAAGTTACAGCTTGCACGGACGGACGCACAGACGGACGGACAGACAGACATCCGGATTTGAACTTTTCTCGTCACCCTGATCATTTTGATATATATAACCCTATATCTAACTCGTTTAGTTTTAGGACTTACAACCAACCGTTATGTGGACAAAACTATAATACTCTCGTAGCAACTTTGTTGCGAGAGTATAAAAATACTTTTGAGAAGAGAGGCCATATTATTTTGAGGTTTGCGAGCTTAAAACCCTTCAAAAAAGCACGCAACACCCACTTTTGCTGAAACTATTGTATTAAAATGCAATTTTATATCTAAGTAATTCGGCTTAGCATCGATTTAAACAAAATCTTCAAAACCGAACACACTTTTTAGATAACTTGGAATAATAAGAACAGATCATGATTCTTAAAAATATATCAAAAATTAAATATTAAGTATTATTTAATAAACGATGCCGAATTAACGCAATTTTTTTAAGACAACCTAGTAAAAATATTTACTTGATCTCAAGAAATATTATGTTTCAATGAGAAAGAGAGCTTTAAGGGGTTAGGTGGGTTTCAAAATTTCAGATTTTAAAAAATTCAAATTAGTTCGAGTAAAATTCCAAGAGATATAGTCTTTGGAAGTTTCGCCCATCAGCCCGCATCTGTAGGAATAAATTTTTCATATCGTTTCTCGAAAAGTTATGAAGCGATTTTGCTAAAATTTGGCACAAATCTTTTAAATAACATTGTCTAGTTACTAAACGAAGGATTCATTTTTATTTTTTATTACAACATATTTTTCGAGCCAATATATGGCGAAAATTTGACCAAAAAAGTGAGTTTTTTGGTTAAAATCCCTTAAAAATTTAAAATTTCAACATTTCTATTTTTCGTTCGTTCATTAACTAGATATATCCGTATACTATCAAAATATTTTTGTTTTATTGATTATTATTATTATGATGATTATTAAATCAACCAATAATGAGTTATGATGCCCACCGCAAGACCTTTGTGTTGGGACACGTCATAGAAGTTGATGTACCATCGTTTGAGTTTTCGGAATTTTCACATAAAGATTTCACAAAATACTGTTCAAAATATGTAATATTGATATACTGATGAGAGGTGGTGTGTGGTGGAATACGTAGGAGAACCTATTGCAAAAAGTTTGGTTCAAATAGCTTTATTGTTTTGCGAGATATATACAAATAACCTATTTGGGAGCGGGGTCACACCCACTTTTCCAAAAAACTTACATTCAAATGTGCCCCTCTCTAATGCGATCCTATGTTCCAAAATTTATTTCCATAGCTTTATTTATGGCTTAGTTATGACACTTTATAGGTTCTTGGTTTTCGCCATTTTGTGGGCGTGTCAATGGTCCGATTTTACCCATTTTCGAAACAAGGAATACGTCTTCCAAGTTTCGTTAAGATATCTCAATTTTTACTCAAGTTATCCGTTGCACGGACAGACGGACGGACAGACAGACAACCGGATTTCAACTCCACTCTTCACCCTGATCATTTTGGTATACATAACCCTATATCTAACTCGTTTAGTTTTATGACTTACAAACAACCGTTATGTGAACAAAACTATAATACTTTCTTAGCAACTTTTGTTGCGAGAGTATAAAAAAATTTGTAAAAATACCATTGTTTTTAGCCTCATACTAACCCCTAAAGTTAAATTTTCTTATAAAATTTGTCTTCTAATCGCCAATTGTCTATTTGCGATCTTTTGCGAGCTGCTCACTTATCAAAAAATTTATACGGAAAAGCAACAACACAGTTTTCGTGTTGAATTGTGGTATAAACGCTATCTGCAATGCTGCCAAGTTTTGTTAAACACGCTTTATACCAGTTTTGTGTTTTATTGCTCGTATTAAAGAGGTTTTCCACAAAATAAAGTAGCGCGATACTATTGAGCATGCATAAGAACATGTTTACGCAGGATTGCACCTCGTGTACTGCGCGTTGGTTTGAATATCCGGTATAGTTTGTTCGATTTGCTACTCTCCAAAACTTGGCGAATCGAAGAAAACAAAAATTTCTTCGCAATTCTACGAAGAAGAACTATATATTTTCTGATAGATAAATATATGTACGATTTTAAATATGAAATCATAATTGAGATATTATCCAGCGAAAAAATTTTCTATGAAATCGAAAATCATGTTTAAAATATTTATATTTCTCATGTGCGAGATAAAATCAAGAAGGGTCAGTCATAATTTTCTATATATCAGTTTCAATATATCGACCTCAATGCATGCAACTAACCGCAGTCACTCATTTCCTTCATAAATAAGTGGCACTGATATGTTTCGCAGATACTCATCGAACATGCCTGCAACCACTCACGCATAAAATAAAAATTATAGAATAAAGCCTTAACTCACTCATGCAACTCTTCAATGCACTTAACATAAATGCAATAGGCTTTTACAATTATGTTATCGCAACAACAACAACAATGATTGGCCACTTTACTTATAATTTTACGCTTTTTGTGCAAACTTCAGCCGAACTCGCTGCTAATGAGCGCTACCATGGCAAATGCATACAACTAAAAATATGTATATCACATAACTGCACATCACACCAACAACAACAACAAAGTGGTGCATAGTACACATACTTGCACAATAATAAATAACCCTAATACCAATCAGGTTAATGATGTATGGCACTAAAGGAGTTTTCCGTTATGAATAGAACGCCTGTCTTATCGCGTTTCCCGGCAACGCGGCGTCAAATTAAATTTAAATTGTGCACAATAGCAAGCGCACGAGCAACTAAATGCGAGGAGTGTGTAGCGAGTGCATGCGTGTGTGTGTTTGCGCTTGACTAATCAATAGCGCAAAATCAAGATCAACTTCCCAGCGACATATCCGTTTGCATGGTTGAGTGATGAATGCATGCGTGTTTGATGAAACGAGCTCAGGAAGTGAGGTAGGAGGCTCGTGACCCCTATTGTATAGAAATTACTTGACTTTAAGTTATATATACATGATGTGTATATGTATACTCCACCGGGTTCGTGTTGTTGTTGTTGTGCAGTGAATGGTGCATGTGAATGCAGCAGTGTCCTTCTTGTTGTTGTCGGCAAGCAAATATGTGAGCTTATAGGTATATACACATGTAAATGTGGTTGCATCACTTTCTCTGGCATTGCGCTGAAATACCATGCCGGTGCGCCTATATGTAGGCAACATTTTATCGAAAACATTCGTGTCTCAGTGTGTGTATGTGAGTAGTAGCTATGCTTTACTTGCTCTATCAATTGGCATTTATCTGCATTTTATTATATATGAACAAGCAAGCTGCTTTAGTGTATACCCAGCAGACCATTTTGGGCTATATTATTGGAGTTAGCACAAGGAAATTATTTATTTGGCAGAAAAATAAGCTCTTATGAGAAATTTAAATGTATTGAGTGCCTTATATAATTGAAATAATTATAAATAAAATATTTTAAAATTCATATATTACAAATTTCACTTCAAAATAAGTACATTTAGAACCTTTACCCCCGACTCACAGCTTACTGTGTTGCATCGTGTAATACAATGCTTTCATATATGTAGGGGAAAATCAATGCGTATGTATGTATGTTAAAATGCCAGCGTGTGCTAATGTGCAGGCAGTCATTGTCGTAAAATTGTGTTGCTAAGGGTTAAAATTCAATTATGCTGCCAATTTTCGGAGCATCTGAACAAACTGTCGATGCGAGAGTTCAAGAAAGGATGGAGGAAGGAATCAATTTTCTGCTTACCAGCGGCAGCAAAATATGCGCTTATAGTTTGATATTGCAAACCCAGTAGTAAAAACAGACTGTCAAAGTTTGAACGGGTACAATAAAAATGGTGAAAATTTCAAACTCACAGTAAAGGAAGTGATAGAAAGTGCTTTTAGAGAGCATAAGCACATTGAGAGAGAACACTAAAGTGCTTGAAGTACTGTATGATCATATAATATACTGTTCATTTCATTGAAAATAATAGGTTTTTTCTAAGCTTTTTTAGGTTTTAAAGCTTTTTTAAGCTTTTGAGCTTTGTTTAAGCTTTTAAGCTTTTTTAGGCGTTTAAGCTTTTAGGCTTTTGAGCTTTCTCTATGCATTTCAAATTTCATCAATTCTTCGGTAAAAACTATTTTTCACTGCTTTAAAAGAAAAAAATACCAAGTCGAGAAGTATTAAGTCAACGAAATATGTGTATTCTTCTTCAGCTAGAGGGAGAATCTCCCATATTTTATTCTACTATTGATAGCAATTTTCAATTAAGTTCGAGATATATATCATAGCCAAAATTAAGCACTTGTAATCGTCCCGAAAAATTAAAGCTATAAAGCTCATATTAAACGCTGAAAAATTCAAGGCTGATAATTTTATTTTTACTGGAAGGGTGAAATATTAAACAAAAAAATTAAATCTTAAGAAAACATCGTATGAATTATTCAACGGGTTTTATGAAACTTTCTTTCGAGTATTATTTCATTTACTTTAAACCCTAAAAGTATGCTAAATATAAATATTTAAATGCATTTTTTCGCTTCAAAAAAAGTAAATAATACTAAAAAAAAATTTATTTCGAAACTAAAAATTTGGAAAATTACTAGTTAAGCTTTAGCAAGCTTCTACAGCACTTTAGCAGCTCTCTACCGGGTAAATATTTTTTCAAAATGTCTACATCTCTACAAATATGTCCACTCCGTTATTAGCGTCGACTAAGCAAACATGCAAACGGCCAATTTAAGCAAACATCACAAAAAACTCAAACCGCCTCAAAATTTCGAAATGACTTGACTTCACTTGAGTCGACTGGAAGTTGCGAGTTGGCGTGCGCAAATACGAAAACAATTACAAGCCCAAAATTGTAATTACTTTGTGTCGCATAGCGAAATTTAATGTGATTATAATGGATGGCATTGCCTTATTACAACACATCGAACAACAAACACACACCCATACTCACACATACAAAGCCACGCAACTGCAGCATGCATCAATTGTAGTTGAGTGCCACACGAAATTGGCGAAGTCAACATTCATGCAACAGCTTAGATGGTTCAACTAAAGGTTTTGTGTTGCATGCAACTGCTGGTGCTGCCGGAGTTATAATAAAAGCCAAGCAATTTGGAAAGAGAAAGTGAATAATGGACGCACATACATCCAATAACCATGCAGCTAGTTATTAGCAGCATAGCATTAATGGAAAAGGGTGCCTGCGCAACTGTACATAAATACTCGTGTGTGTGTGTTTGTGGCAGTTATTTGTGAATTTGTGTGCAGTTTAAGGATCCAGGATTTAAAACACGCATGCCACTTTCCGAAAGGGTTGAGTTGCAATCAGCCAGCTTAACGTTTAGTGCACAAGCTGGAGCAAGGACCAACGATTAGACTTGCTCAGGGTGTGATGTATGAGCATTACAGTTATTACTGTATGTGTTTTTATGTTAAAGTGTGTGTGTGATTGTGCAGCATTTGCACTTGTTGTGCTGCAATTAATTTGAGATTTTGTGCGTTTGTTGCAAAGCGTTCACATGTCAGCCACTTGCAACATGCTGTTGCTCACATGGCAACCAGTTTGCTTTAACTCCTGCGGGTATCGTATATCCTGGTAAGACCGCGGTGACTAGTGTTAGTTCCGCCATTAATTGCACGAAACAGAGTACTTTTGAAGAAATTTAGCGATTTGAGTTTTCAATTTTTATTTAACAGATAAAAACTTATTTTGGAAAAAATTTTAGAATTTTTTTTTAGAATTGTACTGCACATATCAGCTGAACAAATAATTTCCACATATTTTTAAGCTAGTTATACATTTTTTAATTATTCACTTTAGTGAAGTGTTCAATTTCCTACAGGGTTCATACGCACATGTGCACATACTTTCAAAGGCAGCTTGCAGTTATTTGTTTGTTGCATTTATTTTAAGTTTGAAATTGTTATAGCAAGCTGGCTAAGTTGCCGTTAAAT
This sequence comes from Zeugodacus cucurbitae, assembly GCF_028554725.1. Taxonomy (NCBI): domain Eukaryota; kingdom Metazoa; phylum Arthropoda; class Insecta; order Diptera; family Tephritidae; genus Zeugodacus; species Zeugodacus cucurbitae. The sequence goes on along the minus strand of NC_071671.1, from coordinate 63,356,977 downwards.
TGTTTTCGTTACAACGAAGTTTATACGCTGGAATGTTGACAAGTGATGTTAGTCTAAGCTGCAACCAAGAAAGTTTGCTAGGAGTGAAAGTAAGGGCGAGCTAACTCGAAATGGACTTTTGTTGCTTGAATGTTGAAAATAGAGATATTTTCAAGAGACTTTAAACAATTATAATAGCTTCGACTAGCTTGATTGACTGCATGGAACTTTAGTTGTGTGATTATGTCCCTTAGGATTAAGAAATATCTCTTGAGTTTAATTAATAAAATAATTCACTTATAAGAAGTAGAAGAATCATATATCTAATCCTTTATATAGTTAAAATTTAACGAATTTGGTCCCAAAAATACTCTATGAAAAATTTAAGTATAGGTTCCTGAAATAAAGACAAATTGTATTGTATAAAAATTGTTCTCATATTCCGTTAACACTTTCAAGCATAAAATTCAAATTTTAAATCACTATTCATTCCACATGAAACTATATTTATAACTTCCAATTTTGTTGACGGAAATTAAATTTGTTTGGTTTCAAATCATTTTGAGGCGTCTAAACAATTTTTTTCAGTAGAAAGCCAAAACACTCGTAGTTGAAACCTGATCATTCCATTCCACAAGAGATCAATCACTCACACCACTATGATAAACGAATGCATATAAACAATTAGTGACAAAAAATGCACGCACATCAATCACAACCTCTGGTAGTGTTGACAGTTCTTCAATGAAGATCATGCTCTCATCCTAAACAAAATACTCTTTTTACTATGAATTCGATTACTTATGCTTATTTACATAAATAAAATACAATCAGTCATCAAAACGACGTTGAGAGATGGAATCAAGTAACAACAAGTCAACTTAATGGTTTATATAAACAAATAACTCAAATTTAAACAAATGATTTCAAAGAAATTCTGTGAACTTGAAAATGTTTTGTTAAATTTTATAAACAATATCTGTGAGTCACAAAAAATATTTGTGTTATAGAATTTATTTACAACTAGAACATAAAGACTTGTACTATATGAAGCGTTGGTCTCAAAATTTGCTTAAAGTAAGGTGGCAGCATCATACCATTTTTTTTTTTGAATAATATTCTATGAAAGAGTACTATTTTCTTAGACATATTGTAGTTTTTATATCCAAATTTAGTTCAATCATTTTACAATTGTATCAGTGTGGCAACCCTGCCTAAATTTTTATTTTAATTTAAAGTGTATAATAATAATAAGCATGTTGAAACTATTTTAATCACATTTGCAACAAAATTTATTTTCAAAAAAATCGTAATTATATTCAGGTGGCAACGCTATTAATATTTTTTTGTAGCAAAACCATTTGCTTTAATACATTTCATTACTTTTGCTACAATTTTAATTTTTTACTATCGCTCTGCGCTTTTTATGATTTTCATTTTCTTTCGATTGCTGACTACTTTAAGAACACAAACAATGAGGCGCAACAACAACAAAATCCATAATTTAACCGCATATTCGCGTAATGTCCACCGCATGCTCATATATCAAATGAGCACCATTACGAAGTCCATACTTCACAGGCGGCGTAAAAGTTTTTACTCCTTCCTACAAGAATTGCTTAAGGCACGCGTACATATGTATATACAAATACACCAACAAATACACAAAAGCACATATTCCTTCATATTTAAAGCGATTTGTCACAGTCACTGGACTTTAACTCTTACTTTGCCACAATTTTAATGTTCAGTTCATACTAAATTGCTGTTGTTGTTAATATATTATGACGCAGTTCCACTAACAAATACCCGTTTGTTCTTCATGTTTCATTTCGCTGATGTTTGCACCTTTTAACCGAGAACTTACTTTGCTGTTTTTGTTGTTGTCGAGTCATAAAAACGGATTTTATGTTTCACAGTTAGCTTAACATAACAATCAGTAAATAGTTTATTACTTTTGTTTTTTTGAAGTTAGTGACTTCTGGTTTTTAATGCGAAATTAATACATTTTATTGTTTCTGTGATCATAAAAATATTTTAATCGCATTTTTTCGAAATATGTGTGACGGTTTAAATGTGGAAGAATTTGTGGTTTATGAGGAAATGGAAAGTGTTGTTGTTATAATTTAACTAGGAAAAGAGTCTGGAGATATAATGAAAAAGCTGGACCCAAATTTCTAAATCTAAGAATTATATCTTTGAATAAGGATTAGTTTAATTTGAGATAGGGGTTCCAGACTCAGACTTCAAAGACAGAAAATTCCATTTTGGAAACGCACAACATGAGTACTCATTGGAGAATCACTGAGCATATCCAAACAAGCCCCTCATCATTCCCGTCCTACTTTATGGCGCAGAAGCGTGGACGATTTCAACATCCGATGAGGCGACACTAGGAGTTTTGTAGAGAAAGGGTTTGCGGAAGATGTATGGTCCCTTAAACTTTGGCAGCGACGAATACCGCAGGCGATGGAACGAAGAGCGGTACGATTTGTACGACGACATTGACATAGTTCAGCGAATAAAAAGACAGCGGCTACGCTGACCAGGTCATGTTGTCCGAATAGACGAAAATGGTTCAGCTCCGAAAGTGTTCGATGCAGTACCCGCTGGTGGAAGCCGAGGAAGAGGGATACCTCCACTCCGATGGAAGGACCAGGTGGAGAAGGACTATTACTTCACTTGGTGACGAATACCGCAGACGATGGAACGATGAGCGGTACGATTTGTGCGACGACATTGACTTAGTTCGGCGCATAAAAAGACAGCGGCTACGCTGACTAGATCATGTTGTCCGAATGGACTAAAATGCTCCAGCTCTGAAAGTATGCAGTGCCCGCTGGTGGAAGCCGAGGAAGAGGGAGACCTCCACTCCGATGGAAGGATCCACTTGGTCCTGGTGACCTGGCTTCACTTGGTGTTTCCAGTTGACGTCAAACTGCCAAAAGGAGAGATGCGTGGCGAGCTGTTGTGGACTCGGCTATAACCGCGTAAACGGTGTCTACGCCGGTCACGAAGAAGAAGAGCATATTCAAATTGCTGAGATCCGAAAGTGACTCTCTGAGAGAGGACGTTTGCTTATAGCTCATCTAAAACAACTAAGGACAACTTAAAGGCCTTCGGTCCTTCGGTATATTCTTGGAAAAAATGTAACGGAGAGTAGAACTTCCTCTAAATCTGACGACTATCTAGATATATTTCTAATATTAATTAAATAATATTCTTTTTGGAAAATATTTTTTTTTAAACCACAATCACTACTTTCCCAGTTCAAATATTATACAATAGAATAACTCATATTTTAAGATAATCCTACATACTGTATATCACAGAAACACCCAACCCACCCCATTTATTTAATCTTATGATATATCATATCACTGAAATTGGATATGCAGTCGACAAAACAGTTATGTTTTTTTCCCCGTGGAATATATTAAAATCAACAGGGTGCCACATTGCCGCTTATGCCGCACATAACTCAAACGCAAGTGTATTTTCAAGCATTTAATAATGCAATGCAACAAATCACATGAGATAAATAACAAAAACAACGCCCGCCCGTTTGCAACATACAGGAACGTGCCTACATGAGGCAAGTGGCGCATGTGGCGGTTGAGTGCACCGTGTGCGTGCGTGTGTGTGAGGCAGTGAATCAAGGACAATCATTGCGGTGGAAACATGTCATGCGGTGAATCTCATATGCAAATATCTATTAGTCAATCAATCATTTACAGTAGCGGTTGCAATGCGAAAAAAAAATTACAACAACAACAGTAAACACACGGAGCGGTGGTAATGGCGAAAAATGTAATCACAGCAAAGTGCAATGAAAGTGATGTTGTAGACACGCATTAACATAAAATAACAAAAGCTGCAAGTGACACATTGCAATGAACGCACGCACCCTCCGCACCCACCACATGCGATTGAGCTGAAGACATAAATTTAGTAGTCACTGTGGGAGAAGGTGGTGCATCGAGGCGCAAAATGTTGCACTGTGGTGAATGCATTCGCAGGCTACTAAGCGATTGCCCAAATGGACTGAAGATTAGGTGGCAACGCTGGCCTGTTTTGATTAAGGAAGGTGCCTGGAGTACGTTATTGTGGCTACCAAAGTCAGGCCGCAGAACATGTCAACTATGCAATACCTGGAACGCAACACCAACCACAACAAATATAAAAACAACAACAATAATATAGAAAACAACAACAAAAATATAGAAAACAACAACAATAATTGTTATCACCACCGCCGCTGTATTGGCATAAGCAACAAATATGGAGCTAATTATGTATGCATAGCGTGGCAGAGACCCCCTCTAAAGAGTTGCCTGGCGGAGCTGCCATGTTGCAAGGGTATAGTGTTGCAAATATAGGCACAACAGTGCCTTAATATAATACAATACTTTGTGTGCCACATGTGTGACTGATGACGGCTGCGGACAACAGAAACTGGCTCTAGACGCCAACCACAACACCACCAGCAACAACAGCGAGCGAATGACGTCAACTTCCTTTTCACCTCGCGCTTACACTTCACATCACTCATTCATTCATGCACTTGGCTGCTCAATTAGTCCAACACGCAACTGAATGCAGTGTACACGCATATGCCGACAGCGGCGCCCAGCCGCAATGCAAGGACTTGCATGCATGTCAATAGATGTGTGCGTGTGTGTGCAACAAATCCATCATTCGCGCCTCAATGATCATAAATAGCTGCCCGCAAACGGTATCGTCGCATACTAGTCGCTGCTCTGTCTGTCGTCAGCTTGTTTGGCCTGCCTTTAGCGGCTGCGCTGACAAACCCAAAACCCATCTTTCTTGTTGTTGTTGCATAATTTGCCTTTATTCCCGCTTTGATGTGAGCTATCAAAAATGAGCCACAAACAATGCACTTATAACATTTGTATGTACCACAGGCACCACCACATACGTTGGACGACGGGTGCGCGGCCACCATTAAAAGCCGCATCGACATGCAGGCAATTTTGCGCAAATGAAAATCGCCACAAACATTGCATTGCACAAACCATGTGGAATTATGATTCATAACAATGAAATGATGAGTGGCTGCTGTCATTGTGCTGCCGACAGCGGTGGCAACGGTGCCAACCTAAGCATATTAGTAGCCTTCTGCTGGCACCCGGCACACAGCGCTCGGCTTATGGTCGGTACAATTCTTCAATTGAATTGAATTAATTTCGCGATGGCAAGCGCGTGATGAATGACCGACGCTGAGCCCCTTAGCTATGGGCGCGGTGGGGCTGATAAGAGTTCGATGATTTGTTAAATTTATGGAAGTGAAGAGCGGCGAATTAGTGAATTTTATGGTTCAAATGGCGGCAAATGTTCAAATAATTGACAGTTTTGGAGGACTTCAGAGTTATAAAGGAGGGATCTGAGAAGGGAAGTGATGTTAGATAAAACAGTTTCTTTTCCACTGAGTCCTTTTATATATTGCTATCAAACATCACATCCCCCTTTTTTCGCGCTTCTCTCACCTTAAACCTCTTCGTTACTGATTTATATAACAACTCCTAAATGATTCCTCTCGAACACATGTTTTTAACTTCTTACAACAGCAACAACAACAAGCAATGGTTTCCATACTTCTAACCTCACTTCGAACTTTCCATTATTTTTCATGATCTGGAGATCTGTGTCTTAACTCAACTTGAGATCTCGAAACATCCAGGGAAAAACTGTATCTCATTCTTAGATTTTTACGATTACTTATGTGACCTCTGGTACCTCAGATCTCGAAGCTCAGAAAGTAAGTACTTACTTCATTCACTACTTTTTTGCCTACAAGCGAAACTTTATCAATCCCCACACCAATTCATTTCGCAACATTGTTGAACGGTTTGCTGCCGCGCATGAGCACTAACATTGCCCATTGTCTATTAATGCCCGAAAGCAATAGGTGCACTGCAATCACTATTCACTATTAAGAGTTGCTTGCGTATACAATTACATACAAACACGTACTTAGCGTAGCAGTTCATATGTGGCGCCTCTAAAATGCAACCGCCTTTATGCATTCAGTCCATACCGAAGTGAAGGTGCTGCTCGCTCGGAGTCAGCGTATTGTGTGCGGGAGATTTATTTCTGCTTTGTTTGCTCCACTCATATGCAGTTCAGCAATCGTAGTTGCCATCTGTTTGGCATACAAATGCCAATTTTTGCATAAATATTTGTCATGTGCATCGAAATTGTGTTTGGACATTTGTTCAATTACCCACGTGCGTTTTATGGGTTTATGATTTTCGAAAGTGCAAAATTTGGTGGAGACCCGTAGTCACTAACTGGACTATTTCTTTTTGAGGGTTTTGCATTTAAATTGACTTGCTTTTGCTTTGGCAAGCTAATGAATATGGAAATCATTATTCAGATATGAGGTATGGCGCACTGTTTTTAAGAAGAGAAGATAGAGAGAGAGAGAGGGAGCGCAGAGAGAGTGTTTAATTTGAGACCAGAATTTTAAGTTTTTAAATTCTTTTGCGGAAGCTTAAATGATGATACGACAAGCTTTTTTTCCGCTAAAATCACAGAGAGTAAGAACTGTCTAAAGTAAAAATCAACTGTTTGCTCTCGTGAGAAAGGTACCAACAGTTTGAAACAAGCTTCGAAACATTCTTAGCGATATGAGCTCTTCGTAGACATAATCAGGGAAACGTCTAAAGAGAACGCTTCTAAAATTAATGACAGATGTTTCTGCCAATCATCCGTTTTCTGGCAAATTTTCGGTCCTAACTTCGAACTCTCAATTGCCAACAGATTCGATATTCCTTGATTTGATATTTAAGCCTCAGAAAACTTATAAACTTTGAATGGTCTAAGTTTAAGCATTTCAGCGAGAAAGAACGATGAGTATTCTCATGATAATTGTTTCTTACAAGGAGCTACAACATTATGGGCAATAAATTCTAAATATTTTTAAACTATCTATCTTCTGTGAAACGCACATTCCACCCTCGGATACCAATTTTATTCAGTTATTAATGGCGTTTACTTTCCAAAGCTTCAGCGAGAGCTTTCATAAACAAAGCGGCGTTGAGAAGTCAGAAGTAAACTAACCATGAAACAGCCTTTTCGACAGTTTTAGTTATGCAAAACATTCATCCCCCTAAAAATTCCAACACTGTTTCGGCAATACGAGTCGTATCAGATAATTTATTGCCGTCAAAAAATTACAAAAAAAAGCTCAAGTGTAACTCTGACTCTCCCAAACACCAAACGCCCTTCTAAGTCTACATAGCCAACAGTCTGCCTGCTTTGGCTAATTGCTTTCTAAAATACTCAAATTATCACAAATGGACACGACCACGAGCGCTTGAACTAATTTCCATTTTAATTGTAATAAAGTACAAAATTACACTCCAGCTATGCGAACGCAATTTGAATAATGAATTTTTGCGTGAAAAAAAAAAAACACAAAAATAAAATAAACTTGAAAAGAAATTTATGTTATCACAAAACAGAAGCAAAAAAAAATATTTGAAAAAAGTAAATTGGAAGAGGAAAATATTAATTAAAGGAAGATGCCACTTGCAGGTGTAAATCTTTTATCAACACAGCCATCAGCGTCGGCTCCATTACAACCCTTGGCTAATGGTGACTAATTTAATGGCAGAAATCACGGAGAGTACAAAGAATGACTTACAGTGGGAGTATACTATATGTAAGTACGTATATTAGGGTGGTTGTTAAAAAGTGTTTGAGAAATAGATTTTAGTTTAACAATCTTTATTTAGCTTCGATTTAGCTTATAAACACTTAAAAAAGTGCTCTTTGAGAGGTAGAAACCTTACTACAGAGATTGCTGTCAAATCAGCTGACAAAATAAACTTATGTGTATTGACGTGTACGTTCAGTATACTTCGACAAATCTTCAAAGAAAGTAAAAAATAAGAAGAACGTTAAAAAATTGTGTTTATATCTTCCGGAATCTCATGTTTTTTTAGATTTTTACCGTTAGATCAACTTCATTTATAATTTTTCAAAAACTCCAGTTTAGACTTTCAATGTGAGTTTCAAGAGCTTCTCTAATCTAGCTTTTATGCAACAAACCTTATTTCCGATTGAGGTGTGGTTTGAAAGGTAAGCACAGCTATGCTAGGTGGAGGAGAGCAAGATTGGAATTTCTTCCAACATTTTAGTACCACCCTAGTGTGTGCACCGCCTTACGCGCCATTGAAATATGTAATTCATTTTACCTTGTACTCGTAATTAGGTGATTTGCATTCATACGCCCGTGCCACAAATGGCAAAGCGAGTGAGCGCGTCGTGCCACAAATAAATGCGGCACAGTGTCAAGCACGACAAGGTGAAGAAAAAAATGAGAATAAGAATGAATAAAAAAAGCATTTAAGGGCATTAAACGTGTGGCAAAGGAGATGCTTGGAGCAAATATTTAATTGAAAAAGCAAGTCAAAGGCAAAGGAAAAATGAAATAGCGAGCTGAGAAACGCTCAAAACGCTCTACACATATATATATTTTTCTATATATTTCTATACACTATATAGAAAGCAAATGCGTTAACTTGCCGCACGGGGCTACAATTGGTTACAGCAACACCAACAACTAATTGGCTAGCGGTCAGGTAGATCTAAAGCTACACGCTGCAACAGATAAGTGCTGTGCGTGCGGCGTGGCGTGGCATGGCAACGTGACAGCCGGCAGTTAGTGTTGCAGAGCGCAAAAAAAAAAAATTGATAGGAAAAACTCTGCAATCTCAACTATGAATATTAAATACGGCACTTTGTGGTTAATTGCAAGGAAAAAAACGCGCCATGTAAAAAGGTGCACATGCAACAGCAGCGACAGCGCAATAAAGCTTACAGCGGCGGGTGAAAATGAAGCAGTTGCAAGTGAAAGCCGAGCAAAGATAACCGTTGATGATCTAACGGCTAAGCGCAGCAAACGAATCACTGCGAGGGAAATAAGCGCAAGAGAAAAAACCGTTATTGCGAACAAATAGCAGGAGAAAGGAGAAAACTGAAATTGAAATGCTCATAGCCAAGTTTTGTGGTCAACGATGTTAGCATAATTTATGCGCTGGCGGATATCATTGCCACAGCAGAGACGTTGCATGCAACAAAACAAACAAACAATCATTCGTCCTGAATCGCTGCATGGAAAGCCACTAAGTCAGTCAGTTAGTCAGCCAGCCAGGCAGCCAAACAGTTGGTTAGTTAGTTCGTTAGTGAGCGTGTTGGTGCGCAGCGCCGTCAGCGTTGGACATGAATGACGCGAGGGAAAACAAATTACAGCGTGCAAATACTAGAAGAGGAGAGGGCAACAAACCGAAGTGGCAGAAGGAGAAGGAGCAACAGCAACAAGAGGCGCAACAAAAGCAGGAGCTGCAACAGCAGTGAAGGAGAAACAACTCAGCTAAGCATATTTGTATGTATGTAGTAAATGAGCGTATAGCAGAACAATAATAAAAACAATAACAAATAAGCGCAAAAAAAGAAACGAAATGCAAATGGGACGTAAATTGCTGCTGCAACATAACCTAAATGGCGTCATTTAAAAAAAATACTCGGTAACGCAATGAAAGCAGGAAGCAAAGGGTGCAGCAATGCGAAAAAAGAAACCAAAAACAAAAAACTTTGAATGAACATGGAAATTGCAATGAAAAAATGCCAAATGAAAGAAAGAAAAATGTGAAAGTGGTAAATAAAAGTGGAAATATAAATGCGAGCAGCGGAAAGAAGCGATATGAAAAGCCATGAAACTAAATAGAATGTGATAAAGTGGAACGAAGCGAAATAACAGCAATTAAAAGTGAAAATGAAACTTCTTTAAGGAGTGAAATTTGTTAATTTGCGAAAAGTGAACGGGAAAAATTGTGTGATGAGAAGGAAATGGCGAAAGTTGAAACTTTTTTGAACTATCTTTCTTTTATAATGCATATATAGACCGCATTTTCAAGATCACCACTATTCCTTATTTGAGTCGAAGAGCAAAAATGCGGTTACACTGTAGTAAATTATGATACGGACTGCAAATATTGAGAGGGATCTTATTGATCTAGTCTGCGTTGGTTTCTAGAATTTTCAGCGAAATTTTGTTTTGGTCTCGTTTAAACTATAAAAGGGATCTCAGAGACCATAAACTGACAAAGAACGTGACTTAATAACTAAAATCCTTGTGTATTGAGAAGTCGTTCTTGTGTGATCTATATTCGACAAGATACAAAAAAAGAACAAATCCTGCGTCATACGCCTAGCTATGATGAATTTGATACCCAGAAAAACAACCAGTAGTCGATGTAATCTATGTATCTTCAAGTAGAAATGTCTTTACTTTCTCTATGTATTCGATCGAGGAGTATAAACTACTTGCTTGAGATACATCTGGACGATCCATACTCAAATTTTATATAAATTATACTTCCAAATTTATCCTTGAATAATCAATAATTAACCGTTAAACATGATATGACCTTTTTTTACAATAAACATATTCTTCGCATTCCTTAGGATTTTTATCACCAAATATGCCTTTGGAACTCCAATAATTTATTGTGAAAAAGTCTTAACCGAGTCGTACAAAGTTTCGCATTCACACCTGGCATCATTTCTCGGTCTCATTCTCCATATTGATCTCCTCTTATCATACCTTCTTCTTTAACTCTTCAAGTACAAGACTTATTATTCGTGTAGATTTTAATCATTTAGACCTGACTTAGCTTCACTACAATAATGCCAATGAGATTCTCTAGCTGAGAAATTCCGTACCCCAACTGATTACAGGAAATGAGACTTTCCACGCCTCAAATCAGTCTAATGGAACACAACTAATACCAACCAACAATTGCAAGAAATACAATAGATGCTTTGAGAATTCTTATCTCTTCTATCTTCAACTCAAAGAGCAAACTTCTTTTCACATACACACTCCCCGGACCGAACGAGCGTGTTGAAGCGGTAAATGGCAGGCAGACATAAGTCCAAGATGCGCCTAAGATCTCACACAAAAGTCAAGCACTGCGCATATGTGCTTTTTGACTGCAACAGCTGCTGCTAGGTTGTTTGGTTGGTTATTTTGCGCGACCTACATGTGTAAAAAGGCGCCGAGCTGCATTGAAATGTTCAAGCAATTTCAGATAATATCAGCAGCCATATAAAAGTCTGTGTGCATCTGAATGCCGACTCACGTGCCATTCAAGCATCACAATTGTGTTTGCATGAAGTGTACATATGTGCCCCATGTGGCATGTGGCATGTGGCAATAAGCATTGAAGGACACTGAGGCATGCATGATTTTATAGAAAAAATCTAGAAATCTACACGTCTCTGGCGTGTAAACAACAACTAGCAAAACAAGTTACAACACATATCAGTTAGAAGTGAAACTGCTAAACGTACTCAAATGCATAACTGCATATACATATATATATATGTGTGCATTTTTGAATGGCTGCTGACGTGCGCTGCTCAATGTGGTGCAAGCGCATGCGCCATGAAGTATGCAACACGCAAAGGAAGTAAACTTGAATGGAATAGCAGATGAACATATCGGAATGCATGTATAGACACGATAGGCTCATGCTAGAGTATACAATATCGTGTAGTCGCTATTTTTGGGATTCTAAAAATGCATGTCAGAAATATCGGAATTTTTCGGAATATATAAAATAGGAGTGATTATGACTCCTTTTATAATAACAAGCTTATGTATAAGTTGAAACCTTGGAATCCCGAAATTATAAATAACATATTCGGTATGGTTACAATTTCTTTATAAGTTGAAATCCCGAAATCCCAAAATTTTATATAATATTTTCGGGATCCGGAAACCCCAAAATTTTACAATTTCCCTTAATGCAAACAATAAATACTTTGAAATATCAAAATCCCGAATCTAAAAATAATATTTTCGGGATCCCGAAACCATTAAGTGTTAATATTTCATATATGTATTCTTAATACTTATGCACGTACATATAGTATATTAGTTCGTGTTGTAGGCCAAACACATGCACGGCCGCTTATCACTTGCAACTTTGTTGCAACATTATTTGCTTTTTTATGCAAAGAAAAAGCGCCGGCGTTGCAGCTGGCAACGATTGCAACATTATCACGTGGCGTAGCGAAAAAGTGAAAATGCATGCCACTGCGGCACGCAAAGCACATGTGATGAATAAACACATTTACCAACCGAAGTGTGTTTGTATGTGTTGGCGTTTGCCTTGTTGTAGCATCAAAAGCGGATATCCTTTCTACAGCCGTCATTGAAATGCTTCCGCTGCAATGCTCAATGCTTCACCGCACCGCTTCACTACACCCACACAAGCAACATCCATACAAGCAAGCAAGCATACATTTGTATTTGTATGTTTGTATATGTATGCGTCGGCGTGTGCTTGCAACCACTAGCACTTCTGCTTCATTTCCGCCACAAACGCCGCATACGAACTTTTGTAGTTTTTCCTGCAGCACACCGCAACACCTACAAACACATGCAACCAACCACCCACCCACCAGCGCGCGCCTTCTTTGCTTGCATTTTTATGTTGTTTGCCACATATTTTATTTGAGGCGTGTTGCAGCTGTGCACACTCCCTCACCCATCCGTCTCTTCGTCCGCTGTTTGTCTTTTATGCATAGATATGCTTTTGTTGTTGTTGTTGTGGTTTTTTCTTTTTCTCCGCTTTACCTACTGGTGCAGTGAATTATGAAAATACGCTTGTGTAAAGCATAGTCTAAACTGTAGCTCAGCGCTCTTCTAGCATGAATTCAGAAATTTTCTTACAAACACACACACTTACACTCGCACACATGCCACCGTAAACGTTTTGTTTTCTTTGTTTATCAGCGTTGTATGCAAGTAAAAGTAAATCTGTGCACTTTCCTGTGCCACCATTTTTACGCTCGTGCCACAGATAACTGCACGTCCATACATCCGGCAGCTTGCGCCTTTTACCTTCCACGCCCACATTTTGTTTATGTTGGTTTATAAAATATCCACTTTGACGGTTTTTAATGTAATAAAACTAAAAGTAATTTCATTTTTTGAAATAATTTTGTTTTTCTTCACCAGCGTCTTCCGTTGCCGCATAGTCATGTTGCCTTGCCACATGCACACAAGTGTGGGTGTTTGTATGCGTGTGTCTGTTAGCTTCTTGTGCTTTTTCGGTTGGTCGCCTAGCGGCATTCAGCTGCTGCAGCATGTTTTTTCTGATAAATTTTCGGTTTGCTTTATGCATTCTGTTGGCTTGCTGCCTGCTTAGCTGCTGCATTTGTTGGCCGCAGGTGTACGGGCCAAGCTGTACCACCGCAGCAGCAGCAGCTTCTTTCTATTCATATGAAAATACTGTGCTTTCTTTAATGGCTTGTAACCTTAACCTGTCTGGCGGCTTTATGCGCCTTTTGCCTCGCTTTGCTTTTGGGCTTTTCTGTCTTTCTTTCGTGTTTTTCCGTTTTTTTTTATTCTTCAAATATTTCAAGCATTTGTCGGTGTGCTTATTTCATTCCTCTGCGGCTCTTTTTGGGTATTATAAAGTTGAATCTAAATTAAATTTCAGAATTTTTCAGTTAACTGCAATTGGCCATAAAAGCTTTTAAGCCTGAATAGTGATATAAATTCCTTTGGAGAGATTATTATACCGTTTTTTTTTTACTTGGCTTCCAGTATTTTTTAGTTGCATCGGTAGCGATTTAATGTCATAATGCAGCTAGTGTACTCGGAGGCAAGTGAAATATACGACGCTTTCAATGTAATATAGGGTTAAAGTATAACACTAGGTTATGGTATTAGCTAGCAGCTTTTTATGGTAGGCAAAAATATATCGTAAAGCGAGAGATGGTCAATAAAAAGTAGCAAAAGAAGCGTTTAAGTAACTATAGATCACAAACAAACTAATAAATATGAAATATTAGCAGAGTATATGCCAGCTCAGACAACTCTCTTCAGAAGCAAGAGAAAATAAAAAATAAGAAAATACTTCGAAGATCAAAAATTCTTAAAAGAAGAAGATTTTAGACTCTTTTTATGGGAAGAATTCGAAATCTTGGTATTGTTCTTAAGCCACTTATTATACTCTCGCAACAAATTGCTAAAGAGACTATTATAGTTTTGTTCACATAACGGTTGTTTGTAACACCCAAACCTAAACGAGTTAGATTTAGGGTTATAAACATTTGTATATCAAAATGATCAGGGTGACGAGTAAAGTTCCAATCCGGATGTCTGTCAGCCCATCTGTCCGTGCAAGCTGTAGCTTGAGTAAAAATCGAGATATCCTGATGAAACTTGGTACATGTATTTTTTGGCACCATAGGAAGGTTGCTTTCGAAAATGAGCAAAATCGGACCACTGCCACGCCCACAAAATGGGGAAAACCGAAAACACATAAAGTGTCATAACTAAGCCATAAACAAGGTTACAAAAGTAAAATTTTGAACAAAGATCGCACTATGAAGGGGCATATTTGGATGTAATTTTTTTGGGAAAGTGGGCGTGGCCCCGCCCCCAAATCGGTTATTTGTATATATCTCGCAAACCAATAAAGCTATATAAACCAAACTTTCTGCAGTCGGTTCTTTTACGTACCCCACCACACACCATGAAATTAGTTGAAATTGGATAATAGAAAGGTTAGGATGAAAATTACTAAAAGTGAGTTAACTCAGTAACGAGAAACGCCAGAAATACTAAATTTCACATAAGAAATGGCAGATGGAAGCTGCACTCAGACATTTTACAAAATGGAAAATGGGCGTGGCGCCGCTCACTTATGAGTCAAAAACCATATCTCAGGAACTACTCGACCGATTTCAATGAAACTTGGTTTGTAATAGTTTCCTTACATCCCAATGATATGTTGTGAAAATATCGCTTCACAACCGCGCCTACTTCCTATGTACCAGAACTTTGAAGACTATCTGAATCGCTTACTTTACAATATATAAAGTAAGCACTAGTGAAGATATCGGTGCAGAACTTTGCACAAATACTACCTCTATAGTGTGGCAGCCCCATTCTAAAAATCGCCGAAATCGGACCATAGGTTTTTAAGGTCCCATATATCGAACACGAGGATCTCGGTGCTTCTAACCTAATATTATGGTTTCCAACTTTCAATGGTCTTTATACAATATATGTGACGAATATGTGGGTCAAATTGTGTATTATATAATATAAATAAAGTTAAATAAATAAATTGCGAGAGTATAAAATGTTCGGTTACACCAGCACTTAGCCCTTCCTTACTTGTTTCTTTATAACTCAATCTCTGTATGTTGTTGTATAACCAGTCTCTACCCAGTCTGTTGTTGTATAGTGTTAAAGTGTACAAACCAACACAAAAATAACGGTACTAAGACTGCAAAAAAATTATATGCATAGTCAATTTTAATATTTGACCCGCATTTGCACCTCAGAGAGGGGCATGTTTGATAAGACATAATCAAAACTGTCAATGAACTTGTTTAAAACAGAGAAAGTCTGTCTCTAATCAGAAGCTTACATACATACATAAGTATATTTAGAATGCATGCAATTTGTATATCGCAAAAGTAAGAATCAGTCAACAAAATGAATTCGATTTGGCAAGTTGGTGTGCTATTTGTCATTGTTCCAATCGTTTATACCGCAAGCTCGACTTGGGGTATACGCAATGTTAATGATACCGTAGTTATTGATAAACGGGTGTACTATCCGGCTTCACGATATATGGTACAAACTTTATACTTCGATACACCAGAGTCGGTAAGTTAAATTAATTTCGACGCAATTAAGTTTGTATTGTTTATAGTTCCATTTAGAAATGGTCCTTTGTAGAGCTACTCCATCAATTTGTTTAATTAGTTTTGATTAACTGCAATAATTACAGTATCAGAGCAACAACAAAGTGATTACCGCCATTTATTTGCAAGATCTTTTCCAAGATAATACGGGCCCAGTGAATACTTTGGTGTCTGGTGAACCCGGTTGGACTTATGCCTCAATACAAATGAGAACTCAATATAACGTTGGTTTAAATGTGTCATTTGTTGTTTATGGCTAATAAATAAATAGAAGAAAATGTGTAAAGCAATTTTGTGATTCTGTTATTTTATTTTACATACTAGGTGGTGCTGTGGTCGTGATAATCATAAAAATATAGTTACTGATCGATTTGTTTAAAAATGAAAACAAAAATTGAAAGATAGTGCTGTGATGTCAAGTGTTAAATAATTGAGAAGAAACTGGCGTTTTCAAATGCTGTAATTAGTAAAGTTACCAAGATCACCAGTCGTCTGAGAAATCGAATATTGATGATTCACAATCAAATGAATTATTTATTTACTATCAATAATATCCGCTTGCGAATCAATTCCATCTAATTAAGTGAATGTTATTTCCGTTTCCACAAATCTGTAATTTAGCAGATAAGTCTCTCATTTGCCATAATAAATATAATAGGTTATCATCTCTAAATAGAATTTATGTTCAAATTTGTTCCGGCACTTCTGGTGACAAGCGTGATAAGCGTAAAAGCACCTGTAGCTGTCAAATCATAAATAAATTTTAAAATTTTTATTATTGTCTAGATGCCATAACAGCTTATAAAATTCATTATCAATACACATAAAGATACAGATAACTCTTTTCACTAACTAACTTTTACATATCAGTGCTTAATAAGATTCTTAGAAATATCGCGTTTGATAAGAAGTCATAATCTAAACTTTCTAAAAGTATATAAAGCAAAGACAGTTTGATCAATATCAACATTGGCTATACACACTTCATACAATTTGTATATTAACTGTTTTTAAGTATTTAGCAAAGACAATAATTAATAAACAAAATGAAGGTTATTGTGCAAGTTTTTGCGCTCTTCGCCATCGTCTCGGTCGCTTATTCCGCCAGCTCGACTTGGGGTGTGCGCAATTCTACCGATTCCGTTATTATCAATAAACGTGTGTTCTATCCAGCTGTGCGAAATGTTGCGCAGACTTTCTACTTCGATATACCAGCGTCGGTAAGTTACATAAGAAATTATCTAGAAATTGTTTTTCTAACCAAGTTATTGTATTTTAAAATTATTTTTATTTACTCTAATAATTGTAGTTTCAGAGTAACAGCAAAGTGATTAGCGCCATTTATCTGCAAGATCAATTCCAAAACAGTACCGGTCCAGTAAATGCTTTGGTGTCTGGTGGACCCGGTTGGACCTATGCCTCGATACAAATGAGAACTCAAAATAGCCTTGGTTTAAATGTAACACTTGTTGTTTATGGCAAATAATTAAATAAATTTAATAAAATTTGTAAAATTTCATTATTTAAACCCCTAAGTGCTGATACGGTCAATATAAATAAATATAATATATATATATACATCTGTATTTGATTAATATGGGTAAGATGCTTGTTTTTCAAAGTCCACTTAGTAAAAATTTGAATGTCGCCTGAAAATGCAGATATTCAGTGTTGTTGTGGAATCTGACAGTTGTCGGAATCAGAATTCAAATCGACAAAAAATTCTGGTTCGTGTCATGAATTCTGATATTATTGGTTTTATGCTTTGGAATCAGAAATTCTATTGGTTTTAGGTGTCATGGAAACCAATTTTATCGGTTTAACTATCAGAAACAAACCAAGAGCTTCAGTGCTGACAGATTTGAGATATTTTGTTCAAATTTATTTTGATTTGCCGTTAAAACGCTTTGAAAAAAATATAATTATTATTAAAAAATAAGATAACAACGCTAAATGACGTAATTATTGAATTCAACGTAAAACAAGTAAGGAAGGGCTAAATTCGGGTGTAACCGAACATTTTATACTCTCGCAATTTATTTATTTAACTTTATTTATATTATATAATACACAATTTGACCCACATATTCGTCACATATATTGTATAAAGACCATTGAAATTTGGAAACCATAATATTAGGTTAGAAGCACCGAGATCCTCGTGTTCGATATATGGGACCTTAAAAACCTATGGTCCGATTTCGGTTCGATTTTTAGAATGGGGCTGCCACACTATAAATGTAGTATATGTGCAAAGTTCTGTACCGATATCTTCACTAGTGCTTACTTTATATATTGTAAAGTAAACGATTCAGATTGTCTTCAAAGTTCTGGTATATAGGAAGTAGGCGTGGTTGTGAAGCGATTTGGCCTATTTTCAGAACATATCATTGGAATGTAAGGGAACTATTACAAACCAAGTTTCATTGAAATCGGTCGAGTAGTACCTGAGATATGGTTTTTGACCCATAAGTGGCCAACGCCACGCCCATTTTCCATTTTGTAAAAAAATCTGAGTGCAGCTTCCATCTGCCATTTCTTATGTGAATTTAGTGTTTCCGACGTTTTTCGTTAGTGAGTTAACCCACTTTTAGTAAGTTTTAACCTAATCTTTGTATGGGAGGTGGGCGTGGTTATTATCCGACTTCTTTCATTTTTGGACTGTATTAGGAAGTGGCTAAAAAAACGACTGCAGAAAGTTTGGTATATATAACCCTATATCTAACTCGTTTAGTTTTGGGTGTTACAAACAACCGTTATGTGAACAAAACTATAATACCTTCTAGGAACTTTGTTGCGAGAGTATAAAAATAAAATATTCTAAGAATTTTACAAAATAAGTAATTCAGATTAGATAATGGAAATATCTAACTTTTTATATAAAAGTTAAACAATATACAGTGGAACTTCCATAACTCCAAGATCTCCATTACTTGAACTTTTAAATTGGCAATAGCGTTTAAAAATCAAATTTCATACAAATTTCCTTCCATAAGTCAAATTTCTATAACTCGAACTCTTGAAGTGGCATTGAAATGGAATTCTATACAAATTTCCTCGAAGTTTTTTTGTGGATTATGGTGATTCGAGTTAGAGAATTTCCACTGTATATATACACTTATATAGGTACATTTTTACATAAAAATAATTACTATTTTTGACTTCCTTTGAGCATAAAGCGAATTACTGTGATTCCTTAAAACTTTAATTTATTCGCCAATTTACTTTCATTGCCAATTTATAATTCCAAAGACATGTCTTGCTAATTTTTCCCCATGAATAAATAGCCGAACAGCTGATTCGAATATTGGTTTGCTTATATTCGAAAAGACGAAAATCCAATCAGATTCTGTTACACCAATGAAAATCAGAATTGGTTTGCCATTCTGACATTCAGCAAATCTGTCTTAGATTCCACAACACCCCTGATTGATGAAAATCTAAATAGGTTTGAAAGATGTATACGCTATGTTTGTTTGTCCAATCCTTGGAGAGAGAATATATATACATATAAAAATAAATATCGGACTATTGTCACACCCACGAAATGACTCTACAAGATTTCTATTTCGAACAAACTTAGTGGAAACGTCTCTTCATAGCATAAGATGATACAGTTTGAAATAAATAAATGAAATCGAGAGACTAATACCACGCCTACTTCGTGTGTGATTTCATCTTAACATTTATTAGCTTTTTAAATTAAACAGTGGATAGTTTAGCACAATAGATCCTTCGAAACTATACTTTTTCAAAATCGCGGACCAACATGAGAATCTCCTTGCCTATGCTGGACTTTATGTCGGCTAGTTTGTGAAATATCTTAATGAAATTAAATGCGTATTTCTCCTGTTAATAATGTGTTCTGATTAATATTGATTTAGTAGTTCCTTCATGTTGTTTCAGAACTCCTTTCGCATATTTCAGTTATTATGTGAAATATTTCATGGATACAAACAAGCGAGACTATTCCTAATCGTTTATGTCGTTCTTTTATTAGGGTTCTATACTTGGGTTCTGTTCTTGATGCATAGTTCTTTAGCTGAACATTGGAATTTATTCACTGTACTTATAGTGATAAAGGAAAACTTCTACAAATTTCTAACCTAAGACAATATCTCTAGTATAGGGACAGGAGGTCTAACATTCTGTTTAAGCTGAGCCTCTACCGTTTTACCAAAACCATAATCCTCAGCTCTGATCGGAGCTCGAAATCTATATCATATGTATCGGTTTAATAGATTTTTGGATTTGGATGGAACTATACAAAACTCGGCTGGCTATTAGACTAAACTAATTTTTTCCGGGAGATTTTGTCATAAGTAAAAAACGAGAATTCTTCGATTTCGAATTTAGCCTCCAAAATCGAAATATTTTAATACGAAGTTCGAGAAAATAACTTAAAAATCATTATTGATTAAACAAAAAATTGAAAATCTAGATGTATTCTTAATTCAATGGTATGTAAAAATTTTTCGTCAAGCTTATACGACACATGTTATAAGGGGTCGAGTATTTTTTTTATAAATTGTCGTGTATTTTTTTTTCGAAGATCAAGTTTGGCTCTCCATTGCATCTGTCTTATAAGCTTGACCGAAAAATTTTATACACCATTGCATTAATAGGAAAATGTAGATTCTACTCATATTTTGAATTTTTTAGAAGCCCTATTCTGCAATTATTAACATAAAAAAATACTTTGATCAAATATTAGATTATTTATGCTATTATAACCTATTATTATTAAATACCTGTGACTTCCGCTTTCGTATTAAATTCGCTAAATTAAACAAATGTTATCTGTACACGTGTCAAAAGATCACAATTAAGAGTTAAGTAGATAAGACTATTATTTGCAATGGTATAAGAGGTAATCATCTATAAATAGAAGTTCCGTACAAATTTCTTCCGGCACTTCAGATAGATGATAAGTAAAAAAGTACCACTTAGTAGCCAGTACACAGTCGTCAAATCATAAATAAATTTGAAACATTTATTATTCTCTAGATGCCATAAAATATTATTAAACCCAATATCAGTACCCGTAAAGGCACTGATAACTCTATTCACTTATTAAATTTCACCTATCAGTGCTTAATAGGATTCTCAGAAATATAACGTTTGATAAGAAATTACGAACCAAACATTCTAAAAGTATATAAAGCAAAGACAGTTTGGTCAAAATCAACAGTAACTCCTGGCGGTTCAAGCAATTAGTATTTTAGCTGATATCAAATAGCAAAGATAAAAATTATTAAACAAAATGAAGGTTATTGTGCAAGTTTGTGTGCTCTTCGCCATCGCCGCCGTGGCTTATTCCGCCAGCTCGACCTGGGGTGTGCGCAATTCTACCGATGTCCTAATTCTCAATACACGTGTATTCCATCCAGCTGTGCGAAATATTGCGCAGACTTTCTACTTCGATATACCAGCGTCGGTAAGTTACTTAAAGAAATTAGCACAGATTTGCCTTCCGAGCCAGTTAAGTTTTGTTGCCATCTTGGTCCCACTTTGAATAGGCCAATTGTAACATTACTCAGTCAATTATTTTGAATTAGTTTTGATTATCTTCAATAATTGCAGTATCAGAGCAACAACAAAGTGATTAGCGCCATCTACTTGGATGACCAATTCCAGAACAGTACAGGTCCAGTAAATACTTTGGTAGCTGGTGGTCCCGGTTGGACTTACGCCTCGGTACAAATGAGAACCCAAACTAGCATTGGTTTGAATGTAACAGTTTTGGTTTATGCCAGAAATTAAATAAATCGATGAACATGGAAAAAGTATAGATATCTATTGTATTATTTTACACGCTAGATAGTGCTGTTGGTCGAAATATTTAAAAAAAAATCGATTGGAATGTGAAAATTTTCAAAATGTGGATTATGTCGTTTTTCAAAATGTGAAATTAATAAAATTTGTAAGATCATTTACGGTCTGAGAAATCGTATAATGGAAATCTTCTCTACATCGTTATAAAATAAATTGTTTGAATACATCACAGTGTAATTATATCTATCTTCTTTTTTCGACTTACCTGTATAGCCGCTCTAGCACCTCGACTTATGGCCGGCATAACACTCGTATGCAGCACGCACTGTTTCTTCTGTCCGTATGTCATGCCATCAACTTGATAGCAATTATCGGGATTCAAATCGATTGGCTCCGAATAGGCCGGTACCGTAGGACTTGGAGTGCTGCCATTTACCGATGACATAGCCAGTTGATCGGCATTGGGCACAACAAAATCACGCGCTCCAGTTATAACGGTATCACGTTCAAAGTAACTCGTACTATATTTAGCAGCGATTTTATCATTACTTCCGGCGCGACGTCCTTGTTGACCGCCACCTATATTGCGACGCTTATGATGCGAACGTTTAGAACGTGAAAGCACTTGCAATTCACCTTCATCGATACGTATTGTGGGTAACGTCGTTGTTTCCGCACTTTCGTTGTAATGTTTCTTGAAAGAGTCGGGTATCTCAATGGAAACTGCAAAACGTTTGGTATTGTTCAGGGTCTGTATATAGGGTTCATAGTGTGGTCTCAAATATTCGCGCTGTTCGCGTAGCAATTGTTCGCGGTGCCGTTGACGTTGCTGCTCTTCGCGCTTACGTTGACGTATGCATTTCGGCGAGTCTGGATTGCGTATGCACAACGGTTTTTTGGTGGGTCGTCGCGGTGTAGTGCTGGTCATAGGTGTTGTAGACTCTGGTGTGGTCGTTGTTGTGACGGCCACAGTTTGTGGCATACCAGCTGCTGTTTTATCAAAATTGCGACTTCTCGCATCACCGCTACCACCACCGTTTGTATCATTCTTGATCGTCTGATCATTCAGTAGTAAGACTTGTGGCACAATTGTAATTTTGTCGCGCGCATTCATGCCCGCTTGTGAGAGAAACACCGACATACCGCCATCGTCTTCATCGTCGTTGTGATAGTAGCCACCGAAAGGTTGACCGCCGGGCAATTTCGCGGCATTCGGAAAGGCCGTTTGGCGTGTAGGCGGTGTGACGGGCGCCGAATACTGAAAAATGGAGCGAAATGGACGCGCAGTCGTTGTGGTTGGCGCTAAAACTGTATTTTGCCGTTCTTTCTGCAGACTTGGAAACACAACGAATTTCGATTGGAAATTACTATCGTGCTTCGTAAGATTTTGCAAAAATAAAATATGCTTCTTCAGATCGTCAATATTCGAAGCGAACTCCGGTGTGGCTGGTGTTGTGGGCCGTTTTGTAGTCGTCGTCGTCGTTGATGTGCCACGTGTTGTGGTACCTATCAGCCGTTGTGTGGCCATCATTGTACGCGGATCTGGTGAGGCATTCTTTAGCGCCATCGGCACTATAAATTTTCGATCTTCATCTGTTAAACTTGTGGGCAAACCATTCTCATCGGTATCCTCATCAAGTAAAATAATTTGTTTTTGATCCATTTCTTCTTGTATCGGATGGCGTCTTCGTTGCGCCATAACAACGCCACCGCTACCATAATGAGCATTACTGCTCGTGCTCGCCGCGGCATTCGGTATCTTTTTGGTTAGATCGGCTTTCACGAAACCCGTCGTCGAGTCACGCAAATCGACAGGCTTTATGAATGTGCCCAATTTGCGTAAACCCTCCTGATGCATGAGAGCCTGCTCATCTTTGGTGATATTGAGTGGAACACTGTTGTTCGCGAGCACTTCTATGTCGTTGCTGAATTCGATGAACGGTGATTTCACGCCCAGGCAGCTGGAAGGAGATGAAGAGAGAAATATTTGGAATTAATCATGGAAACAAGAATTTGTATGCAGAGAAGTAGAAGATTTGAGATAATTGGGCTTTTGAAGAAACACATATACATATTGCGGTACTTCATAAATGTTCGAGGAATAAAGTTTTTTTTTTATTCTTAAAACCAAGGTAAATGAATTAAAATCAAAAATCTCGTCGTACAAACTCTTTGTTACCACTAAATTCTTTAACATACCCCAAAGAAAGCACTCTTCTTACACAAGATAGTATTCCACGACCCTTGTCACCAAAAGCCAAAACAAAATGCAATGAAAAATTGACAGCTAAAATGCAGTGACAGGGCCAATAGACAAACAAGTAAGCGTCAGACAATACATGCATTTACATATGTACGAACCAGCGCCGATTATGAACCGAACAATGAATTGACAAATACACGAGCGTGGAGCAAAAAGCTGGCAGACCCATTGGCAGACAGAGCGCAGCACAAAACTCTTGTCAAAGACTTTTGTAGACAAATGTGCTCAAATGTGTAAATGTCAGTTGGAAATGTCAAGTGAAACAAATCGTATCAGAATATAAAAAAAAAATGGTATGTAATCTAAAGAAAAGACTACACAAAAAAGCATGAAGAAACGAAGTATTGGTAAATATGTATGCGAACGTGTGAGTGTAGAACCAAGTAATCACGTACAATTTGACAACTAAATCAAGCGGAAATTTCAAGAATAGTTATTGTTGTTGCTGTTGCATTTGTGAATGACCAAAAATTTCGTAGCAGACGATGACAATCGTCTCGGATAGCAATTCTGTTAGTGTGTGAGTGAGCAGCATTTCGTAGACGCTAGAATTGATTTGTTGCAGATGAGGAAGCAATAAAAGCTATAACAATAACAATAACAAAGTGGCGCTTATCATTTGTGAGTGGTAAATAAATTGCTCACTTCTCGAACTGATATTGTTGGTACTACAAATAATGGAGTGACTATTTGCTGCGGTATACACTATTATAGGTCAATTAGCAAAGGCTGTTGGAATTAAATTTGTTTATTATTAGATTATATATACTTTACACTTAGCTATATATAATTATAAAATATAATTTGATCGAAAAACGTGAAATTTTATTTCCGGCCAAAAAGGCGTATATAATTTAGCTGATAAAGCAAGATTAAATCTTTGATAAAACAATTTTTTTAAAATCGACTGTCATTTTGGTTCAATGGGAACGCAGAAGCACGGATACTATAATATATGTATATAATTTAAAATATATGTATATATGCTGTGTGAGCCTTTGTATTATCTCAAAATTAAATTATGTGTTCAATTAACATGTGTGTCTAATGAAACGAATTGTGAGCTAACTAAAAAGGTCTTTGAACATACATATATATTCGAGAGTGAGAGTGCAGAACGCCCGTAGGAAATTCATCACATATTGGCCTCGATCTAGAGCATCGAAGTAAAACTTCCCTCAGATAGGTGATTTCACTCATTCAGACTTATCTAATAGCGTTTTTAGACAGCCAAATTAATTGATCAGTTTAAATTTTTATTGAGAAACCTTTTTTTTCCTTTTATACTGCCGGCTGCTCGATAACCGATTAGCTGTTATACATTTTTATTTTTTTTTTATCATAAGAAGTTGGTAAGTTTCAACAGCTGATTATTATTTTACAGCATCGACATCTACCGTAGCTTTTTTTATCAAAAAATTCAGCCAATCGCAGATAAAGATACGTTCGTAGTATGTCTTTGTCGCAGAGTTGCATTTAATTTTCAAGTCCATTTAAATACAATTTAAAATAAATGGAAATTATATTTTGTATGATAAATCGATCTTTAAATCGAGCGGAAGACGGTAAATTGATCAATTAGCTCCTGTCTAAAAACGATATAAGACTCTTAGTCATTAATTAACAGTCTAAGAAAATGTCCAAACGTTCAAAGACTTATTCGATACAAGAAGTTTTAGGTCTAACTTCAACTATTTTTGGTATCACAAACTGCAGTACAAATATGAAATCTATCTCGGGGACCATAAAAAATTGTTTTCTCTATCCATCGAAACGAAAATGGCTGTTTATTTATACTTCTTAGAAAATTAATAACATTGAACAGTATTCCTGTCGAAAGCAGAAATAGTACACAAACATTTCCTACTGGGTTATATATATGAGTATCCGTATACTTGTGCGTTTGTAATCGTGTGATTAATTTCCTAACATTTAAATTTCAATTTGTGCTCTCTCTTGGCGCTATCAGCATAAATTCGATTATGTGTTAATGAATTTTTATAAATTTCTTTAAAATTGTCATTGACTTTGAGACATTTTCTTTTCTATTTTGATTCTCGCGTTTTCTGGCACTCTGAGATGGGCGAAATCGGACCAATACAGGCCCATCGCATGTCAATATAAAATTATAAAAGTGTGATTTAGTACCGCGGCTCAGAGTAGGGACGGGTATATTTCAAAAATTGGCCATGGCCCCGCGCCTTTCATATAAGCATATTACTTCATCGTACAGTCCGAAAATGTCTAAAATCGCAATAAAAAAACTGCTGGCTAAATTTTGCCTTTATCTTTTCAAGCCCTAGTAGACACTTCTTTAAGCGATAACATTAGAACTACGTCATTTCGTGGTAAAAAAATAGTGATGTCGGTATGTACGTTCCAAAAAAAATTAGAATCAGTGTTATGTTTATCATTAAATAATAGAAAACAGTTAGTCAAAACAATTATTCGTCCCAAAATTTTTACAAATGTGTTTTTAATTGATACATATCAAAGTATTATTGTAATGAAAATAAAATAATGAATATAAAAAAAATAGTTCTGATAATATCGGCTTTAGAGCGAGTGAACTACTACACTCTATATATATATATACTATACTGTACGAGCTAATCGTGTAGTTTGAGGAAGATCTTTGCTAAGGTGTCAACAAAACTTGAAATATAAAAAATATTAATTTGCAATTGGGACAGGGTGACAAGTGAGAAGAGTTGAAAAAATGATAAGGTAGTTAAAACAAAAAAGTTCGAAAAATTAAGTGAATATTAAACCGTAGATTATGCTTACATTTCATTTGTGATATATTAATACTCTTTTATGAATAAGAGATGAGAATAGAAGATAAAAACATAAATTATTTTTCATAAACTCTGGCAATATTTTAAAATAAGCCAAGTCAATATAAGTTGATCGAGACAATTTCAGTTGTTTTTAACAACTCCATCAGGGCTTAACATAGTGATTTATGCCAAACAGTAGATTAACATAGTACGAAAGAAACTACGATAGATTTGATAAAAAATTAGATAAAATATTTGCTCTAATTCTTACTAGAAAAATGTATGAAAAAATAGCTAAAGTCGACTTAAGCTGCTTTAAAATGATTCAAATTTAATTAATTTTTTTTTGGTGTAATTGAGGGCATTTTGCTTTTGATTTTTTGCTCGAACTTCTGGTGTAATTAGCGATGTGATTATTTTAATGAGACAAAAATGAAAAAAATAATACTATTTTTTATATCTCGTTGTGACTATAGTTTTCTACTATATGAGTTGTATAGTAGAGTAGTCAGCCTAGGTTACAGGGGTGGTAAGACCAAAAATCAATTAGAAATCGGTTTTAGTTTGTTTAATGTTTTTTTTTTAATAAACTTTAAAACTTTAAAGCTTCGAAATGCCGCTAAATCTGTACGCGCTATATAGAGTTTGGACCATTATCGTTCTCTGCGCTTTGGTTAGTTGAGAAAAATATTTCGAAAAATATTATATTCATTGCTAAGTGTACTATGTTTTTTAAGGTGAGTGGAAAAATGGATTTCACGAATATAAAATGCGACGCCATGGACAAGACTTACAACTCTATTAAATACTGTTATATACGCTCAGTAAATCGCACTTTCAAATATCTATCGGCGGCAAATCATTTTCATTCAAAAGAGCCAATAACCAATATATCAGTAAGTAAAGTGAACTCAGAGATGTTGGTATTCGCTTTCCATTAAGTCAATATCTATATTGCATATCTGTGAATGCTTCATGTTTCAGGTTGGCGTTGCTGTGCTGAAGCGCGCCAATGGTTATAAGCCCTTCCTATACAATGTCACAGTGGACAGTTGCAAATTTCTGCGCACCGGTGGCAACCCCTTGCTGCGTTTCCTGCACAGTTTGTTTCACAAGTACTCCAATATCAATCACACGTGTCCTTACAATGTAATTTAGAGCTATGTATTTTCGATGTTTAAAATTTGAGAATATGTATAAATATATTTTTTTTTATTTTTTTGTTAATTATCCAGCATGACATTGAAGTAAATGTGCTACCCGTTAGTCACATCGATAATTTATTGACAAATGTGTTGCCATTTCCAAAGGGCGATTACCAATTGGTAACATCGTGGTATGCCTACAACGTTTTGCGCGCCGTGGTCAGAATATTTGGAACACTGTCTTAAGTGACGAACAATATAAATAATAACATTTGATATATCACTTAAAAAGGTAGACGAAAAAAGATGAAAAAAAATATCGGATTGTATTAAAAATAAAGTTTATTAAACATAGTTTTCTCTCCAGAGAGTTTATTTTAAGATCACATTATCGGTAAAGTAGTTCTAAATTTCAAAGAGGATCAGTCACCAGTAGCGAAAAGCTATAAAGTGTTATAACTATTTCACAAATTAAGCAATCCAAGTATCACAACAGAGAGGATTGTGTGATTCAGAACTTCGTCAACCCTGGTCTAGACGCTAAACCTATAAAATAATGATTTCCATCGAACAGATATTGAATGCATACTTCCTCGCTTCTGAACCTTCCAAATTTAGAAAGTACTATAACAATTATTCGGTTACACCCGTACTCAGCACCTTCTTACTTCTTTATAGCATTATATGTACCTTACGCAGGTTAATCAAGCCTTGTTATTCATTCTTTCCGCTTTATGTAAATTAATTACGACTGCATGTGGGGCATAAGTAATGTCAATGGTATGAGAAATTAAATTAATATTTAGCCGGTGATAGGCGTGGCGCCAGTAAATGCGCTTTTAACTACGTGTGCACTCAATGCACTTTGATAAGAGAGAGATAGAGATGCGTTGGCGCTGCGTTGCAAGTGGACAAATTTATCAATGTTAAACTTGAATTTATGACCACACACACAAGGCGTATTAAGTGACAACACAATCATTAGAAACATGCTGTTAATGGCTTGTGGGTTAAGGTTCGTGCGGCATAGATGATAAATGTGCCACAGCGTCACGAAATAGATTCTTAAATTCAAATTGTTAATTGACACATAAAAAAATAAATAAATAACAAACGAAAACATTTTTAAAATAAATTAATGTGAAATGTAACCCTTCACCTTCAAGAGCTGTTGAGCTGGCATAGTAGCTACTGCATTTAGCTGTGATTGAAGTCAGTCTATACAAATATATATCAAATTGTATTAAATATTTGCTTTTGTACTACCATTAAACGAATACAATAACAAATTCAAGCGCTACTTGAAATTCATTCTCAAACAAATTGTGGGCGTTGAATTTATATATGTAAATACATATGCTATCAACGTTTAGCTATTACTTAACAATTCTCCCACTTAAATTAAGAATTCGTTTACTCTCTCCTAAAAAATTCACACAAATTGCGATTTCTGTTATGAATGCTATTCGTCTAATTTTTGCTCAGCTTGTTTTGATAAGCATTGTATATTCGCCTTTTAAGCAGCTCAAAGTTGACGTCGCAAATTACGCCTAGTTTAGTATCGCTTTAAGCTTGAACGAGGTAACTAAGCCGGTTTTGCATATACATTTTTTGCTGTGTTCTGTTAGTTTAAACTTCCGAAATCAATTAAACACGCTTAACTACTGTATAAAATATGCGTAAAATATTGCTTTTGCTTTGTATTGCGATGGGTTTGAGCGAGAATGTGTTCGTGGAGCCGGCAACAGTACCAGAGAGTCATAATGTAATTTGGGGTGCACGTAGTTCACGTGACGTACTCATTAAGCGTGAGATAGTGAAAGAGACGTTCAAACCGTTACGCGTTGTATCGAGTAATTATGAATTCAAACAAAAGGTAGGTCAATACATATACATTTAGTTGGTTATCTTTAACTATTTCGGTTTTCTGGTTTGGTTTCTGTTTCCACTTTTATTATTTAAAATTTCCTTTTATTTTTTACTTAAACATTTTTTTAATCGAACTTAATAAAAAACTTGTATTGTTTTTTTATTGTTTCTGTTGCCGGTTATTTTTAGTTTCTATATATTTTCTGTTTCTGTTTAACTATAAATTTTAAAGGTTTCTGTTTTCATCATTTTGTTTTTGTTTTTTATTTATTTATTTTTTTTGTTATTTTTAGTTGTATTAAACAATTTTTTGTTATTTTTAGTTTTATTAAACAATTTCTGTTTCTGTTCATTTTCGGTTTCTGTTTTGCTTTTTGTAAAAATATATATATTGTTTCTGTTTTCATCATTTTGATTTTGTTTTTTATTTATTTATTTATTTATTTTTTTTGTTATTTTTAGTTTTATTAAACAATTTCTGTTTCTGTTCATTTTCTGTTCCCATTTTCTGTTTCCATTTTCTGTTTCTGTTTCTGTTTTGCATTTCTGTAAATATAAATATCTTTGTTTTATCTGTATTTAGACCGATCGTATTCCTTATCCGCGCACCATTACTCAAATTGTCGTCACAGATGTCTATACTGATGGCGATGGTGGCCATGCAACCCTAAAAAGCGGCGGACCAGGCATGGATTTCGCTGTTATACATCTAAAAAGTCAACGTGGTCATGGTTATCATTTTACTATTGACATCTATGGGCAGTGAACAGTTTTTTATAATAAAATAAAATATTTAATTTAACACTTTTGAGGTGAACTTAAGTAGAACTTTCGCGCAAAAAAGCTGTGAGAGCGAGATTGCTATTATTATATTGATTATGAAATTTCGGAACTAGATTTTTATGCAATATACTCTCGTTAGAAGAATTTTATAACAGCAAAAGATACTCTATTCATCTTTTTTCTTCAAACATTTCCCTTTAATGAATGTGTTCGGATATCTTGGGTTTCTGACAGTTATTTTTATATAATTTTTTATAATGTAACGCATAATTCCATTGCTTATTCTGTAGAAAATTCTTAAAGCTCAAATGAGTTGAGAAAATACTGAACACTCAAAAGCACTGCCTACCAAATAGTAGATAAGATACCCATACGAAAGAACTTACAATGATATATTTTTCCAATCATCTACAACAAATATCATTACGCAACAACATTTCAATGTCTTGCCTTGTGCAACAAAAACCCAAATTGTAACACTTTTTCGCAACATCCACACCGCAACGAGATAATAGTTGTGGTAAAATGGCGTAATAAGCTATAAAATGGGTTATTGGGTCAACAACAAGAAATATCTATGAAATGCTTACAATCGTAGATATCGGGAAGGTATCTCTTTTGGTATAAAATGTGCAGCATCTAGTGGCAAGTGACACAGTTGACAAGCGAACGCAAAAAAAGCAACATCAACGCAACGCCAGTGCTTTAGTGTAATTAGTAAAGTGCGGTCTCGAAATCACACGAAATCACACGAAATTAAAAATTTAAATTTCAGTTTTTCATATTTGAAATAGTTCGTTTTTACAAAATGAAAGTAGTTTGTGCTTTAGTTATATTTACTGCCGCCATATTCGGTTCTGCGAATGCGGTCGAGCAAGTATTTGATACAGTGGAAGAGCACTTGCGCTTGGGACAATTTGGTCAAGTATTCTCTTCTGAGAAAGGTTTTGAGCAAGTCTTTGGTGTTATTACGCCTACAGACTCAATATTGGGCCTGACTACAGTGCAAGCGCGCTTTCGTTTGGGTCAAGTAGTGACTGCCGATTATACATTTACGGTAAGTGGACATGTTTTGCGTTGGAAAATAGTTAAGAAAAGTATAAGTCGTTCTGAGAATTTATAAATTTTAATTTTTTTTAATAATTTGAATTGTAATTGCAATGGTAATTTGTAATTGTAATGGTAATTTTTAATTTGTAACTGTAATTTTACATAAATTTGAATTTTTATTTCGATTTTTATTAGAGTTGAAAAAGTAATGGTAATTGTAATTGTATTGATAATGGTAATTTGTAAGTGTAATTTTAGATTAATTTGAATTTTGATTTCGATTTTTATTAGAATTGCAAAAGTAATGGTAATTGTAATGGTAATTGTATTTGTAATAGTAATTTGTAATTGTAATTTTACATTAATTTAAATTTTAATTTCGATTTTTATTATAATTGCAAAAGTATTAGTAATTGTATTTGTAATGGTAATTGTAATTTCAATTTTAATTTCAATTCAAAATTTAGGGTGCTACTGCAACAGCCAGAGTCGTAGGCATCAGAGTGAGAGACAACAAACGCATGGGAAAAAGCCCCGCTGTCTCAATAACAAGTGGGGCACTAGGTTCAGCCACTATCACCCTAAGGTTTACGTCACAACGCGGCTTTGGTATCAACAGTGAGGTTACTGTCTATGGCACACCATAAGTTTCTATGCTATATCGAATGGATTATATTCCTTTTGTTAATGCAAGACAAAATTAGTTTTTAAGTATAATTATAGAAAGGTAGAATTGAAATCCAATCACAATAAACAATTACATTTTTTTTATAAAAGAGTTGTGGTTTAAATATTTTGGAAGTGGTGCACCCATTACATTCATACGAGGCAAAGCAATTGACAGAGCACACTCCTGTACTGAAATATTAAATAATTTATTTTTATTGCATATTTATGGCATATCCTGAGGGCATGCACCTTGTATTGTTCGCACTTGAAATTGCTATGTGTATGTATATATGTATGTATATATTCTTTTAAACCAACTATTCTCAGAAGTGTATTTATATATATAACATCTCTATTAAGTAGACATACATGACAACTGGAGAATGCATAAAACTTTATTCCAGCACATTTTGTTAATAAATCGTCAGCAGGTGTTGACTACAAGCACGTACGACTGCAACCTCAAGCACCCAATTTCCCCAGTAAGACTATATATAGTTGCATCTGTAGTGGCACAATGTTGCGGTTTTCGACAAACAAAACCTTTGTTGTAAATTTGCAAATATTTTTCCACTGCCAAGCATGCAACATACATATTCCTGTTGAGCATTGCAGCTACATTGATATACATTTTTACAAGTGTTTGGCCGGATTGCCGAGCATCTGCTGCCGTTACTTGTGAATTTTCAATTTGCAAATAGATTTTGTGGTTTTCGTATACGAAATATTTACAGAATCACTGATAAGCTACATCGAAATGATGAGAACTACAAAATCATAAAATAATCATATAACTCGATGGTGATGGATTTGCCAACGGCGGAAGCTGAAAGTGGTAAAATTTTATATTTTTGTGTGCAAATGCATAAATGCCGAGTTGAATTGCTGTGAAAGAAGTTAATCTGGATTTATTGTTTGTCTTTGATTGCCACACACATTGGCTGTAAAATCTCTTTTAGGGATTATCTTATTACTAACCCGTTATTTAAGAAGAGATGACAATTGATATGCAGAAAATGCCATGTTTCCTCGTTGATATTGTGGATCTAACTAGTTGTTCCATTTTATATTAATTTTCCTTATTTCTACTTCTTAAATGTGTGCAATTTAAATCTGCTTGTGAGAATTCCGACCAATTTATATATCTTTCCATCTCTACAGACATGAATTGTCAATGAAAAATCAAAGACTATTATACTTTTCGTTGTTGTTGTATTGTCTTAAAAGTTTCTATATATTCTTTTTGAGAAGTTTATAGTTATTCGCCCGCTAGAACTATAATATATAGGTCTGTTCTGTTAGAATATAGTCGATGATCCCGAGAATACAACACCCTGAAACGGTCGACATATTTTTGAGAATGAATCCAAAATTGATGAAGTGAGTCCTTATCTAAAATGACAGACAAGCTTCGAACTTCTCCATAAATCGGTTTGTTATTTGAAGGTAGCTTATAATTTTAATAAGTGCTTTTGTGCTCTCATCGCCATAAGCTAGTGAAATATGTTTCGAAATTAAGGTTTCGTAATATTTATATAATCTTAAGGGAACTCATTTGCTTTAACTCGCGAAACGCTTCTTCACATAAGCAGATCTCGATGTCAAATTACTTCCAGAAAACAATAGTAAAAGTAAAGAAAATGCTTGGTTACTCTAGACGGTTAGACGAAATCGTTATTGCCGAGAAAATCTTGAAATATTCCAAGAAATCAATTACAGATCTCAGTATCAGCTCAAAGACGGTTTGGTTTATGGCAAAACATCATAGAGTCTAAGCATTTACAGAGCTAAACTAAAGGTTTCTTTCACAGTATATATGAATAATTAATAATAATGTTTGGAAGAACCTCCGTTATGACTATTTTTATAAATCGTTCTTCCATAATTATATTATAGATAATGTGTATTGTGAATAATATCATTAAAAACAACATTTTATTGTGTCAATAAACAGTGTGCTAGCCTCTTCAGAAAACACTTCAATAAACCCCTCCTATCTTTATTGCCATCATAATCTCTACTTAAGTACAACTTCCGATCTTTAAAGTATTATTAATAAACCCAAAAATAAAATGAATCATGCTACGGAGTTAACTAAACTCACGACGATACATAATTTTAGGCTCAAGAAACCTAAAAACTCTTTAAACAGGGTGTTGCATAAGAACACTAAAAAAAATTCTAAAGAAAATGATTGAGTATATGACAAGATAAAAAGAAATCACGTCAAAGTTTCGCAAAAGAATCCCCGAACAACGCAGGTAAATAAATATATACTTAAGTATATACTAAAGCTCTGTACGTAAGCGGTTATGTACAGAAGAGCACTGGTTGATAAGATAAGGAGTGAGCATGCAATCTTTACAATGAAAAATGATTCACCCAAGCAAATTGATAATATGCCAACAAGTCATGATATTGGTAAGTAGTTTGATAGCGAGAAAAAAAATATATTAAGTTATACAATAATTTAAAGTCAAAACAAGTTGGCTGTAGAGTATCCAGTTATCGATAAAGCATGGTAAACACCGTTATTATCATACACTGGATCAAACATAAGAGCGTTTCAAGTGGCTAAACAAATAAGTGTCTCTGTTAGTGTGTACATAAGACAGGTGTGCGGGTGTGAAAAACAATCAGTGTGTAAATACCTATATAAAAGCGACAGATATTTACAGTTATCACAACAGTAAGTTTTCTGCAGTCGAACTATACGCAAGTGTAACAGTGTACAAAATATTAAATAATTATTTAATAATAAATAATAACAATGAAAGCACGCACCACAATCGCACTCATTGCCTTCGGCGTCTTGGCAGCGCTAGTCGTCACCAGCGTGGCCACAAACAGCACTTGGGGTCAACGTGGACGTTACGATCGTCTGCTGTACCGCACACAGGTCGTCAGGAAGTCCGACTTGTGGCGCGTAATCTCAGTGGATGTGGAATTCCCCGGCAAGGTGAATATCGAGCGCATACAGTTTCAACTCTTTTTTTTATTAATTTAAATTATTTTATTTATTATTTTTCTGTTACAGAACGCCTACAATCCCTACTTCATCACTCAAGTGGTGGCTGTCGATCATAAGCGCAAGGATGGCGGTCATGCTCAACTGCGCAAAGGTGGTCCCGGTTTTCGCAATGTGACATTGCACATCAAATCCGCACGCAATCATGGCTTGAACTATACCGTTGAGGTTTTCGGCAATTAAGCGCGCAGCGTGTGGTGTTGAAGAGACGGAAGAGATTTTGTTGTATGGAAAGCGAACTTATTTATGAAAATAAAAAAATATTGCACTTGTTTAAACAAAAACTGTAGTGCTGAAATATGAAAACAATTCTGTGATTATTTTAATGTAAACTTGCTTTGTTGTTGTAAATATATGAAAATGAAAACAAATTATTTATGAAAAAGAGTTATTATTTGCACAACCTGAGCAAGAAAAAGAACCGTTTTAATTCAAAATTGTTGTTGTTGTTGTTCAAACTTGACATCACGAAGCACAAAGCGTGAAAGTTCAACGGTGTTTCTTATTATGATAACGTTCTCTTTGAACTTTGTTTCAGCAAAAAATCAGTTGACAATAAGTTTCCCGTTATATACTAAATACATATATGGTTAGTTATGGAACTTTTTTTCGATTCATTATATGACTTATTAAAATAAATGAAGAGAAGTTCTCATACGCTAACCCCTCATACAAGGGTTTTATTTGAAACCATGAAGATCTGTTCAAGAAATAGACGTTGGATGAGGTATTGCCGACTTATAATTTAAATTTTATACCTCAGAGACTACTTGAACGATTTAAACCAAATTAGATTTGTCATTATGTAGCCCTTCAATACTTGTTTTTCATTTCTCTTCCTCTCTATTTCTCTCTCTCTCTCTCTCTCTCTCTCTCTCTTTTAAATTGTAGGGCTTGTTTTTCTTTTTTTAATTACTAAGTCTCCACGAGTCTCCGAAACATGCCGACTTATGTGTCCTGCCTTCGAACCGGCCTATGATTGTCACCTTGACAGCATTCCATAAATTATTGAAGAAATTATTTTTAATATTACAACAACAACAAACATAAAATACATTTCCCAGCACATTCATAAATTCATAGAATGCATAAATCTCTTCAAGAAACATATTTTCCATCCGACATATTCTTATTTAATATTTATATTTATTTCTTTTATTTTCATTATATACACACATACATATTGTACTACTACATACGTGTTTAATTTCTTATCTAAAAAGTTTAATATTAAAAGACATAAGTCATTAATTTCTTGTGCTCTTTGGGTTTGTTTGCTTCCATTTCATTTCATTTCTCTGGAGTTGTTTGTGTATTTTGCTTATTTTGCTTAGTTCTACGAAGTAATAAGTACGCTAACTAATGATCACAAACAAGCAAGTTTACAAAAAAAATCAACAACAACAACTATTTACTAAATAAAGTAATTAAGTTGGTGAATTTGTAT
This sequence comes from Zeugodacus cucurbitae, assembly GCF_028554725.1. Lineage (NCBI taxonomy): Eukaryota > Metazoa > Arthropoda > Insecta > Diptera > Tephritidae > Zeugodacus > Zeugodacus cucurbitae. The sequence continues at coordinate 63,320,424 of NC_071671.1, read as the reverse complement.
TCGAATGTATTTGTTATTGTTATTGCTTATTTGCCATAGATTTCCACACGAAATATTAGTCCATAATTGTATTGTGATTGCAATTTGATGGTGACATTATTAAAGCCCGGTCCGCCCGAGTAGATGGTGGCATGTCCACCGGTGCCATTTGTCACCTGATCGAAGGCGCTGATGCCGGTGATAATGCGTCCATTGCCGATGCCCTGCGGACCCGGAGATTTTATGGAATTGAAGAGAATTTTATTAATTATCTATGTATATAAAAAGTTACGGAGAGAGCTTTTTTGTAGAGCGAAGATTGTGGTTGTGTTTAGTATTTGTTGCTGTTTCGAAAATGTTTTAAAAAATTTCGAAATGCCGTGCATGTTGAACTTTTAAATAGCATGAATTTTTACAATTTTTAAACTTTTTTTGAAACATTTTTCAACTTTTGCTCTCTTGCCAGGACTTAAAGTTGAATATAAATCCTATGAATCCGTCAAATACTATGTTTGGGAGATCTGGTTTTGAACTGTTTTATTAATTTTCATAGACGAGCAAAAACTATAATTTCAACAAAGTTTCTTATAGCTTTTGTAAATACATATGTATATTACTATCACAGCACTATAAAAGTGTATAGTATGGATGTTCCAATTCTTGTTCGGAACCTCTCTATAACCTAAAAATCTTTCAATGATGTGTAAAAATTTTTAAAACTCCAAGCTTTGGTAAGAAAAGATGAAATTGTTCTAATATAGGTTTTCTGGAATAAAGCTGATTTGTAAATATGTCATGTTTTTCCTAATTTTGGAAGAGTCGAGGAAACTAAAGTATACAAAACCCTCAGCATGAACTGAGGTTCACTTTGAAAACTTTTTTTACGAAATCCACCATAGTACCTTGGTAAAAATATTCAGAAATATTTCTGTCGAATAATGGTTACAGTAAAAATTTAGTTGAAAACTATTGTATGATCTTTAGAATACTCATAAATTGTAAGAATTAATTATGCAAACCAATGAACCTTACTGAAAGCTTTTGAAAGCTTATCACATAAAATAATTAATCATCAAGGCCACACGTCACTTACTTCCCTAGCTGATGCAGGTTCAATGACCGCGGGATCTACGTTAGTTTAGGAGCTTTATAAAAATGTTTAAAGATTTTGCTGATTAAACATAAATTAAGTATCTTGTAAAACCAAGTACACTAAAAATACCCAGGAATGGGTTCATCAAATTGGTGGGACTTTCGCTCTCATCTATGCCACAGTATTTTTATTGCTCAGACGCAATAGTTTCACGCTTAAACTTTATTGTTGTTAGTGTTTACGAAACATTAATTTGAAATCGCTGGCAATTTTATGACTTGTGCTCGCTTGTAGAGCTTATCACTTAGAAAATAAACTATTTTTAATTTCGGCAAAAAAAAAAAACAAAAATTATGAAAAAATTCGCAAAACGTGTTGACCTTGCGGTCAAGGCGAACTTAGTGGCAATAGCATAGTTTCATGTTTTTTAAGGCGTCGAAATGTTTTTCGAATAAAATTGTGAAATTTGAAGGCTGACTTTCGCTTTGCTCGATTAAAATTTGCAATTACAAAAGTATATAATATAATTTTATATACATTTATAATTTTATGAATCGCGTGTGCAAAATCAGCAGCGAGCCGCGCTCCAAGCACTAGAATCGCCAACAATGCGTAGCTTATCAGGCCAACCGACTTTTGCGAAACGTTTCCGGTGCGCAATACCACAAAAACTGTGTGAAGAAGAAGCAGAACAATGAAAGCGTATATAAATCTGCAGAAATGTAATTACGTTGATGAAAACTAAAGTTTTCAAGTTTGAAGGATGTTGAAAAAAATCATTTATAATTTTTGCGTATACAATTGAACTTTGGCGCAAGCATTTTATGCAATAACAACAAATAACCGCTGACAACGACTTTTCGTGCGAAATCTCGACTCATTTGTTTGCAATTTTTGTTTTTGTTTCGTAGATCTAACAACAACAGCAACACTGGCTGATAAGCGGTGATTAAGTGTGGCCCATAGGGCCAGATAATTATTGAATCACTAATTTTAGATTATTTCGTTCAAGTAGAAAACACCATACATTTTGTTAAATTTCACAAGTACGTGCAAATTATTTCGATTAGACAAGCAACACTGATAAGGATTAGGCGAAAAATCCCCTACTGTTATGAAAATTCCAAGAAATATACAAATTTATGATCTCAAACTCTGATTTCAATACAGTTTTGATCGATTGTCAACACACAACAACCACAACCAACTTCACTTTGCTCTCAAAAACTTCCGAAACACTGTTAGTCGGTTAGTTTCCTTACATTTTTGGGAAATTTAATTTCACGATTCACATATTTTCCAGGCGACGACGCATTGAAGACGTTCTCCACATGCAACAATTGCGCCGAATTCGAGATGTTGCCCCATGTACTCGAGATGGCGTACGTGGTCGTTACAACATAGGCCACAATCGCTAAAGCCGTGGTTAGTTTCAGTAGATTACTTTGCTGCCTCATCGTTAAGCGTGGATGGCTCTCTGACTTGTCGAAGTCGAAATTTCAACTTTGAAATTAATACAATTATTATGCGATTACAGTTTATGATTTTGATCTCGGCTTGCTTGCTTTTTGTTTTTGTGTAACAAATTTTCTACTTGTCACAAGCTATTTTTACAACAATCGCTGCGGATGGGGTTTATTGGTCTCGTGTTATTGCTCCTCGCTTATCAATGGCTTAATACGCGCTGAAACGTTTTTTCATGCGCAACAACAACAATGTTTATTTGTTTGTTGTTGTTATTGTAAGTGTATTTCAAATTTAGCGATTTTCAGTTTAAAGATTTGCGTTTTAATCGTTGTTTTTGTTTTATATAGATTTCAGTTTAATTTTTGCATTTATATTGATTTTATAGAGCGCGTTTTACGGATTGTGTTCTGTCGATGACCACAACGTGTTTTGAACTGAACACGATTGTGAATTCTCTGCGACTTTGATGTGTTTCAAGCGAATTCCACTCGTTTTCTCAAATCTCCAGTTCCAGTTCCAGCATTTCCATTAAGCTAGACATCTCATTTGCTGGTACTAAGCGTACACTGTGAGAATTTAATTCGATTTGGTTTAAAGAAACTAATGTTCTCAGTTTTGAAAGGGCTTTTTGTTGAAGAAAGATAGATCGAAAATGATTTTTACAGAACAAGTTATGAAGATTCTCGATGTAAGTCCATAATAACGGTGGAAAGTCATAAATTCCACTAATTTGGGGAATCAATTAGGGATACAAAAATCCTGGAATAGTTTTATACACAAATAATGATCTTGCTTTCCCGGAACACTGCGGGAATTCAAGATCTCTCTCAATAATGGAACGACTTATTGCTTATTATTGATTACGAAAAATAGTACTTTATATATATTTCCTTTCCAAAAATATCTAAATAAATACGCGAAAAGTATTCAGCATTTTTAAACACTTCCCTTTGGAACATGCATAAACCATTTTGAGATGCAGAAATTGAAATTTTTCGCCATACAGTTCTTATCAGTAATACATAAGAATTGTGAATGAAACAACAGATTAAATGCGAGCAAAGTGAGAACAATGAGATAGAAACGAAGAAATTGAGAGATGCTGTGAGCATCATCACAAAAATAGAAATAAAATTGATTAAAATGTTGAATGAGATAACAGCAAAATATTAGTGAATATATGGATCAGCTGAGTTTACTGCGTATGATTTATAATTACCTCACTATAAGATAAGATAAAATGGAATTCTTATTACAAAAATATAGAAATTCTCAGAATTGTTTGTCCATTAATATCACATTTATTTAAAGTTAATTAATTACAAAAAAAACATATTATTGTATATTAAATTTAGTTTTTCCAAGAACTTAATCACTTCAGGTGT